>NC_090936.1:560126472-560726472 GCF_040938575.1 Ambystoma mexicanum | reverse complement strand
TCAGAGAGCTCTGATTGTCCCAAAAACATTTGCAGCCTGAAAGGGGCATTAACCCGCATACTAGACCACTGAAATTCCCAAAAATATTTTTGTCACGAAATATGCATCCTACACCCCCGAATGTTCAGGAAATGTTGGCAGCTCAAAAAAGGCCTTAAAATGCATTTTAGGCCTGCAAAAATGTAGAAATCTTTGGAGGCCCAAAAAAGGGCTTTACAGGCATCCTAGACCCCCTAAAGTCCAGAAAATGTTGGTGGCCTACAAATGGTGTCAGAGAGCTCTGATTGTCCCAAAAACATTTGCAGCCTGAAAGGGGCATTAACCCGCATACCAGACCACTGAAATTCCCAAAAATATTTTTGTCACGAAATATGCATCCTACACCCCCGAATGTTCAGGAAATGTTGGCAGCTCAAAAAAGGCCTTAAAATGCATTTTAGGCCTGCAAAAATGTAGAAAACTTTGGAGCCCCAAAAAAGGGCTTTACAGGCATCCTAGACCCCCTAAAGTCCAGAAAATGTTGGTGTCCCACAAATGGTGTCAGGGACCTCTGATTGTCCCAAAAACACTTGCAGCCTGAAAGGGGCATTAAACCAAATCCTAGACCACGGAAATTCCCAAAAATATTTTTGTCACGAAATATGCATCCTACACCCCTGAAAGTTCAGAAAATGTTGGCAGCCCAAAAAAGGCCTTAAAATGCATTTTAGGCCTGCAAAAATGTAGAAAACTTTGGAGGCCCAAAAAAGGGCTTTACAGGCATCCTAGACCCCCTAAAGTCCAGAAAATGTTGGTGGCCCACAAATGGTGTCAGAGAGCTCTGATTGTCCCAAAATCATTTGCAGCCTGAAAGGGGCATTAACCCGCATACTAGACCACTGAAATTCCCAAAAATATTTTTGTCACGAAATATGCATCCTACACCCCCGAATGTTCAGGAAATGTTGGCAGCTCAAAAAAGGCCTTAAAATGCATTTTAGGCCTGCAAAAATGTAGAAATCTTTGGAGGCCCAAAAAAGGGCTTTACAGGCATCCTAGACCCCCTAAAGTCCAGAAAATGTTGGTGGCCCACAAATGGTGTCAGAGAGCTCTGATTGTCCCAAAAACATTTGCAGCCTGAAAGGGGCATTAACCCGCATACTAGACCACTGAAATTCCCAAAAATATTTTTGTCACGAAATATGCATCCTACACCCCCGAATGTTCAGGAAATGTTGGCAGCTCAAAAAAGGCCTTAAAATGCATTTTAGGCCTGCAAAAATGTAGAAATCTTTGGAGGCCCAAAAAATGGCTTTACAGGCATCCTAGACCCCCTAAAGTCCAGAAAATGTTGGTGGCCCACAAATGGTGTCAGAGAGCTCTGATTGTCCCAAAAACATTTGCAGCCTGAAAGGGGCATTAACCCGCATACTAGACCACTGAAATTCCCAAAAATATATTTGTCACGAAATATGCATCCTACACCCCCGAATGTTCAGGAAATGTTGGCAGCTCAAAAAAGGCCTTAAAATGCATTTTAGGCCTGCAAAAATGTAGAAATCTTTGGAGGCCCAAAAAAGGGCTTTACAGGCATCCTAGACCCCCTAAAGTCCAGAAAATGTTGGTGGCCCACAAATGGTGTCAGAGACCTCTGATTGTCCCAAAAACACTTGCAGCCTGAAAGGGGCATTAAACCAAATCCTAGACCACGGAAATTCCCAAAAATATTTTTGTCACGAAATATGCATCCTACACCCCTGAAAGTTCAGAAAATGTTGGCAGCCCAAAAAAGTCCTTAAAATGCATTTTAGGCCTGCAAAAATGTAGAAAACTTTGGAGGCCCAAAAAAGGGCTTTACAGGCATCCTAGACCCCCTAAAGTCCAGACAATGTTGGTGGCCCAATAACTGTGTCAGAGAGCTCTGATTGTCCCAAAATCATTTGCAGCCTGAAAGGGGCATTAACCCGCATACTAGACCACTGAAATTCCCAAAAATATTTTTGTCACGAAATATGCATCCTACACCCCTGAAAGTTCAGAAAATGTTGGCAGCCCAAAAAAGTCCTTAAAATGCATTTTAGGCCTGCAAAAATGTAGAAAACTTTGGAGGCCCAAAAAAGGGCTTTACAGGCATCCTAGACCCCCTAAAGTCCAGAAAATGTTGGTGGCCCACAAATGGTGTCAGAGAGCTCTGATTGTCCCAAAAACATTTGCAGCCTGAAAGGGGCATTAACCCGCATACTAGACCACTGAAATTCCCAAAAATATTTTTGTCACGAAATATGCATCCTACACCCCCGAATGTTCAGGAAATGTTGGCAGCTCAAAAAAGGCCTTAAAATGCATTTTAGGCCTGCAAAAATGTAGAAATCTTTGGAGGCCCAAAAAAGGGCTTTACAGGCATCCTAGACCCCCTAAAGTCCAGAAAATGTTGGTGGCCCACAAATGGTGTCAGAGAGCTCTGATTGTCCCAAAAACATTTGCAGCCTGAAAGGGGCATTAACCCGCATACTAGACCACTGAAATTCCCAAAAATATTTTTGTCACGAAATATGCATCCTACACCCCGAATGTTCAGGAAATGTTGGTAGCTCAAAAAAGGCCTTAAAATGCATTTTAGGCCTGCAAAAATGTAGAAAACTTTGGAGGCCCAAAAAAGGGCTTTTCAGGCATCCTAGACCCCCTAAAGTCAAGAAAATGTTGGTGTGCCACAAATGGTGTCAGAGACCTCTGATTGTCCCAAAAACACTTGCAGCCTGAAAGGTGCATTAAACCAAATCCTAGACCACGGAAATTCCCAAAAATATTTTTGTCACGAAATATGCATCCTACACCCCTGAAAGTTCAGAAAATGTTGGCAGCCCAAAAAAGTCCTTAAAATGCATTTTAGGCCTGCAAAAATGTTGAAAACTTTGGAGGCCCAAAAAAGGGCTTTACAGGCATCCTAGACCCCCTAAAGTCCAGAAAATGTTGGTGGCCCACAAATGGTGTCAGAGAGCTCTGATTGTCCCAAAAACATTTGCAGCCTGAAAGGGGCATTAACCCGCATACTAGACCACTGAAATTCCCAAAAATATTTTTGTCACGAAATATGCATCCTACACCCCCGTATGTTCAGGAAATGTTGGCAGCTCAAAAAAGGCCTTAAAATGCATTTTAGGCCTGCAAAAATGTAGAAAACTTTGGAGCCCCAAAAAAGGGCTTTATAGGCATCCTAGACCCCCTAAAGTCCAGAAAATGTTGGTGTCCCACAAATGGTGTCAGAGACCTCTGATTGTCCCAAAAACACTTGCAGCCTGAAAGGGGCATTAAACCAAATCCTAGACCACGGAAATTCCCAAAAATATTTTAGTCACGAAATATGCATCCTACACCCCTGAAAGTTCAGAAAATGTTGGCAGCCCAAAAAAGGCCTTAAAATGCATTTTAGGCCTGCAAAAATGTAGAAAACTTTGGAGGCCCAAAAAAGGGCTTTACAGGCATCCTAGACCCCCTAAAGTCCAGAAAATGTTGGTGGCCCACAAATGGTGTCAGAGACCTCTGATTGTCCCAAAAACATTTGCAGCCTGAAAGGGGCATTAACCCGCATACTAGACCACTGAAATTCCCAAAAATATTTTTGTCACGAAATATGCATCCTACACCCCCGAATGTTCAGGAAATGTTGGCAGCTCAAAAAAGGCCTTAAAATGCATTTTAGGCCTGCAAAAATGTAGAAATCTTTGGAGGCCCAAAAAAGGGCTTTACAGGCATCCTAGACCCCCTAAAGTCCAGAAAATGTTGGTGGCCCACAAATGGTGTCAGAGACCTCTGATTGTCCCAAAAACACTTGCAGCCTGAAAGGGGCATTAAACCAAATCCTAGACCACGGAAATTCCCAAAAATATTTTTGTCACGAAATATGCATCCTACACCCCTGAAAGTTCAGAAAATGTTGGCAGCCCAAAAAAGTCCTTAAAATGCATTTTAGGCCTGCAAAAATGTAGAAAACTTTGGAGGCCCAAAAAAGGGCTTTACAGGCATCCTAGACCCCCTAAAGTCCAGAAAATGTTGGTGGCCCACAAATGGTGTCAGAGAGCTCTGATTGTCCCAAAAACATTTGCAGCCTGAAAGGGGCATTAACCCGCATACTAGACCACTGAAATTCCCCAAAAAATTTTTGTCACGAAATATGCATCCTACACCCCCGAATGTTCAGGAAATGTTGGCAGCTCAAAAAAGGCCTTAAAATGCATTTTAGGCCTGCAAAAATGTAGAAAACTTTGGAGCCCCAAAAAAGGGCTTTACAGGCATCCTAGACCCCCTAAAGTCCAGAAAATGTTGGTGTCCCACAAATGGTGTCAGAGACCTCTGATTGTCCCAAAAACACTTGCAGCCTGAAAGGGGCATTAAACCAAATCCTAGACCACGGAAATTCCCAAAAATATTTTAGTCACGAAATATGCATCCTACACCCCTGAAAGTTCAGAAAATGTTGGCAGCCCAAAAAAGGCCTTAAAATGCATTTTAGGCCTGTAAAAATGTAGAAAACTTTGGAGGCCCAAAAAAGGGCTTTACAGGCATCCTAGACCCCCTAAAGTCCAGACAATGTTGGTGGCCCAATAACTGTGTCAGAGAGCTCTGATTGTCCCAAAATCATTTGCAGCCTGAAAGGGGCATTAACCCGCATACTAGACCACTGAAATTCCCAAAAATATTTTTGTCACGAAATATGCATCCTACACCCCCGAATGTTCAGGAAATGTTGGCAGCTCAAAAAAGGCCTTAAAATGCATTTTAGGCCTGCAAAAATGTAGAAAACTTTGGAGGCCCAAAAAAGGGCTTTACAGGCATCCTAGACCCCCTAAAGTCCAGACAATGTTGGTGGCCCAATAACTGTGTCAGAGAGCTCTGATTGTCCCAAAATCATTTGCAGCCTGAAAGGGGCATTAACCCGCATACTAGACCACTGAAATTCCCAAAAATATTTTTGTCACGAAATATGCATCCTACACCCCCGAATGTTCAGGAAATGTTGGCAGCTCAAAAAAGGCCTTAAAATGCATTTTAGGCCTGCAAAAATGTAGAAATCTTTGGAGGCCCAAAAAAGGGCTTTACAGGCATCCTAGACCCCCTAAAGTCCAGAAAATGTTGGTGGCCTACAAATGGTGTCAGAGAGCTCTGATTGTCCCAAAAACATTTGCAGCCTGAAAGGGGCATTAACCCGCATACCAGACCACTGAAATTCCCAAAAATATTTTTGTCACGAAATATGCATCCTACACCCCCGAATGTTCAGGAAATGTTGGCAGCTCAAAAAAGGCCTTAAAATGCATTTTAGGCCTGCAAAAATGTAGAAAACTTTGGAGCCCCAAAAAAGGGCTTTACAGGCATCCTAGACCCCCTAAAGTCCAGAAAATGTTGGTGTCCCACAAATGGTGTCAGGGACCTCTGATTGTCCCAAAAACACTTGCAGCCTGAAAGGGGCATTAAACCAAATCCTAGACCACGGAAATTCCCAAAAATATTTTTGTCACGAAATATGCATCCTACACCCCTGAAAGTTCAGAAAATGTTGGCAGCCCAAAAAAGGCCTTAAAATGCATTTTAGGCCTGCAAAAATGTAGAAAACTTTGGAGGCCCAAAAAAGGGCTTTACAGGCATCCTAGACCCCCTAAAGTCCAGAAAATGTTGGTGGCCCACAAATGGTGTCAGAGAGCTCTGATTGTCCCAAAAACATTTGCAGCCTGAAAGGGGCATTAACCCGCATACTAGACCACTGAAATTCCCAAAAATATTTTTGTCACGAAATATGCATCCTACACCCCCGAATGTTCAGGAAATGTTGGCAGCTCAAAAAAGGCCTTAAAATGCATTTTAGGCCTGCAAAAATGTAGAAAACTTTGGAGCCCCAAAAAAGGGCTTTACAGGCATCCTAGACCCCCTAAAGTCCAGAAAATGTTGGTGTCCCACAAATGGTGTCAGAGACCTCTGATTGTCCCAAAAACACTTGCAGCCTGAAAGGGGCATTAAACCAAATCCTAGACCACGGAAATTCCCAAAAATATTTTTGTCACGAAATATGCATCCTACACCCCTGAAGGTTCAGAAAATGTTGGCAGCCCAAAAAAGGCCTTAAAATGCATTTTAGGCCTGCAAAAATGTAGAAAACTTTGGAGGCCCAAAAAAGGGCTTTACAGGCATCCTAGACCCCCTAATTCCAGAAAATGTTGGTGGCCCACAAATGGTGTCAGAGACCTCTGATTGTCCCAAAAACACTTGCAGCCTGAAAGGGGCATTAAACCAAATCCTAGACCACGGAAATTCCGAAAATTATTTTTGTCACGAAATATGCATCCTGCACCAACGAATGTTCAGGAAATGTTGGCAGCTCAAAAAAGGCCTTAAAATGCATTTTAGGCCTGCAAAAATGTAGAAAACTTTGGAGGCCCAAAAAAGGGCTTTACAGGCATCCTAGACCCCCTAAAGTCAAGAAAATGTTGGTGTCCCACAAATGGTGTCAGAGACCTCTGATTGTCCCAAAAACACTTGCAGCCTGAAAGGGGCATTAAACCAAATCCTAGACCACGGAAATTCCCAAAAATATTTTTGTCACGAAATATGCATCCTACACCCCTGAAAGTTCAGAAAATGTTGGCAGCCCAAAAAAGGCCTTAAAATGCATTTTAGGCCTGCAAAAATGTAGAAAACTTTGGAGGCCCAAAAAAGGGCTTTACAGGCATCCTAGACCCCCTAAAGTCCAGAAAATGTTGGTGGCCCACAAATGGTGTCAGAGAGCTCTGATTGTCCCAAAAACATTTGCAGCCTGAAAGGGGCATTAACCCGCATACTAGACCACTGAAATTCCCAAAAATATTTTTGTCACGAAATATGCATCCTACACCCCCGAATGTTCAGGAAATGTTGGCAGCTCAAAAAAGGCCTTAAAATGCATTTTAGGCCTGCAAAAATGTAGAAATCTTTGGAGGCCCAAAAAAGGGCTTTCCAGGCATCCTAGACCCCCTAAAGTCCAGAAAATGTTGGTGGCCTACAAATGGTGTCAGAGAGCTCTGATTGTCCCAAAAACATTTGCAGCCTGAAAGGGGCATTAACCCGCATACCAGACCACTGAAATTCCCAAAAATATTTTTGTCACGAAATATGCATCCTACACCCCCGAATGTTCAGGAAATGTTGGCAGCTCAAAAAAGGCCTTAAAATGCATTTTAGGCCTGCAAAAATGTAGAAAACTTTGGAGCCCCAAAAAAGGGCTTTACAGGCATCCTAGACCCCCTAAAGTCCAGAAAATGTTGGTGGCCCACAAATGGTGTCAGAGAGCTCTGATTGTCCCAAAAACATTTGCAGCCTGAAAGGGGCATTAACCCGCATACTAGACCACTGAAATTCCCAAAAATATTTTTGTCACGAAATATGCATCCTACACCCCCGAATGTTCAGGAAATGTTGGCAGCTCAAAAAAGGCCTTAAAATGCATTTTAGGCCTGCAAAAATGTAGAAATCTTTGGAGGCCCAAAAAAGGGCTTTACAGGCATCCTAGACCCCCTAAAGTCCAGAAAATGTTGGTGGCCTACAAATGGTGTCAGAGAGCTCTGATTGTCCCAAAAACATTTGCAGCCTGAAAGGGGCATTAACCCGCATACCAGACCACTGAAATTCCCAAAAATATTTTTGTCACGAAATATGCATCCTACACCCCCGAATGTTCAGGAAATGTTGGCAGCTCAAAAAAGGCCTTAAAATGCATTTTAGGCCTGCAAAAATGTAGAAAACTTTGGAGCCCCAAAAAAGGGCTTTACAGGCATCCTAGACCCCCTAAAGTCCAGAAAATGTTGGTGTCCCACAAATGGTGTCAGAGACCTCTGATTGTCCCAAAAACACTTGCAGCCTGAAAGGGGCATTAAACCAAATCCTAGACCACGGAAATTCCCAAAAATATTTTTGTCACGAAATATGCATCCTACACCCCTGAAAGTTCAGAAAATGTTGGCAGCCCAAAAAAGGCCTTAAAATGCATTTTAGGCCTGCAAAAATGTAGAAAACTTTGGAGGCCCAAAAAAGGGCTTTACAGGCATCCTAGACCCCCTAAAGTCCAGAAAATGTTGGTGGCCCACAAATGGTGTCAGAGAGCTCTGATTGTCCCAAAAACATTTGCAGCCTGAAAGGGGCATTAACCCGCATACTAGACCACTGAAATTCCCAAAAATATTTTTGTCACGAAATATGCATCCTACACCCCCGAATGTTCAGGAAATGTTGGCAGCTCAAAAAAGGCCTTAAAATGCATTTTAGGCCTGCAAAAATGTAGAAAACTTTGGAGCCCCAAAAAAGGGCTTTACAGGCATCCTAGACCCCCTAAAGTCCAGAAAATGTTGGTGTCCCACAAATGGTGTCAGAGACCTCTGATTGTCCCAAAAACACTTGCAGCCTGAAAGGGGCATTAAACCAAATCCTAGACCACGGAAATTCCCAAAAATATTTTTGTCACGAAATATGCATCCTACACCCCTGAAGGTTCAGAAAATGTTGGCAGCCCAAAAAAGGCCTTAAAATGCATTTTAGGCCTGCAAAAATGTAGAAAACTTTGGAGGCCCAAAAAAGGGCTTTACAGGCATCCTAGACCCCCTAATTCCAGAAAATGTTGGTGGCCCACAAATGGTGTCAGAGACCTCTGATTGTCCCAAAAACACTTGCAGCCTGAAAGGGGCATTAAACCAAATCCTAGACCACGGAAATTCCCAAAATTATTTTTGTCACGAAATATGCATCCTGCACCAACGAATGTTCAGGAAATGTTGGCAGGTCAAAAAAGGCCTTAAAATGCATTTTAGGCCTGCAAAAATGTAGAAAACTTTGGAGGCCCAAAAAAGGGCTTTACAGGCATCCTAGACCCCCTAAAGTCCAGAAAATGTTGGTGGCCCACAAATGGTGTCAGAGAGCTCTGATTGTCCCAAAAACATTTGCAGCCTGAAAGGGGCATTAACCCGCATACTAGACCACTGAAATTCCCAAAAATATTTTTGTCACGAAATATGCATCCTACACCCCCGAATGTTCAGGAAATGTTGGCAGCTCAAAAAAGGCCTTAAAATGCATTTTAGGCCTGCAAAAATGTAGAAATCTTTGGAGGCCCAAAAAAGGGCTTTACAGGCATCCTAGACCCCCTAAAGTCCAGAAAATGTTGGTGGCCCACAAATGGTGTCAGAGAGCTCTGATTGTCCCAAAAACATTTGCAGCCTGAAAGGGGCATTAACCCGCATACTAGACCACTGAAATTCCCAAAAATATTTTTGTCACGAAATATGCATCCTACACCCCGAATGTTCAGGAAATGTTGGTAGCTCAAAAAAGGCCTTAAAATGCATTTTAGGCCTGCAAAAATGTAGAAAACTTTGGAGGCTCAAAAAAGGGCTTTACAGGCATCCTAGACCCCCTAAAGTCAAGAAAATGTTGGTGTCCCACAAATGGTGTCAGAGACCTCTGATTGTCCCAAAAACACTTGCAGCCTGAAAGGGGCATTAAACCAAATCCTAGACCACGGAAATTCCCAAAAATATTTTTGTCACGAAATATGCATCCTACACCCCTGAAAGTTCAGAAAATGTTGGCAGCCCAAAAAAGTCCTTAAAATGCATTTTAGGCCTGCAAAAATGTTGAAAACTTTGGAGGCCCAAAAAAGGGCTTTACAGGCATCCTAGACCCCCTAAAGTCCAGAAAATGTTGGTGGCCCACAAATGGTGTCAGAGAGCTCTGATTGTCCCAAAAACATTTGCAGCCTGAAAGGGGCATTAACCCGCATACTAGACCACTGAAATTCCCAAAAATATTTTTGTCACGAAATATGCATCCTACACCCCCGAATGTTCAGGAAATGTTGGCAGCTCAAAAAAGGCCTTAAAATGCATTTTAGGCCTGCAAAAATGTAGAAAACTTTGGAGGCCCAAAAAAGGGCTTTACAGGCATCCTAGACCCCCTAAAGTCCAGAAAATGTTGGTGGCCCACAAATGGTGTCAGAGACCTCTGATTGTCCCAAAAACACTTGCAGCCTGAAAGGGGCATTAAACCAAATCCTAGACCACGGAAATTCCCAAAAATATTTTAGTCACGAAATATGCATCCTACACCCCTGAAAGTTCAGAAAATGTTGGCAGCCCAAAAAAGGCCTTAAAATGCATTTTAGGCCTGCAAAAATGTAGAAAACTTTGGAGGCCCAAAAAAGGGCTTTACAGGCATCCTAGACCCCCTAAAGTCCAGAAAATGTTGGTGGCCCACAAATGGTGTCAGAGACCTCTGATTGTCCCAAAAACACTTGCAGCCTGAAAGGGGCATTAAACCAAATCCTAGACCACGGAAATTCCCAAAATTATTTTTGTCACGAAATATGCATCCTGCACCCCCGAATGTTCAGGAAATGTTGACAGCTCAAAAAAGGCCTTAAAATGCATTTTAGGCCTGCAAAAATGTAGAAAACTTTGGAGGCCCAAAAAAGGGCTTTACAGGCATCCTAGACCCCCTAAAGTCCAGACAATGTTGGTGGCCCAATAACTGTGTCAGAGAGCTCTGATTGTCCCAAAATCATTTGCAGCCTGAAAGGGGCATTAACCCGCATACTAGACCACTGAAATTCCCAAAAATATTTTTGTCACGAAATATGCATCCTACACCCCCGAATGTTCAGGAAATGTTGGCAGCTCAAAAAAGGCCTTAAAATGCATTTTAGGCCTGCAAAAATGTAGAAAACTTTGGAGGCTCAAAAAAGGGCTTTACAGGCATCCTAGACCCCCTAAAGTCAAGAAAATGTTGGTGTCCCACAAATGGTGTCAGAGACCTCTGATTGTCCCAAAAACACTTGCAGCCTGAAAGGGGCATTAAACCAAATCCTAGACCACGGAAATTCCCAAAAATATTTTTGTCACGAAATATGCATCCTACACCCCTGAAAGTTCAGAAAATGTTGGCAGCCCAAAAAAGTCCTTAAAATGCATTTTAGGCCTGCAAAAATGTTGAAAACTTTGGAGGCCCAAAAAAGGGCTTTACAGGCATCCTAGACCCCCTAAAGTCCAGAAAATGTTGGTGGCCCACAAATGGTGTCAGAGAGCTCTGATTGTCCCAAAAACATTTGCAGCCTGAAAGGGGCATTAACCCGCATACTAGACCACTGAAATTCCCAAAAATATTTTTGTCACGAAATATGCATCCTACACCCCCGAATGTTCAGGAAATGTTGGCAGCTCAAAAAAGGCCTTAAAATGCATTTTAGGCCTGCAAAAATGTAGAAAACTTTGGAGGCCCAAAAAAGGGCTTTACAGGCATCCTAGACCCCCTAAAGTCCAGAAAATGTTGGTGGCCCACAAATGGTGTCAGAGACCTCTGATTGTCCCAAAAACACTTGCAGCCTGAAAGGGGCATTAAACCAAATCCTAGACCACGGAAATTCCCAAAAATATTTTAGTCACGAAATATGCATCCTACACCCCTGAAAGTTCAGAAAATGTTGGCAGCCCAAAAAAGGCCTTAAAATGCATTTTAGGCCTGCAAAAATGTAGAAAACTTTGGAGGCCCAAAAAAGGGCTTTACAGGCATCCTAGACCCCCTAAAGTCCAGAAAATGTTGGTGGCCCACAAATGGTGTCAGAGACCTCTGATTGTCCCAAAAACACTTGCAGCCTGAAAGGGGCATTAAACCAAATCCTAGACCACGGAAATTCCCAAAATTATTTTTGTCACGAAATATGCATCCTGCACCCCCGAATGTTCAGGAAATGTTGACAGCTCAAAAAAGGCCTTAAAATGCATTTTAGGCCTGCAAAAATGTAGAAAACTTTGGAGGCCCAAAAAAGGGCTTTACAGGCATCCTAGACCCCCTAAAGTCCAGAAAATGTTGGTGGCCCACAAATGGTGTCAGAGAGCTCTGATTGTCCCAAAAACATTTGCAGCCTGAAAGGGGCATTAACCCGCATACTAGACCACTGAAATTCCCAAAAATATTTTTGTCACGAAATATGCATCCTACACCCCCGAATGTTCAGGAAATGTTGGCAGCTCAAAAAAGGCCTTAAAATGCATTTTAGGCCTGCAAAAATGTAGAAATCTTTGGAGGCCCAAAAAATGGCTTTACAGGCATCCTAGACCCCCTAAAGTCCAGAAAATGTTGGTGGCCCACAAATGGTGTCAGAGAGCTCTGATTGTCCCAAAAACATTTGCAGCCTGAAAGGGGCATTAACCCGCATACTAGACCACTGAAATTCCCAAAAATATATTTGTCACGAAATATGCATCCTACACCCCCGAATGTTCAGGAAATGTTGGCAGCTCAAAAAAGGCCTTAAAATGCATTTTAGGCCTGCAAAAATGTAGAAATCTTTGGAGGCCCAAAAAAGGGCTTTACAGGCATCCTAGACCCCCTAAAGTCCAGAAAATGTTGGTGGCCCACAAATGGTGTCAGAGACCTCTGATTGTCCCAAAAACACTTGCAGCCTGAAAGGGGCATTAAACCAAATCCTAGACCACGGAAATTCCCAAAAATATTTTTGTCACGAAATATGCATCCTACACCCCTGAAAGTTCAGAAAATGTTGGCAGCCCAAAAAAGTCCTTAAAATGCATTTTAGGCCTGCAAAAATGTAGAAAACTTTGGAGGCCCAAAAAAGGGCTTTACAGGCATCCTAGACCCCCTAAAGTCCAGACAATGTTGGTGGCCCAATAACTGTGTCAGAGAGCTCTGATTGTCCCAAAATCATTTGCAGCCTGAAAGGGGCATTAACCCGCATACTAGACCACTGAAATTCCCAAAAATATTTTTGTCACGAAATATGCATCCTACTCCCCTGAAAGTTCAGAAAATGTTGGCAGCCCAAAAAAGTCCTTAAAATGCATTTTAGGCCTGCAAAAATGTAGAAAACTTTGGAGGCCCAAAAAAGGGCTTTACAGGCATCCTAGACCCCCTAAAGTCCAGAAAATGTTGGTGGCCCACAAATGGTGTCAGAGAGCTCTGATTGTCCCAAAAACATTTGCAGCCTGAAAGGGGCATTAACCCGCATACTAGACCACTGAAATTCCCAAAAATATTTTTGTCACGAAATATGCATCCTACACCCCCGAATGTTCAGGAAATGTTGGCAGCTCAAAAAAGGCCTTAAAATGCATTTTAGGCCTGCAAAAATGTAGAAAACTTTGGAGCCCCAAAAAAGGGCTTTACAGGCATCCTAGACCCCCTAAAGTCCAGAAAATGTTGGTGTCCCACAAATGGTGTCAGAGACCTCTGATTGTCCGAAAAACACTTGCAGCCTGAAAGGGGCATTAAACCAAATCCTAGACCACGGAAATTCCCAAAAATATTTTTGTCACGAAATATGCATCCTACACCCCTGAAGGTTCAGAAAATGTTGGCAGCCCAAAAAAGGCCTTAAAATGCATTTTAGGCCTGCAAAAATGTAGAAAACTTTGGAGACCCAAAAAAGGGCTTTACAGGCATCCTAGACCCCCTAAAGTCCAGAAAATGTTGGTGGCCCACAAATGGTGTCAGAGACCTCTGATTGTCCCAAAAACACTTGCAGCCTGAAAGGGGCATTAAACCAAATCCTAGACCACGGAAATTCCCAAAATTATTTTTGTCACGAAATATGCATCCTGCACCAACGAATGTTCAGGAAATGTTGGCAGCTCAAAAAAGGCCTTAAAATGCATTTTAGGCCTGCAAAAATGTAGAAAACTTTGGAGGCCCAAAAAAGGGCTTTACAGGCATCCTAGACCCCCTAAAGTCCAGAAAATGTTGGTGGCCCACAAATGGTGTCAGAGAGCTCTGATTGTCCCAAAAACATTTGCAGCCTGAAAGGGGCATTAACCCGCACACTAGACCACTGAAATTCCCAAAAATATTTTTGTCACGAAATATGCATCCTACACCCCCGAATGTTCAGGAAATGTTGGCAGCTCAAAAAAGGCCTTAAAATGCATTTTAGGCCTGCAAAAATGTAGAAATCTTTGGAGGCCCAAAAAAGGGCTTTACAGGCATCCTAGACCCCCTAAAGTCCAGAAAATGTTGGTGGCCCACAAATGGTGTCAGAGAGCTCTGATTGTCCCAAAAACATTTGCAGCCTGAAAGGGGCATTAACCCGCATACTAGACCACTGAAATTCCCAAAAATATTTTTGTCACGAAATATGCATCCTACACCCCGAATGTTCAGGAAATGTTGGTAGCTCAAAAAAGGCCTTAAAATGCATTTTAGGCCTGCAAAAATGTAGAAAACTTTGGAGGCACAAAAAAGGGCTTTACAGGCATCCTAGACCCCCTAAAGTCAAGAAAATGTTGGTGTCCCACAAATGGTGTCAGAGACCTCTGATTGTCCCAAAAACACTTGCAGCCTGAAAGGGGCATTAAACCAAATCCTAGACCACGGAAATTCCCAAAAATATTTTTGTCACGAAATATGCATCCTACACCCCTGAAAGTTCAGAAAATGTTGGCAGCCCAAAAAAGTCCTTAAAATGCATTTTAGGCCTGCAAAAATGTTGAAAACTTTGGAGGCCCAAAAAAGGGCTTTACAGGCATCCTAGACCCCCTAAAGTCCAGAAAATGTTGGTGGCCCACAAATATTGTCAGAGAGCTCTGATTGTCCCAAAAACATTTGCAGCCTGAAAGGGGCATTAACCCGCATACTAGACCACTGAAATTCCCAAAAATATTTTTGTCACGAAATATGCATCCTACACCCCCGAATGTTCAGGAAATGTTGGCAGCTCAAAAAAGGCCTTAAAATGCATTTTAGGCCTGCAAAAATGTAGAAATCTTTGGAGGCCCAAAAAAGGGCTTTACAGGCATCCTAGACCCCCTAAAGTCCAGAAAATGTTGGTGGCCCACAAATGGTGTCAGAGAGCTCTGATTGTCCCAAAAACATTTGCAGCCTGAAAGGGGCATTAACCCGCATACTAGACCACTGAAATTCCCAAAAATATTTTTGTCACGAAATATGCATCCTACACCCCCGAATGTTCAGGAAATGTTGGCAGCTCAAAAAAGTCCTTAAAATGCATTTTAGGCCTGCAAAAATGTAGAAATCTTTGGAGGCCCAAAAAAGGGCTTTACAGGCATCCTAGACCCCCTAAAGTCCAGAAAATGTTGGTGGCCCACAAATGGTGTCAGAGAGCTCTGATTGTCCCAAAAACATTTGCAGCCTGAAAGGGGCATTAACCCGCATACTAGACCACTGAAATTCCCAAAAATATTTTTGTCACGAAATATGCATCCTACACCCCCGAATGTTCAGGAAATGTTGGCAGCTCAAAAAAGTCCTTAAAATGCATTTTAGGCCTGCAAAAATGTAGAAATCTTTGGAGGCCCAAAAAAGGGCTTTACAGGCATCCTAGACCCCCTAAAGTCAAGAAAATGTTGGTGTCCCACAAATGGTGTCAGAGACCTCTGATTGTCCCAAAAACACTTGCAGCCTGAAAGGGGCATTAAACCAAATCCTAGACCACGGAAATTCCCAAAAATATTTTTGTCACGAAATATGCATCCTGCACCCCTGAAAGTTCAGAAAATGTTGGCAGCCCAAAAAAGTCCCTAAAATGCATTTTAGGCCTGCAAAAATGTAGAAAACTTTGGAGGCCCAAAAAAGGGCTTTACAGGCATCCTAGACCCCCTAAAGTCCAGAAAATGTTGGTGGCCCACAAATGGTGTCAGAGAGCTCTGATTGTCCCAAAAACATTTGCAGCCTGAAAGGGGCATTAACCCGCATACTAGACCACTGAAATTCCCAAAAATATTTTTGTCACGAAATATGCATCCTACACCCCCGAATGTTCAGGAAATGTTGGCAGCTCAAAAAAGGCCTTAAAATGCATTTTAGGCCTGCAAAAATGTAGAAAACTTTGGAGCCCCAAAAAAGGGCTTTACAGGCATCCTAGACCCCCTAAAGTCCAGAAAATGTTGGTGGCCCACAAATGGTGTCAGAGACCTCTGATTGTCCCAAAAACACTTGCAGCCTGAAAGGGGCATTAAACCAAATCCTAGACCACGGAAATTCCCAAAATTATTTTTGTCACGAAATATGCATCCTGCACCCCCGAATGTTCAGGAAATGTTGGCAGCTCAAAAAAGGCCTTAAAATGCATTTTAGGCCTGCAAAAATGTAGAAAACTTTGGAGGCCCAAAAAAGGGCTTTACAGGCATCCTAGACCCCCTAAAGTCCAGACAATGTTGGTGGCCCAATAACTGTGTCAGAGAGCTCTGATTGTCCCAAAATCATTTGCAGCCTGAAAGGGGCATTAACCCGCATACTAGACCACTGAAATTCCCAAAAATATTTTTGTCACGAAATATGCATCCTACACCCCCGAATGTTCAGGAAATGTTGGCAGCTCAAAAAAGGCCTTAAAATGCATTTTAGGCCTGCAAAAATGTAGAAATCTTTGGAGGCCCAAAAAAGGGCTTTACAGGCATCCTAGACCCCCTAAAGTCCAGACAATGTTGGTGGCCCAATAACTGTGTCAGAGAGCTCTGATTGTCCCAAAATCATTTGCAGCCTGAAAGGGGCATTAACCCGCATACTAGACCACTGAAATTCCCAAAAATATTTTTGTCACGAAATATGCATCCTACACCCCCGAATGTTCAGGAAATGTTGGCAGCTCAAAAAAGTCCTTAAAATGCATTTTAGGCCTGCAAAAATGTAGAAATCTTTGGAGGCCCAAAAAATGGCTTTACAGGCATCCTAGATCCCCTAAAGTCCAGAAAATGTTGGTGGCCCACAAATATTGTCAGAGAGCTCTGATTGTCCCAAAAACATTTGCAGCCTGAAAGGGGCATTAACCCGCATACTAGACCACTGAAATTCCCAAAAATATTTTTGTCACGAAATATGCATCCTACAACCCCGAATGTTCAGGAAATGTTGGCAGCTCAAAAAAGGCCTTAAAATGCATTTTAGGCCTGCAAAAATGTAGAAATCTTTGGAGGCCCAAAAAAGGGCTTTACAGGCATCCTAGACCCCCTAAAGTCCAGAAAATGTTGGTGGCCCACAAATGGTGTCAGAGAGCTCTGATTGTCCCAAAAACATTTGCAGCCTGAAGGGGCATTAACCCGCATACTAGACCACTGAAATTCCCAAAAATATTTTTGTCACGAAATATGCATCCTACACCCCCGAATGTTCAGGAAATGTTGGCAGCTCAAAAAAGTCCTTAAAATGCATTTTAGGCCTGCAAAAATGTAGAAATCTTTGGAGGCCCAAAAAAGGGCTTTACAGGCATCCTAGACCCCCTAAAGTCCAGAAAATGTTGGTGGCCCACAAATGGTGTCAGAGAGCTCTGATTGTCCCAAAAACATTTGCAGCCTGAAAGGGGCATTAACCCGCATACTAGACCACTGAAATTCCCAAAAATATTTTTGTCACGAAATATGCATCCTACACCCCCGAATGTTCAGGAAATGTTGGCAGCTCAAAAAAGTCCTTAAAATGCATTTTAGGCCTGCAAAAATGTAGAAATCTTTGGAGGCCCAAAAAAGGGCTTTACAGGCATCCTAGACCCCCTAAAGTCAAGAAAATGTTGGTGGCCCACAAATGGTGTCAGAGACCTCTGATTGTCCCAAAAACACTTGCAGCCTGAAAGGGGCATTAAACCAAATCCTAGACCACGGAAATTCCCAAAATTATTTTTGTCACGAAATATGCATCCTGCACCCCCGAATGTTCAGGAAATGTTGGCAGCTCAAAAAAGGCCTTAAAATGCATTTTAGGCCTGCAAAAATGTAGAAAACTTTGGAGGCCCAAAAAAGGGCTTTACAGGCATCCTAGACCCCCTAAAGTCCAGACAATGTTGGTGGCCCAATAACTGTGTCAGAGAGCTCTGATTGTCCCAAAATCATTTGCAGCCTGAAAGGGGCATTAACCCGCATACTAGACCACTGAAATTCCCAAAAATATTTTTGTCACGAAATATGCATCCTACACCCCCGAATGTTCAGGAAATGTTGGCAGCTCAAAAAAGGCCTTAAAATGCATTTTAGGCCTGCAAAAATGTAGAAATCTTTGGAGGCCCAAAAAAGGGCTTTACAGGCATCCTAGACCCCCTAAAGTCCAGAAAATGTTGGTGGCCCACAAATGGTGTCAGAGAGCTCTGATTGTCCCAAAAACATTTGCAGCCTGAAAGGGGCATTAACCCGCATACTAGACCACTGAAATTCCCAAAAATATTTTTGTCACGAAATATGCATCCTACACCCCCGAATGTTCAGGAAATGTTGGCAGCTCAAAAAAGGCCTTAAAATGCATTTTAGGCCTGCAAAAATGTAGAAATCTTTGGAGGCCCAAAAAAGGGCTTTACAGGCATCCTAGACCCCCTAAAGTCCAGAAAATGTTGGTGGCCCACAAATGGTGTCAGAGAGATCCGATTGTCCCAAAAACATTTGCAGCCTGAAAGGGGCATTAACCCGCATACTAGACCACTGAAATTCCCAAAAATATTTTTGTCACGAAATATGCATCCTACACCCCCGAATGTTCAGGAAATGTTGGCAGCTCAAAAAAGGCCTTAAAATGCATTTTAGGCCTGCAAAAATGTAGAAAACTTTGGAGCCCCAAAAAAGGGCTTTACAGGCATCCTAGACCCCCTAAAGTCCAGAAAATGTTGGTGTCCCACAAATGGTGTCAGAGACCTCTGATTGTCCCAAAAACACTTGCAGCCTGAAAGGGGCATTAAACCAAATCCTAGACCACGGAAATTCCCAAAAATATTTTTGTCACGAAATATGCATCCTACACCCCTGAAGGTTCAGAAAATGTTGGCAGCCCAAAAAAGGCCTTAAAATGCATTTTAGGCCTGCAAAAATGTGGAAAACTTTGGAGGCCCAAAAAAGGGCTTTACAGGCATCCTAGACCCCCTAAAGTCCAGAAAATGTTGGTGGCCCACAAATGGTGTCAGAGAGCTCTGATTGTCCCAAAAACATTTGCAGCCTGAAAGGGGCATTACCCCGCATACTAGACCACTGAAATTCCCAAAAATATTTTTGTCACGAAATATGCATCCTACACCCCGAATGTTCAGGAAATGTTGGTAGCTCAAAAAAGGCCTTAAAATGCATTTTAGGCCTGCAAAAATGTAGAAAACTTTGGAGGCCCAAAAAAGGGCTTTACAGGCATCCTAGACCCCCTAAAGTCCAGAAAATGTTGGTGGCCCACAAATGGTGTCAGAGACCTCTGATTGTCCCAAAAACACTTGCAGCCTGAAAGGGGCATTAAACCAAATCCTAGACCACGGAAATTCCCAAAATTATTTTTGTCACGAAATATGCATCCTGCACCCCCGAATGTTCAGGAAATGTTGGCAGCTCAAAAAAGGCCTTAAAATGCATTTTAGGCCTGCAAAAATGTAGAAAACTTTGGAGGCCCAAAAAAGGGCTTTACAGGCATCCTAGACCCCCTAAAGTCCAGAAAATGTTGGTGGCCCACAAATGGTGTCAGAGACCTCTGATTGTCCCAAAAACACTTGCAGCCTGAAAGGGGCATTAAACCAAATCCTAGACCACGGAAATTCCCAAAATTATTTTTGTCACGAAATATGCATCCTGCACCCCCGAATGTTCAGGAAATGTTGGCAGCTCAAAAAAGGCCTTAAAATGCATTTTAGGCCTGCAAAAATGTAGAAATCTTTGGAGGCCCAAAAAAGGGCTTTACAGGCATCCTAGACCCCCTAAAGTCCAGAAAATGTTGGTGGCCCACAAATGGTGTCAGAGAGCTCTGATTGTCCCAAAAACATTTGCAGCCTGAAAGGGGCATTAACCCGCATACTAGACCACTGAAATTCCCAAAAATATTTTTGTCACGAAATATGCATCCTACACCCCCGAATGTTCAGGAAATGTTGGCAGCTCAAAAAAGGCCTTAAAATGCATTTTAGGCCTGCAAAAATGTAGAAATCTTTGGAGGCCCAAAAAATGGCTTTACAGGCATCCTAGACCCCCTAAAGTCCAGAAAATGTTGGTGGCCCACAAATATTGTCAGAGAGCTCTGATTGTCCCAAAAACATTTGCAGCCTGAAAGGGGCATTAACCCGCATACTAGACCACTGAAATTCCCAAAAATATTTTTGTCACGAAATATGCATCCTACACCCCCGAATGTTCAGGAAATGTTGGCAGCTCAAAAAAGGCCTTAAAATGCATTTTAGGCCTGCAAAAATGTAGAAATCTTTGGAGGCCCAAAAAAGGGCTTTACAGGCATCCTAGACCCCCTAAAGTCCAGAAAATGTTGGTGGCCCACAAATGGTGTCAGAGAGCTCTGATTGTCCCAAAAACATTTGCAGCCTGAAAGGGGCATTAACCCGCATACTAGACCACTGAAATTCCCAAAAATATTTTTGTCACGAAATATGCATCCTACACCCCCGAATGTTCAGGAAATGTTGGCAGCTCAAAAAAGTCCTTAAAATGCATTTTAGGCCTGCAAAAATGTAGAAATCTTTGGAGGCCCAAAAAAGGGCTTTACAGGCATCCTAGACCCCCTAAAGTCCAGAAAATGTTGGTGGCCCACAAATGGTGTCAGAGAGCTCTGATTGTCCCAAAAACATTTGCAGCCTAAAAGGGGCATTAACCCGCATACTAGACCACTGAAATTCCCAAAAATATTTTTGTCACGAAATATGCATCCTACACCCCCGAATGTTCAGGAAATGTTGGCAGCTCAAAAAAGTCCTTAAAATGCATTTTAGGCCTGCAAAAATGTAGAAATCTTTGGAGGCCCAAAAAAGGGCTTTACAGGCATCCTAGACCCCCTAAAGTCAAGAAAATGTTGGTGTCCCACAAATGGTGTCAGAGACCTCTGATTGTCCCAAAAACACTTGCAGCCTGAAAGGGGCATTAAACCAAATCCTAGACCACGGAAATTCCCAAAAATATTTTTGTCACGAAATATGCATCCTGCACCCCTGAAAGTTCAGAAAATGTTGGCAGCCCAAAAAAGTCCCTAAAATGCATTTTAGGCCTGCAAAAATGTAGAAAACTTTGGAGGCCCAAAAAAGGGCTTTACAGGCATCCTAGACCCCCTAAAGTCCAGAAAATGTTGGTGGCCCACAAATGGTGTCAGAGAGCTCTGATTGTCCCAAAAACATTTGCAGCCTGAAAGGGGCATTAACCCGCATACTAGACCACTGAAATTCCCAAAAATATTTTTGTCACGAAATATGCATCCTACACCCCCGAATGTTCAGGAAATGTTGGCAGCTCAAAAAAGGCCTTAAAATGCATTTTAGGCCTGCAAAAATGTAGAAAACTTTGGAGCCCCAAAAAAGGGCTTTACAGGCATCCTAGACCCCCTAAAGTCCAGAAAATGTTGGTGGCCCACAAATGGTGTCAGAGACCTCTGATTGTCCCAAAAACACTTGCAGCCTGAAAGGGGCATTAAACCAAATCCTAGACCACGGAAATTCCCAAAATTATTTTTGCCACGAAATATGCATCCTGTACCCCCGAATGTTCAGGAAATGTTGGCAGCTCAAAAAAGGCCTTAAAATGCATTTTAGGCCTGCAAAAATGTAGAAAACTTTGGAGGCCCAAAAAAGGGCTTTACAGGCATCCTAGACCCCCTAAAGTCCAGACAATGTTGGTGGCCCAATAACTGTGTCAGAGAGCTCTGATTGTCCCAAAATCATTTGCAGCCTGAAAGGGGCATTAACCCGCATACTGGACCACTGAAATTCCCAAAAATATTTTTGTCACGAAATATGCATCCTACACCCCCGAATGTTCAGGAAATGTTGGCAGCTCAAAAAAGGCCTTAAAATGCATTTTAGGCCTGCAAAAATGTAGAAATCTTTGAAGGCCCAAAAAAGGGCTTTACAGGCATCCTAGACCCCCTAAAGTCCAGACAATGTTGGTGGCCCAATAACTGTGTCAGAGAGCTCTGATTGTCCCAAAATCATTTGCAGCCTGAAAGGGGCATTAACCCGCATACTAGACCACTGAAATTCCCAAAAATATTTTTGTCACGAAATATGCATCCTACACCCCCGAATGTTCAGGAAATGTTGGCTGCTCAAAAAAGGCCTTAAAATGCATTTTAGGCCTGCAAAAATGTAGAAATCTTTGGAGGCCCAAAAAAGGGCTTTACAGGCATCCTAGACCCCCTAAAGTCCAGAAAATGTTGGTGGCCCACAAATGGTGTCAGAGAGCTCTGATTGTCCCAAAAACATTTGCAGCCTGAAAGGGGCATTAACCCGCATACTAGACCACTGAAATTCCCAAAAATATTTTTGTCACGAAATATGCATCCTACACCCCCGAATGTTCAGGAAATGTTGGCAGCTCAAAAAAGGCCTTAAAATGCATTTTAGGCCTGCAAAAATGTAGAAATCTTTGGAGGCCCAAAAAATGGCTTTACAGGCATCCTAGACCCCCTAAAGTCCAGAAAATGTTGGTGGCCCACAAATATTGTCAGAGAGCTCTGATTGTCCCAAAAACATTTGCAGCCTGAAAGGGGCATTAACCCGCATACTAGACCACTGAAATTCCCAAAAATATTTTTGTCACGAAATATGCATCCTACACCCCCGAATGTTCAGGAAATGTTGGCAGCTCAAAAAAGGCCTTAAAATGCATTTTAGGCCTGCAAAAATGTAGAAATCTTTGGAGGCCCAAAAAAGGGCTTTACAGGCATCCTAGACCCCCTAAAGTCCAGAAAATGTTGGTGGCCCACAAATGGTGTCAGAGAGCTCTGATTGTCCCAAAAACATTTGCAGCCTGAAAGGGGCATTAACCCGCATACTAGACCACTGAAATTCCCAAAAATATTTTTGTCACGAAATATGCATCCTACACCCCCGAATGTTCAGGAAATGTTGGCAGCTCAAAAAAGTCCTTAAAATGCATTTTAGGCCTGCAAAAATGTAGAAATCTTTGGAGGCCCAAAAAAGGGCTTTACAGGCATCCTAGACCCCCTAAAGTCCAGAAAATGTTGGTGGCCCACAAATGGTGTCAGAGAGCTCTGATTGTCCCAAAAACATTTGCAGCCTGAAAGGGGCATTAACCCGCATACTAGACCACTGAAATTCCCAAAAATATTTTTGTCACGAAATATGCATCCTACACCCCCGAATGTTCAGGAAATGTTGGCAGCTCAAAAAAGTCCTTAAAATGCATTTTAGGCCTGCAAAAATGTAGAAATCTTTGGAGGCCCAAAAAAGGGCTTTACAGGCATCCTAGACCCCCTAAAGTCAAGAAAATGTTGGTGTCCCACAAATGGTGTCAGAGAGCTCTGATTGTCCCAAAAACATTTGCAGCCTGAAAGGGGCATTAACCCGCATACTAGACCACGGAAATTCCCAAAAATATTTTTGTCACGAAATATGCATCCTGCACCCCTGAAAGTTCAGAAAATGTTGGCAGCCCAAAAAAGTCCCTAAAATGCATTTTAGGCCTGCAAAAATGTAGAAAACTTTGGAGGCCCAAAAAAGGGCTTTACAGGCATCCTAGACCCCCTAAAGTCCAGAAAATGTTGGTGGCCCACAAATGGTGTCAGAGAGCTCTGATTGTCCCAAAAACATTTGCAGCCTGAAAGGGGCATTAACCCGCATACTAGACCACTGAAATTCCCAAAAATATTTTTGTCACGAAATATGCATCCTACACCCCCGAATGTTCAGGAAATGTTGGCAGCTCAAAAAAGGCCTTAAAATGCATTTTAGGCCTGCAAAAATGTAGAAAACTTTGGAGCCCCAAAAAAGGGCTTTACAGGCATCCTAGACCCCCTAAAGTCCAGAAAATGTTGGTGGCCCACAAATGGTGTCAGAGACCTCTGATTGTCCCAAAAACACTTGCAGCCTGAAAGGGGCATTAAACCAAATCCTAGACCACGGAAATTCCCAAAATTATTTTTGTCACGAAATATGCATCCTGCACCCCCGAATGTTCAGGAAATGTTGGCAGCTCAAAAAAGGCCTTAAAATGCATTTTAGGCCTGCAAAAATGTAGAAAACTTTGGAGGCCCAAAAAAGGGCTTTACAGGCATCCTAGACCCCCTAAAGTCCAGACAATGTTGGTGGCCCAATAACTGTGTCAGAGAGCTCTGATTGTCCCAAAATCATTTGCAGCCTGAAAGGGGCATTAACCCGCATACTAGACCACTGAAATTCCCAAAAATATTTTTGTCACGAAATATGCATCCTACACCCCCGAATGTTCAGGAAATGTTGGCAGCTCAAAAAAGGCCTTAAAATGCATTTTAGGCCTGCAAAAATGTAGAAATCTTTGGAGGCCCAAAAAAGGGCTTTACAGGCATCCTAGACCCCCTAAAGTCCAGAAAATGTTGGTGGCCCACAAATGGTGTCAGAGAGCTCTGATTGTCCCAAAAACATTTGCAGCCTGAAAGGGGCATTAACCCGCATACTAGACCACTGAAATTCCCAAAAATATTTTTGTCACGAAATATGCATCCTACACCCCCGAATGTTCAGGAAATGTTGGGAGCTCAAAAAAGGCCTTAAAATGCATTTTAGGCCTGCAAAAATGTAGAAATCTTTGGAGGCCCAAAAAAGGGCTTTACAGGCATCCTAGACCCCCAAAAGTCAAGAAAATGTTGGTGTCCCACAAATGGTGTCAGAGACCTCTGATTGTCCCAAAAACACTTGCAGCCTGAAAGGGGCATTAAACCAAATCCTAGACCACGGAAATTCCCAAAAATATTTTTGTCACGAAATATGCATCCTGCACCCCTGAAAGTTCAGAAAATGTTGGCAGCCCAAAAAAGTCCCTAAAATGCATTTTAGGCCTGCAAAAATGTAGAAAACTTTGGAGCCCCAAAAAAGGGCTTTACAGGCATCCTAGACCCCCTAAAGTCCAGAAAATGTTGGTGGCCCACAAATGGTGTCAGAGACCTCTGATTGTCCCAAAAACACTTGCAGCCTGAAAGGGGCATTAAACCAAATCCTAGACCACGGAAATTCCCAAAATTATTTTTGTCACGAAATATGCATCCTGCACCCCCGAATGTTCAGGAAATGTTGGCAGCTCAAAAAAGGCCTTAAAATGCATTTTAGGCCTGCAAAAATGTAGAAAACTTTGGAGGCCCAAAAAAGGGCTTTACAGGCATCCTAGACCCCCTAAAGTCCAGACAATGTTGGTGGCCCAATAACTGTGTCAGAGAGCTCTGATTGTCCCAAAATCATTTGCAGCCTGAAAGGGGCATTAACCCGCATACTAGACCACTGAAATTCCCAAAAATATTTTTGTCACGAAATATGCATCCTACACCCCCGAATGTTCAGGAAATGTTGGCAGCTCAAAAAAGGCCTTAAAATGCATTTTAGGCCTGCAAAAATGTAGAAATCTTTGGAGGCCCAAAAAAGGGCTTTACAGGCATCCTAGACCCCCTAAAGTCCAGAAAATGTTGGTGGCCCACAAATGGTGTCAGAGAGCTCTGATTGTCCCAAAAACATTTGCAGCCTGAAAGGGGCATTAACCCGCATACTAGACCACTGAAATTCCCAAAAATATTTTTGTCACGAAATATGCATCCTACACCCCCGAATGTTCAGGAAATGTTGGCAGCTCAAAAAAGTCCTTAAAATGCATTTTAGGCCTGCAAAAATGTAGAAATCTTTGGAGGCCCAAAAAAGGGCTTTACAGGCATCCTAGACCCCCTAAAGTCAAGAAAATGTTGGTGTCCCACAAATGGTGTCAGAGACCTCTGATTGTCCCAAAAACACTTGCAGCCTGAAAGGGGCATTAAACCAAATCCTAGACCACGGAAATTCCCAAAATTATTTTTGTCACGAAATATGCATCCTGCACCCCCGAATGTTCAGGAAATGTTGGCAGCTCAAAAAAAGCCTTAAAATGCATTTTAGGCCTGCAAAAATGTAGAAAACTTTGGAGGCCCAAAAAAGGGCTTTACAGGCATCCTAGACCCCCTAAAGTCCAGACAATGTTGGTGGCCCAATAACTGTGTCAGAGAGCTCTGATTGTCCCAAAATCATTTGCAGCCTGAAAGGGGCATTAACCCGCATACTAGACCACTGAAATTCCCAAAAATATTTTTGTCACGAAATATGCATCCTACACCCCCGAATGTTCAGGAAATGTTGGCAGCTCAAAAAAGGCCTTAAAATGCATTTTAGGCCTGCAAAAATGTAGAAATCTTTGGAGGCCCAAAAAAGGGCTTTACAGGCATCCTAGACCCCCTAAAGTCCAGAAAATGTTGGTGGCCCACAAATGGTGTCAGAGAGCTCTGATCGTCCCAAAAACATTTGCAGCCTGAAAGGGGCATTAACCCGCATACTAGACCACTGAAATTCCCAAAAATATTTTTGTCACGAAATATGCATCCTACACCCCCGAATGTTCAGGAAATGTTGGCAGCTCAAAAAAGGCCTTAAAATGCATTTTAGGCCTGCAAAAATGTAGAAATCTTTGGAGGCCCAAAAAATGGCTTTACAGGCATCCTAGACCCCCTAAAGTCCAGAAAATGTTGGTGGCCCACAAATGGTGTCAGAGAGCTCTGATTGTCCCAAAAACATTTGCAGCCTGAAAGGGGCATTAACCCGCATACTAGACCACTGAAATTCCCAAAAATATTTTTGTCACGAAATATGCATCCTACACCCCCGAATGTTCAGGAAATGTTGGCAGCTCAAAAAAGGCCTTAAAATGCATTTTAGGCCTGCAAAAATGTAGAAATCTTTGGAGGCCCAAAAAAGGGCTTTACAGGCATCCTAGACCCCCTAAAGTCCAGAAAATGTTGGTGGCCCACAAATGGTGTCAGAGAGCTCCGATTGTCCCAAAAACATTTGCAGCCTGAAAGGGGCATTAACCCGCATACTAGACCACTGAAATTCCCAAAAATATTTTTGTCACGAAATATGCATCCTACACCCCCGAATGTTCAGGAAATGTTGGCAGCTCAAAAAAGGCCTTAAAATGCATTTTAGGCCTGCAAAAATGTAGAAAACTTTGGAGCCCCAAAAAAGGGCTTTACAGGCATCCTAGACCCCCTAAAGTCCAGAAAATGTTGGTGTCCCACAAATGGTGTCAGAGACCTCTGATTGTCCCAAAAACACTTGCAGCCTGAAAGGGGCATTAAACCAAATCCTAGACCACGGAAATTCCCAAAAATATTTTTGTCACGAAATATGCATCCTACACCCCTGAAGGTTCAGAAAATGTTGGCAGCCCAAAAAAGGCCTTAAAATGCATTTTAGGCCTGCAAAAATGTAGAAAACTTTGGAGGCCCAAAAAAGGGCTTTACAGGCATCCTAGACCCCCTAAAGTCCAGAAAATGTTGGTGGCCCACAAATGGTGTCAGAGAGCTCTGATTGTCCCAAAAACATTTGCAGCCTGAAAGGGGCATTAACCCGCATACTAGACCACTGAAATTCCCAAAAATATTTTTGTCACGAAATATGCATCCTACACCCCGAATGTTCAGGAAATGTTGGTAGCTCAAAAAAGGCCTTAAAATGCATTTTAGGCCTGCAAAAATGTAGAAAACTTTGGAGGCCCAAAAAAGGGCTTTACAGGCATCCTAGACCCCCTAAAGTCCAGAAAATGTTGGTGGCCCACAAATGGTGTCAGAGACCTCTGATTGTCCCAAAAACACTTGCAGCCTGAAAGGGGCATTAAACCAAATCCTAGACCACGGAAATTCCCAAAATTATTTTTGTCACGAAATATGCATCCTGCACCCCCGAATGTTCAGGAAATGTTGGCAGCTCAAAAAAGGCCTTAAAATGCATTTTAGGCCTGCAAAAATGTAGAAAACTTTGGAGGCCCAAAAAAGGGCTTTACAGGCATCCTAGACCCCCTAAAGTCCAGACAATGTTGGTGGCCCAATAACTGTGTCAGAGAGCTCTGATTGTCCCAAAATCATTTGCAGCCTGAAAGGGGCATTAACCCGCATACTAGACCACTGAAATTCCCAAAAATATTTTTGTCACGAAATATGCATCCTACACCCCCGAATGTTCAGGAAATGTTGGCAGCTCAAAAAAGGCCTTAAAATGCATTTTAGGCCTGCAAAAATGTAGAAATCTTTGGAGGCCCAAAAAAGGGCTTTACAGGCATCCTAGACCCCCTAAAGTCCAGAAAATGTTGGTGGCCCACAAATGGTGTCAGAGAGCTCTGATTGTCCCAAAAACATTTGCAGCCTGAAAGGGGCATTAACCCGCATACTAGACCACTGAAATTCCCAAAAATATTTTTGTCACGAAATATGCATCCTACACCCCCGAATGTTCAGGAAATGTTGGCAGCTCAAAAAAGGCCTTAAAATGCATTTTAGGCCTGCAAAAATGTAGAAATCTTTGGAGGCCCAAAAAATGGCTTTACAGGCATCCTAGACCCCCTAAAGTCCAGAAAATGTTGGTGGCCCACAAATATTGTCAGAGAGCTCTGATTGTCCCAAAAACATTTGCAGCCTGAAAGGGGCATTAACCCGCATACTAGACCACTGAAATTCCCAAAAATATTTTTGTCACGAAATATGCATCCTACACCCCCGAATGTTCAGGAAATGTTGGCAGCTCAAAAAAGGCCTTAAAATGCATTTTAGGCCTGCAAAAATGTAGAAATCTTTGGAGGCCCAAAAAAGGGCTTTACAGGCATCCTAGACCCCCTAAAGTCCAGAAAATGTTGGTGGCCCACAAATGGTGTCAGAGAGCTCTGATTGTCCCAAAAACATTTGCAGCCTGAAAGGGGCATTAACCCGCATACTAGACCACTGAAATTCCCAAAAATATTTTTGTCACGAAATATGCATCCTACACCCCCGAATGTTCAGGAAATGTTGGCAGCTCAAAAAAGTCCTTAAAATGCATTTTAGGCCTGCAAAAATGTAGAAATCTTTGGAGGCCCAAAAAAGGGCTTTACAGGCATCCTAGACCCCCTAAAGTCCAGAAAATGTTGGTGGCCCACAAATGGTGTCAGAGAGCTCTGATTGTCCCAAAAACATTTGCAGCCTGAAAGGGGCATTAACCCGCATACTAGACCACTGAAATTCCCAAAAATATTTTTGTCACGAAATATGCATCCTACACCCCCGAATGTTCAGGAAATGTTGGCAGCTCAAAAAAGTCCTTAAAATGCATTTTAGGCCTGCAAAAATGTAGAAATCTTTGGAGGCCCAAAAAAGGGCTTTACAGGCATCCTAGACCCCCTAAAGTCAAGAAAATGTTGGTGTCCCACAAATGGTGTCAGAGACCTCTGATTGTCCCAAAAACACTTGCAGCCTGAAAGGGGCATTAAACCAAATCCTAGACCACGGAAATTCCCAAAAATATTTTTGTCACGAAATATGCATCCTGCACCCCTGAAAGTTCAGAAAATGTTGGCAGCCCAAAAAAGTCCCTAAAATGCATTTTAGGCCTGCAAAAATGTAGAAAACTTTGGAGGCCCAAAAAAGGGCTTTACAGGCATCCTAGACCCCCTAAAGTCCAGAAAATGTTGGTGGCCCACAAATGGTGTCAGAGAGCTCTGATTGTCCCAAAAACATTTGCAGCCTGAAAGGGGCATTAACCCGCATACTAGACCACTGAAATTCCCAAAAATATTTTTGTCACGAAATATGCATCCTACACCCCCGAATGTTCAGGAAATGTTGGCAGCTCAAAAAAGGCCTTAAAATGCATTTTAGGCCTGCAAAAATGTAGAAAACTTTGGAGCCCCAAAAAAGGGCTTTACAGGCATCCTAGACCCCCTAAAGTCCAGAAAATGTTGGTGGCCCACAAATGGTGTCAGAGACCTCTGATTGTCCCAAAAACACTTGCAGCCTGAAAGGGGCATTAAACCAAATCCTAGACCACGGAAATTCCCAAAATTATTTTTGTCACGAAATATGCATCCTGCACCCCCGAATGTTCAGGAAATGTTGGCAGCTCAAAAAAGGCCTTAAAATGCATTTTAGGCCTGCAAAAATGTAGAAAACTTTGGAGGCCCAAAAAAGGGCTTTACAGGCATCCTAGACCCCCTAAAGTCCAGACAATGTTGGTGGCCCAATAACTGTGTCAGAGAGCTCTGATTGTCCCAAAATCATTTGCAGCCTGAAAGGGGCATTAACCCGCATACTAGACCACTGAAATTCCCAAAAATTTTTTTGTCACGAAATATGCATCCTACACCCCCGAATGTTCAGGAAATGTTGGCAGCTCAAAAAAGGCCTTAAAATGCATTTTAGGCCTGCAAAAATGTAGAAATCTTTGGAGGCCCAAAAAAGGGCTTTACAGGCATCCTAGACCCCCTAAAGTCCAGACAATGTTGGTGGCCCAATAACTGTGTCAGAGAGCTCTGATTGTCCCAAAATCATTTGCAGCCTGAAAGGGGCATTAACCCGCATACTAGACCACTGAAATTCCCAAAAATATTTTTGTCACGAAATATGCATCCTACACCCCCGAATGTTCAGGAAATGTTGGCAGCTCAAAAAAGGCCTTAAAATGCATTTTAGGCCTGCAAAAATGTAGAAATCTTTGGAGGCCCAAAAAAGGGCTTTACAGGCATCCTAGACCCCCTAAAGTCCAGAAAATGTTGGTGGCCCACAAATGGTGTCAGAGAGCTCTGATTGTCCCAAAAACATTTGCAGCCTGAAAGGGGCATTAACCCGCATACTAGACCACTGAAATTCCCAAAAATATTTTTGTCACGAAATATGCATCCTACACCCCCGAATGTTCAGGAAATGTTGGCAGCTCAAAAAAGGCCTTAAAATGCATTTTAGGCCTGCAAAAATGTAGAAATCTTTGGAGGCCCAAAAAAGGGCTTTACAGGCATCCTAGACCCCCTAAAGTCCAGAAAATGTTGGTGGCCCACAAATGGTGTCAGAGAGCTCTGATTGTCCCAAAAACATTTGCAGCCTGAAAGGGGCATTAACCCGCATACTAGACCACTGAAATTCCCAAAAATATTTTTGTCACGAAATATGCATCCTACACCCCCGAATGTTCAGGAAATGTTGGCAGCTCAAAAAAGTCCTTAAAATGCATTTTAGGCCTGCAAAAATGTAGAAATCTTTGGAGGCCCAAAAAAGGGCTTTACAGGCATCCTAGACCCCCTAAAGTCCAGAAAATGTTGGTGGCCCACAAATGGTGTCAGAGAGCTCTGATTGTCCCAAAAACATTTGCAGCCTGAAAGGGGCATTAACCCGCATACTAGACCACTGAAATTCCCAAAAATATTTTTGTCACGAAATATGCATCCTACACCCCCGAATGTTCAGGAAATGTTGGCAGCTCAAAAAAGTCCTTAAAATGCATTTTAGGCCTGCAAAAATGTAGAAATCTTTGGAGGCCCAAAAAAGGGCTTTACAGGCATCCTAGACCCCCTAAAGTCAAGAAAATGTTGGTGTCCCACAAATGGTGTCAGAGACCTCTGATTGTCCCAAAAACACTTGCAGCCTGAAAGGGGCATTAAACCAAATCCTAGACTACTGAAATTCCCAAAAATATTTTTTGGCACGTAAAATGCATCCTACACACCTGAAAGTTCAGAAAATGTTGGCAGCCCAAAAAAGGCCTTAAAATGCATCTTAGGCCAGCAAAAATGTAAAACAACTTTGCAGGCCCAAAAAAGGGGTTTACTGGCATCCTAGACCCCTAAAGTCCAGAAAATGTTGGTCACCAAAAAACTGTGTCAGAGAGCTTGGAATGACCCAAAAACATTTGCAGCCCGAAAGGGGCATTAACACGCATGCTAGACCACTGAACTTCCCAAAAATATTTTTGTCACGAAATATGCATCCTACACCCCTGAAAGTTCAGAAAATGTTGGCATCCCAAAAAAGGCCTAAAAATGCATCTTAGGCCTGCAAAAATGTAGAAAACTTTGCAGGCCCAAAAAAGGGGTTTACAGGCATCCTAAACCCCTTAAAGTCCAGAAAATGTTGGTCACCAAAAAACTGTGTCAGAGAGCTCTGAAAGTCCCAAAAACATTTGCAGCCCGAAAGGGGCATTAACTCGCATCCTAGAGCACTGAAATTCCCAAAAATATTTTTGTCACGAAATATGCATCCTGCACCCCCGAATGTTCAGGAAATGTTGGCAGCTCAAAAAAGGCCTTAAAATGCATTTTAGGCCTGCAAAAATCTAGAAATCTTTGGAGGCCCAAAAAAGGGCTATACAGGCATCCTAGACCCCCTAAAGTCCAGACAATGTTGGTGGCCCAATAACTGTGTCAGAGAGCTCTGATTGTCCCAAAAACATTTGCAGCCTGAAAGGGGCATTAACCCGCATCCTAGACCACTGAAATTCCCACAAATATTTTTGTCACGAAATATGCATCCTACACCCCTGAAAGTTCAGAAAATGTTGACAGCCCAAAAAAGGCCTTAAAATGCATTTTAGGCCTGCAAAAATGTAGAAAACTTTGGAGGCCCAAAAAAGGGCTTTACATGCATCCTAGACCCCCTAAAGTCCAGAAAATGTTGGTGGCCCACAAATGGTGTCAGAGACCTCTGATTGTCCCAAAAACACTTGCAGCCTGAAAGGGGCATTAAACCAAATCCTGAACCAGGGAAATTTCCAAAAATATTTTTGTCACGAAATATGCATCCTACACCCCCGAATGTTCAGGAAATGTTGGCAGCTCAAAAAAGGCCTTAAAATGCATTTTAGGCCTGCAAAAATGTAGAAATCTTTGGAGGCCCAAAAAAGGGCTTTACAGGCATCCTAGACCCCCTAAAGTCCAGAAAATGTTGGTGGCCCACAAATGGTGTCAGAGAGCTCTGATTGTCCCAAAAACATTTGCAGCCTGAAAGGGGCATTAACCCGCATACTAGACCACTGAAATTCCCACAAATATATTTGTCACAAAATATGCATCCTACACCCCCGAATGTTCAGGAAATGTTGGCAGCTCAAAAAAGGCCTTAAAATGCATTTTAGGCCTGCAAAAATGTAGAAAACTTTGGAGCCCCAAAAAAGGGCTTTACAGGCATCCTAGACCCCCTAAAGTCCAGAAAATGTTGGTGTCCCACAAATGGTGTCAGAGACCTCTGATTGTCCCAAAAACACTTGCAGCCTGAAAGGGGCATTAAACCAAATCCTAGACCACGGAAATTCCCAAAAATATTTTTGTCACAAAATATGCATCCTACACCCCCGAATGTTCAGGAAATGTTGGCAGCTCAAAAAAGGCCTTAAAATGCATTTTAGGCCAGCAAAAATGTAGAAAACATTGGAGGCCCAAAAAGGTGGTTTACAGGCATCCTAGACCCCCTTAAATCCAGAAAATGTTGGTGGCCCAAAAACTGTGTCAGAGAGCTCTGAATGTCCCAAAAATATGTGCAGCCTGAAAGGGGCATTAACCCGCATCCTAGACCACTGAAATTCCCAAAAATATTTTTGTCACAAAATATGCATCCTACACCCCTGAATGTTCAGGAAATGTTGGCAGCTCAAAAAAGGCCTTAAAATGCATTTTAGGCCTGCAAAAATGTAGAAAACATTGGAGCCCCAAAAAAGGGCTTTACAGGCATCCTAGACCCCCTAAAGTCCAGAAAATGTTGGTGTCCCACAAATGGTGTCAGAGACCTCTGATTGTCCCAAAAACACTTGCAGCCTGAAAGGGGCATTAAACCAAATCCTAGACCACGGAAATTCCCAAAAATATTTTTGTCACGAAATATGCATCCTACACCCCTGAAAGTTCAGAAAATGTTGACAGCCCAAAAAAGGCCTTAAAATGCATTTTAGGCCTGCAAAAATGTAGAAAACCTTGGAGGCCCAAAAAAGGGCTTTACAGGCATCCTAGACCCCCTAAAGTCCAGAAAATGTTGGTGGCCCACAAATGGTGTCAGAGACCTCTGATTGTCCCAAAAACACTTGCAGCCTGAAAGGGGCATTAAACCAAATCCTAGACCACGGAAATTTCCAAAAATATTTTTGTCACGAAATATACATCCTACACCCCCGAATGTTCAGGAAATGTTGGCAGCTCAAAAAAGGCCTTAAAATGCATTTTAGGCCTGTAAAAATGTAGAAATCTTTGGAGGCCCAAAAAAGGGCTTTACAGGCATCCTAGACCCCCTAAAGTCCAGAAAAAGTTGGTCACCGAAAAAATGTGTCAGAGAGCTTGGAATGACCCAAAAACATTTGCAGCCCGAAAGGGGCATTAAACCAAATCCTAGACCACTGAAATTCCCAAAAATATTTTTGGCACGGAAAATGCATCCTACACACCTGAAAGTTCAGAAAATGTTGGCAGCCCAAAAAAGGCCTTAAAATGCATCTTAGGCCAGCAAAAATGTAAAACAACTTTGCAGGCCCAAAAAAGGGGTTTACTGGCATCCTAGACCCCCTAAAGTCCAGAAAATGTTGGTGTCCCACAAACTGTGTCAGAGAGCTCTGATTGTCCCAAAAACACTTGCAGCCTGAAAGGGGCATTAAACCAAATCCTAGACCATTGAAATTCCCAAAAATATTTTTTGGCACGGAAAATGCATCCTACACACCTGAAAGTTCAGAAAATGTTGGCAGCCCAAAAAAGACCTTAAAATGCATCTTAGGCCAGCAAAAATGCAAAACAACTTTGCAGGCCCAAAAAAGGGGTTTACAGGCATCCTACACCCCTGAATGTTCAGGAAATGTTGGCAGCTCAAAAAAGGCCTTAAAATGCATTTTAGGCCTGCAAAAATGTAGAAAACTTTGGAGGCCCAAAAAAGGGCTTTACAGGCATCCTAGACCCCCTAAAGTCCAGACAATGTTGGTGGCCCAATAACTGTGTCAGAGAGCTCTGATTGTCCCAAAAACATTTGCAGCCTGAAAGGGGCATTAACCCGCATCCTAGACCACTGAAATTCCCAAAAATATTTTTGTCACGAAATATGCATCTTACACCGCCGAATGTTCAGAAAATGTTGGCAGCCCGGATTTTCTCAGATATTGGTTGGTATCTCAAATTCAATATGTCTCGTATTGGTTCGACACAACTGACCCCCCCCCCTCATGTCCGGCTCGAGAGGTTGGCGGTTTGTGACCGCGAAATCCGCTCCTTACTTATTCAACCCGCTCCTCAGGTACTGGACTCACAGAGTCCGGTCGCCTGCACATCCCTGGCATTGGCCAAAACATGGAAACTGCTCGGAGTAACCCAGGCTTTCCACGGCAACCTTCCTCTCTGGAACTTCCTCCCGGGGGTTCCTCAGGTTGCACCATCTACCGTTCGTCGCTGGGCCGAGGCAGGCTACGAGCTGTTGCGGGACGTGTTTGACCAGGGCACATTCATTGAGTGGGCTGATCTCCCCCTACCCTTGAGAAGTGACCGGAGCGTCTGGCTTCAATACGCGGCTCTCCGAAGGACCCTTAAGCGCAGCTATCAAACATTCCCTGCGTTACCACCAGACGACCCGGCCATTGAGGAGCTCACTTCCCCTTCACCCATGAAAGGCAAAATCTCCAGGTTGTACTCCATGCTACAGTCCAGATCCTTTCCAGGATTTGCTAAACTTAGGGGGTCCTGGGAGGAAGACTTGGGGGTAGAGATATCGGACGATCGCTGGGCACATTTATGCGACCGCACTCACCGGGTGTCCTTTAACTCCCGATTTAAACTTATTCAGTTTAAAGTGTTGCACAGGTTCCACTACACCCCGGCCAGACTGCATCGCATGTCCAGCGAGCGTTCATCTAGCTGCCCCCGCTGCGGGCATGTCGATGCGGACTACATCCACATGATCTGGTCCTGCCCCCGCCTCTCACAGTTTTGGGGTATGGTTTGTTCAACGGTTTCCGCTGTGCTCGATCACCCCATCGATCCTTCCCCTGCATTGTGCCTTTTTTAACGACCTCCCGGGCCTTCCTCGAAATTCCAGGAAGCTGGCCGGCCTCTGCATGCTCTTAGCGGTTCGGTCCATCTTGCTCTGCTGGCTTCGCCCCTCTCCCCCCACGCATGCCCAATGGCTGAGGGCGGTCACTTGGGCCTCTGACACCGAGGAAACTTGGGCACACATGCAACCCACTCACTCCAGACCTAGGGACATCTGGCTTGGGTTCCGCTCCTACATGTCCGACCTCGTCACCTCTCCGGTGGCTTCCCCGCCTGCTCCTTCTCACTAGTCTGGCATATTCCCGGTGGATCCCCCACCACCCCCCCCTTTCTCACTGGTCTGAGAGCTCCTCCCGTGTCGCTTGGTTTGACTACTTCCCCTCATATGTGGATTGAATCTCTGTGCCTGTATCATATTGTATGTAATCTTTATGTGACCATATCATGAACTGTAATGTTAATCTATATTTGCTGGGCGCTGTTCGCCTGTTGTTATGCTGCCATGCTGCCTAATAATAAAAAGAAGTTTAAAAAAAAAAAGAAAATGTTGGCAGCCCAAAAAAGGCCTTAAAATGCATTTTAGGCCTGCAAAAATCTAGAAAACTTTGGAGGCGCAAAAAAGGGCTTTACAGGCATCCTAGACCCCCTAAAGTCCAGAAAATGTTGGTGGCCCAATAACTGTGTCAGAGAGCTCTGATTGTCCGAAAAACATTTGCAGCCTGAAAGGTTCATTAACCTGCATACTAGACCACTGAAATTCCCAAAAATATTTTTGTCACGAAATATGCATCCTACACCCCTGAATGTTCAGGAAATGTTGGCAGCCCAAAAAAGGCCTTAAAATGCATCTTCGGCCTGCAAAAATGTAGAAAACATTGGAGGTGGAAAAAAGGGGTTTACAGGCATCCTAGACCCCCTTAATCCAGAAAATGTTGGTGGCCCAAAAACTGTGTCAGAGAGCTCTGAATGTCCCAAAAATATGTGCAGCCTGAAAGGGACATTAACCCGCATCCTAGACCACTGAAATTCCCAAAAATATTTTTGTCACGAAATATGGATCCTACACCCCTGAAAGTTCAGAAAATGTTGGCAGCTCAAAAAAGACCCTAAAATGCATTTTAGGCCTGCAAAAATGTAGAAAACTTTGGAGGCCCAAAAAAGGGCTTTACAGGCATCCTAGACCCCCTAAAGTCCAGAAAATGTTGGTGGCCCACAAATGGTGTCAGAGAGCTCTGATTGTCCCAAAAACACTTGCAGCCTGAAAGGGGCATCAAACCAAATCCTAGACCACTGAAATTCCCAAAAATATTTTTTGCCACGGAAAATGCATCCTACACACCTGAAAGTTCAGAAAATGTTGGCAGCCCAAAAAAGGCCTTAAAATGCATTTTAGGCCAGCAAAAATGTAAAACAACTTTGCAGGCCCAAAAAAGGGGTTTACTGGCATCCCAGACCCCCTAAAGTCCAGACAATGTTGGTGGCCCAATAACTGTGTGAGAGAGCTCTGATTGTCCCAAAAACATTTGCAGCCTGAAAGGGGCATTAACCCGCGTACTAGACCACTGAAATTCCCAAAAATATTTTTATCACGAAATATGCATCCTACACCCCCGAATGTTCAGAAAATGTTGGCAGCCCAAAAAAGGCCTTAAAATGCATTTTAGGCCAGCAAAAATGTAAAACAACTTTGCAGGCCCAAAAAAGGGGTTTACTGGCATCCTAGACCCCCTAAAGTCCAGAAATGTTGGTGGCCCAATAACTGTGTCAGAGAGCTCTGATTGTCCCAAAAACATTTGCAGCCTGAAAGGGGCATTAACCCGCATACTAGACCACTGAAATTCCCAAAAATATTTTTGTCACGAAATATGCATCCTACATCCTGAATGTTCAGGAAATGTTGGCAGTCCAAAAAAGGCCTTAAAATGCATCTTCGGCCAGCAAAAATGTAGAAAACATTGAAGGCCCAAAAGAGGGGTTTACAGGCACCCTAGACCCCCTTAAATCCAGAAAATGTTGGTGTCCCACAAACTGTGTCAGAGAGCTCTGATTGTCCCAAAAACACTTGCAGCCTGAAAGGGGCATTAAACCAAATCCTAGACCATTGAAATTCCCAAAAATATTTTTTGGCAAGGAAAATGCATCCTACACACCTGAAAGTTCAGAAAATGTTGGCAGCCCAAAAAAGACCTTAAAATGCATCTTAGGCCAGCAAAAATGCAAAACAACTTTGCAGGCCCAAAAAAGGGGTTTACAGGCATCCTACACCCCTGAATGTTCAGGAAATGTTGGCAGCTCAAAAAAGGCCTTAAAATGCATTTTAGGCCTGCAAAAATGTAGAAAACTTTGGAGGCCCAAAAAAGGGCTTTACAGGCATCCTAGACCCCCTAAAGTCCAGACAATGTTGGTGGCCCAATAACTGTGTCAGAGAGCTCTGATTGTCCCAAAAACATTTGCAGCCTGAAAGGGGCATTAACCCGCATCCTAGACCACTGAAATTCCCAAAAATATTTTTGTCACGAAATATGCATCTTACACCGCCGAATGTTCAGAAAATGTTGGCAGCCCAAAAAAGGCCTTAAAATGCATTTTAGGCCTGCAAAAATGTAGAAAACTTTGGAGGCGCAAAAAAGGGCTTTACAGGCATCCTAGACCCCCTAAAGTCCAGAAAATGTTGGTGGCCCAATAACTGTGTCAGAGAGCTCTGATTGTCCGAAAAACATTTGCAGCCTGAAAGGTTCATTAACCTGCATACTAGACCACTGAAATTCCCAAAAATATTTTTGTCACGAAATATGCATCCTACACCCATGAATGTTCAGGAAATGTTGGCAGCCCAAAAAAGGCCTTAAAATGCATCTTCGGCCTGCAAAAATGTAGAAAACATTGGAGGCGGAAAAAAGGGGTTTACAGGCATCCTAGACCCCCTAAAGTCCAGAAAATGTTGGTGGCCCACAAATGGTGTCAGAGAGCTCTGATTGTCCCAAAAACACTTGCAGCCTGAAAGGGGCATTAAACCAAATCCTAGACCACTGAAATTCCCAAAAATATTTTTTGGCACGGAAAATGCATCCTACACACCTGAAAGTTCAGAAAATGTTGGCAGCCCAAAAAAGGCCTTAAAATGCATCTTAGGCCAGCAAAAATTTAAACAACTTTGCAGGCCCAAAAAAGGGGTTTACTGGCATCCCAGACCCCCTAAAGTCCAGACAATGTTGGTGGCCCAATAACTGTGTCAGAGAGCTCTGATTGTCCCAAAAACATTTGCAGCCTGAAAGGGGCATTAACCCGCGTACTACACCACTGAAATTCCCAAAAATATTTTTGTCACGAAATATGCATCCTACACCCTTGAATGTTCAGGAAATGTTGGCAGCTCAAAAAAGTCCTAAAAATGCATCTGAGGCCTGCAAAAATGTAGAAAACATTGGAGGCCCAAAAAAGGGGTTTACAGGCATCCTAGACCCCCTTAAATCCAGAAAATGTTGGTGGCCCAAAAACTGTGTCAGAGAGCTCTGAATGTCCCAAAAATATGTGCAGCCTGAAAGGGACATTAACTCGCATCCTAGACCACTGAAATTCCCAAAAATATTTTTGTCACGAAATATGGATCCTACACCCCTGAAAGTTCAGAAAATGTTGGCAGCTCAAAAAAGGCCTTAAAATGCATTTGGGGCCTGCAAAAATGTAGAAAACTTTGGAGGCCCAAAAAAAGGGGCTTTAGAGGCATCCTAAATCCCCTAAAGTCCAGAAAATGTTGGTGGCCCACAAATGGTGTCAGAGAGCTCTGATTGTCCCAAAAACACTTGCAGCCTGAAAGGGGCATTAAACCAAATCCTAGACCACTGAAATTCCCAAAAATATTTTTTGGCACGGAAAATGCATCCTACACACCTGAAAGTTCAGAAAATGTTGGCAGCCCAAAAAAGGCCTTAAAATGCATCTTAGGCCAGCAAAAATGTAAAACAACTTTGCAGGCCCAAAAAAGGGGTTTACTGGCATCCTAGACCCCCTAAAGTCCAGAAAATGTTGGTCACCAAAAAACTGTGTCAGAGAGCTTGGAATGACCCAAAAACATTTGCAGCCCGAAAGGGGCATTAACACGCATCCTAGACCACTGAACTTCCCAAAAATATTTTTGTCACGAAATATGCATCCTACACCCCTGAAAGTTCAGGAAATGTTGGCAGCTCAAAAAAGGCCTTAAAATGCATTTTAGGCCTGCAAAAATGTAGAAATCTTTGGAGCCCCAAAAAAGGGCTTTACAGGCATCCTAGACCCCCTAAAGTCCAGAAAATGTTGGTGTCCCACAAATGGTGTCAGAGACCTCTGATTGTCCCAAAAACACTTGCAGCCTGAAAGGGCCATTAAACCAAATCCTAGACCACGGAAATTCCCAAAAATATTTTTGTCACGAAATATGCATCCTACACCCCTGAAAGTTCAGAAAATGTTGACAGCCCAAAAAAGGCCTTAAAATGCATTTTAGGCCTGCAAAAATATAGAAAACTTTGGAGGCCCAAAAAAGGGCTTTACAGGCATCCTAGACCCCCTAAAGTCCAGAAAATGTTGGTGGCCCACAAATGGTGTCAGAGACCTCTGATTGTCCCAAAAACACTTGCAGCCTGAAAGGGGCATTAAACCAAATCCTAGACCAGGGAAATTTCCAAAAATATTTTTGTCACGAAATATGCATCCTACACCCCCGAATGTTCAGGAAATGTTGGCAGCACAAAAAAGGCCTTAAAATGCATTTTAGGCCTGCAAAAATGTAGAAAACATTGGAAGCCCAAAAAAGGGGTTTACAGGCATCCTAGACCCCCTTAAATCCAGAAAATGTTGGTTGCCCAAAAACTGTGTCAGAGAACTCTGAATGTCCCAAAAATATGTGCAGCCTGAAAGGGGCATTAACCCGCATCCTAGACCACTGAAATTCCCAAAAATATTTTTGTCACAAAATATGCATCCTACACCCCCGAATGTTCAGGAAATGTTGGCAGCTCAAAAAAGGCCTTAAAATGCATTTTAAGCCTGCAAAAATGTAGAAATCTTTGGAGGCCCAAAAAAGGGCTTTACAGGCATCCTAGACCCCCTAAAGTCCAGAAAATGTTGGTGGCCAACAAATGGTGTCAGAGAACTCTGAATGTCCCAAAAATATGTGCAGCCTGAAAGGGGCATTAACCCGCATCCTAGACCACTGAAATTCTCAAAAATATTTTTGTCACGAAATATGCATCCTACACCCCCGGATGTTCAGGAAATGTTGGCAGCTCAAAAAAGGCCTTAAAATGCATTTTAGGCCTGCAAAAAAACAGAAAACTTTGGAGGCCCAAAAAAGGGGTTTACAGGCATCCTAAACCCCTTAAAGTCAAGAAAATGTTGGTGGCCCGAAAACTGTGTCAGAGAGCTCTGAATGTCCCAAAAACATTTACAGCCTGAAAATGGCATTAACCTGCATAGTACACCCCTGAAATTCCCAAAAACATTTTTGGACCGAAAAATGCCTCCTACACCCCTGAAAGTCCATAAAATGTTGGCAGCACAAAGGCCTTAAAATTTATCTTAGGCCTGCAAAAATGTAGAAAACTTTGGAGGCCCAAAAAGGGGTTTGCATGCATCCTAGACCCCCTAAAGTCCAGAAAATGTTGGTGGCCCAAAAACTGTGTCAGAGAGCTGAATGTCCCAAAAAACATTTACAGCCTGAAAAGGACATTAACCTGCATAGTAGACCCCTGAAATTCCCAAAAACATTTTTGGCACAAAAAATGCATCCTACAGCCCTGAAAGTCCAGAAAATGTTGGCAGAACAACGGCCTTAGAATGCATCTTAGGCCTCAAAAAATATAGAAAACTTTGGAGGCCCAAAAAAGGGGTTTCCAGGCATCATAGACCCCCTAAAGTCCAGACAATGTTGGTGGCCCAATAACTGTGTCAGAGAGCTCTGATTGTCCCAAAAACATTTGCAGCCTGAAAGGGGCATTAACCTGCATACTAGACCACTGAAATTCCCAAAAATATTTTTGTCACAAAATATGCATCCTACACCCCCGAATGTTCAGGAAATGTTGCCAGCTCAAAAAAGGCCTTAAAATGCATTTTAGGCCTGCAAAAATGTAGAAATCTTTGGAGGCCCAAAAAAGGGCTTTACAGGCATCCTAGACCCCCTAAAGTCCAGACAATGATGGTGGCCCAATAACTGTGTCAGATAGCTCTGATTGTCCCAAAAACATTTGCATCCTGAGAGGGGCATTAACCCGCATAATAGAACACTGAAATTCCCAAAAATATTTTTGTCACGAAATATGCATCCTACACCCCCGAATGTTCAGGAAATGTTGGCAGCTCAAAAAAGGCCTTAAAATGCATTTTAGGCCTGCAAAAATGTAGAAATCTTTGGAGGCCCAAAAAAGGGCTTTACAGGCATCCTAGACCCCCTAAAGTCCAGAAAATGTTGGTGGCCCACAAATGGTGTCAGAGAGCTCTGATCGTCCCAAAAACGTTTGCAGCCTGAAAGGGGCATTAACCCGCATACTAGACCACTGAAATTCCCAAAAATATTTTTGTCACGAAATATGCATCCTACACCCCCGAATGTTCAGGAAATGTTGGCAGCTCAAAAAAGGCCTTAAAATGCATTTTAGGCCTGCAAAAATGTAGAAAACTTAGGAGGCCCAAAAAAGGGCTTTACAGGCATCCTAGACCCCCTTAATCCAGAAAATGTTGGTGGCCCAAAAACTGTGTCAGAGAGCTCTGAATGTCCCAACAATATGTGCAACCTGAAAGGGACATTAACCCGCATCCTAGACCACTGAAATTCCCAAAAATATTTTTGTCACGAAATATGGATCCTACACCCCTGAAAGTTCAGAAAATGTTGGCAGCTCAAAAAAGGCCCTAAAATGCATTTTAGGCCTGCAAAAATGTAGAAAACTTTGGAGGCCCAAAAAAGGGCTTTACAGGCATCCCAGACCCCCTAAAGTCCAGAAAATGTTGGTGTCCCACAAATGGTGTCAGAGAGCTCTGATTGTCCCAAAAACACTTGCAGCCTGAAAGGGGCATTAAACCAAATCCTAGACCACTGAAATTCCCAAAAATATTTTTTGGCACGGAAAATGCATCCTACACACCTGAAAGTTCAGAAAATGTTGGCAGCCCAAAAAAGGCCTTAAAATGCATCTTAGGCCAGCAAAAATGTAAAACAACTTTGCAGGCCCAAAAAAGGGGTTTACTGGCATCCCAGACCCCCTAAAGTCCAGACAATGTTGGTGGCCCAATAACTGTGTCAGAGAGCTCTGATTGTCCCAAAAACATTTGCAGCCTGAAAGGGGCATTAACCCGCGTACTAGACCACTGAAATTCCCAAAAATATTTTTGTCACGAAATATGCATCCTACACCCCCCGAATGTTCAGGAAATGTTGGCAGCTCAAAAAAGTCCTAAAAATGCATCTGAGGCCTGCAAAAATGTAGAAAACATTGGAGGCCCAAAAAAGGGGTTTACAGGCATCCTAGACCCCCTTAAATCCAGAAAATGTTGGTGGCCCAAAAACTGTGTCAGAGAGCTCTGAATGTCCCAAAAATATGTGCAGCCTGAAAGGGACATTAACTCGCATCCTAGACCACTGAAATTCCCAAAAATATTTTTGTCACGAAATATGGATCCTACACCCCTGAAAGTTCAGAAAATGTTGGCAGCTCAAAAAAGGCCTTAAAATGCATTTTAGGCCTGCAAAAATGTAGAAAGCTTTGGAGGCCCAAAAAAGGGGCTTTAGAGGCATCCTAGACCCCCTAAAGTCCAGAAAATGTTGGTGGCCCACAAATGGTGTCAGAGAGCTCTGATTGTCCCAAAAACACTTGCAGCCTGAAAGGGGCATTAAACCAAATCCTAGACTACTGAAATTCCCAAAAATATTTTTTGGCACGTAAAATGCATCCTACACACCTGAAAGTTCAGAAAATGTTGGCAGCCCAAAAAAGGCCTTAAAATGCATCTTAGGCCAGCAAAAATGTAAAACAACTTTGCAGGCCCAAAAAAGGGGTTTACTGGCATCCTAGACCCCCTAAAGTCCAGAAAATGTTGGTCACCAAAAAACTGTGTCAGAGAGCTTGGAATGACCCAAAAACATTTGCAGCCCGAAAGGGGCATTAACACGCATGCTAGACCACTGAACTTCCCAAAAATATTTTTGTCACGAAATATGCATCCTACACCCCTGAAAGTTCAGAAAATGTTGGCATCCCAAAAAAGGCCTAAAAATGCATCTTAGGCCTGCAAAAATGTAGAAAACTTTGCAGGCCCAAAAAAGGGGTTTACAGGCATCCTAAACCCCTTAAAGTCCAGAAAATGTTGGTGGCCTAGAAACGGTGTCAGAGAGCTCTGAAAGTCCCAAAAACATTTGCAGCCCGAAAGGGGCATTAACTCGCATCCTAGAGCACTGAAATTCCCAAAAATATTTTTGTCACGAAATATGCATCCTGCACCCCCGAATGTTCAGGAAATGTTGGCAGCTCAAAAAAGGCCTTAAAATGCATTTTAGGCCTGCAAAAATCTAGAAATCTTTGGAGGCCCAAAAAAGGGCTATACAGGCATCCTAGACCCCCTAAAGTCCAGACAATGTTGGTGGCCCAATAACTGTGTCAGAGAGCTCTGATTGTCCCAAAAACATTTGCAGCCTGAAAGGGGCATTAACCCGCATCCTAGACCACTGAAATTCCCACAAATATTTTTGTCACGAAATATGCATCCTACACCCCTGAAAGTTCAGAAAATGTTGACAGCCCAAAAAAGGCCTTAAAATGCATTTTAGGCCTGCAAAAATGTAGAAAACTTTGGAGGCCCAAAAAAGGGCTTTACAGGCATCCTAGACCCCCTAAAGTCCAGAAAATGTTGGTGGCCCACAAATGGTGTCAGAGAACTCTGAATGTCCCAAAAATATGTGCAGCCTGAAAGGGGCATTAACCCGCATCCTAGACCACTGAAATTCCCAAAAATATTTTTGTCACAAAATATGCATCCTACACCCCCGAATGTTCAGAAAATGTTGGCAGCTCAAAAAAGGCCTTAAAATGCATTTTAGGCCTGCAAAAAAACAGAAAACTTTGGAGGCCCAAAAAAGGGGTTTACAGGCATCCTAAACCCCTTAAAGTCAAGAAAATGTTGGTGGCCCGAAAACTGTGTCAGAGAGCTCTGAATGTCCCAAAAACATTTACAGCCTGAAAATGGCATTAACCTGCATAGTACACCCCTGAAATTCCCAAAAACATTTTTGGACCGAAAAATGCCTCCTACACCCCTGAAAGTCCAGAAAATGTTGGCAGCACAAAGGCCTTAAAATTTATCTTAGGCCTGCAAAAATGTAGAAAACTTTGGAGGCCCAAAAAGGGGTTTGCATGCATCCTAGACCCCCTAAAGTCCAGAAAATGTTGGTGGCCCAAAAACTGTGTCAGAGAGCTCTGAATGTCCCAAAAAACATTTACAGCCTGAAAAGGACATTAACCTGCATAGTAGACCCCTGAAATTCCCAAAAACATTTTTGGCACAAAAAATGCATCCTACAGCCCTGAAAGTCCAGAAAATGTTGGCAGAACAACGGCCTTAGAATGCATCTTAGACCTCCAAAAATATAGAAAACTTTGGAGGCCCAAAAAAGGGGTTTCCAGGCATCCTAGAACCCCTAAAGTCCAGAAAATGTTGGTGGCCCAAAAACTGTATCAGAGAGCTCTGATTGTCCCAAAAACATTTGCAGCCTGAAAGGGGCATTAACCTGCATCCTAGACCACTGAAATTCCCAAAAATATTTTTGTCACGAAATATGCATCCTACACCCCTGAATGTTCAGGAAATGTTGGCAGCCCTAAAAAGGCCTTAAAATGCATAGAGGCTGGAAAAAATGTAGAAAACTTTGGCGGCCCAAAAAAGGGGTTTCCAGGCATCCTAGAACCCCTAAAGTCCAGAAAATGTTGGTGGCCCAAAAATTGTGTCAGAGAGCTCTGAATGTCCCAAAAACATTTGCAGCCTGAAAAGGTCATAAACCCGCACCGTAGACCACTGAAATTCCCCAAAATATGTTTGGCCCTAAACTTGCATCCTACACACCTGAAACTTCAGGAAATGTTGGCAGCCCTAAAAAGGCCTTAAAATGCATCTTAGGTCTGCAAAAATGTCGAAAACTTGGGAGGCCAAAAAAGGGGATTACAGGCATCCAAGACCACCTAATGTCCAAAACATGTTGGTGGCCCAAAACTGTGTCAGAGAGCTCTGAATGTCCCAAAAACATTTGCAGCCTGAAAAGGGCATTAACCCGCATCCTAGACCACTGATATTCCCAAAAATATCAATGGCACAAAACATGCATCCTACACCCCTGAAAGTCCAAAAAATGTTGGCATCTCAAGAAATACCTTAAAATGCACCTTAGGCCTGCACAAATGTAGAAAACTTTGGAGGCCCAAAAAAGGGGTTTGCAGGCATCCTAGACAACCTAAAGTCCAGAAAATGTTGGTGGCCCAACAACTGTATCAGAGAGCTCTGATTGTCCCAAAACCATTTGCAGCCTGAAAGGGGCATTAACCGGCATCCTAGACCACTGATATTCCCAAAAATATTTTTGTCACGAAACATGCATTCTACACCCCTGAAAGTTCAGGAAATGTTGGCAGCCCTAAAAAGGCCTTAAAAAGCATCATAGGCCTCAAAATATGTAGAAAACTTTGGAGGCCCAAAAAAGGGGTTTACAGGCATCCTAGACCCCCTGAAGTCCAGAAAATGTTGGTGTCCCAAAAACTGTGTCAGAGAGCTCTGAATGTCCCAAAAACATTTGCAGCCTGAAAAGGTCATAAACCTGCATCGTAGACCACTGAAATTCCCCAAAATATGTTTGGCCCTAAACTTGCATCCTACACCCCTGAAAGTTCAGAAAATGTTGGCAGCCCTAAAAAGGCCTTAAAATGCACATAGGCCTGCAAAAATGTAGAAAACTTTGGAGGCTCAAAAAAGGGGTTTACAGGCATCCTAGACCCCCTAAAGTCCAGAAAATGTTGGTGGCCCAAAAACTGTATCAGAGAGCTCTGATTGTCTCAAAAACATGTGCAGCCTGAAAGGGGCATTAATCCGCATCCTAGACCACTGAAATTCCCAAAAATATTTTTGTCACAAAATATGCATCCTACACCCCTGAATGTTCAGGAAATGTTGCTAGCTCAAAAAAGGCCTTAAAATGCATTTTAGGCCTGCAAAAATGTAGAAATATTTGGAGGCACAAAAAAGGGCTTTACAGGCATCCTAGACCCCCTAAAGTCCAGAAAATGTTGGTGGCCCACAAATGGTGTCAGAGAGCTCTGATTGTCCCAAAAACATTTGCAGCCTGAAAGGGGCATTAACCCGCATACTAGACCACTGAAATTCCCACAAATATTTTTGTCACGAAATATGCATCCTACACCCCCGAATGTTCAGGAAATGTTGGCAGCTCAAAAAAGGCCTTAAAATGCATTTTAGGCCTGCAAAAATGTAGAAAACTTTGGAGCCCCAAAAAAGGGCTTTACAGGCATCCTAGACCCCCTAAAGTCCAGAAAATGTTGGTGTCCCACAAATGGTGTCAGAAACCTCTGATTGTCCCAAAAACACTTGCAGCCTGAAAGGGGCATTAAACCAAATCCTAGACCACGGAAATTCCCAAAAATATTTTTGTCACGAAATATGCATCCTACACCCCTGAAAGTTCAGAAAATGTTGACAGCCCAAAAAAGGCCTTAAAATGCATTTTAGGCCTGCAAAAATGTAGAAAACTTTGGAGGCCCAAAAAAGGGCTTTACAGGCATCCTAGACCCCCTAAAGTCCAGAAAAAGTTGGTCACCAAAAAAATGTGTCAGAGAGCTTGGAATGACCCAAAAACATTTGCAGCCTGAAAGGGGCATTAAACCAAATCCTAGACCACTGAAATTCCCAAAAATATTTTTTGGCACGGAAAATGCATCCTACACACCTGAAAGTTCAGAAAATGTTGGCAGCCCAAAAAAGGCCTTAAAATGCATCTTAGGCCAACAAAAATGTAAAACAACTTTGCAGGCCCAAAAAAGGGGTTTACTGGCATCCCAGACCCCCTAAAGTCCAGACAATGTTGGTGGCCCAATAACTGTGTCAGAGAGCTCTGATTGTCCCAAAAACATTTGCAGCCTGAAAGGGGCATTAACCCGCGTACTAGACCACTGAAATTCCCAAAAATATTTTTGTCACGAAATATGCATCCTACACCCCCGAATGTTCAGGAAATGTTGGCAGCTCAAAAAAGTCCTAAAAATGCATCTGAGGCCTGCAAAAATGTAGAAAACATTGGAGGCCCAAAAAAGGGGTTTACAGGCATCCTAGACCCCCTTAAATCCAGAAAATGTTGGTGGCCCAAAAACTGTGTCAGAGAGCTCTGAATGTCCCAAAAATATGTGCAGCCTGAAAGGGACATTAACTCGCATCCTAGACCACTGAAATTCCCAAAAATATTTTTGTCACGAAATATGGATCCTACACCCCTGAAAGTTCAGAAAATGTTGGCAGCTCAAAAAAGGCCTTAAAATGCATTTTAGGCCTGCAAAAATGTAGAAAACTTTGGAGGCCCAAAAAAGGGGCTTTAGAGGCATCCTAGACCCCCTAAAGTCCAGAAAATGTTGGTGGCCCACAAATGGTGTCAGAGAGCTCTGATTGTCCCAAAAACACTTGCAGCCTGAAAGGGGCATTAAACCAAATCCTAGACTACTGAAATTCCCAAAAATATTTTTTGGCACGTAAAATGCATCCTACACACCTGAAAGTTCAGAAAATGTTGGCAGCCCAAAAAAGGCCTTAAAATGCATCTTAGGCCAGCAAAAATGTAAAACAACTTTGCAGGCCCAAAAAAGGGGTTTACTGGCATCCTAGACCCCCTAAAGTCCAGAAAATGTTGGTCACCAAAAAACTGTGTCAGAGAGCTTGGAATGACCCAAAAACATTTGCAGCCCGAAAGGGGCATTAACACGCATGCTAGACCACTGAACTTCCCAAAAATATTTTTGTCACGAAATATGCATCCTACACCCCTGAAAGTTCAGAAAATGTTGGCATCCCAAAAAAGGCCTAAAAATGCATCTTAGGCCTGCAAAAATGTAGAAAACTTTGCAGGCCCAAAAAAGGGGTTTACAGGCATCCTAAACCCCTTAAAGTCCAGAAAATGTTGGTGGCCTAGAAACGGTGTCAGAGAGCTCTGAAAGTCCCAAAAACACTTGCAGCCCGAAAGGGGCATTAACTCGCATCCTAGAGCACTGAAATTCCCAAAAATATTTTTGTCACGAAATATGCATCCTGCACCCCCGAATGTTCAGGAAATGTTGGCAGCTCAAAAAAGGCCTTAAAATGCATTTTAGGCCTGCAAAAATCTAGAAATCTTTGGAGGCCCAAAAAAGGGCTATACAGGCATCCTAGACCCCCTAAAGTCCAGACAATGTTGGTGGCCCAATAACTGTGTCAGAGAGCTCTGATTGTCCCAAAAACATTTGCAGCCTGAAAGGGGCATTAACCCGCATCCTAGACCACTGAAATTCCCACAAATATTTTTGTCACGAAATATGCATCCTACACCCCTGAAAGTTCAGAAAATGTTGACAGCCCAAAAAAGGCCTTAAAATGCATTTTAGGCCTGCAAAAATGTAGAAAACTTTGGAGGCCCAAAAAAGGGCTTTACAGGCATCCTAGACCCCCTAAAGTCCAGAAAATGTTGGTGGCCCGAAAACTGTGTCAGAGAGCTCTGAATGTCCCAAAAACATTTACAGCCTGAAAATGGCATTAACCTGCATAGTACACCCCTGAAATTCCCAAAAACATTTTTGGACCGAAAAATGCCTCCTACACCCCTGAAAGTCCGGAAAATGTTGGCAGCACAAAGGCCTTAAAATTTATCTTAGGCCTGCAAAAATGTAGAAAACTTTGGAGGCCCAAAAAGGGGTTTGCATGCATCCTAGACCCCCTAAAGTCCAGAAAATGTTGGTGGCCCAAAAACTGTGTCAGAGAGCTCTGAATGTCCCAAAAAACATTTACAGCCTGAAAAGGACATTAACCTGCATAGTAGACCCCTGAAATTCCCAAAAACATTTTTGGCACAAAAATTGCATCCTACAGCCCTGAAAGTCCAGAAAATGTTGGCAGAACAACGGCCTTAGAATGCATCTTAGGCCTCCAAAAATATAGAAAACTTTGGAGGCCCAAAAAAGGGGTTTCCAGGCATCCTAGAACCCCTAAAGTCCAGAAAATGTTGGTGGCCCAAAAACTGTATCAGAGAGCTCTGATTGTCCCAAAAACATTTGCAGCCTGAAAGGGGCATTAACCTGCATCCTAGACCACTGAAATTCCCAAAAATATTTTTGTCACGAAATATGCATCCTACACCCCTGAATGTTCAGGAAATGTTGGCAGCCCTAAAAAGGCCTTAAAATGCATAGAGGCTGGAAAAAATGTAGAAAACTTTGGCGCCCCAAAAAAGGGGTTTCCAGGCATCCTAGAACCCCTAAAGTCCAGAAAATGTTGGTGGCCCAAAAATTGTGTCAGAGAGCTCTGAATGTCCCAAAAACATTTGCAGCCTGAAAAGGTCATAAACCCGCACCGTAGACCACTGAAATTCCCCAAAATATGTTTGGCCCTAAACTTGCATCCTACACACCTGAAACTTCAGGAAATGTTGGCAGCCCTAAAAAGGCCTTAAAATGCATCTTAGGTCTGCAAAAATGTCGAAAACTTGGGAGGCCAAAAAAGGGGATTACAGGCATCCAAGACCACCTAATGTCCAAAACATGTTGGTGGCCCAAAACTGTGTCAGAGAGCTCTGAATGTCCCAAAAACATTTGCAGCCTGAAAAGGGCATTAACCCGCATCCTAGACCACTGATATTCCCAAAAATATCAATGGCACAAAACATGCATCCTACACCCCTGAAAGTCCAAAAAATGTTGGCATCTCAAGAAATACCTTAAAATGCACCTTAGGCCTGCACAAATGTAGAAAACTTTGGAGGCCCAAAAAAGGGGTTTGCAGGCATCCTAGACAACCTAAAGTCCAGAAAATGTTGGTGGCCCAAAAACTGTATCAGAGAGCTCTGATTGTCCCAAAACCATTTGCAGCCTGAAAGGGGCATTAACCGGCATCCTAGACCACGGAAATTCCCAAAAATATTTTTGTCACGAAATATGCATCCTACACCCCCGAATGTTCAGGAAATGTTGGCAGCTCAAAAAAGGCCTTAAAATGCATTTTAGGCCTGCAAAAATGTAGAAAACATTGGAGGCCCAAAAAAGTGGTTTACAGGCATCCTAGACCCCCTGAAGTCCAGAAAATGTTGGTGTCCCAAAAACTGTGTCAGAGAGCTCTGAATGTCCCAAAAACATTTGCAGCCTGAAAAGGTCATAAACCTGCATCGTAGACCACTGAAATTCCCCAAAATATGTTTGGCCCTAAACTTGCATCCTACACCCCTGAAAGTTCAGAAAATGTTGGCAGCCCTAAAAAGGCCTTAAAATGCACATAGGCCTGCAAAAATGTAGAAAACTTTGGAGGCTCAAAAAAGGGGTTTACAGGCATCCTAGACCCCCTAAAGTCCAGAAAATGTTGGTGGCCCAAAAACTGTATCAGAGAGCTCTGATTGTCTCAAAAACATGTTCAGCCTGAAAGGGGCATTAATCCGCATCCTAGACCACTGAAATTCCCAAAAATATTTTTGTCACAAAATATGCATCCTACACCCCTGAATGTTCAGGAAATGTTGCTAGCTCAAAAAAGGCCTTAAAATGCATTTTAGGCCTGCAAAAATGTAGAAATCTTTGGAGGCCCAAAAAAGGGCTTTACAGGCATCCTAGACCCCCTAAAGTCCAGAAAATGTTGGTGGCCCACAAATGGTGTCAGAGAGCTCTGATTGTCCCAAAAACATTTGCAGCCTGAAAGGGGCATTAACCCGCATACTAGACCACTGAAATTCCCACAAATATTTTTGTCACGAAATATGCATCCTACACCCCCGAATGTTCAGGAAATGTTGGCAGCTCAAAAAAGGCCTTAAAATGCATTTTAGGCCTGCAAAAATGTAGAAAACTTTGGAGCCCCAAAAAAGGGCTTTACAGGCATCCTAGACCCCCTAAAGTCCAGAAAATGTTGGTGTCCCACAAATGGTGTCAGAAACCTCTGATTGTCCCAAAAACACTTGCAGCCTGAAAGGGGCATTAAACCAAATCCTAGACCACGGAAATTCCCAAAAATATTTTTGTCACGAAATATGCATCCTACACCCCCGAATGTTCAGGAAATGTTGGCAGCTCAAAAAAGGCCTTAAAATGCATTTTAGGCCTGCAAAAATGTAGAAAACATTGGAGGCCCAAAAAAGTGGTTTACAGGCATCCTAGACCCCCTTAAATCCAGAAAATGTTGGTGGCCCAAAAACTGTGTCAGAGAGCTCTGAATGTCCCAAAAATATGTGCAGCCTGAAAGGGGCATTAACCCGCATCCTAGACCACTGAAATTCCCAAAAATATTTTTGTCACAAAATATGCATCCTACACCCCTGAAAGTTCAGAAAATGTTGACAGCCCAAAAAAGGCCTTAAAATGCATTTTAGGCCTGCAAAAATGTAGAAAACTTTGGAGGCCCAAAAAAGGGCTTTACAGGCATCCTAGACCCCCTAAAGTCCAGAAAAAGTTGGTCACCAAAAAAATGTGTCAGAGAGCTTGGAATGACCCAAAAACATTTGCAGCCCGAAAGGGGCATTAAACCAAATCCTAGACCACGGAAATTCCCAAAAATATTTTTGGCACGGAAAATGCATCCTACACACCTGAAAGTTCAGAAAATGTTGGCAGCCCAAAAAAGGCCTTAAAATGCATCTTAGGCCAGCAAAAATGTAAAACAACTTTGCAGGCCCAAAAAGGGGTTTACTGGCATCCTAGACCCCCTAAAGTCCAGAAATAATGGTGGCCCAATAACTGTGTCAGAGAGCTCTGATTGTCCCAAAAACATTTGCAGCCTGAAAGGGGCATTAACCCGCATACTAGACCACTGAAATTCTCAAAAATATTTTTGTCACGAAATATGCATCCTACACCCCTGAATGTTCAGGAAATGTTGGCAGTCCAAAAAAGGCCTTAAAATGCATCTTCGGCCAGCAAAAATGTAGAAAACATTGAAGGCCCAAAAGAGGGGTTTACAGGCACCCTAGACCCCCTTAAATCCAGAAAATGTTGGTGTCCCACAAACTGTGTCAGAGAGCTCTGATTGTCCCAAAAACACGTGCAGCCTGAAAGGGGCATTAAACCAAATCCTAGACCATTGAAATTCCCAAAAATATTTTTTGGCACGGAAAATGCATCCTACACACCTGAAAGTTCAGAAAATGTTGGCAGCCCAAAAAAGACCTTAAAATGCATCTTAGGCCAGCAAAAATGCAAAACAACTTTGCAGGCCCAAAAAAGGGGTTTACAGGCATCCTACACCCCTGAATGTTCAGGAAATGTTGGCAGCTCAAAAAAGGCCTGAAAATGCATTTTAGGCCTGCAAAAATGTAGAAAACTTTGGAGGCCCAAAAAAGTGCTTTACAGGCATCCTAGACCCCCTAAAGTCCAGACAATGTTGGTGGCCCAATAACTGTGTCAGAGAGCTCTGATTGTCCCAAAAACATTTGCAGCCTGAAAGGGGCATTAACCCGCATCCTAGACCACTGAAATTCCCAAAAATATTTTTGTCACGAAATATGCATCTTACACCGCCGAATGTTCAGAAAATGTTGGCAGCCCAAAAAAGGCCTTAAAATGCATTTTAGGCCTGCAAAAATGTAGAAAACTTTGGAGGCGCAAAAAAGGGCTTTACAGGCATCCTAGACCCCCTAAAGTCCAGAAAATGTTGGTGGCCCAATAACTGTGTCAGAGAGCTCTGATTGTCCGAAAAACATTTGCAGCCTGAAAGGTTCATTAACCTGCATACTAGACCACTGAAATTCCCAAAAATATATTTGTCACGAAATATGCATCCTACACCCCTGAATGTTCAGGAAATGTTGGCAGCCCAAAAAAGGCCTTAAAATGCATCTTCGGCCTGCAAAAATGTAGAAAACATTGGAGGCGGAAAAAAGGGGTTTACAGGCATCCTAGACCCCCTTAATCCAGAAAATGTTGGTGGCCCAAAAACTGTGTCAGAGAGCTCTGAATGTCCCAAAAATATGTGCAGCCTGAAAGGGACATTAACCCGCATCCTAGACCACTGAAATTCCCAAAAATATTTTTGTCACGAAATATGGATCCTACACCCCTGAAAGTTCAGAAAATGTTGGCAGCTCAAAAAAGGCCCTAAAATGCATTTTAGGCCTGCAAAAATGTAGAAAACTTTGGAGGCCCAAAAAAGGGCTTTACAGGCATCCTAGACCCCCTAAAGTCCAAAAAATGTTGGTGGCCCACAAATGGTGTCAGAGAGCTCTGATTGTCCCAAAAACACTTGCAGCCTGAAAGGGGCATTAAACCAAATCCTAGACCACTGAAATTCCCAAAAATATTTTTTGGCACGGAAAATGCATCCTACACACCTGAAAGTTCAGAAAATGTTGGCAGCCCAAAAAAGGCCTTAAAATGCATCTTAGGCCAGCAAAAATGTAAAACAACTTTGCAGGCCCAGAAAAGGGGTTTACTGGCATCCTAGACCCCCTAAAGTCCAGAAAATGTTGGTCACCAAAAAACTGTGTCAGAGAGCTTGGAATGACCCAAAAACATTTGCAGCCCGAAAGGGGCATTAACACGCATCCTAGACCACTGAACTTCCCAAAAATATTTTTGTCACGAAATATGCATCCTACACCCCTGAAAGTTCAGAAAATGTTGGCATCCCAAAAAGGCCTAAAAATGCATCTTAGGCCTGCAAAAATGTAGAAAACTTTGCAGGCCCAAAAAAGGGGTTTACAGGCATCCTAAACCCCTTAAAGTCCAGAAAATGTTGGTGGCCTAGAAACGGTGTCAGAGAGCTCTGAAAGTCCCAAAAACATTTGCAGCCCGAAAGGGGCATTAACTCGCATCCTAGAGCACTGAAATTCCCAAAAATATTTTTGTCACGAAATATGCATCCTGCACCCCCGAATGTTCAGGAAATGTTGGCAGCTCAAAAAAGGCCTTAAAATGCATTTTAGGCATGCAAAAATCTAGAAATCTTTGGAGGCCCAAAAAAGGGCTATACAGGCATCCTAGACCCCCTAAAGTCCAGACAATGTTGGTGGCCCAAAAACTGTGTCAGAGAGCTCTGATTGTCCCAAAAACATTTGCAGCCTGAAAGGGGCATTAACCCGCATCCTAGACCACTGAAATTCCCACAAATATTTTTGTCACGAAATATGCATCCTACACCCCCGAATGTTCAGGAAATGTTGGCAGCTCAAAAAAGGCCTTAAAATGCATTTTAGGCCTGCAAAAATGTAGAAATCTTTGGAGCCCCAAAAAAGGGCTTTACAGGCATCCTAGACCCCCTAAAGTCCAGAAAATGTTGGTGTCCCACAAATGGTGTCAGAGACCTCTGATTGTCCCAAAAACACTTACAGCCTGAAAGGGCCATTAAACCAAATCCTAGACCACGGAAATTCCCAAAAATATTTTTGTCACGAAATATGCATCCTACACCCCTGAAAGTTCAGAAAATGTTGACAGCCCAAAAAAGGCCTTAAAATGCATTTTAGGCCTGCAAAAATATAGAAAACTTTGGAGGCCCAAAAAAGGGCTTTACAGGCATCCTAGACCCCCTAAAGTCCAGAAAATGTTGGTGGCCCACAAATGGTGTCAGAGACCTCTGATTGTCCCAAAAACACTTGCAGCCTGAAAGGGGCATTAAACCAAATCCTAGACCAGGGAAATTTCCAAAAATATTTTTGTCACGAAATATGCATCCTACACCCCCGAATGTTCAGGAAATGTTGGCAGCTCAAAAAAGGCCTTAAAATGCATTTTAGGCCTGCAAAAATGTAGAAAACATTGGAAGCCCAAAAAAGGGGTTTACAGGCATCCTAGACCCCCTTAAATCCAGAAAATGTTGGTGGCCCAAAAACTGTGTCAGAGAACTCTGAATGTCCCAAAAATATGTGCAGCCTGAAAGGGGCATTAACCCGCATCCTAGACCACTGAAATTCCCAAAAATATTTTTGTCACAAAATATGGATCCTACACCCCCGAATGTTCAGGAAATGTTGGCAGCTCAAAAAAGGCCTTAAAATGCATTTTAGGCCTGCAAAAATGTAGAAATCTTTGGAGGCCCAAAAAAGGGCTTTACAGGCATCCTAGACCCCCTAAAGTCCAGAAAATGTTGGTGGCCAACAAATGGTGTCAGAGAACTCTGAATGTCCCAAAAATATGTGCAGCCTGAAAGGGGCATTAACCCGCATCCTAGACCACTGAAATTCTCAAAAATATTTTTGTCACGAAATATGCATCCTACACCCCCGGATGTTCAGGAAATGTTGGCAGCTCAAAAAAGGCCTTAAAATGCATTTTAGGCCTGCAAAAAAACAGAAAACTTTGGAGGCCCAAAAAAGGGGTTTACAGGCATCCTAAACCCCTTAAAGTCAAGAAAATGTTGGTGGCCCGAAAACTGTGTCAGAGAGCTCTGAATGTCCCAAAAACATTTACAGCCTGAAAATGGCATTAACCTGCATAGTACACCCCTGAAATTCCCAAAAACATTTTTGGACCGAAAAATGCCTCCTACACCCCTGAAAGTCCAGAAATTGTTGGCAGCACAAAGGCCTTAAAATTTATCTTAGGCCTGCAAAAATGTAGAAAACTTTGGAGGCCCAAAAAGGGGTTTGCATGCATCCTAGACCCCCTAAAGTCCAGAAAATGTTGGTGGCCCAAAAACTGTGTCAGAGAGCTGAATGTCCCAAAAAACATTTACAGCCTGAAAAGGACATTAACCTGCATAGTAGACCCCTGAAATTCCCAAAAACATTTTTGGCACAAAAAATGCATCCTACAGCCCTGAAAGTCCAGAAAATGTTGGCAGAACAACGGCCTTAGAATGCATCTTAGGCCTCAAAAAATATAGAAAACTTTGGAGGCCCAAAAAAGGGGTTTCCAGGCATCCTAGACCCCCTAAAGTCCAGACAATGTTGGTGGCCCAATAACTGTGTCAGAGAGCTCTGATTGTCCCAAAAACATTTGCAGCCTGAAAGGGGCATTAACCTGCATACTAGACCACTGAAATTCCCAAAAATATTTTTGTCACAAAATATGCATCCTACACCCCCGAATGTTCAGGAAATGTTGCCAGCTCAAAAAAGGCCTTAAAATGCATTTTAGGCCTGCAAAAATGTAGAAATCTTTGGAGGCCCAAAAAAGGGCTTTACAGGCATCCTAGACCCCCTAAAGTCCAGACAATGTTGGTGGCCCAATAACTGTGTCAGATAGCTCTGATTGTCCCAAAAACATTTGCATCCTGAGAGGGGCATTAACCCGCATAATAGAACACTGAAATTCCCAAAAATATTTTTGTCACGAAATATGCTTCCTACACCCCCGAATGTTCAGGAAATGTTGGCAGCTCAAAAAAGGCCTTAAAATGCATTTTAGGCCTGCAAAAATGTAGAAATCTTTGGAGGCCCAAAAAAGGGCTTTACAGGCATCCTAGACCCCCTAAAGTCCAGAAAATGTTGGTGGCCCACAAATGGTGTCAGAGAGCTCTGATTGTCCCAAAAACGTTTGCAGCCTGAAAGGGGCATTAACCCGCATACTAGACCACTGAAATTCCCAAAAATATTTTTGTCACGAAATATGCATCCTACACCCCCGAATGTTCAGGAAATGTTGGCAGCTCAAAAAAGGCCTTAAAATGCATTTTAGGCCTGCAAAAATGTAGAAATCTTTGGAGGCCCAAAAAAGGGCTTTACAGGCATCCTAGACCCCCTAAAGTCCAGAAAATGTTGGTGGCCCACAAATGGTGTCAGAGAGCTCTGATTGTCCCAAAAACATTTGCAGCCTGAAAGGGGCATTAACCCGCATACTAGACCACTGAAATTCCCAAAAATATTTTTGTCACGAAATATGCATCCTACACCCCCGAATGTTCAGGAAATTTTGGCAGCTCAAAAAAGGCCTTAAAATGCATTTTAGGCCTGCAAAAATGTAGAAATCTTTGGAGGCCCAAAAAAGGGCTTTACAGGCATCCTAGACCCCCTTAAGTCCAGAAAATGTTGGTGGCCCACAAATTGTGTCAGAGAGCTCTGATTGTCCCAAAAACATTTGCAGCCTGAAAGGGGCATTAACCCGCATACTAGACCACTGAAATTCCCAAAAATATTTTTGTCACGAAATATGCATCCTACACCCCGAATGTTCAGGAAATGTTGGCAGCTCAAAAAAGGCGTTAAAATGCATTTTAGGCTTGCAAAAATGTAGAAAACTTTGGAGGCCCAAAAAAGGGCTTTACAGGCATCCTAGACCCCCTAAAGTCCAGACAATGTTGGTGGCCCAATAACTGTGTCAGATAGCTCTGATTGTCCCAAAAACATTTGCATCCTGAGAGGGGCATTAACCCGCATAATAGAACACTGAAATTCCCAAAAATATTTTTGTCACGAAATATGCATCCTACACCCCCGAATGTTCAGGAAATGTTGGCAGCTCAAAAAAGGCCTTAAAATGCATTTTAGGCCTGCAAAAATGTAGAAATCTTTGGAGGCCCAAAAAAGGGCTTTACAGGCATCCTAGACCCCCTAAAGTCCAGAAAATGTTGGTGGCCCACAAATGGTGTCAGAGAGCTCTGATTGTCCCAAAAACGTTTGCAGCCTGAAAGGGGCATTAACCCGCATACTAGACCACTGAAATTCCCAAAAATATTTTTGTCACGAAATATGCATCCTACACCCCCGAATGTTCAGGAAATGTTGGCAGCTCAAAAAAGGCCTTAAAATGCATTTTAGGCCTGCAAAAATGTAGAAATCTTTGGAGGCCCAAAAAAGGGCTTTACAGGCATCCTAGACCCCCTAAAGTCCAGAAAATGTTGGTGGCCCACAAATGGTGTCAGAGAGCTCTGATTGTCCCAAAAACATTTGCAGCCTGAAAGGGGCATTAACCCGCATACTAGACCACTGAAATTCCCAAAAATATTTTTGTCACGAAATATGCATCCTACACCCCCGAATGTTCAGGAAATTTTGGCAGCTCAAAAAAGGCCTTAAAATGCATTTTAGGCCTGCAAAAATGTAGAAATCTTTGGAGGCCCAAAAAAGGGCTTTACAGGCATCCTAGACCGCCTTAAGTCCAGAAAATGTTGGTGGCCCACAAATTGTGTCAGAGAGCTCTGATTGTCCCAAAAACATTTGCAGCCTGAAAGGGGCATTAACCCGCATACTAGACCACTGAAATTCCCAAAAATATTTTTGTCACGAAATATGCATCCTACACCCCGAATGTTCAGGAAATGTTGGCAGCTCAAAAAAGGCGTTAAAATGCATTTTAGGCCTGCAAAAATGTAGAAAACTTTGGAGGCCCAAAAAAGGGCTTTACAGGCATCCTAGACCCCCTAAAGTCCAGACAATGTTGGTGGCCCAATAACTGTGTCAGAGAGCTCTGATTGTCCCAAAAACATGTGCAGCCTGAAAGGGGCATTAACCCGCATACTAGACCACTGAAATTCCCAAAAATATTTTTGTCACGAAATATGCATCCTACACCCCCGAATGTTCAGGAAATGTTGCCAGCTCAAAAAAGGCCTTAAAATGCATTTTAGGCCTGCAAAAATGTAGAAATCTTTGGAGGCCCAAAAAAGGGCTTTACAGGCATCCTAGACCCCCTAAAGTCCAGACAATGTTGGTGGCCCAATAACTGTGTCAGATAGCTCTGATTGTCCCAAAAACATTTGCATCCTGAGAGGGGCATTAACCCGCATAATAGAACACTGCAATTCCCAAAAATATTTTTGTCACGAAATATGCATCCTACACCCCCGAATGTTCAGGAAATGTTGGCAGCTCAAAAAAGGCCTTAAAATGCATTTTAGGCCTGCAAAAATGTAGAAATCTTTGGAGGCCCAAAAAAGGGCTTTACAGGCATCCTAGACCCCCTAAAGTCCAGAAAATGTTGGTGGCCCACAAATGGTGTCAGAGAGCTCTGATTGTCCCAAAAACGTTTGCAGCCTGAAAGGGGCATTAACCCGCATACTAGACCACTGAAATTCCCAAAAATATTTTTGTCACGAAATATGCATCCTACACCCCCGAATGTTCAGGAAATGTTGGCAGCTCAAAAAAGGCCTTAAAATGCATTTTAGGCCTGCAAAAATGTAGAAATCTTTGGAGGCCCAAAAAAGGGCTTTACAGGCATCCTAGACCCCCTAAAGTCCAGAAAATGTTGGTGGCCCACAAATGGTGTCAGAGAGCTCTGATTGTCCCAAAAACATTTGCAGCCTGAAAGGGGCATTAACCCGCATACTAGACCACTGAAATTCCCAAAAATATTTTTGTCACGAAATATGCATCCTACACCCCCGAATGTTCAGGAAATTTTGGCAGCTCAAAAAAGGCCTTAAAATGCATTTTAGGCCTGCAAAAATGTAGAAATCTTTGGAGGCCCAAAAAAGGGCTTTACAGGCATCCTAGACCCCCTTAAGTCCAGAAAATGTTGGTGGCCCACAAATTGTGTCAGAGAGCTCTGATTGTCCCAAAAACATTTGCAGCCTGAAAGGGGCATTAACCCGCATACTAGACCACTGAAATTCCCAAAAATATTTTTGTCACGAAATATGCATCCTACACCCCGAATGTTCAGGAAATGTTGGCAGCTCAAAAAAGGCGTTAAAATGCATTTTAGGCCTGCAAAAATGTAGAAAACTTTGGAGGCCCAAAAAAGGGCTTTACAGGCATCCTAGACCCCCTAAAGTCCAGACAATGTTGGTGGCCCAATAACTGTGTCAGAGAGCTCTGATTGTCCCAAAAACATGTGCAGCCTGAAAGGGGCATTAACCCGCATACTAGACCACTGAAATTCCCAAAAATATTTTTTTCACGAAATATGCATCCTACACCCCCGAATGTTCAGGAAATGTTGGCAGCTCAAAAAAGGCCTTAAAATGCATTTTAGGCCTGCAAAAATGTAGAAATCTTTGGAGGCCCAAAAAAGGGCTTTACAGGCATCCTAGACCCCCTAAAGTCCAGAAAATGTTGGTGGCCCACAAATGGTGTCAGAGAGCTCTGATTGTCCCAAAAACATTTGCAGCCTGAAAGGGGCATTAACCCGCATACTAGACCACTGAAATTCCCAAAAATATTTTTGTCACAAAATATGCATCCTACACCCCGAATGTTCAGGAAATGTTGGCAGCTCAAAAAAGGCCTTAAAATGCATTTTAGGCCTGCAAAAATGTAGAAAACTTTGGAGGCCCAAAAAAGGGCTTTACAGGCATCCTAGACCCCCTAAAGTCCAGAAAATGTTGGTGTCCCACAAATGGTGTCAGAGACCTCTGATTGTCCCAAAAACACTTGAGGCCTGAAAAGGGGCATTAAACCAAATCCTAGACCACAGAAATTCCCAAAAATATTTTTGTCACCAAATATGCATCTTACACCCCTGAAAGTTCAGAAAATGTTGGCAGCCCAAAAAAGGCCTTAAAATGCATTTTAGGCCTGTAAAAATGTAGAAAACTTTGGAGGCCCAAAAAAGGGCTTTACAGGCATCCTAGACCCCCTTAAATCCAGAAAATGTTGGTGGCCCAAAAACTGTGTCAGAGAGCTCTGAATGTCCCAAAAATATGTGCAGCCTGAAAGGGGCATTAACCCGCATCCTAGACCACTGAAATTCCCAAAAATATTTTTGTCACAAAATATGCATCCTACACCCCTGAATGTTCAGGAAATGTTGGCAGCTCAGAAAAGGCCTTAAAATGCATTTTAGGCCTGCAAAAATGTAGAAATCTTTGGAGGCCCAAAAAAGGGCTTTACAGGCATCCTAGACCCCCTAAAGTCCAGAAAATGTTGGTGGCCCACAAATGGTGTCAGAGAGCTCTGATTGTCCCAAAAGGATTTGCAGCCTGAAAGGGGCATTAACCCGCATACTAGACCACTGAAATTCCCACAAATATTTTTGTCACTAAATATGCATCCTACACCCCCGAATGTTCAGGAAATGTTGGCAGCTCAAAAAAGGCCTTAAAATGCATTTTAGGCCTGCAAAAATGTAGAAATCTTAGGAGGCCCAAAAAAGGGCTTTACAGGCATCCTAGACCCCCCAAAGTCCAGAAAATGTTGGTGTCCCACAAATGGTGTCAGAGACCTCTGATTGTCCCAAAAACACTTGCAGCCTGAAAGGGGCATTAAACCAAATCCTAGACCACGGAAATTCCCAAAAATATTTTTGTCACGAAATATGCATCCTACACCCCCGAATGTTCAGGAAATGTTGGCAGCTCAAAAAAGGCCTTAAAATGCATTTTAGGCCTGCAAAAATGTAGAAATCTTTGGAGGCCCAAAAAAAGGGCTTTACAGGCATCCTAGACCCCCTAAAGTCCAGAAAATGTTGGTGGCCCACAAATGGTGTCAGAGAGCTCTGATTGTCCCAAAAACATTTGCAGCCTGAAAGGGGCATTAACCCGCATACTAGACCACTGAAATTCCCACAAATATTTTTGTCACGAAATATGCATCCTACACCCCCGAATGTTCAGGAAATGTTGGCAGCTCAAAAAAGGCCTTAAAATGCATTTTAGGCCTGCAAAAATGTAGAAAACTTTGGAGCCCCAAAAAAGGGCTTTACAGGCATCCCAGACCCCCTAAAGTCCAGAAAATGTTGGTGTCCCACAAATGGTGTCAGAGACCTCTGATTGTCCCAAAAACACTTGCAGCCTGAAAGGGGCATTAAACCAAATCCTAGACCACGGAAATTCCCAAAAATATTTTTGTCACGAAATATGCATCCTACACCCCTGAAAGTTCAGAAAATGTTGACAGCCCAAAAAAGGCCTTAAAATGCATTTTAGGCCTGCAAAAATGTAGAAAACTTTGGAGGCCCAAAAAAGGGCTTTACAGGCATCCTAGACCCCCTAAAGTCCAGAAAATGTTGGTCACCAAAAAAATGTGTCAGAGAGCTTGGAATGACCCAAAAACATTTGCAGCCCGAAAGGGGCATTAAACCAAATCCTAGACCACTGAAATTCCCAAAAATATTTTTGGCACGGAAAATGCATCCTACACACCTGAAAGTTCAGAAAATGTTGGCAGCCCAAAAAAGGCCTTAAAATGCATCTTAGGCCAGCAAAAATGTAAAACAACTTTGCAGGCCCAAAAAAGGGGTTTACTGGCATCCTAGACCCCCTAAAGTCCAGAAATGTTGGTGGCCCAATAACTGTGTCAGAGAGCTCTGATTGTCCCAAAAACATTTGCAGCCTGAAAGGGGCATTAACCCGCATACTAGACCACTGAAATTCCCAAAAATATTTTTGTCACGAAATATGCATCCTACACCCCTGAATTTTCAGGAAATGTTGGCAGTCCAAAAAAGGCCTTAAAATGCATCTTCGGCCAGCACAAATGTAGAAAACATTGAAGGCCCAAAAGAGGGGTTTACAGGCACCCTAGACCCCCTTAAATCCAGAAAATGTTGGTGTCCCACAAACTGTGTCAGAGAGCTCTGATTGTCCCAAAAACACTTGCAGCCTGAAAGGGGCATTAAACCAAATCCTAGACCATTGAAATTCCCAAAAATATTTTTTGGCACGGAAAATGCATCCTACACACCTGAAAGTTCAGAAAATGTTGGCAGCCCACAAAAGACCTTAAAATGCATCTTAGGCCAGCAAAAATGCAAAACAACTTTGCAGGCCCAAAAAAGGGGTTTACAGGCATCCTACACCCCTGAATGTTCAGGAAATGTTGGCAGCTCAAAAAAGGCCTTAAAATGCATTTTAGGCCTGCAAAAATGTAGAAAACTTTGGAGGCCCAAAAAAGGGCTTTACAGGCATCCTAGACCCCCTAAAGTCCAGACAATGTTGGTGGCCCAATAACTGTGTCAGAGAGCTCTGATTGTCCCAAAAACATTTGCAGCCTGAAAGGGGCATTAACCCGCATATTAGACCACTGAAATTCCCAAAAATATTTTTGTCACGAAATATGCATCTTACACCGCCGAATGTTCAGAAAATGTTGGCAGCCCAAAAAAGGCCTTAAAATGCATTTTAGGCCTGCAAAAATGTAGAAAACTTTGGAGGCGCAAAAAAGGGCTTCACAGGCATCCTAGACCCCCTAAAGTCCAGAAAATGTTGGAGGCCCAATAACTGTGTCAGAGAGCTCTGATTGTCCGAAAAACATTTGCAGCCTGAAAGGTTCATTAACCTGCATACTAGACCATTGAAATTCCCAAAAATATTTTTGTCACGAAATATGCATCCTACACCCCTGAATGTTCAGGAAATGTTGGCAGCCCAAAAAAGGCCTTAAAATGCATCTTCGGCCTGCAAAAATGTAGAAAACATTGGAGGCGGAAAAAAGGGGTTTACAGGCATCCTAGACCCCCTTAATCCAGAAAATGTTGGTGGCCCAAAAACTGTGTCAGAGAGCTCTGAATGTCCCAAAAATATGTGCAGTCTGAAAGGGACATTAACCCGCATCCTAGACCACTGAAATTCCCAAAAATATTTTTGTCACGAAATATGGATCCTACACCCCTGAAAGTTCAGAAAATGTTGGCAGCTCAAAAAAGGCCCTAAAATGCATTTTAGGCCTGCAAAAATGTAGAAAACTTTGGAGGCCCAAAAAAGGGCTTTACAGGCATCCTAGACCCCCTAAAGTCCAGAAAATGTTGGTGGCCCACAAATGGTGTCAGAGAGCTCTGATTGTCCCAAAAACACTTGCAGCCTGAAAGGGGCATTAAACCAAATCCTAGACCACTGAAATTCCCAAAAATATTTTTTGCCACGGAAAATGCATCCTACACACCTGAAAGTTCAGAAAATGTTGGCAGCCCAAAAAAGGCCTTAAAATGCATCTTAGGCCAGCAAAAATGTAAAACAACTTTGCAGGCCCAAAAAAGGGGTTTACTGGCATCCTAGACCCCCTAAAGTCCAGAAATGTTGGTGGCCCAATAACTGTGTCAGAGAGCTCTGATTGTCCCAAAAACATTTGCAGCCTGAAAGGGGCATTAACCCGCATACTAGACCACTGAAATTCCCAAAAATATTTTTTTCACGAAATATGCATCCTACACCCCTGAATGTTCAGGAAATGTTGGCAGTCCAAAAAAGGCCTTAAAATGCATCTTCGGCCAGCAAAAATGTAGAAAACATTGAAGGCCCAAAAGAGGGGTTTACAGGCACCCTAGACCCCCTTAAATCCAGAAAATGTTGGTGTCCCACAAACTGTGTCAGAGAGTTCTGTTTGTCCCAAAAACACTTGCAGCCTGAAAGGGGCATTAAACCAAATCCTAGACCATTGAAATTCCCAAAAATATTTTTTGGCACGGAAAATGCATCCTACACACTGTTGGGTGTCCTGACCCACGTTTAAGCTATCATGCTGCAACATTTGGTGCTGTGGGCTTAGAAAATTCAAGATGGCGGAAAACCCACATGTGCGCTGAAATCCAGGAAAGCTGCGCAGTTTGTGCGCACACTAAAATGGTTGCCTCACTTGCCACCCACCAGTGCGAGAATGAAAGGCTGGGTTGCCATGAGGGAAATGGGTTGCCAAAGGAAAAACAGTAGCGCCGGTTAGCTTCAAAGCGCTTTAAAACCACCATTGGACTACCCGCACAGTAGTCTGAAACCATTGGGAGTGGCAATGCTGATTGCCAAAAGCAAACCCATAACTGTTGGGAATTCATTTTCTTAAATCCCAAAAATGGGTGCAGTACCAGTACTCACCACTATCCAAAAGCCGGCAGTTTAAAACCACCCTGTGTTTCTCTGAAGGCAGGCTCAAACTGTCTATTTTAAACATTGCAACACATCTAAAAACTCACTGGACACCAGCAGACATTTGGTAGAATGGAGTGTTGTGTGCCTACAAAATCTGGGAAATGAAGAGCCCAAAACAATGCTTATAACAAAACTACTATGGAGTCAGCAGTTTAAGTTGCACTGGATTTAAAGACACTAAAATCGAAAATGTTAGATTAAATGAGTGAGCTATGTTTGGTGTCACATGCCTTTGTAACTGTTTAAATGTCATAGTTTTAAACTTAGAATCAGCATTCTAGCTGCATGTGTAAAATTGCAAGTTAATTTAAAAAGCAACAAATAACATGACAGTAGCTGAAAGTCTGGCTTAAGGAACTTGATTCTGCCTGGCAACTACCCCCATCAGCAGTGAAACTTGAGTCACCACTGTGTTCCCAGGCCAACCTTCCTTTTGCTGCCCCCACTGAGGATATGCCATCTATCTGATAACTGAATTACCTGGGCTCTGCAAGAGAGTGGACAAAGCCCTCTTCACTCAGGCAAAGGTTTTTATTACCGCAGTCGTAAAATGTAGCTTCCTCTTGGCAGGAGCTGGGAGGAGCACTGCCTGTGAGAGCAAGCTGGCTTGGCAGAAACTGGAAAGACTGGTTTCTATACCATGTGACCTGGGAAACCACACCCCTTTGGAGCCAGAACATAACTTTAAAAAGATGAATAACTCATAGAGCGGACATGTGAAAATTTTATAAATGATACCATAATTCTTGTGATTTTTCTGCCCACATTTTAAGAGGTTTTTCGACCCGGTGGCATGTTCAGGGGGGTTTTAGCGGAAAAATGGATATTACTCTAACTGTATGCATGTTAAAAATCTGAAACTTCTTCAGTTAATGTCCATACTCCCTGCACACATGTATGTAAAGTTGGGTCAATGTCAGAAATTGAAAAATCAGTTAAAAAGTGAAATATGTGCCATTTCTGAATGCAAGCTCCCAGGAAGAGCAGAGTTTGAACAGGGGATACCTCCTGTAATGCATGATGGGTGCATATGATTTTAAAACAATATGTACCTCTGCAAATATGTATTTGTTTCAAATCTAGATTTGTGTGTAAGTTGACAGGAGGAGTGGACTTTCTGCAGGCTGTAAAATGACATCACTCTGACTCACAGTTCATTCCCCAATCAAATGATAAATGGAAGTTTGACCAATTAGAAGCTGAGAGAGAGGTAGGGTCAGTGATGCTAGAACACACCCACATTCTAAACACATAAAAGCAGACAGACAGGACAGATAGGGACCTTCCAAATCCATCTGCAGCGGGACGCTCTGCCGGAAAAATCCATACTTACCTCCATCAACCTCCAGAAAGCCAAACTAGAGACTTCAATCTATCCAGAACTAGAGACCCAGACCAGAGAACCAGAGAGACCCAGACCAGAGAACCAGAGAGAGCTGACCCAGATCACTGTGAAGTGCAGAAACCAGAGGCGAATTTAAAACCCTGACCAGATCCGTGATGAGGCCCATTTAATTCAAGAATATAGTGTGAGTACCCAGCAGAACTGTGTAGAACCAATCTCTTAGTTTAAATTCATCTAATTCAATCTATTTAACCTAAGTAGAACTGCCTCCTAGCTGTCACCTGTCATTTCTAGTTGCAAGCTGCACTTGTCATTTTGAACTTTAAAATTTGCAAAACCAAAAACGACCTTTATTTAATCGCTCATATCTCCGCAACCGTTTGTGCTAGAGACTTGCAATAACTTTTATTTGAAAGCTTAGAATCCTAGCTTTGAATCGCACCTAGAACCGCATTCCTACCCCTTATAGTTTTACCGCAATCGCGGAACACGCATCCGCGAATTTTGCCGCGATTTGCAAATTTCTTCACATGTAAAAACTGCTGCTGCTTGCCTTCCATTTGCCAGAAATTCGTTTAACCTGCTAACTATCCCTGCATCATTGCTAGTGTGAGCCTGGACTAATATTAACTAGATACCACTCACCCTGAACCTCTGAAAGGGGGATTAAAAGCAATTTAGCATATTTCTCATTCATTGCCAGCACATATCAAAGCAATTTGGGCCTGTGATTTCAAAACTCCTATCTGTGTTTTAAACTTCTGTTGTCTAAGCTTGGGGGGGGATTGAACTGATTACATTGATTGCATTTCTGAGAACTGTGTGTTTTCCTTCCATTTCCTTGCATCCCATAAAGGGGGGGAGGGGATTGCCAGAGAAAAGTGATTACATTGTTTTGTTGAAATCATATTGAGTATTTTCTGTACTGCATTCATTGAATATTGCATCCACCTGAGCTTACATAAAGCATTCTGTACCACCTTCTTCTTTTGTTCCTATTCACCTGTGTGCTATCGTATCCATTTCATCTCAACTCATTAGTGATTATAAGAAGTGTGCTAGTGCCAGATTCTCCGTTGTTGATCTTTATCATATCAGATTAAGTGTGCTATTCAATTATTAATTTATTATAAAGCGTGATATATATATCTATTTTAAATTATCAAATAAACCTTTTAAACTTGCAAAACAGAACTACTTCTTGGCTCAGTGGGGTCAGGGGGATTCCAAGAGAGGGGTGTTATACAGGGGTAGTCATCCAGAACGCATGAACTGGACCTAAAGATATATCAATAAGGGTTTTCATTCAGTATTCTAGACTAGGCGTTAACTTAGCTGTAGTGCTGAATTGAATCCTCTTACAAATTGGGGGCTCGAGCCGAGACGTTGGGTTAGATTTACCACTTGTGCAGCTTAATACAGTGTGCTAACTGACGGGATACATACATCCGGTCGGATCACCACGCTGCATTACGCTGTGAAGCATTCCTTAAAAGGGACACTCTAAGAAAAGTTCTGTTCTGCAAAAATAAAATACTAACTTCTGTAAGTCAGGACAGAGACCAATCTCTAGAATGACGACCTTTTTAGATATGAAAATAGCCAGAGAGCACTTCTTACATAAACTATTTGTGAGAGGTGAATGGGTTGAGCAGGGCCAGGATGCCTGGTTGCAGGCCATCACGCGACAGGTCACTGAAACAGGGTCAGATATATATAGAGATCAGGGTCCCTTACATGTGGCCCTGAGTGAACTATATATGGCTCCTAAAGCCAAAGAGGAACACAATAAGATTGCCAGGATAGCAGCATACCTGTACCTATATATGGGAGACATGCAGGATAGATGTGCTGAAAGCCAAAATCTGGCAAATAGGCAACAGATGGCATTACAGAAGGCCCAATCTGATCTGGACTCTTCTGAGCAGAGGCTGCAGAGGAGCCAGGAGGCAGAAAATGATAGTAGGCAATATATCATTAAAATAAAAGAGGATATGGGCATCCTACAACAGGAAAAGACAGACCAGGATACCCGATTTCTGGCCCTGCAGAAGGAGCACCAAGACAGTTTGGACTCCTTACTGCAGAACCAGAAAAAGCTGGAGCAACAGATCAATTTCAACAGGGCATGCACAGAGCAGGTAGCCACCCTGCAAATCCAACTAGACAGAGAGAAAGAGGAGAGCAATAAACTGATTCTGAAAGACCTGGATACCCAGGCAGAGTTTGATGAGGAGCGCCAAAAAGCTGGTGCCCTTCAACGGCAAAGGGACGACCTGGCGGCACAAATGCAGACTCTTAGTCAGGAAAGAGACGCCATAGGCCAGGAAGTCTGCCACTTAAAAAAGGAAATTGAAGAAAATCACCTGGCCCTCCAGGGGCTGGGTGATCTCCAAAAAGAAAACCAGAACTTGGTAGAGCACACCAGAAGGGTGGAAGATGCTCTAGCAAGAAAGGAGCAGGCCAATAGGGACATTGCCTAGGAGGTAAACCTCCTGCAGCAAAGACTGGCCCAGTTCTCCAGGACCAACCAGGAAGCACAGAGGGAGAATGAGGCCCTCTGTCAACACAATGATAGGCTCCAACAACAGGTAGCGATGCAGGAGAAACTGATAGAGTCGAGTAAGGCCTTAACAGAGGAACTGAAAGCACAAATGCAGGCTCTTGCATTGCAACAGGGAGCAGGGGCGGATAGAGATGAGGTCCGCTGGGAAAGAGAGATTCCTGACCATAACCGCAGGAGCCCTACCACCAGGGGCCTTCATCTCCCCCAGTCCCTGGACTCTACCACCCCCATGTCCCCTGGCGCACATGAGCACAGGGCCACAGGGATGGCAGATTACTATCCAGCTAAGAGTATGGGGCTCGTAGGCCAGTACCACTCAGGAATGGAGGGGTGGGCATCCGGGTATGGGCACCCAAGTACAGTACAGTTCGATGGGGAACCCCAGGAGAGTAGGCCCATTAAGGGCATCCTGAAAACCTCTGCCCAGTTAGGTCAGTGGAGGGGGTACCCATCAAATCCTGGCAGCATGGAGGAATCTGAAGACTCCTCTGAACTGCGCAGGACACAGGAGACCAGGTCCCCACATTCTGCCAGCCATTCCCAGGCTCGCAGAATCCGGGAAAACCTGGAAGAACAGACGGGAACCTCTGGGAGCAGTGCCTCTGAGTCCGAGGATGAATGGACAAGGGTTACCCGAACCAAAAAGGCCAATAAGGCAAAAAAGGGCCTTGCTTAAGGACCCCTTAAAGCAGATTAAGGCGATCAGGAGCGTCATTACGCCTTACCATAAGAACGCTAAGTATTCTGTTTGGGAGCACTTAGAGTTGTTTGAACAAATGATGGAGACTTTTCATTTGAAGGACAGCCAAAGCTGTATTCAATATGTAAAGTGGACCTTCTCCCCGGAATACTCCAGTTTCTTTGCGGGGCTGGAGGACCAAAATCATTTAAGATGGTCCACCTATAAGGCGGCCATCCTGAAACATTTTTCTGTTCACAGAAATCCTCAAGAGGCTCGCAAGGCAGCCTACAATTTGCAATGTGGGGAGGATCAGGCCCCACAAGAATTTGTGCAGGAGTTAAAGCGTGCTTTTGCACAGACCACAAGAAGGGTGCGCACAGATAGTAGAGAGTTTATAAATACGTTTTTCCATGCCTTGCCCAAATATATCATGACCCAGCTTGTGAGGGATTTTCATGAGAAAAGATCTTTAGACTGGGTCATTGAACAGGCTACCTGGATCTATGAGGTGCAGAAGCCCATAGAAAATAAAAGCAATGCCCAGAAAAACCCCAAAGCCAACAGCACCCCTGCTGCTGCCAAGGTGGCAGAGGTAAAGGTCACTCCCTTTTTGGATTTGGAGATGGGGGGGCCTAAAAACCTGCCTGCACCTAATAATGCTAGGCCCAGGAGGTCCTCGGGTCAGTCACAGACAGGGAGCCAAGGAGGCAGCCCCACAAATGGGGTCCCTCGCTCTCCTGATTATGTAAGTCCCCGTTACAAGGGAAATCGACCCATCCTGGGTTATGTGTGGACTCCTCCAGCCCAAGGGGGGGGATCCAGACAAGCACCTAACCCAGGGAACTTCCCTCCAAACTTCCCACAGGAGGGCAGAAATTTACCAAACCCTGGGCAGAACTTTTTCCCCAGATATCCACCCGACTTTCAGCCCCAAAACCATCCATCCTTCTTTCCCCAATTCCCTGAGCCCAGACCACTGAATCCGGGAGAGGGGAGGCCAAGGGTGGAGGGGTACCCAAATCTTCCCAACCAGGGGTACTACCAAAGAAGGGACAGCTACCCTTCCCGGGATCAGCCCAGGGGAGAAAACAGGGCCCCGTATCAGCCTGAGCGGGTTTCCCAGTTAGAGCGCCAGGTTCAAAACATGGCGCGGGATCTGGGTCACATACTGAGGGCTCAGCAGAACCCTCAGATGGGCGTGCCGGCGCAGAACGCACCCAACTCTGGACCTGGTGCTCCAGAACAATGACGGGGGCAGCACCCCGATAACTCACCGGTTCCCAGGGAGGAGGCACAAAGGGAAGGGGGGTGTAAAGCCTTGGAGGAAGCTTCCTTCCTCACTTGTAAACAGCCCCTGGATACCCAGGAACCGGAAACGAAATCTCTTGCCCCTGAAAGTCTGCCTCCTAAGGAGCAGAGGGGGGGTAGGAGAAACAAAAGACCCAAACAGACTCAGTTTGAGGAGGAGGTACAGATCTTCCAATTTGAGGGAGAGGGATCCTCAGAGGATCCTGGGAAAAGGATCTTCTCCTTCAGAGAGGGGGGAACTCCTCCCAAAGAAAAATGGGTCCCTAGGAATGCAAATCCAGACTGGGGAGATGTGGAGACTGAGCTACCGCCGCCCACCATCTCATCCCAGAACCAACAGCAAGAAAATCCCCTGGTTCGAACCCATCCTGGTGACTGCCTCCAAAAAGGGGGGGGCGGCCCAGAACCGGAGCCAGGGGAACCCACAATGGCTCTGATCTCCAGTTGCCAACTTTTTCTTTCAGATTCCCATGGCTCTCCACAGAATTCTGCCCAAATCTCTTCGCTAGCGATGTCCAAAACCAGAAAATTAGCCCACCAGTTGTCCAAAAATGTACATTATCTGTGCCCCCTTGAGGAGAAGGAGGGAAGATATTATGCCCCGGTACAAGTACAGGGGCAGGGTACAATCTCGGCACTGGTGGACACTGGATCTCAAGCTACCCTTCTGTCCAGAAGGGCTTTTGACGAACTGAATGCAGGAAGGGGAGAGAATTACCAAATTCCTCTCACCTCTCTTCCGGGACAACTACAGAACTTTGACGGGAAGGAAATTCCCGTTGAGGGGACTGCAGACTTGGACATTAAAATTGGGCGACATAAGTTGAAACACCCGGTCATAGTTGTGACCCCAGAGGGCACCCCTTGTTTACTAGGGAATGACCTCCTGAGAAGGTTGTCACCCCTAATAGATTGTGTAAACGAGGTCCTCTGGACCCAGACTAGCCGACCAATAAAATTAAAACAGAGTGTCAACCATGTTAGTTTAAACGGCACATGCCACATGGTTGAACAAAAATCTGACCAAGTAGAAGTTCACTTCCAGAACAACCAAATTCCAGACGTGACAGTAATAGCAGTAGGACAACAGACTGGTGATGGGGGGTCCTCTCTATTTCTGAAAATCAACCTTCCTTCCAGTCTAAAGTGGTATTCCACGCTGGAAGGAAACACTCTGAAATTCTATACTAATCCACAATCAGAAACTCCCACTCCTATAGTCCAGAAAGATGTGAAATCAGCTCAGAGCCTGGCTGAGATTCAGCAAATTGGAGAGCAGTTGTTCATCCCTTTTCAGTTAAATGATGGGAAGGACTCTGTTCTCGCTCGAGTGTGTGTGAACAACGGTAAGAGCTTCATCAGCGAAGCCATGTTTCGCCAACTTCCAAAAGATCCAGCCATTCCCACCTTCAAACTGATAGACAAATGGGAAATGGACCTGGAAGCACCCAATTCAAAACATCTCCTGCCAAGCAGGTGTATGCTCAAAATCTCCATTGGCAACAAGAGCATAGTCCATAATTGTTGGGTCGTGCGAGACGTCACTGCCGCCTTTTACTTAGGCAGTGACATTCTCAATCGCTTTGCCATTAGTTTGGACCTAATAAACTTCAAAGCTTGGTCCCGATTAGCGGATAATCCCATGGGCTTTGATGATCCAGAAAAAGCATTTAGGTCAGCTCAATTGCTACCTTATGCAGTTGAAATTCAGATCAAAGAGGAAGTCACCATCCCAGAAAGGACCCGACAATTCTCCCTGGAAGTGAAAGTTAAAAGAGGACAATATTTGCAAAACCCTGATGCTTACATACATCTAAATGCTTCTCTCCAACTGCAAGGGTTAGGGGTAAACCCAACTCCATTAGTCAACATAGAACATGACACCATTCTAATAGAGGTGGATAACAGCGACTTAAAGAGTATTACTCTAGCCGCAGGCACCATTATTGGAATGGCGGTTGATGACCGACATTTCTCCATTGATCTTGTAAATGAACTGTTAGGACCAATCCCCAAGGACTGTGTTGACAGTGACAGTGAGGACAATACAACACCAGACAGGATTTTCACCCGGCATGGGGGGAACTTCCTGGTGTACACTTCCTGCCCCTATGGTAAGGAAGATGTGACGTGTGACTTCAGGAGGGATGAGGTGATCTTCCAGGTACATGAGGGCTGCCTTTCCCACCTGAAGCCTCCGGTCCAAATCAGCACTCTGACCAGGGACTTCTCCACCCAGCTGGAGGAGGCCGCGGAGATAGCCAAACCAGAAGTCTTTCCAGGCTTCAGGCAGATGGTGGAAGAGAGAGTCAACCTAGCTGATGCCTGTGTGACTCTGGAACAAAAGCAAAAGTTGAAACAAGTTTTCTTGGATTTCCAAGATCTCTTTGCGGTAGACTCATATGACTGTGGTCGCACTGACATCCATACAACAACAATCCCCACGGACCCTGGCATGACTCCTGTGTTTGTGAAGCAATATCGATTGCCTCTCGCATCAATGGAGTCCCTTACTGAAATAATTAAGAACCTTGAGTCCCGGGGAATAATCCGTCCAGTCCACAGCACCTTCAATAATCCGGTGCTGGGGATATTGAAGCCAAACGGCCAGTGGAGACTCTGCGCCGACCTCAGGGAGCTCAACAAACGGGTCCATACTTCCCGATGGCCTCTGCCCTACATTGACCAAGGGCTGGCCCAGATCCAAGGGTCACAGGTATTCACTGCAATAGACCTGACCAATGGATACTGGACCGTGCCTGTCAGCAGGGAGGACCAATACAAACTGGCTTTTACCTTTGGGGGCCAGCAGTACACATGGACCCGGACTCCCTTCGGATACCTTAACTCCGGCAATGAATTCAACATTTTCCTACATAAGGCCATGCCCGACCTGGGTGCGAGGGGTAACCTGGCCTATGTAGATGATGTCCTCATCAAAAGTTCATCTGTGGAGGAACACATAGCGGAGATCCGTTATGTTCTGACACAGTTGAGGGCCGCCGGAGCAAAACTTTCCTTTCAGAAAGCACAGTGGTGTAGAACCCGTGTTAACTTCTTGGGGCATGAGATTACTCCTCAGGGTCTTTGTCCCCAGGAAAAGAAAGTGGAAGCACTTCAGAAACTGAAAGACCCCACAACTCTGCGGGAACTAAGGAGCCTCCTTGGACTGACTAATTACAGCAGAAAGTTCATTGAGGGCTACGCAGAGATCACCAGACCCCTGATTCATCTCCTGAAGGGGGGGGTCAAGTGGGAATGGGGTCCAGAACAAGCTGAGGCGGTAAAACAACTCAAAAGAAGCCTCTCACAAGCGCCTTGCCTAGCTTACCCTGTCAGAAACAAGGAGTTCTTCCTGGAGACGGGGTTCTCTGATACGTGCTTGACGGCAGTATTATACCAAAAGCATGACAAGGTCAATAAAGTAATCTCCTATGCGAGCAAAACTTTATCCTCTGTGGAGGAAAAATTCAACGATTGTGAGAAGGCACTCCTGGCCACGGTGTGGGCATTGAAGAATTACCGCCCGTTTATCCAGGGGGAACACATCATAGTGGAGACTCCACACCAGCCTCTGCAATATCTCCAAAGTGACAGAATCCGGGCCGGAAATGTGAGTAATTCCCGAATTACTTCCTGGATTCTGTCAATGCAAGGCTTTCCTGTGGAGGTCAGATATGGCCAAAACAAGAAGAGTCCCCTCGCGCAAGGTCTGGCTGACTTGCATGATTGTGCCAGAGAAAACTGTCTCGAGGACGAAAGTCTAAAAATAAAGGACAACATGGAGGCATACCTTAATTCCCCCCACAAAGTCTTTGAAGAAGACAAGTGTGAGGGAATGCCCACTGTGTATGTGGATGGATGCTCTTACCATGTTGACACCAACGGGGAGAAAGAACTGGTGGCTGGCGTAGGGAATGCATGGGTGAATGAGTCCCCAGAACCCTCCGCTGGATACAAAATTGGTCCCCGAAGTAGTCAGGTGGCAGAATTGATGGCTGTGCATCAGGCCATCCTCACTGCTGTCCAGCATCAACTCCGCGAACTGGTCATAATCACAGATTCGGATTATGTACGGAACGGGTTCGTGGAGCACCTGGTTAATTGGAAAACCAGAGGCATGTTATGTGCTAACAACAAACCCTTGAAACATGGGAAGTTGATCCAAAACATTGATGATCTGGTCACATCGAATGGGATGACCATCTACTGGAAAAAGATCAAGGGTCATTCCAAAGTAGAGGGACCAGACAAAACTGGAAATGACTTAGCTGATCAGCTGGCCAAAACCGGGGCCATCCAAGGGGATCTAATTGAGATTGAGTCCCTATTGGGGGAAATCCAGGTCACTGTCATCACTAGGTCCCAGACAAATGCTCACAACGACCTTTCAATTGCACAATGGAGTAAGGAGACCCCTGATGCTGATTTGATTACTGCTCAGAAGGGGGATCCAATAATTGGTAAATTTTACCAGCACCTTGAGGACCCTGAGAACTTTCCCCTGACGGATACCGATTACATTGGGAAAGAGGACCTAAGAGTGTTGATGAAATGTCCAAAAATGTTCCGAATCCAAGACGGTTTGTTGGTAAGGAAATCCAAAGCTGGCCACGATCAGTGGGTGGTTCCTACCTCATTCCGAAGCCTGATGTTAAGTCACGCCCATGATGCGGCCACCGCCGGTCATAGGGGGTTTCACACAACACTGGAAATCTTAAGAGAGGTTGCATACTGGCCACACATGGGCCAGGACCTCAACCAATATTTGAAGGGTTGTCTTGTGTGTGCACAATTTCAGCCAACATCCCTCACACACCGGGCGCCTTTACAAAAGAGGGGAATGACACTGCCATGGTCAGATTTACAAATCGACTTTGTAGGCCCTGTGATTCGCTCGGCTAGGGGGAATAAGTACATGTTGACTGTGACATGCTTGTTTACCAAGTGGGTGGAATGTCTCCCAGCCCCAAACTGCAAGGCAGAAACTGCAGCTGCCTTGATGATTAACCACATCTTTTCCCGTTTTGGTCTACCTCAAAGGATTGAGTCAGACAGAGGTAGCCACTTCACCAGTGAAGTAATGACAAAGATGTGGGAGATACTGGGGGTCAAAAGGAAGTTGCATATTGCTTATCGGCCAGCTTCTTCGGGGGCAGTAGAGAGATATAACCGAACCATTGTGAGCATATTAAAGAAGTTTGTGGCAGATTCTGGGCCAAGTTGGGATATCCGATTACCTCTGGTCCTAATGGCTATCAGATCTACCCCTTCATCTGCAACCAAAATGTCACCATTTGAATTGATGACTGGGCGCAAGATGGTGCTTCCTCAGCATTTGCTCTATGGGACCCAAGAGCAGACACTGATAAATGCCTCCACTACTCATGAGTATGTAGAGAATTTAAGGAAACACCTCCAACATGCTTTTGCTTATGCTCAGCGGAATCTAGAAAGATCGGCTGATAGCATGAAGACCCATTATGACCTGAAAACCTCCAGGAAGGAATATCAGGTGGGAGACCGGGTCTATCTATACAACTTCCAGAGGAACCAGGCCAAGCAGCGCAAATTTTTGCCTACATGGAAGGGACCCTTTGAGATCGTCGATAAGATCTCCCCTGTGGCCTACAAGATCCGCATCCCCAAAGGCGGTTCGGCAGAGGGAGAAGACAAGTGGGTCCACATAAACCAGTTGAAATGTTGCCATCCCAGGCACACTCTGCAACAACTGGAGGAATCCTCTGGAATCCTAGCGGGTACTGTCTCAGACTAATTCAGTTCCAATCATAAAACATACCACATCTAGTCTCTAAAATATTGTGATTTGCATGAAACTGTCTCTTAGTTATACTGTTTTCTTTATCAAAATAAGAATGTAATGTTTCGTCATGATGAAATGCATATGCTGTCCCACCATCTCAACAGTGGTGGAAAAACGTCTATGAGTAGGTATTGCCGCTCTTCCTTTGTCGTCCTAGGAGAAAGAAGACCTTGAGACTGGCCAAGGAGGATGATCCGGAGACCGGGAACGAAGATCCAATGGGCCCAGTGGACCGCCCAATACTCCCATCAGGACTGGCGAGGAGAACCGATCGATCAGTACCGGATGGAGAAGAAGATGCTGAACTGTGCCATCTACAGAAGAGGAAGAAGATTATGCGGACAGACCGGTGCGTGGGTCAAAACCCATGGGCACGCGACTCCCCATCGACTCAAATTCAAAGTGCAGTCGCGTGGGGGGGCTTGTTGGGTGTCCTGACCCACGTTTAAGCTATCATGCTGCAACATTTGGTGCTGTGGGCTTAGAAAATTCAAGATGGCGGAAAACCCACATGTGCGCTGAAATCCAGGAAAGCTGCGCAGTTTGTGCGCACACTAAAATGGTTGCCTCACTTGCCACCCACCAGTGCGAGAATGAAAGGCTGGGTTGCCATGAGGGAAATGGGTTGCCAAAGGAAAAACAGTAGCGCCGGTTAGCTTCAAAGCGCTTTAAAACCACCATTGGACTACCCGCACAGTAGTCTGAAACCATTGGGAGTGGCAATGCTGATTGCCAAAAGCAAACCCATAACTGTTGGGAATTCATTTTCTTAAATCCCAAAAATGGGTGCAGTACCAGTACTCACCACTATCCAAAAGCCGGCAGTTTAAAACCACCCTGTGTTTCTCTGAAGGCAGGCTCAAACTGTCTATTTTAAACATTGCAACACATCTAAAAACTCACTGGACACCAGCAGACATTTGGTAGAATGGAGTGTTGTGTGCCTACAAAATCTGGGAAATGAAGAGCCCAAAACAATGCTTATAACAAAACTACTATGGAGTCAGCAGTTTAAGTTGCACTGGATTTAAAGACACTAAAATCGAAAATGTTAGATTAAATGAGTGAGCTATGTTTGGTGTCACATGCCTTTGTAACTGTTTAAATGTCATAGTTTTAAACTTAGAATCAGCATTCTAGCTGCATGTGTAAAATTGCAAGTTAATTTAAAAAGCAACAAATAACATGACAGTAGCTGAAAGTCTGGCTTAAGGAACTTGATTCTGCCTGGCAACTACCCCCATCAGCAGTGAAACTTGAGTCACCACTGTGTTCCCAGGCCAACCTTCCTTTTGCTGCCCCCACTGAGGATATGCCATCTATCTGATAACTGAATTACCTGGGCTCTGCAAGAGAGTGGACAAAGCCCTCTTCACTCAGGCAAAGGTTTTTATTACCGCAGTCGTAAAATGTAGCTTCCTCTTGGCAGGAGCTGGGAGGAGCACTGCCTGTGAGAGCAAGCTGGCTTGGCAGAAACTGGAAAGACTGGTTTCTATACCATGTGACCTGGGAAACCACACCCCTTTGGAGCCAGAACATAACTTTAAAAAGATGAATAACTCATAGAGCGGACATGTGAAAATTTTATAAATGATACCATAATTCTTGTGATTTTTCTGCCCACATTTTAAGAGGTTTTTCGACCCGGTGGCATGTTCAGGGGGGTTTTAGCGGAAAAATGGATATTACTCTAACTGTATGCATGTTAAAAATCTGAAACTTCTTCAGTTAATGTCCATACTCCCTGCACACATGTATGTAAAGTTGGGTCAATGTCAGAAATTGAAAAATCAGTTAAAAAGTGAAATATGTGCCATTTCTGAATGCAAGCTCCCAGGAAGAGCAGAGTTTGAACAGGGGATACCTCCTGTAATGCATGATGGGTGCATATGATTTTAAAACAATATGTACCTCTGCAAATATGTATTTGTTTCAAATCTAGATTTGTGTGTAAGTTGACAGGAGGAGTGGACTTTCTGCAGGCTGTAAAATGACATCACTCTGACTCACAGTTCATTCCCCAATCAAATGATAAATGGAAGTTTGACCAATTAGAAGCTGAGAGAGAGGTAGGGTCAGTGATGCTAGAACACACCCACATTCTAAACACATAAAAGCAGACAGACAGGACAGATAGGGACCTTCCAAATCCATCTGCAGCGGGACGCTCTGCCGGAAAAATCCATACTTACCTCCATCAACCTCCAGAAAGCCAAACTAGAGACTTCAATCTATCCAGAACTAGAGACCCAGACCAGAGAACCAGAGAGACCCAGACCAGAGAACCAGAGAGAGCTGACCCAGATCACTGTGAAGTGCAGAAACCAGAGGCGAATTTAAAACCCTGACCAGATCCGTGATGAGGCCCATTTAATTCAAGAATATAGTGTGAGTACCCAGCAGAACTGTGTAGAACCAATCTCTTAGTTTAAATTCATCTAATTCAATCTATTTAACCTAAGTAGAACTGCCTCCTAGCTGTCACCTGTCATTTCTAGTTGCAAGCTGCACTTGTCATTTTGAACTTTAAAATTTGCAAAACCAAAAACGACCTTTATTTAATCGCTCATATCTCCGCAACCGTTTGTGCTAGAGACTTGCAATAACTTTTATTTGAAAGCTTAGAATCCTAGCTTTGAATCGCACCTAGAACCGCATTCCTACCCCTTAAAGTTTTACCGCAATCGCGGAACACGCATCCGCGAATTTTGCCGCGATTTGCAAATTTCTTCACATGTAAAAACTGCTGCTGCTTGCCTTCCATTTGCCAGAAATTCGTTTAACCTGCTAACTATCCCTGCATCATTGCTAGTGTGAGCCTGGACTAATATTAACTAGATACCACTCACCCTGAACCTCTGAAAGGGGGATTAAAAGCAATTTAGCATATTTCTCATTCATTGCCAGCACATATCAAAGCAATTTGGGCCTGTGATTTCAAAACTCCTATCTGTGTTTTAAACTTCTGTTGTCTAAGCTTGGGGGGGGATTGAACTGATTACATTGATTGCATTTCTGAGAACTGTGTGTTTTCCTTCCATTTCCTTGCATCCCATAAAGGGGGGGAGGGGATTGCCAGAGAAAAGTGATTACATTGTTTTGTTGAAATCATATTGAGTATTTTCTGTACTGCATTCATTGAATATTGCATCCACCTGAGCTTACATAAAGCATTCTGTACCACCTTCTTCTTTTGTTCCTATTCACCTGTGTGCTATCGTATCCATTTCATCTCAACTCATTAGTGATTATAAGAAGTGTGCTAGTGCCAGATTCTCCGTTGTTGATCTTTATCATATCAGATTAAGTGTGCTATTCAATTATTAATTTATTATAAAGCGTGATATATATATCTATTTTAAATTATCAAATAAACCTTTTAAACTTGCAAAACAGAACTACTTCTTGGCTCAGTGGGGTCAGGGGGATTCCAAGAGAGGGGTGTTATACAGGGGTAGTCATCCAGAACGCATGAACTGGACCTAAAGATATATCAATAAGGGTTTTCATTCAGTATTCTAGACTAGGCGTTAACTTAGCTGTAGTGCTGAATTGAATCCTCTTACAACACCTGAAAGTTCAGAAAATGTTGGCAGCCCAAAAAAGACCTTAAAATGCATCTTAGGCCAGCAAAAATGCAAAACAACTTTGCAGGCCCAAAAAAGGGGTTTACAGGCATCCTACACCCCTGAATGTTCAGGAAATGTTGGCAGCTCAAAAAAGGCCTTAAAATGCATTTTAGGCCTGCAAAAATGTAGAAAACTTTGGAGGCCCAAAAAAGGGCTTTACAGGCATCCTAGACCCCCTAAAGTCCAGACAATGTTGGTGGCCCAATAACTGTGTCAGAGAGCTCTGATTGTCCCAAAAACATTTGCAGCCTGAAAGGTTCATTAACCTGCATCCTAGACCACTGAAATTCCCAAAAATATTTTTGTCACGAAATATGCATCTTACACCGCCGAATGTTCAGAAAATGTTGGCAGCCCAAAAAAGGCCTTAAAATGCATTTTAGGCCTGCAAAAATGTAGAAAACTTTGGAGGCGCAAAAAAGGGCTTTACAGGCATCCTAGACCCCCTAAAGTCCAGAAAATGTTGGTGGCCCAATAACTGTGTCAGAGAGCTCTGATTGTCCGAAAAACATTTGCAGCCTGAAAGGTTCATTAACCTGCATACTAGACCACTGAAATTCCCAAAAATATTTTTGTCACGAAATATGCATCCTACACCCCTGAATGTTCAGGAAATGTTGGCAGCCCAAAAAAGGCCTTAAAATGCATCTTCGACCTGCAAAAATGTAGAAAACATTGGAGGCGGAAAAAAGGGGTTTACAGGCATCCTAGACCCCCTTAATCCAGAAAATGTTGGTTGCCCAAAAACTGTGTCAGAGAGCTCTGAATGTCCCAACAATATGTGCAGCCTGAAAGGGACATTAACCCGCATCCTAGACCACTGAAATTCCCAAAAATATTTTTGTCACGAAATATGGATCCTACACCTCTGAAAGTTCAGAAAATGTTGGCAGCTCAAAAAAGGCCCTAAAATGCATTTTAGGCCTGCAAAAATGTAGAAAACTTTGGAGGCCCAAAAAAGGGCTTTACAGGCATCCTAGACCCCCTAAAGTCCAGAAAATGTTGGTGGCCCACAAATGGTGTCAGAGAGCTCTGATTGTCCCAAAAACACTTGCAGCCTGAAAGGGGCATTAAACCAAATCCTAGACCACTGAAATTCCCAAAAATATTTTTTGGCACGGAAAATGCATCCTACACACCTGAAAGTTCAGAAAATGTTGGCAGCCCAAAAAAGGCCTTAAAATGCATCTTAGGCCAGCAAAAATGTAAAACAACTTTGCAGGCCCAAAAAAGGGGTTTACTGGCATCCCAGACCCCCTAAAGTCCAGACAATGTTGGTGGCCCAATAACTGTGTCAGAGAGCTCTGATTGTCCCAAAAACATTTGCAGCCTGAAAGGGGCATTAACCCGCGTACTAGACCACTGAAATTCCCAAAAATATTTTTGTCACGAAATATGCATCCTACACCCCCGAATGTTCAGGAAATGTTGGCAGCTCAAAAAAGTCCTAAAAATGCATCTGAGGCCTGCAAAAATGTAGAAAACATTGGAGGCCCAAAAAAGGGGTTTACAGGCATCCTAGACCCCCTTAAATCCAGAAAATGTTGGTGGCCCAAAAACTGTGTCAGAGAGCTCTGAATGTCCCAAAAATATGTGCAGCCTGAAAGGGACATTAACTCGCATCCTAGACCACTGAAATTCCCAAAAATATTTTTGTCACGAAATATGGATCCTACACCCCTGAAAGTTCAGAAAATGTTGGCAGCTCAAAAAAGGCCTTAAAATGCATTTTAGGCCTGCAAAAATGTAGAAAACTTTGGAGGCCCAAAAAAGGGGCTTTAGAGGCATCCTAGACCCCCTAAAGTCCAGAAAATGTTGGTGGCCCACAAATGGTGTCAGAGAGCTCTGATTGTCCCAAAAACACTTGCAGCCTGAAAGGGGCATTAAACCAAATCCTAGACTACTGAAATTCCCAAAAATATTTTTTGGCACGTAAAATGCATCCTACACACCTGAAAGTTCAGAAAATGTTGGCAGCCCAAAAAAGGCCTTAAAATGCATCTTAGGCCAGCAAAAATGTAAAACAACTTTGCAGGCCCAAAAAAGGGGTTTACTGGCATCCTAGACCCCCTAAAGTCCAGAAAATGTTGGTCACCAAAAAACTGTGTCAGAGAGCTTGGAATGACCCAAAAACATTTGCAGCCCGAAAGGGGCATTAACACGCATGCTAGACCACTGAACTTCCCAAAAATATTTTTGTCACGAAATATGCATCCTACACCCCTGAAAGTTCAGAAAATGTTGGCATCCCAAAAAAGGCCTAAAAATGCATCTTAGGCCTGCAAAAATGTAGAAAACTTTGCAGGCCCAAAAAAGGGGTTTACAGGCATCCTAAACCCCTTAAAGTCCAGAAAATGTTGGTGGCCTAGAAACGGTGTCAGAGAGCTCTGAAAGTCCCAAAAACATTTGCAGCCCGAAAGGGGCATTAACTCGCATCCTAGAGCACTGAAATTCCCAAAAATATTTTTGTCACGAAATATGCATCCTGCACCCCCGAATGTTCAGGAAATGTTGGCAGCTCAAAAAAGGCCTTAAAATGCATTTTAGGCCTGCAAAAATGTAGAAAACATTGGAGGCCCAAAAAAGGGGTTTACAGGCATCCTAGACCCCCTTTAATCCAGAAAATGTTGGTGGCCCAAAAACTGTGTCAGAGAGCTCTGAATGTCCCAAAAATATGTGCAGCCTGAAAGGGACATTAACTCGCATCCTAGACCACTGAAATTCCCAAAAATATTTTTGTCACGAAATATGGATCCTACACCCCTGAAAGTTCAGAAAATGTTGGCAGCTCAAAAAAGGCCTTAAAATGCATTTTAGGCCTGCAAAAATGTAGAAAACTTTGGAGGCCCAAAAAAGGGGCTTTAGAGGCATCCTAGACCCCCTAAAGTCCAGAAAATGTTGGTGGCCCACAAATGGTGTCAGAGAGCTCTGATTGTCCCAAAAACACTTGCAGCCTGAAAGGGGCATTAAACCAAATCCTAGACTACTGAAATTCCCAAAAATATTTTTTGGCACGTAAAATGCATCCTACACACCTGAAAGTTCAGAAAATGTTGGCAGCCCAAAAAAGGCCTTAAAATGCATCTTAGGCCAGCAAAAATGTAAAACAACTTTGCAGGCCCAAAAAAGGGGTTTACAGGCATCCTAAACCCCTTAAAGTCCAGAAAATGTTGGTGGCCTAGAAACGGTGTCAGAGAGCTCTGAAAGTCCCAAAAACATTTGCAGCCCGAAAGGGGCATTAACTCGCATCCTAGAGCACTGAAATTCCCAAAAATATTTTTGTCACGAAATATGCATCCTGCACCCCCGAATGTTCAGGAAATGTTGGCAGCTCAAAAAAGGCCTTAAAATGCATTTTAGGCCTGCAAAAATCTAGAAATCTTTGGAGGCCCAAAAAAGGGCTATACAGGCATCCTAGACCCCCTAAAGTCCAGACAATGTTGGTGGCCCAATAACTGTGTCAGAGAGCTCTGATTGTCCCAAAAACATTTGCAGCCTGAAAGGGGCATTAACCCGCATCCTAGACCACTGAAATTCCCACAAATATTTTTGTCACGAAATATGCATCCTACACCCCTGAAAGTTCAGAAAATGTTGACAGCCCAAAAAAGGCCTTAAAATGCATTTTAGGCCTGCAAAAATGTAGAAAACTTTGGAGGCCCAAAAAAGGGCTTTACAGGCATCCTAGACCCCCTAAAGTCCAGAAAATGTTGGTGGCCCACAAATGGTGTCAGAGAACTCTGAATGTCCCAAAAATATGTGCAGCCTGAAAGGGGCATTAACCCGCATCCTAGACCACTGAAATTCCCAAAAATATTTTTGTCACAAAATATGCATCCTACACCCCCGAATGTTCAGGAAATGTTGGCAGCTCAAAAAAGGCCTTAAAATGCATTTTAGGCCTGCAAAAAAACAGAAAACTTTGGAGGCCCAAAAAAGGGGTTTACAGGCATCCTAAACTCCTTAAAGTCAAGAAAATGTTGGTGGCCCGAAAACTGTGTCAGAGAGCTCTGAATGTCCCAAAAACATTTACAGCCTGAAAATGGCATTAACCTGCATAGTACACCCCTGAAATTCCCAAAAACATTTTTGGACCGAAAAATGCCTCCTACACCCCTGAAAGTCCAGAAAATGTTGGCAGCACAAAGGCCTTAAAATTTATCTTAGGCCTGCAAAAATGTAGAAAACTTTGGAGGCCCAAAAAGGGGTTTGCATGCATCCTAGACCCCCTAAAGTCCAGAAAATGTTGGTGGCCCAAAAACTGTGTCAGAGAGCTCTGAATGTCCCAAAAAACATTTACAGCCTGAAAAGGACATTAACCTGCATAGTAGACCCCTGAAATTCCCAAAAACATTTTTGGCACAAAAAATGCATCCTACAGCCCTGAAAGTCCAGAAAATGTTGGCAGAACAACGGCCTTAGAATGCATCTTAGGCCTCCAAAAATATAGAAAACTTTGGAGGCCCAAAAAAGGGGTTTCCAGGCATCCTAGAACCCCTAAAGTCCAGAAAATGTTGGTGGCCCAAAAACTGTATCAGAGAGCTCTGATTGTCCCAAAAACATTTGCAGCCTGAAAGGGGCATTAACCTGCATCCTAGACCACTGATATTCCCAAAAATATTTTTGTCACGAAATATGCATCCTACACCCCTGAATGTTCAGGAAATGTTGGCAGCCCTAAAAAGGCCTTAAAATGCATATAGGCTGGAAAAAATGTAGAAAACTTTGGCGGCCCAAAAAAGGGGTTTCCAGGCATCCTAGAACCCCTAAAGTCCAGAAAATGTTGGTGGCCCAAAAATTGTGTCAGAGAGCTCTGAATGTCCCAAAAACATTTGCAGCCTGAAAAGGTCATAAACCCGCACCGTAGACCACTGAAATTCCTCAAAATATGTTTGGCCCTAAACTTGCATCCTACACACTTGAAACTTCAGGAAATGTTGGCAGCCCTAAAAAGGCCTTAAAATGCATCTTAGGTCTGCAAAAATGTCGAAAACTTGAGAGGCCAAAAAAGGGGATTACAGGCATCCAAGACCACCTAATGTCCAAAACATGTTGGTGGCCCAAAACTGTGTCAGAGAGCTCTGAATGTCCCAAAAACATTTGCAGCCTGAAAAGGGCATTAACCCGCATCCTAGACCACTGATATTCCCAAAAATATCAATGGCACAAAACATGCATCCTACACCCCTGAAAGTCCAAAAAATGTTGGCATCTCAAGAAATACCTTAAAATGCACCTTAGGCCTGCACAAATGTAGAAAACTTTGGAGGCCCAAAAAAGGGGTTTGCAGGCATCCTAGACAACCTAAAGTCCAGAAAATGTTGGTGGCCCAAAAACTGTATCAGAGAGCTCTGATTGTCCCAAAACCATTTGCAGCCTGAAAGGGGCATTAACCGGCATCCTAGACCACTGATATTCCCAAAAATATTTTTGTCACGAAACATGCATCCTACACCCCTGAAAGTTCAGGAAATGTTGGCAGCCCTAAAAAGGCCTTAAAATGCATCATAGGCCTCAAAATATGTAGAAAACTTTGGAGGCCCAAAAAAGGGGTTTACAGGCATCCTAGACCCCCTGAAGTCCAGAAAATGTTGGTGTCCCAAAAACTGTGTCAGAGAGCTCTGAATGTCCCAAAAACATTTGCAGCCTGAAAGGGGCATTAACCTGCATCCTAGACCACTGATATTCCCCAAAAATATTTTTGTCACGAAATATGCATCCTACACCCCTGAATGTTCAGGAAATGTTGGCAGCCCTAAAAAGGCCTTAAAATGCATATAGGCTGGAAAAAATGTAGAAAACTTTGGCGGCCCAAAAAAGGGGTTTCCAGGCATCCTAGAACCCCTAAAGTCCAGAAAATGTTGGTGGCCCAAAAATTGTGTCAGAGAGCTCTGAATGTCCCAAAAACATTTGCAGCCTGAAAAAGGTCATAAACCCGCACCGTAGACCACTGAAATTCCCCAAAATATGTTTGGCCCTAAACTTGCATCCTACACACCTGAAACTTCAGGAAATGTTGGCAGCCCTAAAAAGGCCTTAAAATGCATCTTAGGTCTGCAAAAATGTCGAAAACTTGGGAGGCCAAAAAAGGGGATTACAGGCATCCAAGACCACCTAATGTCCAAAACATGTTGGTGGCCCAAAACTGTGTCAGAGAGCTCTGAATGTCCCAAAAACATTTGCAGCCTGAAAAGGGCATTAACCCGCATCCTAGACCACTGATATTCCCAAAAATATCAATGGCACAAAACATGCATCCTACACCCCTGAAAGTCCAAACAATGTTGGCATCTCAAGAAATACCTTAAAATGCACCTTAGGCCTGCACAAATGTAGAAAACTTTGGAGGCCCAAAAAAGGGGTTTGCAGGCATCCTAGACAACCTAAAGTCCAGAAAATGTTGGTGGCCCAAAAACTGTATCAGAGAGCTCTGATTGTCCCAAAACCATTTGCAGCCTGAAAGGGGCATTAACCGGCATCCTAGACCACTGATATTCCCAAAAATATTTTTGTCACGAAACATGCATCCTACACCCCTGAAAGTTCAGGAAATGTTGGCAGCCCTAAAAAGGCCTTAAAATGCATCATAGGCCTCAAAATATGTAGAAAACTTTGGAGGCCCAAAAAAGGGGTTTACAGGCATCCTAGACCCCCTGAAGTCCAGAAAATGTTGGTGTCCCAAAAACTGTGTCAGAGAGCTCTGAATGTCCCAAAAACATTTGCAGCCTGAAAAGGTCATAAACCTGCATCGTAGACCACTGAAATTCCCCAAAATATGTTTGGCCCTAAACTTGCATCCTACACCCCTGAAAGTTCAGAAAATGTTGGCAGCCCTAAAAAGGCCTTAAAATGCACATAGGCCTGCAAAAATGTAGAAAACTTTGGAGGCTCAAAAAAGGGGTTTACAGGCATCCTAGACCCCCTAAAGTCCAGAAAATGTTGGTGGCCCAAAAACTGTATCAGAGAGCTCTGATTGTCTCAAAAACATGTGCAGCCTGAAAGGGGCATTAATCCGCATCCTAGACCACTGAAATTCCCAAAAATATTTTTGTCACAAAATATGCATCCTACACCCCTGAATGTTCAGGAAATGTTGCTAGCTCAAAAAAGGCCTTAAAATGCATTTTAGGCCTGCAAAAATGTAGAAATCTTTGGAGGCCCAAAAAAGGGCTTTACAGGCATCCTAGACCCCCTAAAGTCCAGAAAATGTTGGTGGCCCACAAATGGTGTCAGAGAGCTCTGATTGTCCCAAAAACATTTGCAGCCTGAAAGGGGCATTAACCCGCATACTAGACCACTGAAATTCCCAAAAATATTTTTGTCACGAAATATGCATCCTACACCCCTGAATGTTCAGGAAATGTTGGCAGCCCTAAAAAGGCCTTAAAATGCATAGAGGCTGGAAAAAATGTAGAAAACTTTGGCGGCCCAAAAAAGGGGTTTCCAGGCATCCTAGAACCCCTAAAGTCCAGAAAATGTTGGTGGCCCAAAAATTGTGTCAGAGAGCTCTGAATGTCCCAAAAACATTTGCAGCCTGAAAAGGTCATAAACCCGCACCGTAGACCACTGAAATTCCCCAAAATATGTTTGGCCCTAAACTTGCATCCTACACACCTGAAACTTCAGGAAATGTTGGCAGCCCTAAAAAGGCCTTAAAATGCATCTTAGGTCTGCAAAAATGTCGAAAACTTGGGAGGCCAAAAAAGGGGATTACAGGCATCCAAGACCACCTAATGTCCAAAACATGTTGGTGGCCCAAAACTGTGTCAGAGAGCTCTGAATGTCCCAAAAACATTTGCAGCCTGAAAAGGGCATTAACCCGCATCCTAGACCACTGATATTCCCAAAAATATCAATGGCACAAAACATGCATCCTACACCCCTGAAAGTCCAAAAAATGTTGGCATCTCAAGAAATACCTTAAAATGCACCTTAGGCCTGCACAAATGTAGAAAACTTTGGAGGCCCAAAAAAGGGGTTTGCAGGCATCCTAGACAACCTAAAGTCCAGAAAATGTTGGTGGCCCAAAAACTGTATCAGAGAGCTCTGATTGTCCCAAAACCATTTGCAGCCTGAAAGGGGCATTAACCGGCATCCTAGACCACTGATATTCCCAAAAATATTTTTGTCACGAAACATGCATCCTACACCCCTGAAAGTTCAGGAAATGTTGGCAGCCCTAAAAAGGCCTTAAAATGCATCATAGGCCTCAAAATATGTAGAAAACTTTGGAGGCCCAAAAAAGGGGTTTACAGGCATCCTAGACCCCCTGAAGTCCAGAAAATGTTGGTGTCCCAAAAACTGTGTCAGAGAGCTCTGAATGTCCCAAAAACATTTGCAGCCTGAAAAGGTCATAAACCTGCATCGTAGACCACTGAAATTCCCCAAAATATGTTTGGCCCTAAACTTGCATTCTACACCCCTGAAAGTTCAGAAATTGTTGGCAGCCCTAAAAAGGCCTTAAAATGCACATAGGCCTGCAAAAATGTAGAAAACTTTGGAGGCCCAAAAAAGGGCTTTACAGGCATCCTAGACCCCCTAAAGTCCAGAAAATGTTGGTGGCCCACAAATGGTGTCAGAGAGCTCTGATTGTCCCAAAAACATTTGCAGCCTGAAAGGGGCATTAACCCGCATACTAGACCACTGAAATTCCCACAAATATTTTTGTCACGAAATATGCATCCTACACCCCCGAATGTTCAGGAAATGTTGGCAGCTCAAAAAAGGCCTTAAAATGCATTTTAGGCCTGCAAAAATGTAGAAAACTTTGGAGCCCCAAAAAAGGGCTTTACAGGCATCCTAGACCCCCTAAAGTCCAGAAAATGTTGGTGTCCCACAAATGGTGTCAGAAACCTCTGATTGTCCCAAAAACACTTGCAGCCTGAAAGGGGCATTAAACCAAATCCTAGACCACGGAAATTCCCAAAAATATTTTTGTCACGAAATATGCATCCTACACCCCCGAATGTTCAGGAAATGTTGGCAGCTCAAAAAAGGCCTTAAAATGCATTTTAGGCCTGCAAAAATGTAGAAAACATTGGAGGCCCAAAAAAGTGGTTTACAGGCATCCTAGACCCCCTTAAATCCAGAAAATGTTGGTGGCCCAAAAACTGTGTCAGAGAGCTCTGAATGTCCCAAAAATATGTGCAGCCTGAAAGGGGCATTAACCCGCATCCTAGACCACTGAAATTCCCAAAAATATTTTTGTCACAAAATATGCATCCTACACCCCTGAATGTTCAGGAAATGTTGGCAGCTCAAAAAAGGCCTTAAAATGCATTTTAGGCCTGCAAAAATGTAGAAAACTTTGGAGCCCCAAAAAAGGGCTTTACAGGCATCCTAGACCCCCTAAAGTCCAGAAAATGTTGGTGTCCCACAAATGGTGTCAGAGACCTCTGATTGTCCCAAAAACACTTGCAGCCTGAAAGGGGCATTAAACCAAATCCTAGACCACGGAAATTCCCAAAAATATTTTTGTCACGAAATATGCATCTTACACCCCTGAAAGTTCAGAAAATGTTGACAGCCCAAAAAAGGCCTTAAAATGCATTTTAGGCCTGCAAAAATGTAGAAAACTTTGGAGGCCCAAAAAAGGGCTTTACAGGCATCCTAGACCCCCTAAAGTCCAGAAAAAGTTGGTCACCAATAAAATGTGTCAGAGAGCTTGGAATGACCCAAAAACATTTGCAGCCCGAAAGGGGCATTAAACCAAATCCTAGACCACTGAAATTCCCAAAAATATTTTTGGCACGGAAAATGCATCCTACACACCTGAAAGTTCAGAAAATGTTGGCAGCCCAAAAAAGGCCTTAAAATGCATCTTAGGCCAGCAAAAATGTAAAACAACTTTGCAGGCCCAAAAAGGGGTTTACTGGCATCCTAGACCCCCTAAAGTCCAGAAATAATGGTGGCCCAATAACTGTGTCAGAGAGCTCTGATTGTCCCAAAAACATTTGCAGCCTGAAAGGGGCATTAACCCGCATACTAGACCACTGAAATTCCCAAAAATATTTTTGTCACGAAATATGCATCCTACACCCCTGAATGTTCAGGAAATGTTGGCAGTCCAAAAAAGGCCTTAAAATGCATCTTCGGCCAGCAAAAATGTAGAAAACATTGAAGGCCCAAAAGAGGGGTTTACAGGCACCCTAGACCCCCTTAAATCCAGAAAATGTTGGTGTCCCACAAACTGTGTCAGAGAGCTCTGATTGTCCCAAAAACACGTGCAGCCTGAAAGGGGCATTAAACCAAATCCTAGACCATTGAAATTCCCAAAAATATTTTTTGGCACGGAAAATGCATCCTACACACCTGAAAGTTCAGAAAATGTTGGCAGCCCAAAAAAGACCTTAAAATGCATCTTAGGCCAGCAAAAATGCAAAACAACTTTGCAGGCCCAAAAAAGGGGTTTACAGGCATCCTACACCCCTGAATGTTCAGGAAATGTTGGCAGCTCAAAAAAGGCCTGAAAATGCATTTTAGGCCTGCAAAAATGTAGAAAACTTTGGAGGCCCAAAAAAGTGCTTTACAGGCATCCTAGACCCCCTAAAGTCCAGACAATGTTGGTGGCCCAATAACTGTGTCAGAGAGCTCTGATTGTCCCAAAAACATTTGCAGCCTGAAAGGGGCATTAACCCGCATCCTAGACCACTGAAATTCCCAAAAATATTTTTGTCACGAAATATGCATCTTACACCGCCGAATGTTCAGAAAATGTTGGCAGCCCAAAAAAGGCCTTAAAATGCATTTTAGGCCTGCAAAAATGTAGAAAACTTTGGAGGCGCAAAAAAGGGCTTTACAGGCATCCTAGACCCCCTAAAGTCCAGAAAATGTTGGTGGCCCAATAACTGTGTCAGAGAGCTCTGATTGTCCGAAAAACATTTGCAGCCTGAAAGGTTCATTAACCTGCATACTAGACCACTGAAATTCCCAAAAATATATTTGTCACGAAATATGCATCCTACACCCCTGAATGTTCAGGAAATGTTGGCAGCCCAAAAAAGGCCTTAAAATGCATCTTCGGCCTGCAAAAATGTAGAAAACATTGGAGGCGGAAAAAAGGGGTTTACAGGCATCCTAGACCCCCTTAATCCAGAAAATGTTGGTGGCCCAAAAACTGTGTCAGAGAGCTCTGAATGTCCCAAAAATATGTGCAGCCTGAAAGGGACATTAACCCGCATCCTAGACCACTGAAATTCCCAAAAATATTTTTGTCACGAAATATGGATCCTACACCCCTGAAAGTTCAGAAAATGTTGGCAGCTCAAAAAAGGCCCTAAAATGCATTTTAGGCCTGCAAAAATGTAGAAAACTTTGGAGGCCCAAAAAAGGGCTTTACAGGCATCCTAGACCCCCTAAAGTCCAAAAAATGTTGGTGGCCCACAAATGGTGTCAGAGAGCTCTGATTGTCCCAAAAACACTTGCAGCCTGAAAGGGGCATTAAACCAAATCCTAGACCACTGAAATTCCCAAAAATATTTTTTGCCACGGAAAATGCATCCTACACACCTGAAAGTTCAGAAAATGTTGGCAGCCCAAAAAAGGCCTTAAAATGCATTTTAGGCCAGCAAAAATGTAAAACAACTTTGCAGGCCCAAAAAAGGGGTTTACTGGCATCCCAGACCCCCTAAAGTCCAGACAATGTTGGTGGCCCAATAACTGTGTGAGAGAGCTCTGATTGTCCCAAAAACATTTGCAGCCTGAAAGGGGCATTAATCCGCATCCTAGACCACTGATATTCCCAAAAATGTTTTTGGCATGAAATATGCATCCTACACCCCAGAAAATTCAGGAAATGTTGGCAGCCCAAAAAAGGCCTTTAAATGCATCGCAGGCCAGAAAAATGTAGAAAACTTTGGAGCCCAAAAAAGGGGTTTACAGGCATCCGAGACACCCTAATGTCCAGAAAATGTTGGTGGCCCGAAAACTGTGTCAGAGAGCTCTGAATTTCCCAAAAACATGTGCAGCCTGAAAAGGTCATAAACCCACATCGTAGACCACTGAAATTCCCCAAAATTTGTTCGGCCCTAAACATGCATCCTACACCCCTGAAAGTTCAGGAAATGTTGGCAGCCCAAGAAAGGCCTTAAAATGCATCATAGGCCTGCAAAAATGTAGAAAACTTTGGAGGCCCAAAAAAGGGGTTTACAGGCATCCTAGACCCCCGAAGTCCAGAAAATGTTGGTGGCCCGAAAACTGTGTCAGAGAGCTCTGAATGTCCCAAAACATTTACAGCCTGAAAAGGGCATTAACCAGCATAGTAGACCCCTGAAATTCCCTAAAATATTTTTGGCCCAAAATATCCAACTTACACCCCTGAAAGTCTAGAACATGTTGGCAGCACAAAGGCCTTAAAATGAATCTTAGGCCTGCAAAAATGTAGAAAACCTTGGAGGCCCAAAAAAGGGGGTTGCATGCATCCTACACCCCCTAAAGTCCAGAAAATGTTGGTGGCCCATAAACTGTGTCAGAGAGCTCTGAATGTCCCAAAAACATTTACAGCCTTAAAATGGCATTAACCCGCATAGTAGACCCCTGAAATTCCCCTAAACATTTTTGGCACAAAAAATGCATCCTACACCCCTGAAAGTCCAGAAAATGTTGGCAGAACAAAGGCCTTAAAATGATTCTTAGGCCTCCAAAAATCTAGAAAACTTTGGAGGCCCAAAAAAGGGCTTTAGAGGCATCCTAGACCCTCTAAAGTCCAGAAAATGTTGGTGGCTCAAAAACTGCCAGAGAGCTCTGAATGTCCCAAAAACACCTGCAGCCTCAAAGGGGCATTAACCCGCATCCTAGAACACTGAAATTTCCAAAAATATTTTTGGCAAGAAACATGCATCCTTTACCCCTGAAAGTCCAGAAAATGTTGGCAGCCCAAAAAAGGCTTTAAAATGTATCTTAGGCCTGCAAAAATATAGAAAACTTTGGAGGCCCAAAAAAGGGGTTTACAGGCATCCTAGACCCCCTAATGTCCAGAAAATGTTGGTTTCCCAAAAACTGTGTCAGAGAGCTTTGAATGTCCCAAGCATTTGCAGCCTGAAAAGGGCATTAACCTGCATCCTAGACCACTGATATTCCCAAAAATATTTTTGTCACGAAATATGCATCCTACAGCCCTGAAAGTTCAGGAAATGTTGGCAGCCCAAAAAAGGCCTTAAATTGCATTGTAGGCCTGCAAAAATGTAAAAACTTTGGAGGCCAAAAAAAGGGGTTTACAGACATCCTAGACCCCCTAATGTCCAGAAAATGTTGGTTTCCCAAAAACTGTGTCAGAGAGCTCTGAATGTCCCAAAACATTTGCAGCCTGAAAAGGGCATTAACCTGCATCCTAGACCCCTGATATTCCCAAAAATATTTTTGTCACGAAATATGCATCCTACAGCCCTGAAAGTTCAGGAAATGTTGGCAGCCCAAAAAAGGCCTTAAAATGCATTGTAGGCCTGCAATAATGTAAAAACTTTGGAGGACAAAAAAAGAGGTTTACAGACATCCAAGACCCCCTAATGTCCAGAAAATGTTGGTTTCCCGAAAACTGTGTCAGAGAGCTCAGAATATCCCAAAAACATTTACAGCCTGAAAATGGCATTAACCTGCATAGTAGACCCCTGAAATTCCCAAAAACATTTTGGCACAAAAAATGCATCCTACACCCTGAAAGTCCAGAAAATGGCGGCAGAACAACGGCCTTAGCATGCATCTTAGGCCTCCTAAAATGTAGAAATCTTTGGAGGCCCAAAAAAGGGGTTTACAGGCATCCTAGACAACCTAAAGTAAATGAAGGGTTGGTTGGTGGCTCAAAAACAGCCAGAGAGCTCTGAATGTCCCAAAAACACTTGTAGCCTCAAAGGGGCATTAACCCGCATCCTAGAACACTGAAATTCCCAATAATATTTTTGGCACGAAACATGCATCCTTTACCCCTGAAAGTCCAGAAAATGTTGGCAGCCCAAAAAAGGCCTTAAAATGTATCTTAGGCCTGCAAAAATATAGAAAACTTTGGAGGCCCAAAAAAGGGGTTTCCAGGCATCCTAGAACCCCTAAACTCCAGAAAATGTTGGTGGCCCAAAAACTGTATCAGAGAGCTCTGATTGTCCCAAAAACATTTGCAGCCTGAAAGGGGCATTAACCCGCATCCTAGACCACTGATATTCCCAAAAATATTTTTGTCACGAAGTATGGATCCTACACCCCTGAATATTCAGGAAATGTTGGCAGCCCTAAAAAGGCCTTAAAATGCACATAGGCGGGAAAAAATGTAAAAAACTTTGGAGGCCCAAAAAAGGGGTTTACAGGCATCCTAGACCCCCTGAAGTACAGAGAATGTTGGTGGCCCAGAAACTGTGTCAGAGAGCTCTGAATGTCCCAAAAACATTTGCAGCCTGAAAAGGTCATAAACCCGCATCGTAGACCACTGAAATTCCCCAAAATATTTTTGTCACGAAGTATGGATCCTACACCCCTGAATGTTCAGGAAATGTTGGCAGCCCAAAAAAGGCCTTAAAATGCATCTTAGGCCTCCAAAAATCTAGAAAACTTTGGAGGCCCAAAATAGGGGTTTACAGGTATCCTTGACCCCCTAAAGTCCAGAAAATGTTGGTGGCCCAAAAACAGTCAGAGAGCTCTCAATGTCCCAAAAACATTTGCAGCCTGAAAGGGGCATTAACCCGCATCTTAGACCACTGAAATTCCCAAAAATATTTTCGGCACAAAATCTGCATCCTACACCCCTGAAAATCCAGAAAATGGCACCACAAAGGCCTTAAAATGCATCTTAGGCTTCCAAAAATCTAGAAAACTTTGGAGGCCCAAAAAAGTTGTTTAGAGGCATCCTAGATCCCCTAAAGTCCAGAAAATGTTGGTGGTCCAAATACTGTGTCAGAGTGCATTGATTGTCCCAAAAACATTTGCAGCCTGAATAGGGCATTAACCCGCCCCTAGACCCCTGAAATTCCCAAAAATATCAATGACACAAAACATGCATCCTACACCCCTGAAAGTCCAGAAAATGTTGGCATCTCAAGAAATACCTTAAAATGCACATTAGGCCTGCAAAAATGTAGAAAACTTTGGTGGCCCAAAAAAGGGGTTTACAGGCATCCTAGACAACCTAAAGTCCAGAAAATGTTGGTGGCCCAAAAAGTGTATCAGAGACCGCTGATTGTCCCAAAACCATTTGCAGCCTGAATGGGGCATTAACTGGCATCCTAGACCACTGATATTCCCAAAAATATTTTTGTCACGAAATATGCATCCTACACCCCTGAAAGTTCAGGAAATGTTGGCAGCCCAAAAAAGGCCTTAAAATGCATCATAGGCCTCAAAAAATGTAGAAAAATTTGGAGGCCCAAAAAAGGGGTTTACAGGCATCCTAGACCCCCCGAAGTGCAGAAAATGTTGGTGTCCCAAAAACTGTGTCAGAGAGCTCTGAATGTCCCAAAAACATTTGCAGCCTGAAAAGGTCATAAACCCACATCGTAGACCACTGAAATTCCCCAAAATATGTTTGACCCTAAACATGCATCCTACACCCCTGAAAGTTCAGGAAATGTTGGCATCCGTAAAAAGGCCTTAAAATGCATGTAGGCCTGCAAAAATGTAGAAAACTTTGGAGGCTCAAAAAAGGGGTTTACAGGCATCCTAGACCCCCTAAAGTCCAGAAAATGTTGGTGGCCCACAAACTGTATCAGAGAGCTCTGATTGTCCCAAAAACATTTGCAGCCTGAAAGGGGGCATTAACCTGCATCTTAGACCACTGAAATTACCAAAAATATTTTTGTCACAAAATCTGCATCCTACACCCCTGAAAGTTCAGAAAATGTTGGCATCTCAAGAAATACCTTAAAATGCACCTTAGGCCTGCACAAATGTAGAAAACTTTGGAGGCCCAAAAAGGGGTTTACAGGCATCCTAGACAACCTAAAGTCCAGAAAATGTTGGTGGCCCAAAAACTGTATCAGAGAGCTCTGATTGTCCCAAAACCATTTGCAGCCTGAAAGGGGCATTAACCGGCATCCTAGACCACTGATATTCCCAAAAATATTTTTGTCACGAAACATGCATCCTACACCCCTGAAAGTTCAGGAAATGTTGGCAGCCCAAAAAAGGCCTTAAAATGCATCATAGGCCTCAAAAAATGTAGAAAACTTTGGAGGCCCAAAAAAGGGGTTTACATGCATCCTAGACCCCCCGAAGTCCAGAAAATGTTGGTGTCCCAAAAACTGTGTCAGAGAGCTCTGAATGTCCCAAAAACATTTGCAGCCTGAAAAGGTCATAAACCTGCATCGTAGACCACTGAAATTCCCCAAAATATGTTTGTCCCTAAACATGCATCCTACACCCCTGAAAGTTCAGAAAATGTTGGCAGCCCTAAAAAGGCCTTAAAATGCATGTAGGCCTGCAAAAATGTAGAAAACTTTGGAGGCTCAAAAAAGGGGTTTACAGGCATCCTAGACCCCCTAAAGTCCAGAAAATGTTGGTGGCCTAAAACTGTATCAGAGAGCTCTGATTGTCCCAAAAACATTTGCAGCCTTAAAGGGGCATTAGCCCACATCCTAGACCACTGAAATTCACAAAAACATTTTTGGACCGAAAAATGTACCCTACACCCCTGAAAGTCCAGAAAATGTTGGAAGCATTAATTAGGGCAATGCTGCCAACATTAATCAGGGCAACCCATCAATTTAATCTTTGAAGTGTACAGAGCCCAAACAAAAACTACGACCAATTATGGGGCAACATATGGGGCATGGAAAAAATTATCAACATTGAAAATGTTGAGAATACTTTTCTGAAAAACTCCTTGGGCTACCATAATCTGAACCTAACTACGGTACACACTTGGAATTAGGGTGCCTGCACATTGGTAATGAGTGGTTGATGGCCCCTTTGTTGCAGTGGTTGGAGATATGGTCAAACCCAAAAGATACTCTTTTGCAAACGTTTGTAAGAGCCTTGGTGACCAGCCCAGGTAAACAGAAATTTCTGTGGCTCTCCTACATTCAGAAATGTATTTTTGAGTTCAACTGTGAGAATCTACTATGTCCACTAACAGTCTTGCCCTCTTCTTCAGTGAAAACATATGAGCAACGGTACAATACTATCCTTGTGTCAAACAGGGAAACCCTTGCTTTGGGGACCCCAGTGAACAGAAGGCATATTGTTCTAATCACTACAGAGGGCATCCAGCCATACTTGCTCCATCGTCATAAGCCTATAGATCAATGGGCCCTGAGGCAAGCCAGTTTCAACTCTCTATGGCTTTGGGCACAAACTAAAAACTGGTCACACAATGTAAAGCCAATAGTATGCCCTTGTTGCCAGTGGCCCGAGGAGACTTACTAATTTATTTTGTGTTCTTCTGTCTGTCCTACATGGATCTGAGAATAAAAACAATATTACCATTGCTCAAAACCACAGGCATCACCCAGTTTAGACCCGCATTATGTTATTTGCTATCAGCTGCTACAATGCCTTTGGCTTGGGGCTCTGTGGATTATTTGAGAAAAGCATGGCACCGGCGGAATAAAATTATCTCTGGCAATTTTATATGACCATCATAATGTTAGTTCATCTAAGAATTTTACTGGTACCAGTGGCTATTATTCTTATTGTAACTCAATGTCACACATGCACTTTTTATCTGTTTTTTAATTGATATTCCTCTTTTTTAAAGATGTGCATGCTTCGATGTGTCTTAACAAAATAACTGTACGTTGTATTGATCCTGTTTTTTTACTCTGTAAAAGTCTGTTTATGGATACATTTTTTTCAGAATTAACTTATTTGAATTGAGTAAATAACTGGAGTTATTTAAAGTGGATGGTGATAAAGTATACACAGTAGTTAGGGTATACAAGACTGCTGTTAGGTAGGGTGGATAAAGTTCAAAAACAGGTAAAAGATGGCTTGGACACAAACAATGAGTTTACTGCATAGTGAGTTCTACAATCAGAAGGGTAAAACTACATAAAGTGATAGATTTTATACTTTCCTAAATCAAAATCCCAAAAGGTGGACTATATTTACCAACCAAAATAAACAATGGCTGACACATTTTGTGTGTAACCTATCACAGACAAATGCAGAATTGCAACAGCAACCCCAACCAATCATACATACCAAAACACACACATCATACAGACCCTATCCATAGAAATTACTAGAAATTAAAACTAGGAATGTTTTCCCTGGAAACAGAAAAAGACTGCAGATATCATTACTGGTTTGAAAAATGTGTGGCTGATTGGAGACAGTTGCCTGTTTTGGTTACTGGCTTTTCGTGAGAAACAATATATTAAAATGGTCTTTGGTTTGAGAGATTTTATAATTAAATGGTTTGGATTGTGGGGAATGCGCTGGTTCCAAGGTTTTCTGAAAATTGTTCAGTCTGAAAAGTACAGGGCACCCAGACATCATACTTATTCATTGTGCAGGCAATGATGTGGGAAATGTACGAGGTGTCTCCCTTACTTCAATGATCAAACAAGAACTGGAAAAACTAATGGAAATTTTTCCTCACTTAGGGCCTCATTACGAGGCTTGCGCTCATGGAATGAAGGGGGCTGGTACGGGACTGGCCCACTTCATTCCGTCAGGGATAATTACAGGGTTCCCATTGCGGGACCCGGATCGGACGCCTGTTAAAGCCAGGCGTGCTTTCCGGGTCCCGCGAGGGGACGAAGGAGGTAACAGCGGGACACTTATAATGTGCCCGTTGTTACCTCCATCCCCATTCCCATTGAGCCCTAGGGGGGGCTCAAATGGGAATGGGGAATGGTTCCTGCAAAGAGGACTTACCGGGTCTTCCTATGTTGGAATGACCCGGTAAGTCCCCATTGCAGGAACCCGGAAAAGGAGCCCGGTTTGGAGGCAGCCATGGCTACCTCCAAACTCATAATGAGGCCCCTACTCTTTATTTTTTTCAATCTGATTCACAGGCAAACATGGAGATGGACCACCAAATGTAATGGTAAAATTGAAAAATTACAGAGAAATGTTAATAAAGTAGTTTCAGCATTCATGAGAAACCACAACCAATTATGGATTTCAGACACCTACGTACAGTTCTATTCGCCCAATTGTTAAAGACATGATGGAGTACACATAACTGATGAAGGAAATACAGTCTTCCTTCATACATACATACATTACTCCAAATGTGCTAAAATACTACACTCAGTGTATGCCAAGACAGTCCTTTTAAAGAATACCTATGACATATAAATACACAAATACAATAAAATAATACCCCAATATTTTTTTTTAATATTACTGCAGTTAGAATTCCTTGACTTTTTTATAACTGTGGTTACAAATTGTAGTTAAAGGGGGCGGGGTTCACTTTGGCTTTTATAATACAATGGAAGTTCAAAGATCAATACAGTAAAACACTTCTAATGTACTTATGTAAGGAGGATGAAAATAAAGAAAGCACATTATAATACATGACAGCAACCTAGATGGGGATACATTTAAGAGGTACATTTACACAAGATAAAACAGCATTTGTGACAACTCACAAAACAATTTTGTTCTGTTTTCTCCACAATCTCACATGTAAGAAAGTCTGAAAACACACAGTCAAAATCGAAAAGACTCCAAAATACCTACCATGTCACTGACCATGAACGTTGATTTTTCACCCGACGTCACTATACCTATAAAAATAACTATTAAAAATAAATAAAACACAGACTCCCCAAAATGTATAGCCGCCGGCATGGAACTTCTCTTATCGGCGGCTTTCCGAAGTCCTTCATAGCCTCGGATATAGCTCTAAATATCGGGAAAACGGCCAATAAAAAATAATGCCTTCCTAAACCCCAGGCACTCACCAAGTGCCCCCTTCCTCTATGCCAGTTCCCCCAACTCCCCATGTGGCCTCCTCATCCCCCCGCCCTCTCCCTTTCCCCCAACAACAGTGGCACAGTTTGCTTTGAGATGTCAGCTATTCAGGGCTATAGTTGCGGCTACAGAAAGATTTGTGTTGCAAACTCAGTCCCTGGATCTCCTATAATTCCCAAATTTCACTTGTTGTCCTCCACCAACCTCCCCACCTCAAGACTAAACTCTTTTGCAATTATTTCAACCTGCAAATAGCTTTTGAACTACTTTTCTTTTCCCGTTATCCTCGGCTATCACTGCGGTTATCTCTCGGATAGAGAGTAAAACAAGATGCTGGTTGTTTCATTTCTAAAAACTCCTGGTTTTGGGGAAATCCCTGAGATAGAGCTATCTATTTTTGAGAAGGTGACACCCCCTTCTCTGTCATATATGTAAATAACTACTGCATCAAATAACCCCAAACCAGGCATGGATCATGAGTCAACGCTTTGTGCCCAAGTTGTTTTGGACCTGTCCAAATCCGTCCAGCGGTTTGGGCTGTGAGCTTTTAAAAAAATATACCTTGTTTGTCTGCTCGATAACTTTTCAATTGTTAATGAATAATTACAAAACATTTGAGTCTGGGATGGGAGTAGGGAGGGGGGAGGGGTGTTGTGCCAGTCCTTTATCACGTTCAGAATGTCAGTCAAATCTGTCACTCGAATCAAAAGTTATTAAAAGTTGAATTTTGAGGGGTTCCTTTGGGAGTCCAACTCATCTTAAATAAGGGCGACTATCGCCATAACTTTGCCCCCCCAGACAAATCCTCACCAAACGTTGCAAGCAGAGTAGATGGCCCCCTCGGATTGATTCTGTGAAGTTTGGTGAGGTATCAGCTGGGAGGGGAATTATAGGGGGGTCCCAAAATGTGTTGTTTTCCTCATAGACGCAATGGGGAAAAAAATGTGCTCACGCCTACAACCCAAACCGTTGGACGGATTTTCAAAAAATGTGAGGAAGGCTTATAGCCCTGGTACCACTCAATGAAACTGCATGTCATTTTGCAGTATCATGTTGGACCTGACCCTGAATGGTTCTGCAATGTTTGTGCTGTTTCGCCTAGAGAGGGAGCTACATTAGAGGGGTGGTCCAAAGCTATTTAAAGGTTTATACTTTTAGTGTGGTTTGAAGAATCTGCACAAATGTTTGCAAAAATATTTTAGACCCAGATTTTAATGTTTTTTCAAAGTTTGGTGGGATTTTGTCAAGCGGGGGCAAAATTAGAGGTGGGTCACAACATTTTTAGATGGCTTATATCTTTGTTGCTGTTTGACGAATGTGCAGAAAAGATTTCAGAAAGATTATAGAGCAAACCTAAGTTATATGAATATTTTATGTACGTACATTTTGACATTTAACATTGATGGATTTGTAGCAAAGTAGCATTGCCAAAGACCTGAAAGCATGGTTTTACAAATATGTACATGATTTATTTTTGAAAAGTGCAATAATGTAGGTACAAAAAATAGTGATATACCTTTGGTGACTGAGGCATAGCCTGTGGCCATGAGCAGTGGCCAGGTGTTGGAGTCATAACCAAAGGCCATGACTCGGACAATCTGGCTACTGGCTATGACCACAAGGGATAAGCAAAGGGGTTAAAGCTGGCATGGTCGCAAAGGACCGGCTATGTGGTAAGGTTTTTTTAAATCGGGATCGGTTTGAATGGGAAAAAAATTATGCTTGTTGCTACAGCCCGAATCGTGGACAGGATTGAACAAACAGATCACTGTGACAACCACTGAATACACTGCAAGCCACAATAGGCTCCCAGACAAATGCTATTCAGCAGATAATTACTGAGCACACCGAACCAGGTGCCCAGGTTGTCACCGGGCCACCTGTCCAATCAACAACTTCCCTTATTTGAGACCATACCAGGACAAGATAGGAGGGATTGCATCCCAGACTCATTTCCACAACCTAGAATCTAGAGGGTCTTAACACATGTCAGCTGACTTCTAACAATAAATATAGCACCAACAATAGTTTTCAAGACTGCTTTATTATGACAAAAATTACTTATTGAATAACCCAGCACTCAGCTGAACAGGGCTCACTCTCCTTTTCGAAACCTAACACTTGAAGAGGAAGGCCACCTTCATAAAAGAACCCCATCAGCAGCAGCTGGGTAATCCGATTAAAGTACTAGATGAAGCACAGTGATCAACCCATTCTACGACCCTGCAATTACTTCATAATCTTAAGCTTTGATTTGCTCATTGGGGCATGCAGCATGGCTGAAGCTCTAGGTTTAAATGGGAAAAGAATTATGCTTGCGGCTGCAGCCCACAGTGCTGGACGGATTTGCAGCCAACTTGTGCAAGGACCATTGGCAAGGACCTGAAAGCATGGTTTTGCAAATGTGTCTGTTTTTTATTTTTTGAAAAGTGTCATAATGTAGGTTAAAAAGGGACTGACTATTTATTTCATTTATTTATTTAGCGCCGAAGCCCGCGGGCATCGCGGCGCATTACATGAAGACAAGGACAACAGAAAAGTGACTGGACATTAGAGTAAGATTACTGGTCCTGACTAGGTTACATTACATGAACATTTATGCAGGTCCTTTGTATAACAGTGTCTTCAGTTTCTTCCTAAAGGATAGGTATTTAGAGTCTAGTCTTAGGCTGTTTGGGAGTGCGTTCCATTTAGATGCCGCTTTGGTAGGGAATGCTTGTCCAATTCCATTGCCTTTATTGGAGTGAGTTACTTTCACAAACCATTGCTCCTTGGATCTTAAGGTGTGGAAAGGTTTGTATGTGGTTATTTGGTTTTTTAGGTATACGGGTGCAGATCCATATATACAGTGATGGACAATGGTCAATGCTTTAAAGGTGATCCGGCCTTCCAGTGCTAACCAATGAAGGCACTTTCTGTCTTCTGTAATATGGTCATCGCTTTTTTTCCTGGTAATTGTCCTTACTGCATTGTTCTGTATGACCTGATATTGTTTGATGCATTTTTCATTGGCCCCCATAAGTAGTGCATTCCCGTAGTCCAGTCTGGATAATATTGTGGCTCTGGCGATAATGGTGCTGTTTTGTTTACTTAGTAAAAGCCTGATGCGGCTGAGCAGTCTTTGCTGGTATCAGATCTGTTACGTGGGCTTCCGCTCCTAAGGATGCTTGCATATAGACACCTAGTGTCTTGACCTTATCAGAGACCCTTACATTTGTGTGTTTGATCTTAAAGGTGGTGTATTCTGTGTGTAGCTCAGCTCTTGCCTGGTGTGATCTAAAGATCATAAGCTCATTCTTGCTTCCGTTGAGACAAAGCCAATTTGTCATCATCCAGGCTTCGTTGGCGCTGTAGATGCAAGCAAGCTTATTAAGAGCTTTCAACTTTGGACCCTATACTCTAGGGGTTTATACTGCAGCAATGACCATATCATCCCTACGGCAACCATGATTTAGCACACCTCGAGCTTCAACCACATCCAGCCTGGCACATATCTGCAGGTACTTTGATCCACTGGTGCACTGGCGTATGCCATCCTCGCTCCATGAGCTTCCTGTAGTAGGACTAGTCTGCATGCTTCGCGGCCAGAACGGGTTGTTTGCCACAAGAAAGCACCCACCCTTTGACCTGGATTCTCCCATTCACTGGGACGTATAAGGCTTAGACAAGCCCAGTCTTAAATTCCTCCGCCTCACACAAGGGGTTGCAGTATTCTGTTTGGTCCAGAGGAAGGTGGCATACAGACTTTTTCTACCGCCAAAACATAAAACCCTGGAATAAACACGTGGAACACAGGAATGAGGCCCTATAGTAATTTGTATATGTAACTGTAGTATTACGTGGACCCCTGGTTCATTATTAGGATTTTTTTTATAGCAACCTGTGAATAAGGACCGTGATATTCATACTTCGCCTACCAATTGGGATTAGCAGCTATTTGTCATTATATTCTTTCTGTCTTTCGACTTCGTTCTTTCTTTTCTCTCCTTCTTTTTGTAAATCTAGCACAAGGAGCCAATCACAACCAATTGCAAATACTGTATGTTTTCATGAATACATGAATAAACAATGTTTAATTACCATTTTTTCCTTTGAATTTGCCATGTCTGCTGATCACTGTTTTGATGGCTTGATATGATTATGATTTTACTTTTTTAATAAAAGTAAAATACAATACCTGAACATTACAGGTTCTTAAAAAGCAAGTGAAGTAATTATTCATGATTTTCTCTGAATGCAATGGTTAGATTGTGCAGGAAGTCTGCCCCCTTCACTCATTGGGGTTTACCATAATAGGTTGGCATTAAATGCACCCATCTTCACCACCCTTGACAAAAACGTATAGAATTTGTTTCTTCTAATTTTGTTAAAAAAAGAAATTTCCTAGCAGGGTACTTTCTCTTAGTTTCCCTGGACAGGATTGCATCAAACATTTGCGAGGGGCATCAGCAAGGACCTCAAAGCATGGTTTTGCAAATCTGTCCAGTGTTTTATTTTTTCTAAAGGGTCAAAATGTAAGTACAAAAACTGGTGATATAACATTGGTGCCTGGGCAATGGGCCTGGCCTTGGCCAAGGACAAATGTGTACTCTTGATTTGCTTTTTGGGGCATGCGGCATGGCTGAAGCCCTAGGTTTGAATGGAAACACATTGTCTACATTCGGCTACAGCCTGAAGTGCTGTATTACAACAAACCTGCGTAAGGAGCATCAGCAATGACCTGAAAGCATGTTTTTGCAAATCTGTCGTATGTTTCAAGAAGTAAATACACAAAATAGTGATATAACTTTGCTGCCTGGGCAGTGGGGCTGGCCATCGGCAAGAATATATATCTACTCTGATTTGCCTATTGGGGAATGCGGCATGGCAGAAGCCCATGCCCCATTGATTGTGGACACTGGCCATGAAAGCCATGAACTTTGGCCATTGGTAACATGAGGGTATAGTGGACACTGAACTAGGATGCATGGTAGGTGGTTTGGTGGGGCTGGGATCATGGTGGAGCCTCATGACCTAGGCAATTCAACCACGACTTGCATCACCAGCATGCGCTGTGGATAACGACAAACATCAGTGTGCGTTTCAAAAAATATGTTTGTTAAAGGACGTTTACAGTTCTTTCATGTGTGTTAAAAGAGAAATTATTAATAACTTATATACATTGATGTAACATAATGAAACATTTTCACTCATAAAAACCTATGAAATTCCCGTTCAAACTTTGTTAAAGGGAAGTTATGGTTAAGTTGCACTAATAGAAACCTATGAGATTCAGTGAAAAATTTGGTTAAGGGGACGTTATGGTTACAAGTAAAACCGAAACCCCCCAGAAATTCGCCAGTTACGGTATTTGTGATGTCATCTTTGATGCCCTTTGTGTTAGTCTTAGAAGTGCACAGTGGTGGCGCGAGTTATGGTTGCTTAGCTTACCATAACTGGAAAATTGCTGATGTTTTTCAGTTTTACTTGTAACCATAACATCGCTTTAACGACTTTCATGTCGCACTCTAGGCCAATCGGATTCCCATCCGCTGACCGAACAGGGAAGTGAGTCTGCGGACCTAACCCAGATATCACCAAAAAATGTTTACCTGCTTTTAGCTCGTTTTAAAGAAAACTACTGGACGGATTTACACCACATTTACAAAAGCACGCTTTCTGGACCAAGCTGCCGCTCTTGCCGCACATTTGATGAAAATCCTTCCAGCGGTTTAGGCTGTAGGCGCGAGCAAAAAATGTTTTCTATTGCGTCTTTGGAAAAAAATAATTACTCCTTGCTTCAATATTTGCAAAACGGAACTCCCCCTAAATCCAGCTCCTCCTATTGTAAAACTGTACAGGGGGCATTTTTGCGCATTTTAATGCACATCCAAAATCCACAAATGTGATATGCTTTCACTGTGCCAGTTTGGAATAGGCACAGGGGAAGGTTCGATGCTAATTTCTGAACCTTCCATGCATTTTCTTCGAATTGGTAGAGCAGAAGTGTTATGAAACACACTTCCACATCAAACAATTATACACAAATCACTTTTATTTTTTATCACAGACAGGAGTGGGGGGATTCTTCATCTTATGACACATTTTGTTGTTAAAAAGTCATATTTGCTGATTTTACAATGAATGCAAAAACAAATACTTCTATAGTGGTTTGCTCACAGATACTGTTTTTTGTCAAATACCTGCGTTGTGTACTACTCTTGCTTGGTTTATCTTTTTAGAGATCAACTAAGGTGACATAAAAGCAGATGATTCGTGACAGTAAACGAGTTGTTGTAATTTGCAAAGAGCAAACGGAATTACCTCCAGCCACGTGTATTTAGTTCAGGGTGTAATATTTTAGTTCTGGTGATGGTTTGTGGTGATGGTTTATGGCTGTGTTAGTTCAAATGTCATGTTGACTTGGTCGTGGGCCTCTGTCGAGATTACCGATAAGAAGACATTTTCTAAAATCGTAATGTTTTACATGATTGAAGTTGTCAAATTCCCATTATTAAGGTGTCCGAGGATTTCACTGGGGCTATCAAAATAATTGCCAATTATTGAAAAGGTTTCTCTGCTTTCTCTGAGCGACAGTAACTAAACTCTAGCATAGGGGGAAGCTTCTGTTCACATGGCATTTTAGTTACTGTACAGTGCATTGTTGCTGTCCCTAAAAGATAGACATTGTTTGCTTATGCTGTGTGTGGCTCCTGGGGATGTGCACTTAAAATATATGTTATTGTATACTTGGCACATCCTGGCTGGGAACTAGGAACAGCACACATGATTGCAGCAAAAGGTCCCACTGGACACAACCTCAGCTGCTGTGAAGTAGAGCCGTGGCGTCAGATCCCGAGAGGAGATTGCTACCCAGCACAGTGGCATGTTGGTCTATAAATCTCGCCTGAAGGATTCAGGATTTGCAAACCTGCAGGATCACTGCTTCCCGAAGTAGGTGAGGATTCCTTGCTTAATGATGAAGATCGAGCTGTGTCAGGGCATATTTTCTTCTTTGCTTGCTAGTGCTTGGCAAAGAGAGCGGCTAGTGGCTATAATGCCAATATGGCTAATCGAGTGGATTTACTTACAGATGGAACATCTGGGCTCTCTGTATTCAGAGAATTCTCAGATTCTATAACAAGGGTCTTATGCAGAGTGATGGGTGAGGTATCCCTTCCCCTTTAACCGCAGGTGGGTTGTGTGAGATTATCTGTTGATGTAAACAGATTTCTCTACAGATGTTTTCTCAAATTCTGCATGGCTTCAAAACTGTGTAAAAATAAATGATGTATTGCCAGAAAAAAAAATCTTGAATAATAGAATGCCAATATTAGAGAAGTCATAAATAAGAATTACAAAATAAGTGAAGTTCTCTTATAAATTGCTAAGCATGGAGGCCCCCCCAAATAAAGTCCCATCAGAGAAGTTACTGACTAAAGCTCCACACACCTTCTCGTCTAATATTCAAAAGAATTGTACCTACAGTACAGCAGCACCACCAACTCCACCGCAAAAAATCAGCCCATTTATTTAATCATTTTTAAAACTATCTTGCCACATTCACAAGTACCATGAAAGTAAATCTCACTCAAAGTATTGGCCACACACACCCAAAAAGCACCGATCCTTCTGCTGGTAGTGTAGCTGAGCAACAAAAATAAAGAGTGGTAAACAAAGCCCCATATACTCTCAACTGTTTACAGCGAAACTGTTGAAAGGGAGTTAACAATATTTTTAGAAAACACCCTACTTGCATAGCCATCAATCATGCTTATATAGTGATTCATGGTGGTTTCTTACTGCTCTTAGGTGTTGTACAAAATGGTGTTATCCCAATTTAGTAGTACTCAATTTATCAACTTCAGAAAGATGAGCCTTGCCACAGGGTTCAAACATGCACCTGCAAGTTTGTCGGGCAAAAACACGATGGCTTTGAAATATCTAGGTAATCTGATGGTCAATATCTCTCAATCTTTGCTTACTATCCCTAGTAATAGTGCAACTAGTGTATTTGTCATCTAACATAATATCAATATTAGTCAATCATTTACAGAATCTACTCGTGAAACAGAAATGTAAAGGTTGTGTCTTGGAAAACAAATCCTCCAGTCAGGCTTTTTTGAGAAGTACTAAGACTTGATCATTTTAACATATAAATGTAAGGCTTGGCTTGTCCAATTATATATGTTAAACCAATATTGATCCTGATATTATTTGGCATATTAGAAGCATATCATTATTTCAAACATGTTCCTTCAAGCATTTTACCTAATTTTCTTCTCAAAAGCATGTAGGTCAGATCCATATAGGATCACACAAGTAATTTGAAGATTGTATGATGCATTGGGTGGTCTCCAACTATAGCATCCATAGAAGATTTTGAGCTATCACAGTGCTTCTATTGGTTGACCAGCTTTGTTAATAATAAACTACTGATGTTCATTCAAAATCAGTCTATCTATTTATCTATCTATATAAAAGTGAACATTTGTTTGTGGTGGGATTTGTGGCAAAGTTTTGGTCCTTAAACAATTCCACACCATTTCACCAATCTGCACCAAATTTTGCATAGTTGCTTTTCAATATTGATATTTAGGTGCATAGTTGTTGGCACCGTCAGCATCATGTCGCCCATCATTCTGCTCAGAAATGTCCATGTTGTTCTTACGTACAGTTATACATTTCAGAAGTACCTTTTAAGAAGAACAGTACATTTGTTGTGTAGTCTTTATGAGAAAAAATTGTGTTAAAATTAAAAATAATTGAAACATTAGTGAGTTTTCTTTTCACATCTCTTATGGAGCTTTTACAAAAGGTATTTCTAACAAATAGCACCTATAAGAAAAGAAAATCCCAGGCAACACTGGGTATATCAGCTAGTATATATATAATATTATATTATATTATATATAATAGGGCATTTGTGGATATGTGTGTTTGTGTGTGTGTGTCTGTTCGAAATGTTCAGCATACTTCCCAACATATACAAACCTGAACTTTGGCATGTGGGTAGGTTCCATTTTGTAGACAATGTAAAAAGTATAAAATACACTTTTTCTATTTTTTTAAGTGTTTTTTTAAAGCAACCTGCAATGGTTGGTTATGTGTTTGTGTGTCTGTTCGAAAATGTTCAGCATACTTCCATACATGCTACAAACATGAAATGTTGTATGTGTGTACGTTCCAAGGTGTAAACAATGTAAAAAGTATAACACACCTTTGTCTAATTATTTTGGGGGATGGACATTTGTGGATATGTGTGTGTGTGTCTGTTCGATGTGTTCAGCATGCTTCCCAACACATTACACACCTGAAAGTTACTGTGTGAAGGTATGGGTACAAGTGCTAGTTTATGTATATTCTGCATATTTATAGCATTACAAAATCTTCGGAAGCTCGCAATAAGATGCCAATTAAAGTTAAAGAACCCAACCTTATTCTTAAGATTAAGGAGCATGACATTAGCCTAAGTTGGATTCATATCAATCTTTTGCTCTGTCGAATAAACGGAAAGGCAGGTCATTGCTCTTTCTAAGCCTTTTGGTGTACAGTCACAGGGTACGGTGTGATTTACCAAGTTTGGCAGGTAAGTGCTCTTCTGGGCTAATCCAGAGGTTACATTAGCAAAATTTAAATAAAAGCAAAAGATGGGGCAAGTGCACATCATTGTTTTAAGCCATGATGAGTCTGTAAAGGCTTGGTTAAACCACCTTTCATGTCCAATCTAACCTGTACTCTGGTAGAATCACCAGAGTTATTCTCATTTTTAATAAACCAAACGTTACTCCATATTTTAAAAGTTGTAATCACTATTTGACTTGGGTTAGACCATTGAATGCAAATGAATAATCAATCGAGGACACATAAACAGGCTCCTTAAGGTATCTTTTAGCTTGCTCAATGATCCAGTGTAATGCCATCACATTCGCCAGCTTAGAAAAGCCAGATCTAAATCCATTCTGATTTAGGGGTAGAAGTTGATGTTCCTCAACCAAATCATTAGGTTAATCGAGTAACCCACTGCAGCAAATATTTCTACTTGTGCGTCAAGCATAGTCTAGAACTGATGGCTTGAAGCTACTATGTAGGAGCTGTGGCAGGTCAGAAGAAGCAGTCAGACATCTTTTGGACATGTTAACTCTCTGTTTAATGAAATGATAATAAAAAGGCCTAGCTATCCCTATTGCTATGGGGTTTTCCCTGCCTGACTAAAGAAACACAATGTGCGTGTTTTTCATCAGGAAGTCCAAAATAAATATCTTCAGTCCGAAACTAACGTTATATCCCCCAACCACTAACCACTAATTGACATAATTTGCAACTTTCTCTGTTTAGAAATACATCTCTTCTCAGAGACCGTCTTTTGTTTCCTTCGGGAGCTCTTGCAGTTCTTCTCGACTGTTCATGGTTCTTATATTCTATGTAATCATTTACTTAAAATGTTTTGCCTTGATATATTCTATGAAATTCCTGCCTCTAAGTATATGTCTCTCACTTTCTTAAGACCGATTCATGGAATAATTAGCGCGGCGCAAGTGGGCAAAAACGTGCGAATTGCAGTGGAATAGCGAAAATTGCAGTGCAAGTGCGAAAATCGCACGAAAAGCAGCGCACATCGATTCATGGAAGTCCGTGCGCGAGAAAACCAGCGGATGTGCGATAAAAAAGTGCGCGGCGCACGTTGGCGCACAGGCCATCTAACAGCGTGCGCCAGGTCACAGCGAAAATCGCACAGGCCACAGCGAAATTCGCACATAGCGCGGCGCACGCAACAAAAGTAGGTGGAACACGGGCGTAACACTCGGAATGGGGAACAACTTGCCAAAACGTGGGCGTCACGGGGGAACTACAGGGCACAAGTGCGCGGAACGCCCACACGCTCGCCTACAACACGTATTCATGGAATAGAATAGGGCAAAAAAGTGCACGCTCAAACCAGCGCACAGGCACAAACACGACCGCCACAAGAAAGCAGGCGGTAGCGTCTCTGCAGCTGTAAGAAATGTGCGCCAAAAGGTGCGCCAACAAATAGCACCTATATACTGCCATGATGAATGTCCTATACTGTGGCCCTCCAGGACAAATGACGTGCAAAGGAGTACCCACAAACACGGACACCCGCTGACAAAAAATATGTGTGCGTGTATACCAGGGTGCGCGGGAAGTCTCACACGCGATTTGGCCGGGTACGTGGATTTCAGGGGTGCGCGGGAAGTTCCACACGCGATTTCAGCAGGGTACGTGTATTTCAGGGGTGCGCGGGAAGTTCCACACGTGATTGGCCCAGTGCGAGCAGGGTACGTGTATTTCAGGGGTGCGCGGGAAGTTCCACACGCGATTTCAGCAAGGTATGTGTATTTCAGGGGTGCGCGGGAAGTTCCACACGCGATTTCAGCAGGGTACGTGTATTTCAGGGGTGCGCGGGAAGTTCCACACGCGATTGGCCCAGTGCGAGCAAGGTATGGGTATTTCAAGGGTGCGCGGGAAGTTCCACACGCGATTGGCCCAGTGCGAGCAGGGTACGTGTATTTCAGGGGTGCGCGGGAAGTTCCACACGCGATTTCAGCAAGGTATGTGTATTTCAGGGGTGCGCGGGAAGTTCCACACGCGATTTCAGCATTGTACGTGTATTTCAGGGGTGCGCGGGAATTTCCACATGCGATTTCAGCAAGGCATGTGTATTTCAGGGGTGTGCGGGAAGTTCCACACGCGATTGGCCCAGTGCGAGCAGGGTACGTGTATTTCAGGGGTGCGCGGGAAGTTCCACACGCGATTTCAGCAAGGTATGTGTATTTCAGGGGTGCGCGGGAAGTTCCACAGGCGATTTCAGCAGGGTACGTGTATTTCAGGGGTGCGCGGGAATTTCCACACGCGATTTCAGCAAGGCAGGTGTATTTCAGGGGGGCGCGGGAAGTTCCACACGCGATTGGTCCAGTGCGAGCAGGGTACGTGTATTTCAGGGGTGCGCGAGAAGTTCCACACGCGATTTCAGCAAGGTATGTGTATTTCAGGGGTGCGCGGGAAGTTACACACGCAATGTCAGCAGGGTACGTGTATTTCAGGGGTGCACGGGAATTTCCACACGCGATTTCAGCAAGGCATGTGTATTTCAGGGGTGCGCGGGAAGTTCCACACACGATTTCAGCAGGGTATGTGTATTTCAGGAGTTCTGGGGAGTACCACACGTGAATTGGCCGTGTGGGCCCTCCCAGTTGTACGCTCCACAACCTCCACAGACCCTGCAGGCAGCCCACACCACGGGGGACTACCCTGCACCCATGCTCATGTCCCGCAGGCAGCCCATCCACCATGGGCATGCCCCCCAGCCAACCCACATGTCACCTTGCACTACTGATCAACAATGCAAGTCTCCCACCATGGGCATCCTCCACCAGGCCCCCACTCATGTCTCCCACCCCCCCCCACCCCCCTGCCACCAGGGGCAGCCTCCACCAGGCCCCCACTCATGTCTCCAACCACCCGCACCCCACTGCCACCAGGGGCAGCCTCCACCAGGCCCCCACTCATGTCTCCCACCACCCCCACCCCCCTGCCACCATGGGCATCCTCCACCAGGCCCCCACTCATGTCTCCCACCACCCCCACCCCCCTGCAGTGCAGGGGCAGCCTCCAGAAGGCCCCCACTCATGTCTCCCACCACCCCCACCCCCCTGCCACCAGGGGCAGCCTCCACCAGGCCCCCACTCATGTCTCCCACCACCCCCACCCCCCAGCCACCAGGGGCAGCCTCCACCAGGCCCCCACTCATGTCCCCCTGCACCCCCACCCCCCTGCCACCATGGGCATCCTCCACCAGGCCCCCACTCATGTCTCCCACCACCCCCACCCCCCTGCCACCAGGGGCAGCCTCCACCAGGCCCCCACTCATGTCTCCCACCACCCCCACCCCCCTGCCACCATGGGCATCCTCCACCAGGCCCCCACGCATGTCCCCCTGCACCCCCACCCCCCAGCATCCAGGGTCACCCTCCACCAGGCCCCCACTCATGTCTCCCACCACCCCCACCCCCCAGCAGTGCAGGGGCAGCCTCCACCAGGCCCCCACTCATGTCTCCCACCACCCCCACCCCCCAGCAGTGCAGGGGCAGCCTCCACCAGGCCCCCACTCATGTCTCCCACCGCCCCACCCCCCTGCCACCATGGGCATCCTCCACCAGGCCCCACTCATGTCTCCCACCACCCCCACCCCCCAGCCACCAGGGGCAGCCTCCACCAGACCCCCACTCATGTATCCCACCACCCCCACCCCCCAGCAGTGCAGGGGCAGCCTCCACCAGGCCCCCACTCATGTCTCCCACCACCCCCACCCCCCAGCAGGGCAGGGGCAGCCTCCACCAGGCCCCCACTCATGTCTCCCACCACCCCCACCCCCCAGCCATCAGGGGCATCCTCCACCAGGCTCCCACTCATGTCTCCCACCACCCCCACCCCCCTGCCACCATGGGCATCCTCCACCAGGCCCCCACTCATGTCCCCCTGCACCCCCACCACCCAGCATCCAGGGTCAGCCTCCACCAGGCCCCCACTCATGTCTCCCACCACCCCCACCCCCCTGCCACCATGGGCAGCCCCCACCAGGTCCTCACAATCCACAATCATGTGCGTAATGGACAGCCTCCACAGCCAAAAAGCCCTACCAAGTAACCCATTCACCCACATGGAAATGGAAATCACATGTTACACCCCCAATGTTCATGAAGCTAATGAACCCATGTCCGTCACACACAATGGTTGTAATTGAATGGGAAAACACACAACATGACATGCATGAAACCAATGAGATGATACCACACAGTGAAGTATGCAAACAAAATTGTATTGAAAAAAATAAAGAATGCTAAAGAAAGAAAACAAACTACAATGTGAATGATAAAAAAAACCTGCATGTCCGTATAAAAACACAAAACTGGAAATCAGAATCCAAAAAATATTTGGCCAAAGTCAAAATTAAAAAAATCTCCATGCAATAAAGAACTATGTAAAAAACTACCAAGGGTCCATGAGCCCAACTGAACAAAGGAAACCTACTAAAAAACCTACCTAAAATTCAACTATATACAAAAAGTGGAGCAGTGTCCGTCGACTCCAAATCATAATAAGAAAGAAAGGAAACCTAAAACTAAAGAACTATATACAAAGGTGGCGGGCAAGTCCAGCGGCTCACTCCGTGGTGTCCCGGGCAAGGGCATCATCGAACTCCTGTTCGATGTCCCGGAGGCGGTCCAGTTCCATGGCCCCGAGGGTCCGCAGGGACGACGCCGTGTCCTCCTCCAACCCCCTGCGGATTGCCTCGAGGCACTCGGCCTGCCTCAGGGCCCTCCGCATGGAGTTCTCCGCTCTGACCATTGTGAGCCACGCCTCTTCCGCCCGCCGCCGCTCCGCACCTATGGCGTGGCCCAACCGCTGCCACACGGAAGCAGACTCTCTGTCCTGGGTCCCCCTGCCCTCCGGCCGATGCCTGCCCCTCCGATGTCGAAAGCCCCGAGCCTTCATGTCTCCCACCATGTTGCTGCTGCTGCTGCTCTGCCTCTGCCCGTGCACTGCCTCCTGCTGCCTGCACATCCTCCGCCGGCTGGGGTGCACTTGTTGATGTGGCCACCCCTGCTGGACCTCCGACTCCCGACTGTGGCAGGGATGCCTCCTCCACCAGCCTGGCCGCACCGTCAGAGGCAGCTCCACAGGGCACCCAGGTGACTGATGGGTGGGAAGATGGCACAGAGGACGACTGGCGCGTAGGGGGTCCAGTTGAGGAGGGGGTCGGAGCAAGCCCCATCAGACGGAGGAATCCGGCCTGGGTGACCTGTCCCAGCAGGCTGACGTGGTCAACGAGCCATTCGAGATGACGTGCAGTCTCTCCATGAAAAGACTGCAGGTCACCTCGCATGGCCCGTTGACGCAACGCCACACCAGCCAGGAGAGGCTCAACCCAGACCTGGATGGCCACGTCTGCAGGCAGAGGAAGGCCAGTTGACGTCAGCTCATCCCCTGCCTGAAAACGGGTCTGGACGTATGCATCCCTGCTGGTGCAAGATGATGCAGGGACAGGATCGGGGACAGGATTGCACACAGGCACCTCCGCGGCCGCCTGTGCTGCCTCCTGTCCCTGGTCCTGCACTGCACCACTAGCACCAGTGGGATCCCCACCTCCAGACCCCGTCTCTGGTGCTTGCGCGGCCCCCTCCTCCACCAAACCCCCCACCAACCTGGATGACTCCGTGCCATCTTCCCCTGTTGGGCCCTGTGGGGTCCCAGCTGCCCCTTCTGCTGCCGAGGAGTCCAACTGCAACCTCTGCCTCTTGGACCTCCTCCCGGCAGCTGCAGCCTGGGACGCGGCACCGGACTCCTCTCTCCCCGACGAGATGACAACACGGGAGGGGAGCCGGGCCTTGCGTCTCCGGCTGGCGGTCGGATCCCCGCCGCTGTGCTCCACAGCACCTTCTCCGCCCTCTTCATCAGTTGACGCTGCAGACAGGGAGAAACAAAACACAGGCATCAGGGCACTGTACAATGGACACATACACGCATGACAGTTGCACATGAGTGGCATTGGCAAACCTCAGACATGTCATCACAATCCCCAACACACATATCATTGCAACTGGCACACATGAGCCATACCACAGCCATATCGCAACTGCCACCACCATCCCTACACATACAACAGCATCAGCAGCCAAAGGGGAGCCAGACATCACATGCAACACAGGAAGTGCACCACACATGTACATACACCACCACACTTGCATGCATGTCTACACCTCTGCCAAGTGTCGCACTGTTCAGACGGGCATCCATGTCACATCTGCCAATCAGGCTTCCACATACCGCTGTCACATGCATCCATGTTGCATCACTGTTGCACCCTTGTCAAATACACACACATGCACATGTACAAAGTGCTCATACATGCAGCAGAAAACAACATACATGCCTGACATCACGGACATGTCTACTTACATACACATTCATCCAAACATGTGTGCACGCACAACAGCATTTGCCATGCAAGCCCACACACACAAGCACCATCCATGTCTCACACATTACAGCCCTCGCATGTGTCAGCCCCACGGCCCTGTACACCCCCACCCATACTCGACCCCATACAAACAGATGTGCAACCGGCACAATGCCGAATAATCACCACACGCACTGCTCACAATCAGGATGCATGTACACTCACCGCTCGACTCCAGACGGGTCTGCTTCTCTAGGTCCTGGACGTGGAGCGCTGGGGATATGCGTTCCAGGACCCCCATCTGTTCTTCCGACAAGTGGCCCCGGCGCCCCTTGGCATCCGCTGCCTTCAAGAGGCGCCGGGCCTTGTTCAGGGTCCTGGACCTGAAGTCCTCCCAGCGCTTCCTGACATGTTGTAAGTCCCGGACTGCCACCCCCTCCGCGTTGATGGCAGTCACGATGTCAGTCCAGATCCGAGTCCGTCCTTCCTTGTCGGCGCGGGAACTTCCGAAGAGGGCCTCATACTGCCCCAGGACTTGCTCCACCAGGACACCAACTTCGGTGGCACTGAAGCTGGTTCCTCTCTGCCTCTCTGGCCGGGGGTTGTCAGTGGTCACAGATGGTGTTTGCCCCGACATGACAACCCCAGAGGCAGGAGTGGGTGGGCAACTGGGTCCTGGGGCTGGGCTGTGGAGCGATGGAATTCCAGTCAGGAGTCTTCGGTTCCAGCATGGGTGGTCACAGCAACAGCACCCCTGGCTGATGTGCAGGCAGCAAATGGCAGTGCACGTGGGCAGCAGGCAGTCAGGCAGCAGCAGATGGCAGGTGGGAGTGTGCTCGGGGCTCTGGGGGGCAGTAGTTCGGCCTTCTGGGCAGGAGCGTGGTCTTCCGTGTGCTTACGCATGGCCAGCTTGGTACGGAGTGATTTGGCACGTGAAAATCCTGCACGTCAGCGTGAAAACCGAGGAAAGGCCCTTAGCACGTAAGCGCGTCAGCACGCATACGCGATTCTATTGGACCAAAGGCCCTCAGCGCGTAAGCGCGTCTGTGACGTGACCCGCACGTGATGACAGAGCACACGTGGAAAGACTGCACGTCAGAGTGTCATCGCGTGTAATTGGACAGCAAGTCAGAGTCTCATCGCGTGTAATTGGACAAAAGTGATTGTACACGCGATTGGCCTATGTACGTGTATATCAGGTGTGCGCGGACACTTACACACGCAAGTAAGTCAGCGCACCTGTATCCCGGTGTGCGCGGCAATTTCCACATGCTATTGGACTGGGTACTGGATTTCAGGGGTGCGCCGGTCACACGCTCGCCTACAACACGCGCAACGCATTAATTTGCGCGCTAACAAAATAACTAGCTCAGACCCAGGATGAACATACCGTTCCTAGCAGCAGTGGGCGTGGCCTACCAAAGGAGGAGGAGGAGGATAGTCAGGGCCAGAATATTCACACCCAGAACCAGCCTTTTCGGGATGCCTGATGACCAGGTGCATGGGAGGTACAGGTTTCCACCACACATCATACTGGATCTGGTGAGTGAGTGGGAGGATGACCTCACATCACCCACCCTGTGCTCCCAAGCACTCAGCCCCCTGGAGAAGGTCCTCAATGTACTGCACTTCTTAGCCACTGGATAATTTCAGCGGACAAGTGCCATTGTGGGTGGTGTATCACAGGCCACCCAGTCACGCTGCCTACACCAGGTCTTGAACATCATCACTGCACGCCCATCAGTCCGCAGGCACATATACCTGCCCAGAACCCCTGCAGAAAGGCATGCTGCCGCCCTGGATTTTTACGCTGTGGCACGATTCCCCAAAGTGCTAGGTGCCATCGACTGCACCCATGTGGCTCTACGTCCCCCCAGGGCATCTGAGCACATCTATAGGAACCGCAAGCACTGGCATTCCATCAACGTGCAGGTAGTATGTAATGCCAAGGGAATCATCACCTCAGTATATGCCAACTATCCCGGGTCAACTCACGACAGCTTCATTTACCGAATGTCCACCCTAAGCCGGGACCTAGAAGCTGGCCGGCATGGCGATACATGGCTGCTTGGTGAGAATGAATGCCACTGCACATGCATGCATGTCAGATACTGAGCAAGGTCACAACCCCACCAATGATAGCAATCACCACCGCCACAGGGGACAGTGCCTACCCTCTCAGCCCCCACATGATGACGCCAATTCGGAACCCCACCACGCCACCCCAGGTACGATATAACGCAGCCCACATTACAACCCGGGGCATAGTGGAGTGCACATTCGGAGTGCTGAAGTCACGCTTTCGCTCCCTTGACCGTTCTGGCGGGCAGCTGTTGTACGCTCCCCCAGTAGTGTGCAGGATCATAGTGGCAGCATGTGTCCTGCACAACGTTGCAACACGCCGGGGCCTGGCCGTGGACATGGTGGTGCCCCCCCATCCCCAACCACATGCACAGCCGCTGCGCATGGGAGGGGAAAGGGCACGGGGGGAGGCAGCCCGTACACAGGTAGTGGCTAATTACTTCACATAGAAATCACACCCCTGTGGAGTGCACACTGCCCTGGCACATTCCATCTGACAATCAATGATGACTCAACCTGACACTGATCCTGAATGTCTGGAGAAAGAACCGTGAAAACCATATCAGCCTGAGATTGTTCACCTGGAAGTGTCACAATGTGTGCATCCCTACCCACACTGACACCACCAATGCAGTTTTGTGAAGTTACACATTCAAGCAGCTAAAATGAATACCCACTTGCAAAATGCAACAAGAGGACAGTGCCATGTCAGCCAACCCAACCCCAGCACCGCCACACGACACACCGTGCCATGTCATGCTATTTGCAGGTAAACAAAGTAATCCCCACAACATGACACTAGTGTCACAATGTACAGTGTCCCTATTAGAAACTTGCAACACCTAAAATGCTCACAGTAATGCCGGACCAACAACAAACTTGAGCACGTACTACCATTAACATGACATCACTAATGTTTAATATTAGTAGTCTCACCACCTGGAAATGCCTGCACTCCCACCACTACCAACTGTGCAGTGTTGGCGCCATGTAGAGTTGTAGGTGCACTGCTGCCAACATGGACCACATCTCCAGACTAGAGGTCCTTGTGTAGACATGAGGAAGGGACCTGCAAATTGGGAGGTAGACACAGAAGATGAGTTACACATCAATGCAACATGCAGTGTACAACACAACAGCAATATGCACTAGGAATGTATACACAGTATTGACTACAGACTGCCCACACAGCTCATGGGAGTCCAACGTCACTGTGTAATTCACTGTCACTTGAGCACACCCTTTGCAAGCCCATGGAAACGGGAAGCAGGAGGGGTGTGTGTGACTCAAACCCAAGCATCTGAACCAAATACATTACAAGCCTGCATGTGCCCAGCCACAATGCAGCGTATGCCCACAGGAACCACGGAAGCCAACAAATCGTCCCAAAAAAATTGGGAATAAAAGAAATAAAAATAAAAATAAAAATTAAAAAAAAACAAAAATGGCCATTGAAGGGCCCGGGGGGGTTGGGGAGGCCACCCAGGAGGTCCGAGGACAGGATGCACACCAGAACCCACCTTCGTGGTTCCTGGGAAAAAAAAACACCTCCATGGGCTCATGGCCCACACGGCTACCCTATTGTGGGAGTATCACTGCTGTCGCTATTATCACCCTGTGCAGCTGCATCCGGAGGTGGTTGCACTATGGGAGGCAGCCCACGCGAGGCCCTAGTCTGCTCCTCCATGGCTGCAAGCATGCGGGTGTGGTAGGTCTGGTTCTGGAGGATGAGTGTGCGGAGGTCCCCATGCAACAACTCACGGGATGCCCGGACCTCCGCCCTCGTTGCCTGCATCTCAGCTGAGAGCGTACGGGTGAGACGCTCCAGCTGCTGTTCTGTCCTTTGGTGTGTTGAAGCCTCAAGCTCAACAAGAGTCGTCCTGAGGTGAAGGAGCTCCTGCCTCAGGGCTTCCCTGTGGCCCTGGGACTCAATGGAGATGGCCTCCTGCAGAGTCGCCAGTGCCGCCCGCCTGTCCCTGTTGGACCCCAACATGTCCTCCCTGTGTGACTGGCAGATGGAGTCGGTTGCCTGCTCTAGTCGCTCCATCAGCCTTTCAGGGGGGACAATGGAAGTGGCCACCCTATCCATGGCCTGAGCCATCATCTCGGATGATGCTGCCTGTTGGGTTGCCATACCGTAAATGGATTGCTCCCATGCAGTAATGCCAGGTGGCGTACGGCCACCACGTCGGTGGGCACCACACCTGTCTGGGGCAAGGCGAACTGCGCCTTGCTGTGCCGGCACTGCCTGAGGCTGCAGGACTGCATTCCCCCTCTGATCTGCTGGCCCAGGAACAGGATCAGATGTCGCGGAGTGTGACCCTGCATCCGTAACCACCAAAGGCGTAGCTGCCAACACTGACATCCCCATTGAGGGTTCTGACCCTGGTGCAGGTGGGTGAGAGAGAACAGAATCCCTCCCTGGAACACTCACCTGCGACGGCACGTAGGTCTCATCCGAATCAACACCTGAGTACAGCTCGGGGGAGGTGCAGCCAGAGACGCCCCTTGAGAGCACGACCTGCAGCACTTGTGGGTTCTCACCCACCACCACACCACGTCCCTCACTGGTGGTTGCTCGGCCCTCGGACCCCTCCTGGGTCTGCACCATCTCCACAATCCCAGCAGTATCAGGTGCGTCTTCCCCTGCAAAGACATAAAAACAAAGAAATGGAAACAGGCATTAGCACCATGGCACACAATGAGGGCTGAGAAGCAAGAGAACCAGCACTTGTTTGACACATGTCCCACATGACTAAAACCCTCCCATGCATGCACCCTCACTGCGTATGAAGGGCAGGCAAATGGCACACACTGATGACACCAAGATGGAAGATGAACACATTTTCTGCATGCTGCCTGGCAGTGGCATCACACATTGGCCTGTGATTGGCAGGTGAAACACACATGCCATCACACAGATGGCATGTACCATTGCTATTGAGTGAAGATGGAGAGGAGGGCAGCACCTATTCATTCTGTCCAGTTCCCGCATGTAATAGCTTTTCTAATTCAAACAGGCCAGATTCTTCACCTGGAGCTGCCAGTCCGAAATGGTGCAATTGCACAGGGACATGTTTGAACAAATGATATCCAGGTAACAAAGTCACTCCACTTTACCATAGCCATGTCAGACATGTGAATAGAGGACTGCGACATGCCTAGTAAAAGTGGTGGAATGCAAACAATCTGACTAAATGAACAGTGGAAAATTTAGCAACAATATTGTAGCAAGGTGACACTTCAAGGGCAACTGGCGTGCAGTTGGGCTAGATGTCTACTGTTGGCAGAAGGGATACTGCTATGGCCAAATGCAGCTGCGCAGGATGTATTGCATGAAGCACATGGCTGACCCATACGACTCAGGCGCACACACTCTCACCTGTCACACAAACAGAAGCCCTCACACACATCATGCACATGGATGACACACACATGCATGTGCACTCACCGGACAATGCCTCAAAATCAGCCAAATCTCCCACGCCTTGGATCTGTTCCTCCGTGACGTAGGTCCCAGCGACTGACTCATGTGGAGTGAGTTCCATGTCTACTACTGGAGACCCACCTCCAGTCACTAGAGTTGCGGCATGACTTGAGGCCAGCTTACTCTTTGCCCTGCGCTTTAGGTCATTCCAGCGCTTATAGCAATCATTGGCTGTGCGCCTCACGATTCCAAGGGCACTTACGATGTCCGCAACGGTCTGCCAGTGTGCCTGGCGTTGTGCAGGTGTGGTCTTGGATCCTGCAACAATGACCATCTCGTTGTCATGTGCGGACACATACTCGACAAGTGCATTCAGTTCGTCATCCGTGAAGCTGGGCTTCCTGGACGGGCCGGACTGTGTAGCCGTGTCTGGGGCATCAACCTCTGCCGGATGAGCACTCTTCCTCTTCCGCTTGGAAGGTGGTGGTGATCCTGAGTGTCCTGTGCCGCTCTGGACACTAGGGGCAGGAGCCCTGGTGGACTCTGTACCAGGAGTGTGGGATTGCACACTCAGCATGGGAGTTGGTGCAGGCATTGGCTCTAGTGTGATGGTGTCAGGGGGAATATCAGCAGCATGGACTAGGACCGACACTGTCCGGGCTGGGTGTGTGAGGGCTGGGGTGGATGGAGCCGCAGCTGCCCCTGCAGCCTCTCCGCCCTGCCTACTTGGTGCAGCAGATGACCTTGCTGCCCAGATGCACGTGGCATGGTGACATCAACGTGCACCAGCGCACGTGTCATAGGCCTGCTGACCTGGAAGTCAGCCATGGAGTCAGCCAGGTCTGGTACCACAATGGGCTGGTCCAACAAGGGCTGAGCATGGATGGTGTCAGCCACATCAGCCTCAACGGGGGGGGGATTATGGGCGCCCTTGACTGGTCCTCCACACCTGGGGGGACAGGCTCACCCTGCAAGTAACGACCACGTCCCCTACCGGATCCACCACGGCCACCACTTGTGGCTCTTCCACCTTTGCCACCCTTACGGAATCCTCGCCTCCCAGCCATGGCACTGATGTTAATGTGTGTATGGGAGTGGCTGTAAAATATTGTCCTGGGCAATTGGGGGTCAAAGGGGTTGGGTACCAGATGGTAATTGTACCCTAGTGCTCTTGCAAGGCTGATTGTAACCCCTGGGGAAAGATGACCGGTCACGCTACACACAGGAGCCCCAAAAAAGGGAGATGACGTGCACGCAACCCCTCCTAGACCACGTGTGCAGAAAGAAAAACCTGCACTACGCTGTGGCACCCAGTAACACAAGAATGAACATATGCGTGTCACACATAGCCTAGAATGACCTCTGAAGGGGTAGGCTACACACGGGGCAAGCACAGATGTTAGATACGTGCGTGACTCACCATCTGCCAGGTAAAAGAGCGTGAAAAAGGAGCGCGTTTGGTTGGCAACACCCCCGCCAAAAGAAGATTTGTACGCTGTCTGAGGAGACAGGACAACAGTAGAAGGGAACACTGTTTGAGGGAACAGGCCCAGGTAAACCAGTAAAAGAGAAAAAAGAGAAAAATCTGTCAGAGGTAACAGGGAATACGAACTTGAAACGCCGTGAAGTAAATCGCGTGTGAACCGACAAGAAGTACAGAATTCACCCACTCGTTCTCCATGAAAAGCACGTACAAGGAAATGGTGTTCTACGCGTACCTTTTATGCAGGCCCACACGTCCAGCGTCACTTACGCGGCGTGTACACGCTAGGGCCATTTCCACCAATTACACGCTTTGTCACTTATGCGTGTAGGGCCATTTCCACCAATTACACGCTTTGTCACTTATGCGTGTAGGGCCATTTCCACCAATTACACGCTTTGTGACTTATGTGTGTACGGCCATTTCCACCAATTACACGCTTTGTCACTTCTGCGTGTACGGCCATTTCCACCAATCACACGCGATGACACTCTGACGTGCAGTCTTTCCACGTGTGCTCTGTCATCACGTGCTGTGTGGGAAACACCCGTGCGGGTCACGTCACAGACGCGCTTACGCGCTGAGGGCCTTTGGTCCAATAGAATCGCGTATGCGTGCTGACGCGCTTACGCGCTAAGGGCCTTTCCTCGGTTTTCACGCTGACGTGCAGGATTTTCACGTGCCAAATCACTCCGTACAAAGCTGGCCACGCGTAAGAACACGGAAGACCACGCTCCTGCCCAGACGGCCGAACTACTGCCCCCCAGAGCCCCGAGCACGCTCCCACCTGTCTTCTGCTGCTGCCTGCTGCCCACGTGCACTGCCATTTGCTGCCTGCACATCAGCCAGGGGTGCTGTTGCTGTGACCACCCCTGCTGGATCCGAAGACTCCCAACTGGAATTCCATCGCTCCACAGCCCAGCCCCAGGACCCAGTTGCCCACCCACTCCTGCCTCTGGGGTTGTCATGTCGGGGCAAACACCATCTGTGACCACTGACAACCCCCGGCCAGAGAGGCAGAGGGGCACCAGCTTCAGTGCCACCGAAGTTGGTGTCCTGGTGGAGCAAGTCCTGGGGCAGTATGATGCCCTCTTCGGAAGTTCCCGCGCCGAAAAGGAAGGACGGACTCGGATCTGGACTGACATCGTGACTGCCATCAACGCGGAGGGGGTGGCTGTCCGGGACTTACAACATGTCAGGAAGCGCTGGGAGGACTTCAGGTCCAGGACCCTGAACAAGGCCCGGCGCCTCTTGAAGGCAGCGGATGCCAAGGGGCGCCGGGGCCACTTGTCGGAAGAACAGATGGGGGTCCTGGAACGCATATCCCCAGCGCTCCACGTCCAGGTCCTAGAGAAGCAGACCCGTCTGGAGTCGAGCGGTGAGTGTACATGCATCCTGATTGTGAGCAGTGCGTGTGGTGATTATTCGGCATTGTGCCGGTTGCACATCTGTTTGTATGGGGTCGAGTATGGGTGGGGGTGTACAGGGCCGTGGGGCTGACACATGCGAGGGCTGTAATGTGTGAGACATGGATGGTGCTTGTGTGTGTGGGCTTGCATGGCAAATGCAGTTGTGCGTGCACACATGTTTGGATGAATGTGTATGTAAGTAGACATGTCCGTGATGTCAGGCATGTTTGTTGTTTTCTGCTGCATGTATGAGCACTGTGTACATGTGCATGTGTGTGTATTTACAAGGGTGCAACAGTGATGCAACATGGATGCATGTGACAGCGGTATGTGGAAGCCTGATTGGCAGATGTGACATGGATGCCCGTCTGAACATGCGACACTTGGCAGAGGTGTAGACATGCATGCAAGTGTGGTGGTGTGTGTACATGTGTGGTGCACTTCCTGTGTTGCATGTGATGTCTGGCTCCCCTTTGGCTGCTGATGCTGTTGTATGTGTAGGGATGGTGGTGGCAGTTGCGATATGGCTGTGGTATGGCTCATGTGTGCCAGTTGCAATGACATGTGTGTTGGGGATTGTGATGACATGTCTGAGGTTTGCCAATGCCACTCATGTGCAACTGTCATGCGTGTATGTGTCCATTGTACAGTGCCCTGATGCCTGTGTTTTGTTTCTCCCTGTCTGCAGCGTCAACTGATGAAGAGGGCTGAGAAGGTGCTGTGGAGCACAGCGGCGGGGATCCGACCGCCAGCCGGAGACGCAAGGCCCGGCTCCCCTCCCGTGTTGTCATCTCGTCGGGGAGTGAGGAGTCCGGTGCCTCGTCCCAGGCCGCAGCTGCCGGGGGGAGGCCCAAGAGGCGGAGGTTGCAGTTGGACTCCTCGGCAGCAGAAGGGGCAGCTGGGACCCCACAGGGCCCAACAGGGGAAGATGGCACGGAGTCATCCAGGTTGGTGGGGGATTTGGTGGAGGAGGGGGCCGCGCAAGCACCAGAGACGGGGTCTGGAGGTGGGGATCCCACTGGTGCTAGTGGTGCAGTGCAGGACCAGGGACAGGAGGCAGCACAGGCGGCCGCGGAGGTGCCTGTGTGCAATCCTGTCCCCGATCCTGTCCCTGCATCATCTTGCACCAGCAGGGATGCCTACGTCCAGACCCGTTTTCAGGCAGGGGATGAGCTGACGTCAACTGGCCTTCCTCTGCCTGCGGACGTGGCCATCCAGGTCCGGGTTGAGCCTGTCCTGGCTGGTGTGGCGTTGCGTCAACGGGCCATGCGAGGTGACCTGCAGTCTTTTCATGGAGAGACTGCATGTCATCTCGAATGGCTCGTTGACCACGTCAGCCTGCTGGGACAGGTCACCCAGGCCGGATTCCGCTGTCTGATGGGGCTTGCTTTGACCCCCTCCTCAACTGGACCCCCTACGTGCCAGTCGTCCTCTGTGCCATCTTCCCACCCATCAGTCACCTGGGTGCCCTGTGGAGCTGCCTCTGACGGTGCGGCCAGGCTGGTGGAGGAGGTATCCCTGCCACAGTCGGGTGTCGGAGGTCGAGCAGGGGTGGCCACATCAACAAGTGCACCCCAGCCGGCGGAGGATGTGCAGGCAGCAGGAGGCAGTGCACGTGCAGAGGCAGAGCAGCAGCAGCAGCAACATGGTGGGAGACATGAAGGCTCGGGGCTTTCGACATCGGAGGGGCAGGCATCGGCCGGAGGGCAGGGGGACCCAGGACAGAGAGTGTCTTCCGTGTGGCAGCAGTTGGGCCACGCCATAGGTGCAGAGCGGCGGCGGGCGGAAGAGGCGCGGCTCACAATGGTCAGGGCGGAGAACTCCATGCGGAGGGCCCTGAGGCGGGCCGATTGCCTCGAGGCAATCCGCAGGGGGTTGGAGGAGGACACAGCGTCGTCCCTGCGGACCCTCGGGGCCATGGAACTGGACCGCCTCCGGGACATCGAACAGGAGTTCGATGATGCCCTGGCCCGGGACACCACGGAGTGAGCCGCTGGACTGGCCCACCGCCTTTGTATATAGTTCTTTAGTTTTAGGTTTCCTTTCTTTCTTATTATGATTTGGAGTCGACGGACACTGCTCCACTTTTTGTATATAGTTGATTTTTAGGTAGGTTTTTTAGTAGGTTTCCTTTGTTCAGTTGGGCTCATGGACCCTTGGTATTTTTGTACATAGTTCTTTATTGCATGGAGATTTTTTTACATTTGACTTTGGACAAAATTTTTTTGGATTTGGATTTCCAGTTTTGTGTTTTTATACGGACATACAGCTTATTTTTTCTCATTCACATTGTAGTTTGTTTTCTTTCTTTAGCATTCTTTATTTTTTTTAATACAATTTTGTTTGCATACTTCACCGTGTGGTATCATCTCATTGGTTTCATGCATGTCATGTTGTGTGTTTTCCCATTCAATTGCAACCATTGTGTGTGACGGACATGGGTTCATTAGCTTCATGAACATTGGGGGTGTAACATGTGATTTCCATTTCCATGTGGGTGAATGGGTTACTTGGTAGGGCTTTTTGGCTGTGGAGGCTGACCATTACGCACATGATTGGGAATTGTGAGGACCTGGTGGGGGCTGCCCATGGTGGCAGGGGGGTGGGGGTGCAGGGGGACATGAGTGGGGGCCTGGTGGAGGCTGACCCTGGATGCTGGGGGGTGGGGGTGCAGGGGGACATGAGTGGGGGCCTGGTGGAGGCTGACCCTGGATGCTGGGGGGTGGGGGTGCAGGGGGACATGAGTGGGGGCCTGGTGGAGGCTGCCCCTGCACTGCCGGGGGTGGGGGTGGTGGGAGACATGAGTGGGGGCCTGCTGGAGGCTGCCCCTGCACTGCTGGGGGGTGGGGGTGGTGGGAGACATGAGTGGGGGCCTGGTGGAGGCTGCCCCTGCACTGCTGGGGGGTGGGGGTGGTGGGAGACATGAGTGGGGGCCTGCTGGAGGCTGCCCCTGGTGGCTGGGGGGTGGGGGTGCAGGGGGACATGAGTGGGGGCCTGGTGGAGGGTGACCCTGGATGCTGGGGGGTGGGGGTGCAGGGGGACATGAGTGGGGGCCTGCTGGAGGGTGACCCTGGTGGCTGGGGGGTGGGGGTGCAGGGGGACATGAGTGGGTGCCTGGTGGAGGGTGACCCTGGATGCTGGGGGCTGGGGGTGCAGGGGGACATGAGTGGGGGCCTGGTGGAGGCTGCCCCTGCACTGCCGCGGGGTGGGGGTGGTGGGAGACATGAGTGGGGGCCTGGTGGAGGCTGCCCCTGCACTGCCGGGGGGTGGGGGTGGTGGGAGACATGAGTGGGGGCCTGGTGGAGGATGCCCATGGTGGCAGGGGGGTGGGGGTGCAGGGGGACATGAGTGGGGGCCTGGTGGAGGCTGCCCCTGGTGGCTGGGGGGTGGGGGTGGTGGGAGACATGAGTGGGGGCCTGGTGGAGGCTGCCCCTGGTGGCTGGGGGGTGGTGGTGGTGGGAGACATGAGTGGGGGCCTGCTGGAGGCTGCCCCTGGTGGCTGGGGGGTGGGGGTGCAGGGGGACATGAGTGGGGGCCTGGTGGAGGGTGACCCTGGATGCTGGGGGGTGGGGGTGCAGGGGGACATGAGTGGGGGCCTGGTGGAGGGTGACCCTGGTGGCTGGGGGGTGGGGGTGCAGGGGGACATGAGTGGGGGCCTGGTGGAGGGTGACCCTGGATGCTGGGGGGTGGGGGTGCAGGGGGACATGAGTGGGGGCCTGGTGGAGGCTGCCCCTGCACTGCCAGGGGGTGGGGGTGGTGGGTGACATGAGTGGGGGCCTGGTGGAGGCTGCCCCTGCACTTTCGGGGGTGGGGGTGGTGGGTGACATGAGTGGGGGCCTGGTGGAGGCTGCCCCTGCACTGCCGGGGGTGGGGGTGGTGGGAGACATGAGTGGGGGGCCTGGTGGAGGATGCCCATGGTGGCAGGGGGGTGGGGGTGCAGGGGGACATGAGTGGGGTCCTGGTGGAGGGTGACCCTGGATGCTGGGGGGTGGGGGTGCAGGGGGACATGAGTGGGGGCCTGGTGGAGGGTGACCCTGGATGCTGGGGGGTGGGGGTGCAGGGGGACATGAGTGGGGGCCTGGTGGAGGGTGGCCATGGTGGCAGGGGGGTGGGGATGGTGGGAGACATGAGTGGGGGGCCTGGTGGAGGATGCCCATGGTGGCAGGGGGTGAGGGTGCAGGGGGACATGAGTGGGGGCCTGGTGGAGGCTGACCCTGGATGCTGGGGGTGGGGGTGGTAGGAGACATGAGTGGGGGCCTGGTGGAGGCTGCCCCTGCACTGCCGGGGGGTAGGGGTGGTGGGAGACATGAGTGGGGGCCTGCTGGAGGCTGCCCCTGCAAAGCCGGGGGGTGGGGGTGGTGGGAGACATGAGTGGGGGCCTGCTGGAGGCTGCCCCTGCACTGCCGGGGGGTGGGGGTGTAGGGGGACATGAGTGGGGTCCTGGTGGAGGGTGGCCATGGTGGCAGGGGGGTGGGGGTGGTGGGAGACATGAGTGGGGGCCTGGTGGAGGCTGCACCTGCACTGCTGGGGGGTGGGGGTGGTGGGAGACATGCATTGTTGATCAGTAGTGCAAGGTGACATGTTTGTTGGCTGGGGGGCATGCCCATGGTGGATGGGCTGCCTGCGGGACATGGGCAGGGGTGCAGGGTAGTCCCCCGTGGTGTGGGCTGCCTGTAGGGGCCGTGGAGGTTGTGGAGCGTACACCTGGGAGGACCCACACGGCCAATTCACGTGTAGTACTCCCCAGAACCCCTGAAATACGCATTCCCTGCTGCTATCGCGTGTGAAACTTCCCACGCACCCCTGAAATACACGTACCCTGCTCGCACTGGGACAATCGCGTGTGCAACTTCCCGCGCACCCCTGAAATACACGTACCCTGCTCGCACTGCAACAATCGCGTGTGCAACTTCGCGCGCACCCCTGAAATATACATACCTTGCTGAAATCGCGTGTGGAACTTCCCGCGCACCCCTGAAATACACGTACCCTGCTCGCACTGGGACAATCGCGTGTGCAACTTCCCGCGCACCCCTCAGATACACGTACCCTGCTCGCACTGGGACTATCGCGTGTGGAACTTCCCGCGCACCCCTGAAATACACGTACCCTGCTCGCACTGGGCCAATCGCGTGTGTAACTTCCCGCGCACCCCTCAAATACACGTACCCTGATGAAATCGCGTGTGGAACTTCCCGTGCACCCCTGAAATGCACGTACCCTGCAGAAATCGCGTGTGGTACTTGCCGCGCACCCCTGAAATACACGTGCCCTGCTGAAATTGCGTGTGCAACTTCCCGCGCACCCCTGAAATTCACGTACCCTGCTCGCACTGGGACTATCGCGTGTGGAACTTCACGCGCACCCCTGAAATACACGTACCCTGCTCGCACTGGGCCAATCGCGTGTGTAACTTCCCGCGCACCCCTAAAATACATGTACCCTGATGAAATCGCGTGTGGAACTTCCCGCGCACCCATGGAATACACGTACCCTGCTCGCACTGGGCCAATCGCGTGTGTAACTTCCCGCGCACCCCTCAAATACACGTACCCTGATGAAATCGCGTGTGGAACTTCCCGCGCACCCATGGAATACACGTACCCTGCTCGCACTGGCCCATTCGCGTGTGGAACTTCCCGCGCACCCCTGAAATGCACGTACCCTGCAGAAATCGCGTGTGCAACTTCCCGCGCACCCCTGAAATTCACATACCCTGCTTGCACGGGGCCAGTCGCGTGTGGAACTTCCCACGCACCCCTGCAATACACGTTCCCCGCTTGCCGTTTGCTGTTTGCCAGCCCGGTGAACTGGTCCAGGGTTAGCGCAGCCCTTTGCGATGATTTAGCGATTTGGATGGCTTTTCCTTGCGCGAGGGCGTTCTTGGGGGCGTTACTGGCGCTGCTGCAGGGTCGCTGCGATTCTCTGCGCCACGGCTGGTTTGGAAGCCTGAAATCCATGAATACGTTGTGCGCGGAAATCGGTTTTAGTGCACGTGCCTGGCGCTGTCAATCGCACGCGGACACTCTGCGCCAGCCGCTTGCGACACTTTTCTGCGAAATTCTATGAATTACCCTGTCAATCTTTTTTAGGTTTTGGTCTCCTTTTACTTATATTCGTAGTTTGATTCCTGCGTTCTTCTTATTGGGTTACTGTTGAGTATGTTTTAGTAAAGTCCAATTGTCATTGGACTCAACAAGACTTAACCCTTTGTTTCAGGGCCCTGGTTTCTAACGTAGGCCTGTACTAACCAAGATTGGTAGAGTGGCAGAGCAGCCAGGTTTATCATAGGAAGAGAAATGTGAGCTGTAAATACATACAAAGAAACCAGAACATACCAAAGATCCACTAGAAACTAAAGGATTATTGTATCAACTAGCAACATCAAGCATACATTTAGAATATTAACGAACAATAAAGCAGGTGAGTCATGTATTATATACTTTTCTTATCCAAACACAGAGTGACTTCAGTTCAGGTCAGTAAAAGTACTTATTTTAAATTAACTCTGTATTATTCAAGTAAAGGTAAGTTCAAGAATGTAAAGAGAAACAATCACAGGCAAGCATTCTGGTAGAAACTCTTTTAAGGTTTAGGCAGTCTTTTCGATAACAAGAAATGAGTTATTCAGTTCAGGTTTTGGGAGGGAAACAATCATTGCCACGACCAAGAGGTTCTGAAGATTTACTTTAAGGGAACCAGCAATGCCAAAGTCAAAAGGAGAACAATAGTTCGAATGCAAATCTTCCTAGCACAGGTATGTAACAAGTTAGTTGATCTTTGTAAAAAAAAAAAAATTTGCAGGAGTTTAGGAGAAGCCTTCCTGTAGGGCACGAGCTGTTAGGCCTGGGCTACTGTAAGTGGGTTAACACCCAAACAGTAGAGACAGTGTTCCAAAAGCAAAGGAGTGACACAAATGGCTTCAGGTAAGATTGGCAACAGCCCCAGAGTACCTTGAGAGTGAAGAAGATGATGCAGATGGACACCTTCTGGATGCACAGTTGCAAACCCCGTCTGCAAATCCTTGGTTGTGGTAGGGATGAGGGAACCCTGGCAGCAGGAGCCAAGAGAGGGACTCATCAGCAAATAATTATTCTTACTCTTGCATTGGTTTTGTGGTTTTGGCTCATTTCTCTCAGCACCAGTAGCAGACGATCACTGCTGGTTATAATCTTCTTCTTTTCTCAGTCCTACAGTCTGGTGAGGAGACTCTGAGAAGAGTCTTGCTTCTGGAGGTCCATACGGATACCACTGAAGTTCCAGCAAGATTCATTAATAGTAAGATAATGCATTCCAAAGTAGTTCAGGTACCCCGTGTATCGGGATTATGCAGCATGGAAGGTCACAGGACGTTGAGGGATGGCTTGAGGTTGCTTATGCCTAACAGCCTAGAGGAAGTAGTCATGCTTGGTGGAACTTGCCTGTCTATTCACAAATAGGGTCAGGACAGCAGCAGTGCTTCAGCTGTGCATCTGTGGGTACTGGAGCTGCTGAAGGTGTCTCTGGTCATCTTCTTCTTCAAAGCTTCAGTTCCAGTGGTTGAGTTAGCCTGCTGTTGCAAAAGCCTCACCTTTTATGAAGGAACCCATTCATTTAGTCCTGTGGGTATATCAATCACCGAGGGGTGGATGTCCGTGCAGGACAACTGGCTGCCCATTTCAAACTGGTTCCAGCTAGGCATACCTTCAGACAAAGGCCAGAGAAGTTTCAGGCTCCTCCCTCACTTCCTGCCTCAGCAGACACACTGGAGCCTTGGCAGGCTTCACAAAGGGATACCACCAAAGGCAAAACCCAAAGGTGACCCACCCACACATGGAATTGTAGAAGAAGGGCCAAGAAGGAACACACAGATGAGAAATGGTGATAAAAGAAGACTGGAGCATTTTGGGAAAATGTACACCCATTGGCTCTGTGCTGCAGCTGTGACAACAGACTGCGAGAAACTAACTCCAACAGTTGTCAGACTGTAACTATAAAAGCAGTGGGAAAAGATTTACAGTGTAGCCCGTCAGCAGTACACATAAAATGGGGTGTGCTGATCCCACAAAAGAAAGGTATGAAAGATAAAAGTATCCTACTATCCATGAGAACAGTTGTTCTCAGGAAAAAGTAAAAAAAATAGCAACACTGCACGTAGGGTGCTGCGGACATTTATTACAGATGTCTGTAATGAAATATGTGGAGGAAAGCATGGCTACGTTAAAAGTAAAAAGAATATAGCAGCCTAAAAATAGGGTTTCCATCTCAGAGCAAAAATAATTAGTGAGTGGTAAAAGTCCCACTCACTCAGTAGAATAAAGGAAAACATTCCCAGAAGTACAACAAAAGTTCTGGGGGTCTCCCAGGTTGAGAGGAATTGGCACAATAAAAGAACATTCTCCCTAACAGTTAAGTCTGAATAAAGGAAAACATTCCCAGAAGTACAACAAAAGTTCTGGGGGTCTCCCAGGTTGAGAGGAATTGGCACAATAAAAGAACATTCTCCCTAACAGTTAAGTCTACCTTCATTAGTTTCACTTGACAGTGGTAGTTTACTCATGGTACACTATATCAGAGAGTGTATTCTCGACTTTTTAACTTCAAGTTCTAGTGGTCTTCTTCCTCTTTCCCAGGGTTCTGTTTAGCAGTTTCCCTTTTGTTCCTAACCAGCCCTTTTCGTCACGTTCTTTACAATTTCTTCATTTCTCCAGTTATGCTGGTTTATTAGGGAAATATGGCCTTCCTGGCTTTCAAACGTTCCACCTCTTATATCTGGTTACCCCACTGGCCTCCCCCTCTTCCCAGTCACCCAGTACCTGTGTTTTCCAGGGTGACCTCGCGGGATTCGACACGTGGTCAGCTAACCAATTTGCCTTTCTGATTTCTACGTCTCTGGCTTCGCTCGCGTTTCATTCTCAGTGAAAGTCTGAGTTTCATGGATGCTGGCGGCAGGGAGCTGTCAGTGCTGCCTGCAGTAATGGTCTCCACATTGTTCACCGGGCACCTGGCCCACCATGGTATAACTGTGGTCACACCACCATTTTAGACAGACCTTCTCTCCCTGTCTCTACAACAATGCCCCCCTTGTCTTTGTTGCTTGTTCTCTGGCATTTCAAGCTGGCTTTATACAACTTTTCAATTGCTGCGGGCTCTGTGCCTTCCTCCAGTTCCACCTCTCCAAGGCATGCTTAAGTCAGGGGGCTTCCCCTGATCACCGTACTTTCACTCTCCCCTTGGGACTCACATGTCTCAGTTAAATATATGCCTTTTCTTAAAGAGATATTCTTTACCTTTGTTTAATCCACCATTCTCTGAAGCAACATAGAAGGATGACACAGTATTCTTCAAGGAAGGCAGTCCCATATATGCAGATATGGTGGTTGGTCTACGGAGTTCCCTGTGGGAGCGGAAGTCCTCATACCCTAATGGGGAGTCATTCCCACTGAGTTCCCACTTGCCCAGACTCCTATGGAAGGTCCTGCACAGCGGACTCACTTCCCTAGACTCAGCGGGGTGGCTAAGGGCCGAATACTCCCAATTCACCACAGTGTCCATTATTATAAATGGGGATAATGATACCATGCTTTCAGGAAGGTGGCTATTTTTGTTTGACTGATCACCATTATTACTGTGTACAGTACTATACTGTTTGTATCATCAATACACTTTGTAGGTGTCAGGCCCAAACTTCTACAATTCTTTTAGAGTCTTTTAATGATATTTAATGTATGTTTGAAATGCTAAGACAATTGTGCTAATAGCTTTGGAACAAATGTTAAATTGGAATTTTCCCCAAGTATATTCTTATTGTTGATTTGCCACTCATTGGCAGAGATAGGCCAAAGCTAAAACAGTTGGGGGGGTAACACCTTGCATTAAATACCTTTAGCATTTATGTGTCTTATTTTAATGTTTCGAGTATTTTTTACCAGCTTTTGCAATTTACAGGTCCTCAGTTATTCCACCAGACAATTTGTATTATGCACAGTCTAACATCGTTTTTAGTTATTTTCATTACTGAAAGAGACCGAGATGTTTATATTTACACTTAGCTTGTCTACCCATGGCCATTTTCTTACTCTTAGGTGACTTTGTTTTAAATAAGGTATCAACCTGCTTATCCCATTATATATTACACTTAGCTATTATTCCCAGGTTGTCATCATACCATTTTGTATAATCCTACCATTACTGAAGGTAATAACTCCTATACTGTCTTTCATCTAGGTAATACGTTGAGTCACCATGCATTTTGAAGTTGTAACATTTCTAGGTATTTCATCAAATTTCTATGATGAGTGTTTCCAGCTGTGTTGTGCATCCCCTAACTTCATTTTTCACCTGAAGGATAATGCTCTCAAAAGAATGGGTTTAATCATCACAGAAATTCAATCATGTGCTGTCAGTCGATATTGAGCAATCAGTATCTTTTAACTATCCATTGTCAAGCCGATCAGTTGATTCAATACCATATATCACACTATTATTAGGGTTTTGTACTCAGCGGGCGGTGGCAGCCTCCCAGCCAATGATGAGACTCCTCAGTGCTGGAGGATGCCATCTTCCCCACCGGGGAACAATGTAACTGCTCCCCACCGCCACTCCTCTCCCCCTCCTTATCCACACATTTACCTCCACCCCACTTACCTTCTCCATTTGGATCCTTTTTGGGAGCGGACACGCTAGGAACACTTATGTCCCCAGCACGTTTGCTCCAGATCTACTACTCACAGCCATGGAAAGGGAGAAGGGACTATTTGTAGTCCCTTCTCTCCTTCCCATTGCAGCCATTTTCTTTGTTTACTTTTTTTCGTATTTTTTTAATGGCTACCATAGAAAGGGAGCATGGGCTATGTGTAGACCCTTGTCCAGTTGCAAGGCGGCCATTTTGTATGTTTACTTTTTTTTTTACTTTTTTCAATGGCCACGTTTGGAAAGGGAGAACAGACTTCGATTCTCCTTCCTTGGTGGACATTTTTCTATTTGTTTTGCTCTTTTCAGTTGCAAAACTCTGGAGCATTTTGCAACTGAAAAATATTCCTTTTAGTACCCCAGTTTTATGAGCTGGGTACTAATAGCAATAAGCCCCTCAAATGCAGGGGAATTAACACTTCAGTTTTTGCCTCAGGGCCTGAGTAAAGTTTGCCCTTGTTTCGCTCGGGCCTGTAACTATGGGCACAGGGCATTACCTGACGCTGTAATGCACCCTCCCCTGCTCGTGGCTTATTGCCTAAATAGAGTATTTTCAGCAACACTTTGATTATGAGAAATCCATATATTTCTCCAGTTCCTTGATCTAATCACATTTTTATGTTACTTTTTATGTCACTTTTTCCAAGCTCTGAATTGGCATTCTGTGTTATCAGTTTTAATGAAATGAAAGTATCCTTCTTGATTCACTGTGTGAGTGACATCTGAGGATGCCTCAATGATGACTTCATAAGTAATTCATTTTTTTGTTTGCATTTGTTCCACTTAGGCAAAGTTTTTTTTTTGTTCTTTCCTTCAGTATTTTATGAGTAATTGACTTAATCAGTGAAATTACTTCAGCGTGTTTCCATGGTGGAAGGTACAGTAAAACAAGTTGCAGTGCATTCATTCATTCACTCTAGACAAATCTAAGGTAATATCCCCGGTTTTGTACGATCGGACTGAAAAAAAAGGTCCCACCGTACAAAACGACTGAAAAACGCTACCACCAAAGGTTCGAACACCAAAAGTTTGAACCTTTGGTGGTAGCATTGCAGGTAAGTAAAAAAATAAAGAGGGTGGGGGCTGCGGGGGTGTCCCCTGCAACACCGCGCTCACTATACCGTGTGGCACAGTGAGCAGGGTGTTGCGGGGGACACCGCCACAGCACCCCCACAAAAGAAAATGAAAAAAAACGGGGGTTGAAGGGTGTCCCAAGCAACACCCCGCTCACTATACTTTACAGTATAGTGAGAAGGGGTTTGCGGGGGAAACCCCTGCAGCCCCCGTAGTATGTAAGGGGGTTTGCATGAGAAAAGTGCAAACTTTTGGTAGTTTGCACCTTTCGCAGGCGAACATTCCGGCCGGTAAAATCAGCCGTGGTCGGATCACTTAGAATCATATCCACCTCTATCCTTTCCTAAGAATTTTGCCTGTGCTTTAAGTGGTGTTGGATTGATTGAGCAGCTTCCGCCTTCATGTGTACAGCATTGCTAGTATCAGGTTTCATGTTGAATAAATTATATGTATGTGCCCCGGTTCCAGGTTGTGCTGATATCATCCTCCTGTCCAATCATACCAGATTTGGAAGAAAGAGGCAGAGCACTCCTATTAATAGGAGAGGACAATGCTACACCAGCCAACTTCATTAAAGGAAAATCTGGTGTAACTAGCAGATGGTTATCATGAAAATCATCCTGCACCTGGTGTATACTTAAGTGAGGGGTGCCTAGCGCATGAGTTTGTTTAGTTAACAGATGTAGTTAACAGATGTCAAGGCTATAGTCATCAAGGCATTGCATAGTACGAACCTGTTCTGTTGTGCAGGTGTAAACATATTATTATTAAGCTAGTGATGTCATTCACCTGTTTCTCCATTTCTTCAATATTCACTGCTTTGTTCAGGTCATTTGAGGACAAGTTTGGTTGAGTTTACAAATAAGTGTGATGGAACAAATCAATCAATTACGCCTGAAGGCACTGCGAGTTGGGAAAATGTATGGTTCTTTGGCTATCACTGCTTCTATTGATGCATTGGGTAACAAACATCTCTATTTTACCCAGTGCATTATATTTTGATAATCTGCAGAATTTCTATGCAAAAGATTATTTACTTTTAATGTATCACCAGAGTCTATGCTCAGCCCATTCTTATGAAACTCTATAATTTGAGTATTGCAGTAGCAGGAACCTCTAACTAAGTAGCACTGATCAGTGTTGAGTCAGTGTATAGTTTTTGTTTTGCTGTTCATTGTAATGTTCTTTGTTCAAGTATACCTGCCAAAATGGTGTTACTCCTGCTCCACCCTTCCATTTAGTCAATATTATCCATAATGCTGTCCACCTTTACCCTCATCACCAGTTATCTTGTTGATAGTGTCCATATGTGCTGCGGAAACACCACATCAGCATATGTGGTGATAGTTAATATCACTTCTGGGTGAGCTTAACGATTCAGAAGCAGCTGCTAAAAGCCAACATTGCTCCAAGTGCCAATAAACAGCTCCATAGTCACCATGTAAATGTCAGCAGCTAGGTCATCAAATCTCCACATCAGCCTAGATGGTGAGCTTTAATAAAACTGCTGGGAGAGATTAACAATTCAAGAGCTGCTGAAAAAAAGCGAAAACGGCTTAAAGGGCCACACAAACGGGGTCCTCAAGCCACCATGTACACATTTAAAGATCAGCAGCCAGGTAATCAGCGTACCACTTCAGTGAAGGTGGAGAGATTTACTAGGTGGGCATAACAATTCAGAAGTAGCTTCTGAAAGCCAGCATGGCACAAAGGGCTTTCCTTTTGTCACACCCTACCTTGCCTTGTTTTCTGCCTTCAGGCCATATTGCTGCTTTCATTATTTTCTTTGTTTTTGTGCTGTTTGATTCTCTGGCCATTCTGCTCCTTGCCTCTTTTGTATCGTACGCTTATTCCTTTTCACCCAAAGTGGTGGAGTGTCACCCCTGCCAGTGCTTGTATTATTCTAACAACACTTCATCAGTGGTGGCACATTTCTGTGTGGTGCTGGATGGTTAAGTCCTTTCTGCTCAAAGTTGTATCTTGACCAAGGTCAAAGTTGTATCTTGACCAAGGTCAAAGTTGTATCTTGACCAAGGGAGAGGCAGTCCCTGCCTCACTGCCTGGCAATCTGCCCGGGGAGGCAACATGTCATCATCGAGGTATCAGATTCCTATCAGTATTGGATAAAAGGCACTAACAAATAGCTTGGGCCACAGTATGACAGGTATTATCATATATTGTTTGGACAAATAATCTTTGGTTATACAGTATTTGGGCACACCTTTCTTATTTCCGATGCAACAGTGGCCAGATTAAAATAAAATGCATACTTGCAAAGATTTAACCCTTTACATGCATACACCCGAGACAATTCTAGGCTGTTATTCTTCTGCTGTCTAAAGCAGGAACACAAATGCTAGTATTCAAAACACTGTCAAGTGAAAACCCAAGACTAGCTGCATTTTTCACAACTGACGCTCATTCCGTGAATGCCAGACCTTAGAGTAACACGTCTGTTGGAGATAGGATCCACAGGATAGGCACCGAGGTTTCAATGATCAACCAGAGAAGCAGAGATCAGCTCCTGGAGGGGTGATCCTGCACTGTGCAGTGATCTATAGGTCCGGATATTGTTGTATTGTATCCATACAGGAGGGCTGTCGGCACCCCCTCTTGAGGCCGGGCAACTGCTAAAGACACAAAATACACATTTGTGTATTAGAAATTTAACACGTCCTGATGAAGGCCGCACATCTGGGAAACTACAGTTTTGTTTCATGAGATGGCAGAAACACACAGTGTTGACTTTAAATGTAGCAACAATCGACACTGCAAACAAAGGGCAGGTCTAGCAAAAGCAAAAATCCAAAGTTATCCTGGATTAAATCGAGATTTGTTTCATAAATTGCACTGAGAGGGCAGATCTATGTTGTCCATGGATGCCAACTTAGCACAAATGGTTTTTTTTGTGTCTGAGAATTAAATGAGATGTTATTGTTTGTTATATAAATGTGTATGAAGGCTTAAAGATGGGACACAGAATGAGTATAGATGAATTATTTTAATGAAAGATGTTTTATTGTATGAATACAAATATATTTTAAATTGAAAAGTTAAGTATCAGAAATATACTGAAGTTATTTGTGTGTGACATATAAGCCTTGGTCACTTATACTTTATATATGTCATTGTGAACCCGGAGGATCAAGGCGTACCAGGTACCTTTAATATACCTAAGGAGCATTTCACAGTTATCGGGTTCTGTGATGTGGAGAAATATACTTTTGGGGTATGCAGTACTGAGCAAGCCATACATTCTCTGGACACAGCCATCATGAATAATGTAATTACATCAGTATTGACAAATGCATGTATCTCTGACCCTTCGTGTTGTTCTGTCACACCTCTTCACACAGATGGCAGACCCGATGAGCCACACCGGATGTTCAATAAACAGAACTGTCACACTTAAGGATATGCCCCTTGCAATGAAGCCAATGTTTCAGGTATCAGCAGCACCACAAGTTATATTTTGGCAGTAAGCTTGTGTACCATGCCAATCACCCCCATATGGTACTTACTGTGCTGAGGCTTGTCTGGATAGTGGCCTATGTTGCCCATGTCAGGTGTAACTAAACTGTGGTCTATGGGAGAAAGGAACCGGGAAAAATGTGAGAAGTGCAGCAGAAGTACGATAGAAACAAACAGACACACAATTGGAAAGGTACAAGTGGCTTGAGAGAGTGTGTCTGTTTCTGATAATAGGGGTGCTTGCACATTCCTAGGTAAAAGATAAAGCTACTCATTAAATCATTAATCAAGCCCTCTTACAATACTGAATATTTACTGGAAAGGCATGTTCTAGTAAATGTTTGTGTGGTACTAGAATTGGTCAGAACATGGTTCTGTGATGAACTCGAGATGTATTAAAGTGCACCCTTGAAGTGTGGAGGCATCTTCACCAGAAACAAAAAAAAAACATTTTAAATGCCGCACTCTCCGATCTCCAAGAGGATAATATGGGAGCAGGAGTCAAGTTACCAAAGTGCTTGAGGCAAGAGTTGGCTGTGTACAGGTGTAAAGCTGAATTTGGGAAACACAAAAGGGGTAGAGGGGAAAATTGAAAAGCAAGATATTCTTAGAGCCATACGTGCTTGACCACTGGGTGAATGAGATGATTGAATGGCTCCAGTTAGATTTTGTGGCACAATGATAACGGTGACTGTGTGTAGACTGTCATCTCATGGCAATGTTTACTCCTCTTGATCAAGGAAGCAAACTCACTGAAAATCCCTTTTCTTACTGTGTCGGAAGTCCAAGGGGCACATAAAGCATGATGCATCTGAAGTTGTTCACCTAATCTTAGGTCGCGAAAGAAAACCTAAAGAAATGCTAATGAAATAGAATTCAATGCAATGCAATACGCTGTGTCTGATTATATACTGTGCCATATTGCCACCATAGTGCTCTAGAAGTAGACATGCTGTGTCCCACCCCGAATCTCCAGACCATAGTGCAGTGTATGGTTCAATTACACAAGGGTGCATGTGAGTGGGTTGAGACACATTTAGACAGGCAGGTGGTCACTTTGATGACACCTTGCAAAACGATCCCCTTTTTGACAAAGCTGAAGCTAAATACGTTTTATCTGCTTGACACCTCGCCTCGCCTCTTGCCTTGCTCACCCAGATCCTGCTTCTCCTGGAGATGGAAGCCAGCCACAGCAGTTGGCAAAGAGGCAAGTTAAGGAAATTATGCTTCTCAAATGAACAGAAGTGTTAAACCCTGATTCTCCCTAAACACAATGGAAAGAGCACAAACAATGACAAACATAACAGGGCTGTTTAATATGGCATTACATGATGTGTTTTGTATAGGTCTAGGTATTTGCCTATGTATGTGCAAGGCAAGGTAAGATTATAAGAACAATGGAATTTGTTCCAAATAAAATAAAATATCTGATGAACATTCACAGAGGCCACACCCTTTTTAAGAGCCCAACACACTCAAGTTCCAGGAGCCCTTGGCTACCAGAATGAAGCAGTGAGCCCTTGGAAGCAATGTCAAAGATGTCTACAGTACTCCTAACAACCTTTGACAGTACTTATTATCTCGCCAAGAAATACCTTGTTTGTTAGATAGTACAGATTGTATCAATGGCCTGTCAATGTCAGAATCTGAATCTATCAGCCCCACAGGGCGTCGGTATGCAATCCTCCATGCTCCCCTGCATGTAATGGAAAAGGAAAAACCCCAAAGAACAAAGATATAAATAATAGTTACGATAGTGTACAGCCTTCAGAGGGAAATAAACCTAATGTTCACTTTAAGAAAAAAAAAGAAAAAAGAAAACAAAGCAACAATTTGTCTGTTTTATCATGTGTTGCACATCACGTCAAATAGCCCAGAATTACTCTGAGTAGTGGATGCGATGGTGATTTCCAGTTGGCCCCATATACACACAATTAGGTCGTTGATTCTTTTTGGGGATTTTGGGACAGTGTGGGCAAATTCCAGCGAAACCCAAATGGTGGCAGCATTGCTCCAGAAGTAAGGAGAGCCCAGTGGACAGCGGAAGGCATAGCTAGCTGCCCTCCTATTGGGCTGTGGTGTGCAATGGAGGTCCGTTGCTTTCTTCCACCCCTGCAGGCACACTGCCAATGCAGAGCGCCGGGAGACCATGACCAAGTGATGCTGTCTGTGCTCTTGTAATTGCAGGTTCCAGATATTTGGGGCATCAAAGTTAATATAAACCATCAAAGTTGCCAGCCACAAATGGGAGGACTTAAACAGGCATGACTGTGCAACGGCAGAGGTGCAGCCTGCTCCATAGTGGCACAACAGTGTTTCATTGGGGGTGGGGATCCTTTAACAAGCTCCATTTTTAATGGTAGATTTTTCCAGTAGAGTCCTCCTATGGCACAGTTCATTTCAGCTGTGCTGGGTGTTTCGAAATACACTAAAGATAAGCAACAAAGTGCATAATATATGTGTATATCCACAACCACATACCAGCTAATCACAACACGTGATGATCTCCTGGGAGCCAACATAAATACGACAAGGTGGCGTGCACTGTTCACATGTGGGTATCGATTAGGCATTTAGTCATCTGGAACACATGTTTTGAAAGTACCAATGATTGTTGGGGCAGTCCCACCAGACTGCCTTAGACACCTCCCTGATTGATTGGTAAACTGCTAAACTCATTAGAGGGTTACATTTGTCTGCACAGGAAAGGAAAATGGAAGGTGTGAAGTGATGGGGAAATGTAACTCAAAACAAAATTAACCGATTAAATGTAGGCAGGGCAGGTTAGAGGAGGAAGAAAGAGAGTGTTTGTGATAGCTTGGGTGCATGCTGATACAGTCAAAGTATGACTATTTTCAAAAATTGAGTTCTGATAACCTGTCATATTTATTTTGGGGTGTTTTCGAAGTACTGCATGCCGATATTGTCAGTCGTGTACAAAGCAACTTGACCTTAATGAGATATAGCATAAGAAAATGTATTATATACATGTGATGTAAACATAATAAACAGATATTATGACAAATTAGAATTATGTCTATACAGAAGAAATAAAGGAGGAGTATTAAATAAACAAATGTATAAAAATAAAAAGGATCAAAGCACTTTTAAAAACAGTTTCAAATATCAAAATTGGGAAGGGAGAATTAATAGGGAAAACACAAGGGGTGAACAGGTTTAGGTATAGATGTAGTTTAGAAGCAAGAGTAAGTCCAACAGGTGTGTATTGTTGGCTACACTCCTATAAAGCAAATTGTACATCTGCATCAATACGCGCAATTTCATATTATTTCTGACAAAGATGCATTTGGGAACACAAGAATTGATCCACCTCAACATTGCACAACATTATTTATGTATTCATTGTGTATTTACGATGTGCCTCTACACAAGGTGTTTCAAGGTGCAACAAGATAGGAAAGGGGTGGGGTGTATGAAAAAATGGAAGAAAAACAAAAACGGTCCTACTAGGCCTTGTGACATGTTCCAGCACTAGGACATATGCATGACATAACGTAGCATACCAAAGCTACACAATGATAGAATGTCAAGCCTATAGCAAAGATAGTGTAGGGTAGCATAACACAACCTTAGCAATAACATAGCAATAATGCATTCCAGCACTGCAAAAGTAGCACAGACTGGGCACACAGCTGCATTCTGAACTGCCACGGTTTGTCAGAAGGGAGTCCAATATTCATAGTCTAACCTGGAGCTAATCAGGGTACATAGAATCATTGCGTGTTGATCTAGTGGGAGACAAGAGAGCTTTTTCTGCAGCTGGCAGAGTCTAAAAGAGGCAGAAGTTTCCAGATTACTCCCAGATTTGGTTACCTTATCTGCAAAGGTGGTTTCCTGTCCAGATATGAGGGGTAGGGCACCATGGGGAATTGCTCAATAATTGTAAAAGAACAGGAATCATGTCCTCAGTCTCAAATGCATTCAACAGCCCCACATTCTGGACACAATGGCCTCCAGACAACCTAAGACCTTTGATCAATCTTCCACAGGTCCACCCTCCTATATGCAGATCTGGGTATTGTCATCATATGCTTGATAGGTGAGGCTATGTTTGGTGAATATATCATCAGCGGGTGCAAGTAGATTTTTAAAAGCAAAAGGCAGAGTGGAGAAACCTCTGCGCCTCCACAATTAGTAGCCAATGGGACCGATAAGGAAGGCCCACACGTCACTGTCTGAAATCCTGTATAGGGGCAAGAGCAAAACCAGCAATCATCCTGTTCTGCTGTCTATGCAGTCGATTTCAAACAGCAAGACGATTTTCATGGTCCACATATCAAATACCACAGAGAAGTCAGTACTATCAACACAGAAAGATACCCATCATCAAATATCATCCCATACCGAGACCAGGAGCAATGATCTGCCACGTCTGGGCATACACCCAATTGAGACTTATCTAAAATGTCTTGCCCCTACACAAAGCCTGCTGTCATCAGGTAACCACCCCCTTTTCCAAAGTTGTGGCTGGCCACATTAGCCCAGTAATGTACTTCTGATGTTTTTGTTCCGAATCCAAATAGTGTTTTTCTTTGCAATGCAGTAATTCATTATTCCTTCTGCATTAAAGGGTCTAATCTAAAGAATAAATAATAAAATTGACAATCAGAGGGGCAATAGTTTCAGCATGTTCTTTGTCGGCTAGAGCAGGCAGAGCATTCCCCTACACTGCAAAAGGGGGAAGGAGATTGTATCATAGAGCAAAAACATGTGCGTGAAACTGGACTGAGGTTTTACAATGGGGGCTTTGGTGGTGAGACCGCCAGTTCCAAAGGGCTGTAACTGGTCCAATTATTGTCAATATCTCTATGAATCTCTTTTATTTATTAGATGAAAAGCTGTTTATGTTGTCAAATCTCCCCAGAGAAAGGAATTCATTGTCTTTGTCATTGATAGGATTTAGGAAACTTTGAATTGACTCGGAGACCTCCCTGAGATTGTTGTCAGCAAAGTGGATCTTTTCTGAATAGAAAGCCGTGTTGTTTCAAAAATGTTTTTTTTTTAATTTAAATACAAGGGCTGTTCGGAGGTACATTTTCTGAACTTTGGCATTTCCTCCACGTGTCTTTCTTCCTTCAGTAAATCAATTTAGCAAACTTTAATTCTAGAGTAAACAAGGGTGCAAATATCTTGGGACATTTGTTTGTAATTAGCATGGTATTCATGCTGTTCATCCGTCAAAATGCATCCTGACAGAAATTCAAACAGTTGGAAGCAGACCCTGAAATATTTAAAGGTGGTTGCCTTTTGTTTGAGAGGAAAGTACATTTTGCGTTCTTCTAAAAAGGCCAGACTGACCTAAGTAGGTGGGCCTTAAAATATGCATGAACCAAATGAAATGAGCAGAACAAGGGAAAGGATTGATCAATTTTAGCATGATGTCTCTGAATATGTTATTCTCTAATCAGTGGCCTTTAATTTGGGACTTGTTTTTGTCAAAGACCTACCATGAGCTACTAAAGTTTCTGTCCATTTAACGCTTGCAAGATTTTCTGGGAAATCTGTCCAAATGCTAACATCTCTGTATGTCTAACGATCTGGATGCTAAAAAGAGTTCTAAAGATCGTCCAGTGTTACCTGGAGGCTGTTTGTTTTTTTTTTTCTTTTTTTTTTTTTCAGTCACCTGGAGGCTGTTTGAATAACCATATTTTATATATAAAGCTTTACGTTTACCATCCGTCCTTAAGTGGCCTCATTCGAGTCTGAAGGAGATGTTACAAAGAGAGAAAGGTCTGTTTTAAAATGTTCATTTACTCCACTTGCACGTCTCCCATTAAGATTTAGCCATTTACTGTTGTAATTTACTCTAGCCATTTACTGTTGTAATTTACTCTAGCCATTTACTGATGTAATTTACTATAACTAGAATCATGAGTATAAGACCTGAGCCATTCGGAAGGCGTGATTTAGTAATGAAAAAAGAAACAACTTTATTTTCAGAATAAGATCAGCTGTTGAATGAGCCTTCCCAATGCCTGGCGTCACATTTATAAGAGCGCACATCAGATGCCCAGTTATCCTTGAAGTAGGAACCACTTTGGTAATTATTAAGCTACTGTTTTTTTTTTCTTGTACTGATCCTCTAAAATGTAATTTTATTTAGAAATCGAGGCAGGATCTCTGACGTCCTGTTTCTAAAAAGGAATGACATGTCGGTGGAATGGTGAAATTACCTGGTAAGATCAAAGGACTCTGTTGCTGTAGGAATTCCGATAACGTGTCTCACCAAATGCCAAACAGAGCGTCAAAAGGTGCAAACAGGCCCTGTGGTTCCACATAATGACGCTGTTGGTGCGGCAAGTGTGGCGATCATGCTAAATGAAGCAATGGGTAATGGGTACAGATCATTTAAAATGAGAGACTACGTGCATGCTTCCAAAGGTCCAGTATCCCTGCAACCAAACATGTATATCAATATTAATGGATAACTGTGCACACAAAGTGGTATCCTTTATGAACGTGTGTTATGTTACCTTGTCAACCCCTTAACTCCTCAAACCAAGAACCCTTCTCATGCTTCCAGTTTTCAACCCTGTGAAACTGAAGTGGGAGTGCTCAGAATCTAAGACGGGTTGGCTGGATATTTGTAATCTGATTGAAGAGCTTGGAGTCAATATTGACATGTATGCCTGTCCAAATAAGGCCATATGGATTCCACATGTGACTTCACTATAGACTGCATCTGAAAATGTAAATTTTTGTTACTGCAATACGTGGCTTCAGTGTGGATCACATAGATAATTTCCATTGTGGCTTGGACAAAAATGTGGTGTTGCCTGCATGTAGTTTAAAGAGGGGTGTGATATAAATCTATGAACCTGTTCATTGGTTATGTGTCCCTTGTAATATCATATGCACGCTGATCTAATTTCAAGCTATCGGACATGTCATCCCATGTAATTCGTCCTTGAATAGTATTATGCCTGAACATGTGTGACTCATCCTGCATGCTTAGGTAAGGTATAAGGATTAGACCAGTGATTTTGCTTGTAGAGGCTTGAGTTATCCAAGTAAGAAGAGCATCCACATGAGTAGCACACAAGTAGCACGAAGAGCACGAGCGGGCAAAGCGGTGCTTCCAAGGTGCTTCTTGCAGGTATCACCTTACCAAGTCTCCCTGTCTTTCAAACCATTACCTAAAAAGCAGGCTACTCCCAGAAGTAAATATCATGGTCTACATTCTGGTGAAAGTTGAGCATGGTCCTAGAAATGAAGCTTATGTAGTCTGGCCCTCGATGCGATGCATAATGAGGTGGCTTTCACACAGAAGAGTGTTTCTATGGAGAGTGTAGATGTTAAAAGCAGAGAGTAATGTGCAGGGCATCACAAGCTAAAGAAGGGATAGAGGGGAGAATGTGACAACATTATATGCACATTTAAAGCTTATTCATGAAGTTAAGTGATGAATATTGGACAAGCACTCTAAAAATATTTGAAAGTTACACCTAAGTGTCATTTTTGACATCACCTTTTTTTCTCACCCCCAGCTTGATGACTCCTACGTACCCGACCATAACTGATAACCTGAATAAAGTATTTTAATGTTCCTTGCCTGAAACATGTATGTAATATTTGTAATGTAGACAAAGTGGTTGCATTGCAGCAGTACCCAGGTAGATTGTTAACAGCAGAAATAGTATTGTTTGTATTCTAGTGTGTATATATATATATATATGTTGTATGCAGTGTGTGAACTATACTTATTTTATTGTTTGAGACTAGATGGCTAGTGGTGCAAATATTGTGTTGACCTTAAATGAGCCTCATTGAATAATGAAAATGATGTTCTGTTGGTTGCTATAAAGTTGCCTCTGCTGTGAAATGTGACGAATAGTCTATGAAAGATAAATATGCATTGTACTTTGCGCGAATTATAGCTGTGCCCAGGATTCTGTGTTGCAATTCATAATATTACGTGAATTGGAATGGCAAATATTTTGCATTCATACAGTGCTGTTCCTTTCTGTTTCTATACAAGTGCTCCATTTCAGACGTTTCAGGATATCAAAATGTGTGTTCTATCCATGGGTTTAAGACTTCAGGAATAATGCCTTTGGCATAGAAGTCTTTGGTACATGCAGAAATTCATCTGATGTGTCTGTTTCTGGGATGCGCAGATGTTGTATGTGTAAGGTAAGTTAAGTGGTCTTATATAGTGTACGTCTGTCAAGAATATTGGATTCGCTGAGGGTGGTTCGGAAAAAGAAATTGGGTGGGATAGCCGGCAAGGGAGGTGCAGAAACCTGTGGTATTGGTGAGTACAGCTCAGAAATGCCCGTTACCTGTGTGCTTCCTGTCGGGCATTGGGCACGATATGCTGAATGGGTTATCCATAAGGGAAGTCCCAGGGTACAGAAGAGTAGCAATGGAAGCATTGGAATCGGGGTACTGATAGCAAACTGGCAGGGTATGTGTTTATTATGCTAGACCCTGTGGTTGTTTGATGGAGGAAATCATGTGATGGAAAGGTTCAAAGATTTTACTAGCGAGGAGTTTGTGAGGGAGGAGAAAACCGGGTAAGAGAAGTGGGTACATGCTAAGAGAATTCTTAAGGTGAGGCGGTAGAGTCCTTGATGTGTTTTGAAGAGTATGCACTGGTGTTGAACGTCATAGGAGAGAAGATTGGCATCCTGAATACGTATCACTGATTAGGATTGTGAGCCTTGTGTGGGAGGTAGAGCAGAGCAGATTCCATTGTATTGTGTTACAGTCTGGCGAGGAAGAATAGCTCAGGGGCAATGCATTTGTCTTGGACGCAAGACGAGGCAGCATAACACAGGTTCGAATCCTAAACCTGCTCTGAGAAACCACTGGCTGGTATTAAATGTGTTATAAATGAACAATTAAAATATATATATTAATCTACTTGATCCTAGTGAGCCATAAAGAGTGCATGTTTTCCTATTTGGTTGACCTTGGCTAATTGCTGATTATCCAGTTCAGCCAATTTAAGAGGCATGCCTTGAGCTAGTTTCTGATCATGTATGTTCATACCATTGAGGGATTAGCACAACAGAGCACTATCTGACAGCCCCACCGCTTTATCCACTATGGAAGTGAGTCTAGACCTGCAAGCCTAGAGTAAACAACTCATGTCGATATTTTGGGGGTGACTGCTTGTGATTTGTGTCTGACCTGGGCATGGGGTACATTGTTCTACTGACCTACCTCTCGACCTTCGGTGTCATACGCATCCCCTGAAGATGTGCAAACAATGTTATTCTCCACTGATTAAAACATAACCTACTTCTTATTTTCTCCTACACTGCCTATTGACCGTTTGTGCTTCAGATAACGGCATTTCTCACATAAGAGAACACTATCCTGCCATTGTGAGATTCTATACTAATTACAAGCATTTGGCGGTAGAATCCTTTGAATGGTATTATGAATCATTACTTGTGGCACTTCTTTTCATTGTGAACAATGTTTCCAAATTCATATTCAGAGAGAGAGCATGTTAGGGAGAATTCTCATAATTGTGATAATTCCCTTCACCTTAGAGCCCACTAGCAACTTTGCTGGATTTTCGGGGACTTGGATTTTTTTACCTGGAAAGAGTGTGAGCCTTTTTTCCCACTCTTTCATGTATTCTGATGTGTGTTTCACACTTGTGTTTGATTATGGAGTTTTAGACAACTCCATAGGCATCATCTGTTCATGTGTGTTACACAGCACCTTCGGTGCAGTGACACAGGGTTGTCATTTAGACTTCCCAAAGGTTTAAATACCTTCTCTGGGATGAACTATTGTTTCCCAGAGAATGTAAAGTGAAATTGACTTTACTAGTCTTCCCAAATTCCTAGACCCAGCACACACCATTTTACAATGGAGTGCGGGAGGGGTTACATAGTATCCCCTATGTCTAAATACTCATGTAGCTGTCAAATGCTACCCTTTCCTATTGGAAAAGCTGGTGGCAGTGGTTTAACAACAAACTACCATGATTTTTCCAGACCGCAAACACCGGTAGCTAAAAATCACGGGAGCCATGTTTTTCAAGATGGCGCCTTAAGCCCCTTCATTTAAACAGGTCCCGGTCTTCTTTTTTCGCCGTTTCATTTCGGAATGGTCCTTCCAGAGTTTGTCACTGCGTGCCAAACCAGGTTTGGTCCCTTTGTTTGTGTGCCTTTGGCAGGCTTCAGGACTGAAGCCTGCCTCTGGTGTCTGAGTGTATGGGGTGGGCAGGAAGTGAGGGAGGTTCCCGAAACTCCCTGTGCTTAGTCTCCTAGGAGACCCAAATGCACTCTGGCGTGATTGGCTGGTTGATCGTCCGGCAAGTACAGCCACCCTGCTGGGTGAGTGACAGCTAGGCTGGAATGAAAGGGAGAGAACTGTTTAAAGGGCCAGTCTCTTGGACTGGAAAGCAGAGCTGACCACTGGAACGAAAGAACCAAAGAAGAGCTGGAAGAGGATGGCTGCTGCATCTCCTGAACCGTTGGTTTGCCCGGTGAGGCCCTGCTGCTGGTCCAAATTGCCAAGTTCATCTCGACAGAGAAGCCCCTTCAAGGACGACTTCTTCCTTTGAGTTGGTGGGACCAATCAACTCGTAAGCCACCTGGATACCATTCTCAAGGCTGGTTAGGATTAACCACGGAGAGGGACACCATCTTGTGTGCTTGAATTACAGCTACTGGAACTTAAGTGACTCCATCTTGTCAGCATTTTCCAACGATCCCGTGCAGTGCAGGAGTCCCCCGATGTCCTCCCTCTTGTCCTCACGACTGAGGCTCAGGAACAGTGAGATCTGCAGTACCTGCCAGGAACAAACGTCTTCAGCTGCATTTTGTTCTTCATATTGCGCCAACCCGATTGAGAGAACGCCACTCTCGCGGTGAAAGTTTGTGTAACTTTCCCAGCTTGCAGGCCTAATCAGCTTGTGACCTAACATATGATCCTTTTTCGTCAAAACTACTTCTGTTTACTACAAGAACTGCTCTTTCCTATCCAAGACACTAGTCCATTGACTTTGGCCTATGCCTATTGAACTGAATTGAGTCGTCTTGTGAACTGAAACTATTTGCACTGCCTAAGAAAGTATTTATGATCTATTCTACTTAACTTGTGCCTTTTACTACCATTGAAAGTAACTGAAGTGCTATTTTGCTCCTACTTCAGGGTGTTTATAATATTAAGTTGCCTCCTTCTAGTGAATGTTTTCTAAATGATAGTGTAGTAAATTAATAAGTGTTTTACCAAGAAACCTTGAGTATAAGTGTCTAGTTGAACCACTGTGATTGAAAGACCTCTGTGTAACCTCTTGTACTGCTCACATTCATTCTTGAGATGAGCCTGGCTGCTCAGCTCGCTACCAAAAACTGTTTGGTACAGATTTATACCAAAGGCTGGTATGGGTTACACCTGTAGTCCTAATTTTATGTGGTGGTCCCAGAGGGTACTGCATGCAATTCTGCCTAACAGAGCACAAGAATGGCCACTGAGTACATGTAGCCCTCCGTTCTCTAAAGTGTGCAATATTTTCAATTGCACTGTGCTATGTCTGAAAACCTGCGTCACTTGCAGATGGTGTAATCATTGAGCGTGTACATGCTGCTGAAAGATGAGCAAAGGGCATATTACACTGACGTGGCAGCTTAGACATATTATTCACTCAGTGGCCCACTCACCGTTTATAAATGCAAAGTTCTGTTTATTGAATTAATGATTTTGTATTACATCTTACTTTTAAAACTGCATTCATTTCTAATGTATTGCTCCTAATAGAAATGAGTTCTCATTGCTTTGAATTTACCCTGCTACTTCTTAAGAGGAGCCTTTGGCTACTGTAAGAAATAATTATTTCTAATCTATCAGTGCATTTATTTTCAATGGCCGTTCCAGCGGTGAGATGAAATAACATTTGCATCAGTGCTAAAATTTCAGTAAATGCACTTTGCTCACGTTTTGCTCGGTATGTAATACAGAATGAAGCAAAAAAGTAAGGTGTTGTCCAAATCCATTTTATCTAAAAACCTTTCCTCATATAATTTTACTCACCAAACATATTAACAGTCTGTTTAATGTTTTTCCGCAAACTAAAATATGTTTTAAATAATACGGATTTGGGCAAAATTTGTCTGCATTCTCTCCTATACAAACAGTAAAATTGTTACTAAATACATTCTCTTCATGTATTTGCACGAGGGAAGGGTTTAGACAATCTTTTTTGTTGACGATTTGACGGAATGTTGAAAAATAAATAGCTAAATTGCCTAGCTCATTGATTTAAAATTGCTATTTTTTATTAGTAAATGATTCTCAATCAACTCTTTTTTTTACATCTGAAATATTAATTCCAACAGGTATCATCTCTTGAACGAATGGAAAAAGTTAATCAGACCTCGGTGATGGAGTTCATCCTTCTTGGTCTGACAGATGACCCTAATCTTCAAATCCTGCTATTCATTCTCTTCCTCCTAATTTATGCCATTACTTTAGTAGGCAATATTGGAATCATGTCATTGATAGTTGTGGAATCCCGTCTTCACACACCCATGTACTTTCTTCTAAGCAATTTGTCTTTATCAGATTTTTGCTACTCCTCAGTTATTACCCCTAAAATGTTGCTGGACTTCCTGTCTACTAAAAAGTCCATCTCTTTTGTTGGATGTGCTGCACAGACCTATTTCTTTGCTGTGTTTGCGAGCATGGAGTGTTATCTTCTGTCGGCAATGGCATATGACCGCTATGCTGCAATTTGCTACCCTCTACTTTACCACCTTATTATCAACAGAAGCATATGCACACAGCTGGTCGCTGCAGCCTATACAGGTGGCTTCCTTACTGCAGCCGTGCATACTGGATGCACCTTTCATGCCTCCTTTTGTGGTCCTAACGTGATTGACCACTTCTACTGTGATATACTGCCGCTGATGAAGCTTTCCTGCTCTGAAACATTCACCAGACAGACTGTCATTTTTGCTGTGGTTTTCTTCCTTGGCTTTGCCTCACTTATCATCACTGCAACATCATATATTTTTATCCTATCTGCCATACTTCAAATCCCCTCAACCACCGGTAGGCGCAAGGCATTCTCAACATGTGGTTCCCACCTGACTGCAGTCTCCTTATTTTATGGCACTGTTTTATTCATGTATATGAGACTACCTTCTAGTGACTCGGTAACACAAGACAAAATAGTGTCAGTGTGCTATACAATTATCATACCTATGTTGAACCCCCTTATCTACAGTCTGAGGAACAAAGAAGTGAAGGGCGCTATATTGGCAATTATCAGCAGGAAAAGGTTTCAAGATTATTGAGCCAATATGTATTGCTTTTTACTGTTTTCCGCGGCAAAAAGAGCATCATCAATGTTGTCAGGTAGTTGTTTTCCTTAAATGAATGATATAACGAGATGAACTTCAACCAGAATCTCTGTGCATGATCAATGTTCAGTATTTACATCTGTACACAAGTGGTAGGGCAGGATGGGAAATTAAAAGATGGGGATTGATACATCAGACCGCTCCAGAGCTCCAACAAGGGAAAGGATGTCCTTCATAGCAGTCTTGAAGCCTATAGTAGTTAGTATGGACATACATTCACGTGACGGTGACTGTATGTGGTAGTAGAGTGACGGAGTGTAAGTGTGATGCAGCAAAAGCTAGGTAGGTAACATAGAGGTTGAGAAGAGCTTGAGAACCCAGGTTGCGCGGTGATGCACAGCAAGATATGGAGTTAGGTAGATAGAATGGCGCCAGACCTCGGATAGATTTATAAACAAGAAACAATTGATGGAGGGAGCAATTGTTCATGGATAGCCATGCATAGTGGCATGCAGAAATGGATGAGGATCACGGGAGACTGACAAGTATGTGGGTAGCAAAGCCAAGAACCATGCTGAGTGGTGTAAATGTGTAGAGATGGGCGCCAAGAGGTGACTGGAGCAGTAATCCACAGCAAAATACGAGCTTTAGTGGAGTGAAAAGTGGGATGGGGCAGATTTATGGGATCAGCGGAGGTAATGAACTGTTATACATTCAGATTCCTATGAAAGAGAACTTCCAGGTTTGAAGCCATGGCACATCGAGTGATGGAGCCAGGCTGAAGGATAGAGTAATGCAGTGAGGTTTGAGACGCAAGAAAGTAGATAACCTCACTTTTGGATGAGCTATGTATGCATCAGTCAACAAAACAGAGATGTCCATCTCCTTCAACCAGATCTAGAAGCTAAATCAGACTATGATTCATATTTTTGTATTTACAACAGTGACTTATCATAATATTGCCTTGAGTCTGAGGGCCTCATCACGACTTGGGCGGTAACGCCGGTGCTATTAGTGCCGGCGCTATCTGGCCTACTGCCGAACCCCCCGGCGCTAATAGCACCGGATCACGAGTTTGGCGGTAATGGTATTCCCCATTGAGCCCATTCGGGAATCTCCCATTCCCCATTGGGCTCAATGGGTAAAGTTCGCGCTCATACCGCCGGCGAATTTTCGGCAGATTTCCCCCAGCTCAGAGCTGGGGCGAAATCCGCCGAAGCCCTGATTTGGCGGACCCTTAAATCCGGTGGTAATAGCGCTACCGCTGGATTTAAGGGTTACCGCCAAAGTCGTGATGAGGCCCTAGTCTTGAATCGTACAGTCCCCATCAGCGTGCAGTGACATGAGGGAACAAGCACATTAACTGGGAGTGCATTTGAGAATGTAAATGAAGCCCCGAAAACAGGATCACAGTAGCCACAGAGCTAAAAGAAAACAAGGTTATATGTCTTTGGTGCCCCCATAGAACCACTCCACAGCCATACAGGATATTGCTACAGTAACCAGAGTGCCTAAAATATGGCCAGGTCATCAAGACCCACGAACACTGCCCAGCACAACAGGTTGCCTCTGTATCTCACATCTCTGGCTCTTCAGTATTCTTTACCCGGCAAGGCCTAGCCAGCAGCACCAATGCAATGGAAACAAAGAGACACTGCAGAATCTGGCCTGGTAGCACCTGGAGCTGATTGACCCCTACGTTTATATGTGCTAAGACAGAACCCTTGCTATGACTGAAGCGCTCCGAGATAAGAATTACCAAAATCTTGCCCAAATAATTAGTGCCTTTGTTTCTATAAATTCTGGCACAAATTTCTACAGATCCACCTACCTTCTCGGTCATCTGACACATGAAGTGTGTGTCAGTTGAGGCCTTTGCTGCTACTTCCTCTCCTCCTCCAGTACCTTTGGCTGACACACACCCTGACACAGCCCTCTCTTACCTGCATCTCTCTATCTCTAACACTCTGGATGTCCTTGCCCCTGTCATGAGGATCTGCTTGAAGCCCAAATCCAAGTGCAACTCTTGGTATGATTTCAAACTCGCCGCCCTTAAACGCAAGTGTAGGGCGGCAGAGAGGAAGTGGAGGGCCTCGGGCACACCCCCTGACAAACTGGCCTGCCGTCTGCTCTAAAGGCAGAACAGACTTTCTGTCCTCTCTAAGAAGAGAGCCTACATCCAAGCCCACATCTCTGTGGCATCTAACAACTCGCTCAAACGTTTCAAAATCTGGACAATACTGCTGTAGTCTCTACCTCTCCTGTTCCCTCCCAGGCCCTCTGCACGATTTTGGCCTCTCATTTCACTACTGAAACTCAGGATATCCTTTCTTCCCTATATTCCTCTACCTCCTCTTCCTCCTTCTCTACCCCTCCTGGCCCGCCTGAGGCCGTCTCTCCTCCTCCTCCTTTCTCCTCCTTTCCCCTGTTCACCCCTGATGATGTTTCTAGACCAAGTCCGATCTATGAAAGTCTCATCAAAGCAGGTTCTCCCCTGCTCATGCAGAACTATCAGCGACCACATCGACACCTTTGCTCCAGCGTTGGCTGAATTCTGCAATCACTCCTTTGCCACTGGAACTTTTCCCTTCCCCTTAAGCACTATCTTGTGCACCCCCTTCTAAAGACACCCTTGGCCGATCCTTCCTCTCCGGCTAACTATCACCTGATCTCCATCACTCCTTTTCCAAACTCTTGGAAAAGCTGGACATCTCTCAGCTCAATCTAAATACTGAACCTGTTGGTTGCACTCATAACCACCAGTCTGGCTTCAGAGGTGCCAGACGCAGGGAAACTCCTCTCCTGAACACCTGTGAAGACTTGCTCTCCAATCTTGACTCTAATCTCCCTTCTGTCCTCATTATCCTCAATTTATCCTCTGCTTTTGACATGGTCAACCATGCCATCGTGCTCAATCGTCTCCGGGACAACCTTGGTATTGCTGATCAGACCCTGGCCTGGTTGACCTCCTTTCTCACCGACTAACCCTCTCAGGTCCAACTGGGGTCTTTCCTCTCTTCTCTCTCTTCTCTCTCTCTCTCTCTCTCTCTCTCTCTCATACCAGACTGGCTTGCCGCAATTCAGGAATGGTGTACCACCAAAGGTTTCTCTGTCTTAATGCCAGTAAGACTGAGATCCTCCGCATCAGGACACCTGCTCCCTCCTTTCCTCTCTCTCTTTGGCCACCCACTCTGGGCCCTCTTCCTGCTCCTTCCTGTGAGGCTAAGAACCTTGGTGTCATCTTTGACTCCACCCTCTCCTTCTCTCCTCACATCTCTGACATCTCTAAGAAGTCAAACTATCAGCTGCTCCTCCTCCGAGGTATTCTTCCTTTTCTCACTTTCCCCCAGAAACTCACTGTCTCCAGAGCTCTGGTCCTCTCTAGGCTGGCCTATTGCAACAGCCTCCTTCTAAATCTTCCTGCCTCTACTCTTTGACTTTTACAACTTATCCAGAACAGGACTATGAGACTTGTCCTTGGCCTCAAGCCCAGGGATCATATCTCTCCAGCTCTAGGCTGGGACCACTCTACCTCCAACTCTCTCTTCCAAAACATCTTCCTTCTTGAGCTCTCTGCTCATCCACCTCCAACTCTCTGAGGGCCAGACGCTTCCCCAAGCAGAGAGTTGGGGGCAGATCTATCTCCTCGACTGGGGCCTCTCTCTGGAACAGCCTCCCTGCCTCTCTCAAACTTAAGCAGAACCACCTCTGGTTCCGGAAGCAACTCAAGACGGTCCTTTTTGCTTCTGCTTTCTCTCTTCCTCTCCCCTGCTGAGGCACCTGACTGCTCCGTGCACTGGTCACCTGGTCACCCTCTGAACCTGGGCCCAGGCTCTTGCATGTCAGTTGCCCTTGCACTGCCTCCGGATCCCCAGCACTTAAGGGTCTGTATCTCCAACCATACAGTCCATTCTTTCTGCACTTATGAGCCAGCTACTGGCTGCACTTGTGAGTTAACTGCACTTCCCCCTTCCCCTCCCCCCTGGCACTTCTCCCCTTCCCTCTTCCCCGCACTTGCGCAATCTGAATGACACAAGGCCCCAATAAGATCATTATTTTGTCCTCCCTTGTTTCCGCCGCCTTGTCTTGTCGCATCTAGAAACACTTGTGTACAGGTGCGTTATAAATGCCACATCATATAATATCCATTGCAGCATCTCCTTAATGTTTATCTGACCCAGTAGTAAGAGAGATGTAAAGATAAGTACAGGCGCAGCTGCATAAGGTGTAATGTTAGAACCTTAAGATGGTGTCAGTGCACAATGTGGACTCTGGCCTCTCCAATTATGTGCGATGAGTTCACGCTTACAGAAATGGTGTAGGAATGTATGAAGAAAAGCATTGGAGGATGGGAACATATTATGTTCTTTCTTTCTTGTGCATGTGCAAAGGGGTTTGTGGATCAGCAAAGACCATAGCTGGTGAAGAGGCCCTAAACCTGAATGGCAAATTCAGGGAGGCTGAGCCACAAGCTGAAACTGAGGTTCTCTTCAGATATGCACATATGCACTACTAATATAATGATGAACATTAAATCACTACTAGTTAATTGAGCAGAATCGGTTGGCCAGATTTTCCAAAAACAACAACATATTTAGTCCTTCAACTTGGAATGGTGATCACTGCCACTTTCAGTTTCCAGAAGGAATGTTGCGACTAATCAAATTAAACAAATAACTAAATAAACAACAGCTATATTTAAAATTTCACAGGCATCATGGACATAAGGCAATCAATATCACATGAAATGGTAAATAAGTCTGTTGCGTTGGCATTACTTTTTGGTGAGATTTGGTATATTGTTCATGATGGTGGGCTTACCTTTGGGAACAGATGTTGTTTCGCTCTCATATTGAGTATTTCATAAAGTTTACACCTAAACACAAGCAGCTAGCAGAAAACTACAATCATAAACATTGTTATAAAAATATAACATGAATGCATACATACATTGTAAAATGTAAACAAGCAACACAAATGAACACCTGCTGAGCAATGAATGGGCCATTTCTCAAAATGTTTATTATTAACACATATGGAGGAACCTATTAGTAAGAAACACTAATAGAACAGATAAATACATGTATACTGACCTCAGCAGCAGGATACCCATTACAACCTGAGGATCTTAAGCCCTTCACAATACACTAACAAAGTATGCACAAAGGAAGAAGGTAGTCTGCTCCTGAACCTCAGCCAGTCTATGGGAATGTCTGATTGTAAGTCTCGGGTACAAAAAAAGAGGCAAAGCTAAAGCTTCCATTTGGCTAGGGCACAACGAAAACCCAGAAAGGAATCATATAACAAAGACAGTGTACCCTGTTGCAATTCTAATCAATTAAATTCAGACCTAGGATATACTATATAGGTTTGGAGTGAATTGAAATGTATTCTAAAGTACACATTTGATTAAAAAAAACATCCTAACCAAAAAACCTTGACCACACTATTGTGCAAAACAACTGATCTATTAATAACACAATTGTTGCTCCCACCCAGCCGAGACCCACTGATTGTAAGTCTCAACTTCCTCAACTCGTAGAATGTCTGAAGTTGCTACATTAGCACACTGGGAGGCACCTGGAGCCAATTAAAATGTGCAGAACACCGGCTACATTCACAAAGGTAAGCTAGCGTTCCAAGCACTTTCATTAAGTGTTGGGTGCTTCCCTTCCCCGCTCCACCTTCCCACTAACCTTAGCACCCGTGTAGTTTCCTACACGGTGCTTATGGTGTTATGCTTTTCCCTCGAAAATAAAAAAGAAACGTAGCTTTCCTGCACAGCACCGGGCCACGCAATGTTTTTGTTCCACAGTCCGTTTTCATTTTGATGACGTTACAGTCATCAACAATGAAAACAGACTGCAGCTTTCAGTAGCACCATGCAGCCCAGACGGACCCTTAAGTTTGGAGGCGGCCCATTACCTACAGGGTTGGCGAGCCGCCTCAGGGCATATTGCCTCCAAATATCTATATATATCACCAGAATCCTAACTGCAGAATGTCTTTAATTCCTAAAAAGGAGAGCTGCTGGACTATACAAATCTCAGTGGGTGACAACCAAATTAGAACTGTGCATAAACCTCTAGATGCATCCTATTCAAATCTCCCAGGAAAGGAGAAATGTGGTCCACCAAGTAAGGAGCACAGGAGAGCAGGGGGCAGGTTTTCGATGAAATAGACCTGAGCTTTGTGAGCCAGTTAAATGAACTCACTACCATTACCACCATTGTTGTGCAAAAACTCTGAAGGTTTTAGTATTGTTAAAAGAGCGTGCCCATGTATTTGCACTTGTGTCACCACTCCATGACATTTTCATATTATTTTGAAGTGGAGTGGAAGACAGACGGGAAAATCCATTTCCCTCTCATCAATCTTGCTCAGCTTACACCTGGATTCACTCCAGCATGGCATTTTCATGCAGACGTAAAACTAATGGATTCCGAAGGAATTCTTTGAAAATGCCACCTGTAAAGTGACATTTATAGGCGGTATTTTAATCTTTCACAATGCTGAGTAAAATGAAAGCGTTATGTTGATGTCACCTGTTTTGCTCCTTCATTTTCTGCTCCTTTTTGTGAATTTGTAAAAATTGCATGTTGCGCACCCTACAGCATGTACTTTAAATTCTGTTATGCTTAACTATCTGGGTCAAGACGCATGTACTCCACACCACAAATTGTGTTTATCTACTTACAAATAAGCACTTATTCTTGAAAATTATTCCTAATTATTTTGCTCATCAATGTTTCATTTTACATCACATGAATTAACTCGAACTCCATTGGAATACTTGGTTACGAAACGCGAAGAATAGAAGCAAATCACTCCATCACTCAAAATGAACGCTACAATAGGATCACCTAAGACACATTGATTCATTTTTTTCTTGTATAACTATTGCCCAGCAAGCTATCTTAAAAGGAACACGACTAGCCAAATTAACTACTTGTTTCAGCAAGTCACTAATTCCTTCCTACTGCCTTGAGAAAGCCTTCAATGGGTGAAATGTGTTGGCATGACATTGGGAAAAATAATAAATCATTGATGAGCAAAATAATTATGAATAATATTCAATAATAAGTGGTTATCTGTATGTAGATAAGCAACATTGGGGGTGTGGAGCACAGGTCCAGATAGTTAAGCATTTCAGTGTAAGATACCTGTTGGTTTCTAAAGGTATCCAAGTCACAGACATGCAAGACTCCTGTCACCAAATAACCAGATAATAATATGCGTGGCACAGAAACAGACCTCACAAACACATACCCACTTTTGTATTACTTATATTATGTTAAATCTGTTGGATGTATACCAGACAAAACTGCCATTGCATGATCTCCAGACACTATATATACCTCAACATGCTACAAGGTGAAGGTGCAATATTTAGAAGCCAGTCAATGGTAGGCACAGGAGCAAACCCAAGCAGGCAGTATCACAGTGGGGTCCCTGGGAACACTATAGTATAAAGTAGAATGTTGAATTTTGAGCTAAATAGCGAAGGGGTAAACAATCAAGACATATAGCAAGGCATAACATGGCCTAGCAAGGCATAATAAAGGCATGACAATGCATATCAAAGCATTGGAAGTCGAAGCAACACATGCAAAGGCCTAAAATTGCTTAGCAGCCTGACCTCCCCACAATCCTACTGGCCTCTGCAGACATCTGAAATGTCACTTTCTCCCTTGGCCACTGCCAATGCCTCTCTCTCAATCCTGCACTCTCTCTCAACCTCCCTATCTCTATCTCTCTTTCACTCTCTCTATACATTTAGATGTATATATATGTTCAATGGAAAAAAATGGTTACAGGGACGTTAAGGTTACAGGCAAAACCCAAAAAACTCAGAAATTCGCCAGTTATGTCAAGCTAAGCAACCATAACTCGCGCCACCACCGTGCACTGCTAAGACTAACACCCAGGACATCAAAGATAACATCACAAATGTAATTGATGACATCACTGATGACATCACATGTGGAATTAATGTTGATGAAAAGTCCCTACCTACAAGGGGTTGTTTTTATTATGTTGGTAACAATATGTCAGGGGTGATTATGTAATGTTAAACATGTGATAACTAGATAACAATTCAAGACCTACTACACACGTTTGCTAGTACAAACAATACATATGATGACCCACAATGCATATAAATCAGAGGCACATACAGGGAAACTAAAGTAAGGAGGAAGAAACAGCATCATCAGAAAATGTTAATAGCATTAAAGATTAGCTTCCTGTATACAAATTAATTGTGTGTTTGAGGCCTGCTATTTCCCCATGCATGTGCACCATGAGCTGAGACCAAACCCTAAGGAAAGAACTTTAAGAGCATACAACAAGGTTAACGTTTTGATATACAGCACCTTTTGAATTTTAATATTCTGATTGTCAGTGAATAAAATCACCTGGCCTAGATTTTTCAGTGAACCAAAATAAGTGAGCCAGATATGTGATGTCATCAGTGATGTCATCAATGACATTTGTGATGTCATCTTTGATGTCTTGGGTGTTAGTCTTAGCAGTGCACGGTGGTGGCGCAAGTTATGGTTGCTTAGCTTATGATAACTGGCTTATTTCTGAGGTTTTTTGGTTTTACCAGTAACTATAATGTCCCTGTAACAATGTTTTTCCATTGAATTTCCTAGGTTTTTATTAGTGCAACTTAACAATAACGTCCCTTTAACAAAGTTTTTTCTTTGAATTTCATAGGTTTTTATTAGTGCAACTTAACCATAACGTCCCTTTAACTACGTTTTTTCAGTGAATTTCATAGGTCTTTAGTAGTGCAACTTAACCATAACCAGTGCATGCTATTTTTCTACAACTTACTAATATCATACTTAGCCAATAAGCAATATCTTTGTCCAAGTTACAAAGTTTCACCTTACTACTCTGCCATTTCCCACCTTGTAGCATCATTTTTAACACGTCTATAGACGTTTTGCAACTTTTTGAAATAATTTTGCATCCATAGATGTCTGGGAATGTCTAACTTCATCGCAGATCTTCTGGACAGTGCCACGTGACCATACGCCTGCGAACGGCATGGTGACGTGTTCGCAAAGGTGTCTGCACTTCTTGATCGGATCCGTGCTTCGAAGACAGTTCATAAAGACATTTTTTACTGATCTAGGAACTTTCAACTTCAAAATTTCCCTTGCACACCTCCTACACCTTTTCATACTCATTATCCATTACCAATCTAGTACACAGTACATACCTGGAAGAATTTTATCAAAACTGCTATTTATCTTAAAAATGGCATCAGTTATTGCCATCCCTTCTCTCCCAGAGCTGCCACCACCACCAGCTGGAGGACCTTTACAACAAAAAAGTGCAATACTTTCAAAGAGAATGAAGAGGACCAAGAATATGAGGTAGAGGAAGTGCCTACTTCTAGCACCAAGATCGAATCATGGGTGTGCCAGTACTGAGTGTATCAAAAGCTAAAGCCACCAAAGTGAAATGCACTGAGTGCAATTTTGTACTCAGTCGCAGACTACCTGGACAGTACTCCTACGTGACCACGTCCATGCGCCGCCACACCAAATCCAATGACCGCAATGCTCTCAGAAAGGTTGTTCCTTTCTCAGCAAGTAGTAAGCTGTCTTCCTCCACCTCATCTTCCTCAACAATTACTGTAACCACACAGCCTGATGTCTGCGGGCTTTGGCGCATTATGATTAATAAATAAATAAATAAGGAGAGCCACGGACCATTATCGTCCATTGCAGCCCCTGAAATGGAGGATAAAGGCCATTAGCACCCCTGGTTCCCAAAGTGGGAACCCAGGGTGCTAAAACATACATTTTTCTTCCTACAGTGGGACTGCTGTCATCCCGCTGTAGAAATCCTTTTCCAAGACAGCCAACATGGAAAGAGAATGCAGGGACTCAGTACACAGCCCCTCTTCCCTTGCCATGGCAGCCTGCAAAACCCCATGAACATATTCCCACAAGCACTTTTTTCCCTTTCAAACCTATCCTACCTTCGAATAACTTTACCACATAGCCGGTCCCAGGTAGACATAGCCACTTTAACACAATTTTTCGTCCCTAGCGGTCATGGCCAGTAGCCAGATTGTCCGCGTCATGGCTTATGCCATGACCCAGACAATCTGGCTACAGCCCACGGCCACAGGATATACCTTAGTCACCAAAGGTATATAACTATTTTTTGTACCTACATTAAAACACAGGCACATTTGCAAAACCATGCTTTAATGTCCTTGCCAATGCTCCTCACGAGTTTGCTCGAAATGTGCCCAGGTTTTCTTTTTTTAAATGTCAAAATGTATGTACATAGAATAGTCATATAACTTAGCCCCCACTTGACAAAATCCATTCAGTCTTTACACAAACATTGATGGTTGGGTTTATAATATTTCTCAAAACATTTGTCTACATTCGTCAAATAGTAACAAAGTTATAAGACATCTAAAAATGTTGAGACTCCCCTCTAATTTCGCCCCCTCTTGAGAAAATCCCACCAAACTTTAAAAATATTTCTTTACAATATTTTGGGACCCTCCCTCTAATTCTGCCCCCTCTTGACAGAATCCCACAAAACTTTTCAAAACCATTTGGGAAATTGCAAAATGACATGCAGATTCATTGAGTGGCGCAAAAGTTATAAGCCATCCAAAAACTGCTTTTCCCCAACCCTGTAATGTAGAAATAGGTACAGATGTCCTAGGACATCTGAAGTGTCCACGAACACCACAGGACTGTCCCAGGACATCTGGAGTGTTCGTGGACTATCTGGGAGTGAAAGAAACTGTTTTTTGGCTTCTTATGGCCATATCCCATTCCATCCTCATCCCCACCCACATCCACAGAGATTGTTTGTTGATTTTGCCAAGTGCAATGTTGCTTTTTTTCAATGTTTTCACTGCGCTGTCCATGGACCTCAAAAAAGTCAGCGAATCCAAGATGGTGGGCGTTTCAGGAAAACCGACGCATTTCACGTTTTCTCACCACCCAATCAGCGGCCGCATCCTTGTAATCCGCAGACCACGCAAAAGTCAGCGATTTTTTCTGGCCAAGGGAAGTGAGTCCACAGAGCGGACATAGATATCACACATTTGCCTTACGTTTTATATTGTTAATAACATTTGAATCGAGTAATGGATTTGACCGAAATTTTGAACGTTATTAAAAGTCTGAGCCCACCACCACCTAACCAATCCCCCAGCCTGCTAAGTTTTGTAAAAATCCATAACAAACTAAAAAAGTTATTAAGCGTCAAAAATAAATGTTTTATTCCAAAAGGGCAACCTACTCCCCATTAATTTTTCCATAGACAAAAATGGTACATTTTTGCCAAAGCGCACAGCCCAAACCGTTGGTCGAATTTGGACCAGGTCTGAAACAACTTGAGCATGAAGCGTTGACTCGTGATCCATGCCTGGTTTGGGGTTATTCCGTGCCATAGTTATTTTAAAATTTGATGGAGAGGGTGGTGTCCCCTTCCCCAAAAATGATAGTTATACCTCCCATGGAGCATTGCAGGATCATGGTTTTTAGAAATGAAATGACTGCCATCTTGTTTTTCTCCTGCACGATGGAAGAGATATTTGCGTCTATAGAGGAGGTTATGGGAAAATGAAACGCAGTAGAAAGCTATTTGCAGGTCAAAAAACATACAAAGGCCATCAGGGGAGAGATGGGGGGATGGCTAGAGGGCACTTAGTGAAGTTGGAGGGGGAACAGGGACCGAGTTTGCAACACAAAGCTTTCCGTAGCCTCGGCTATATCCGTGAAAGCCGAAATCCCAAGTGCGTCACAGAAGCAACATGTGTTGTGGGTGGAAAGGGAGAGGGGAGGTGAGGAGGTCATCTCTAGGGTGGGGGAGATGGCACAGATGAGGGGGGCACTTGGTGAGGTGCGGGGGGACAGTAACGTATTTCTTTCCAACCGTTTTGCTGACATTCATGGCTTTATCCGAGGCTATAAAGGACTACAGATAGCCAAGGATATGTGTAGTTCGGTAACTGTGGCTATATAGTTTGTGGTGTCAGTGTTTTATATTTGTTTGAAAGTACTTTGTTTAGATATAGTGACGTGCCATGGTCAGTGTCCTGGTAGGTATTAGAGAGTCTTTTTTATTTTTGATGTGTGTTTTCAAACTTTTTAGCATGTGAGACTTTTGAGAAAGATAGAAGAAAATGATTTAACAAAATTAATATAAAAAGGAGCAATTGTAGTCTAGTTTTAGATGTGGTACACAATTGTGAATTCTCACTTATGGTATAATGTTGTGTGAGTGTGCCATGTTTGCCTCTCTAGTTTACTGTTATGTATTTTTCTATGTTTTTTTTATTTTTCAGTTGCTTTACATAGGTACATGAGTAGTGTTGTTCTGTATTGATCATTTAATTTGGATTGTAGTATAAAACTTGAAGTCAGTCTCTTGACAACTGACTTTTTGTAACCGCGCTTTTGATAAACATCAATAAACTGTAGTCAGGGTTATAATAAAACATGTTTTGTGTTATTATTTATTGTATATTTTTATTTTTATATGATAAGTAGTCCATAAAATGACTGTTTTGGGGTACAGTGAGTGTAGAACTTTGGCACATTAGGAGTACTGTTTTGATGTTATGAAGGAACACTGCATTGCCTTCATCGGTTAGGTGTACTCCGTCATGTCTATAGAAATTGGCCACACAGAGCTGTATGTTGCTGTTCGCAATCCATAATTGGTTGTGGTCTGTCATGAATGCTGAAACTGCTTTATAAACATTTCTCTGGGATTTCTCAATTTTGCCATTAAATCTGGTGGTCCATCTCCATTTTTGCCTCTGAGTGAGATTGGAAAAGATAAAGTTGGTGTGAAGAAATAGTTCCATTAGTTTTCCCATGTCTTGTTTTATCATTAAAGTAAGGGACACCCAGCATACATTCCCCAAATCATTGCCTCTACAATGAAGTAGTATGATGTCTGAGTGCTCTCTACCTCTCAGACATAACAATTTTGGAAAAACGTGGAACAAATGCATTCCCCGCAATCCAAACCATTTAATTGTAAAATCTCTCAAACCTAGGTCCATTTTAATATTTAGTTCCTCACAAAGAGCCAGCAACCAAACCAGCAAACTGTCTCCAATCAGCCACACAGTTTTTAAACCAACCATGATATCTGCAATATTTCTCTGTTTCCAGAAAAATTATGCCCCATTTGAATTTCTAGTAGTTTGTATAAGCAGGGTTTGTATGATGTGTGTGTTTTGTAGTTTCTAAAGTGACACGTTGTGTGTTTGTGGGCATGTGGTAGCCACGGCTATCCGAAATGGCTATCCGAAATTCTTGGTGGGGTAACATTCTATATGCATTGAGTGTTTGGGGGGATTGTAGGAGACTAGGGGAGTGGTGGAAGACTATGAGGAGTGTTGGGGGGCAAGTAGGCATTTTGAGGACAGTTTTTGGAGGTTGATGGAGTGGAAATGCAATTTTGAATTTGTAGTTTTTGCAAATAGCTGTGGTTATCAGCAAACGTCTAGGAGGGGCTCTTGTATAGCATAGGCGCACAATACTATTCTGTGTTTCATTTGTTGCAGGTGGAACCGCAGGTGCATTTAAAGTTGCGTCTATAAATGTGGATGACACTGTACAGAAATGGATTTTTGTGTGTTATTTTATGTGCTTAGTTGTTACTTATTTGATTTGGCCTATCTCTGAGTGTCCCTGGTGGCATAATATATGATATGATGTATTTATATCGTGGGCCATATGGACCAAACTACCTATCTGGGTTGAAACAAACTAATCTCTAGAGCACTAGCCAATCAGGGAGCTTGGAGCATGGGCTGTATTTTCTGGCATAAGCCTCATTTTGATCTCCCCCACTGCGTGCCCCTCACTAGTGCCTCCCATGCACCTCGCTCATGCTACCTTTTACACCTGTGAGTAAAAACACGCAGATACTTAAGGCTACGGAAAAATATCCCAAAAAGAAAAAATTGTACGGTCCCTCTGTTCTGCGATAAGGCTTCCATGACAGGGATTCCACTTTCAGTGTTGATTACGTCATCGTAATCAACACTTAAAACGGACTCCTGTCCAGAATCAGTGTTGCATGACTGAAGGGAGGTACGTATTTTTCTTTTTAAATATTTTTCTTTAGCCTTTAGCACACAAAGGTTGTTACTTGTGGGTGCTAATGGCAATATGCTCCCTGGCAGTAGGCCAACTGCACCAGTAATGACACTGCCCCCTGTGTTAAGGGTCCCTCGTATCGCTCCAGCCGTTAACTTGGGCACTAGTCATTATCAGCCTCATTAAAGCCAATGTTGCCAAAATAGGTACTTTTTCAGGTCCTTGTGAAAGGACATCAAAGAATCACAAACGCAGAAGAAGGGATAATTGTCCTCATTAGAAGTTGGGTGGAGCCATAAAAAATGTGGCAGTAATATAGCACCACCACATTGCCGCACTGCCCATCTATGAGTCTGGGGGTAAGATGGAGGAAAACCCTTCAGCAAGAAGTTGGATGTATTTCTGCCACATTACTGCAAAAAAGCAGATAATTTAGCGGTATTGCCACTGGCGTTAATACCACAGAAATCCCCCCTTGAGTACTACAGACTCCAATTAATGGGGACTAACACTGTCTATCACCACTTGTAATCTGGTGGTAAAACCACTGGACCGAGTGGCGGTAACAATAATACAGTTTGGTGGTATCTCGCCAGATTTACTGCCGAGATACCACCAAACTTATAATGAGGACCAGTCTTTTCCGCAAGTGAGGACCAGAGGCTGAGAAGCCTCTCTCGCTTCTAGTCCTGCAATTTGTTTGTGGAACTACACGTAGATAACCAAACTGAGATTGCAGTGACTTGGTGGGGCCGCAGAGATACGGGACCACACAAAGTGGGGTCATTCTAGATGTTACGTATTTATTTCATCCTGCCATTGTGATAATGCGCTTGGCTCTATGACCTATAGGGTTTGTCTCCCTCTCATCATGTGAGAGGCTCTCATTGCTCTCATGGATAGTTGGGCCGTGGGAACGCAAAGGTAGAGGTACTTGTCCATAAGGGAATTCTCATCTTCAGGAGGTATGAGTCTTCTCCAGAAAAGGAGACATGGACTCTGAAGCATGACTCTGTGAATACCACACTGACATTCCTGGGGGTACAGTGTGGTTCTGGCCCAAAGGTCCTGGCAGACCGTCTTTCCAGAGTCTCTCCCACATACGTTCTGCGCCGTTAAACCCTTACCGCCTCACTTGTAATGAGGCCCAGTGTCTGAATAATAGTAACCTCTCTGCCGTGCTTCAGATTTCCCGTGGGAAATCAGGTCCTCTATTGTATTGTTAGTTTTTGTGGTGTTGTGTTGTGTATTGCTCCTCACATATAATATAAACCCACTATAAGAATGTGTTTTATTTTTTTACATTTCTGTTTCTTTGTTGAAGTCTGGTACAAAGTTTGATTACATAGGTCTCATTTTGTGCTGGCATGTGCATGGCCATGAGCAATGAATGATGGTGCAGTTATGGTTGCTTTTGAAACCATTAGTGGTGAGTTCATTACGTTTTGTTTTCTTGCCCTGCAACCATACTGTCACATTAAGAAGATTTTTCATTCATTTTCATAGGTTTCTATTTCGACGACTAAACCACAACTTTACTTTCAGCAATGTTTTTTAACTGATTTGTCATGGTGATTTAATGTTATACAATATAATATCTACAGTACTGACTGCAGCCATTTGACCACTTTGATGTGGACTGGCATGAAGCCAGACTTGGTGACCACTTTCTCCCATTTTGGGTCCATGGGCCATGGGCTAAGTTGTGCAGCCATGGCAGAGCCATTCAGCACAAGGCATGGTCTTCAGAAGTGTCCCCTCCCCTCAGACCACTCAAAGTGGCAACTGGACCTGACCAGCGGGCAGGCACTTTAGACATATTTTCTACACACCTTGGGTTCATTGCCATCTGGCCATGGCCTGCTACCACAGCCACTAGTGTAATAACCTAGGGCATGGCCAAAGCCATCCAAATTGGTCAATTGTCCGGATGTGGGGTCCAGTTCAGTGATGAGGGCTTGTGACTACTTTGACCTGGGTATGGCTTTTGGCACTGGTCATTTGAGGAACATCTGTGCAGTGTTTTTATTATTTGATGGAGAATGGGGTGTCCCGACCCAGCTTAAACCGTTCTTATATCTCCTGTGGTGCGTTGCAGCAAGTGAGGTTTTTAAGAAATGCACCATTATTTTCATCAATGTAAGGTTTTGCATGAAAATAAGGCTAGAAGCACGGGATCATACATACTCTTAATAAAATGTACGCTAAAGCAACAAGGGGGTCAGGTTCATGATGAGAGTGTAAAATGCATACGTGAGTATTTGAACCCTGTTTTTTTAATTTACACAATATAGTCATGAATTTGTATGACGGAAAGGGGGCAGAGAGCAGAACTATATTTTCTGCCACCCTAATTCTCCACCACACAAATCCAACTGCATTTCCACCAGGTTGGCATGTTCATGCTGGCGTCATAGTTGTGGATTTCCATGATATCATTGTACGCATTTCTAGAAGTGCTTTTTGTAATTGTTGTTTGCTGCCTCTGCTGCCGTGCTGTCTGTGCTGTCCTTCTGGAAGAAAAGGGGTATTTTATTTAAATCTAGGGACAAATATAGATTGACTCCACCCCCTGTCTCCAGAAGTACCAATATTAGCACAATCGTTTGCTCATTTGCCCGCGCACATTTGTGGAAGTGTTTTTTGTAACTGTTGTTTGCTGTTCGCTGGGTTGCCGGGACGTGGGTGAAAAACACAGTTTTACTAACCGTATATAAAAGTATTAGAGAAGCTTGATTGAAATATTGTGGGTGAGTTTTCTCAAGTCCTATGTGTTGGCAAATTCTGTGAGATTTGTGAAATAGAAAGTATTGAGATACACAGAGTGTGTTGAGCACGGTTGAGTGAGTCTTGATTGCAGACTTTACCTGAAACACTCCACTGTGTCTATTCCTTGCCAATGCTGAGCAAGCTTTGCTGCAATGTCTACCATTAATTTAGAGGCAGGACCAGGTATTGTTGCGAGATTAGGTGTAAAGCAAAGTGTTGTGCCAGTGGAGAAATCGGGGGATCAGGGACAGATATAACACCTGTAGCCCCGGTTTCAAAGGACAAAGAATATAAGCTTCTGCGGGGGTGTCTCAGAATATGTCCCCCTAAAATTATTGTAAAACCACTCCCATCCACCAAAACTAGAAAAATTATGTCATTTTTCTCTAAAGTAAGTGAATTAAGCACTATTGATGTAGAAAATGCAGTCAAGGAGATAGTGGCAGACCTACATTTATCGTTATGTTGTTTAGGTACAAATGTGATTAAACATGTGATTAGCTCAATTACTAATACTATTGATACTACTGTTAATGATATTGAAGAGGTGCCAGTGTCAAATCAGAATCATACCATGATGTATGGACAGAAAAAAGTGGTAGATCCAACAGCAATGCGTATAGGGTGCGAGGATCACCTAAATGATGAGCAAGAAAATGTGGCACACAATGTTATAGGAACGATTAATGAAATAGTAGCTGACAGAAACATGTATGTTTGGGAGCACATTGATCACACAAATATACCGATTGGAGTGTCCGATATTAAACATGTAGGTGAAATACTAAACTCCATGTCTACACCATGTCACAATAGTAATGGCGAACAAGTACATTTTGAAGTTTCCCTGGGCGATTTGACTAGTGGTGCCTGTCAACAGTCGATATTGACGCTGAACGAGGCACCAACACAAAGAAACTGCAATATGTTTGATGTCCCTGATGAAATATGACCAAATCAAAACAATACATAAGAGTTTAATTACAGTGGCATTAGTAATACCAGCATCACCTCTACTGCTATGTTTAGGGTTTTTGAGAACATACTTTCTACATTGGTTGATAAGTGTGAAAGATTAGAAAATAAATTAGATGTTCAATCTCTTCTTTTGCACATGAGTATAAATCAAGGTCGAAAGACATTTGAGAGAACAAGGTACTAATACTGATGTTGTAGTTAGCCAAGTACTCTTGGGGGTTAATGCCGCAGTGAGTCAGATTATACAAGTGAAATGTACACACAATACTGATGCTAATGTATCCGTAGAAAGATAGAGGAGACATAAATTAAAGTTATAACACAAGCTTTTATGTAGGCAAAAAGATCTAGATCATGTAAAAATGTGTGCACAGTGGGTGCATATGATGCGAATTGTGACATTGTAAACCTTGATATCATCAATACTACATTGACGGCACAAGTGGCCGAGGTAGATTGTGTTAGAGGTGGTTTGGCGCATGTAAGTGGTAGTAACTCTAAGACCCCATCTTCTTGTGTGAGAAATCCTCCTAATAGGGATAATGAACAAGCTAGCTTGGTAATATCTGAGAAAGAGAATGCTGGTGGGAAATCTACCAGTAGACAAGGAAGAAAGAGCCTGGTAGGTAAGCAGAAAAAATAAAATAAGACAAAATTAAATATTGACGATCAGGCTCTGGAAGACATTCAATGCCTGTTTATGAGTGACTGTGCTTTACCATCCACTAAAACTGCTAACACGAATATGGAAGAAGCCAATAAGAATGAGAGGGGGAAAAGTGCAACAAATATAGCTACACAAACAGATAAATACAAACAATCTAAGATACCTGAGAGCTGGTCTGATAAGACACATGCAAAAGATACAACTAAGGCCAACAACACAAATGTTGACTTTGGAGATGGATTCAGTGCCCTCCAACCCCAACCTGTATCAACTATACAGTATTTACCACCACTAAATCGGACAGCTGTTTTGTGTATATTACACACTGTAGTAGCCCTGCAGGGTATTACTTCTGATGATATTGTCAATCAATTGGAGGATTTAGCCATACCTATATCTCAAGTCTGGCTTACCTCTGAAGGTACCCTTGAATATGTTATGCAGTATGAAGATTATCTCGACAGAATAGTTTATACCTGTTGGGTTGTAAAAATGACATCCTATAAAAAGAAAGGAATGGTTTACGAGTTAATGTAGTAGATAGCAATATGAATCACTCAATTCAGGGCCGATTGTTAAAGACACAAGGAGATAGAGAAGTAGTGAGAGGTGGTCACCAAGGAAGGTATGGCGAATTAAGTGTGAAAAATAACAACCGAAAGAGGGTTGACACTGAAGTCAGAACTAGCCCTCAAAATAGTAATCGCAAATAGAGTGTGAAAGATACCAGACGAGAGGTGAGTGGCATTGGAGAAGGATATTGGCAATGTCTAACAATAGTCTTTAAAGCCCATTTTAAATCAATATCTTGATGACCAAAGCATAATGTGCTCTTGTAATACTAGGGGGTTTGCACATCTTGCAGCTGAGGATGGTCTAGTAACCCATTTGGATCTTTTTAGCATAATAGCATTGCAGGAAACATGGATGACAGAGTCATGTCATTTTGTTGGTAGGAGTACCATGAGGATATTGGCTACAAAGGGTCCCATTGGGCATCAAAAGGGTGGACTCCTAGACTCGACTCATCATCCATGGATATTAAGTGTAGTGGATGGTTCATCTAACATGGTTAAAGTGGTGAAGATTGTCTGTATGAAAATTGAGATGATCTTGATTAATGTTTACAACCCGCCTAATGCTGTGTCTACTAAATGTAATGTTGAGACCGTCCACAAGATTCTTGATGCAATACATCCCAATAAACCGTTATGGATAGTGGGAGAATATAATGCAAAAATAGATGCAAACAATATATATCAATCGCTTGTGGGTGAGTCTGATACCATCAGTCCATCTACTTCTAATCATCAGGGAAAGAAATGGGAAAGTTTGCTATACTCACATGGCTTTACTAGGCTTAATGGATATTGTTCAGGGGACTCATATAAGGCCTTCACGCGTGTGAGTGGGACAAGTTCCTCCACCATTGACTATGTGTTTGCCAATATGGTGGCAGTAGTTATGGCGGAGGACATGGCGATTGTTATACATGTAGAGAGTGATCATTTGCCTTTGTGTGTATTATTTAAACCAACCATGCACAGTGGAGCGTCTAATCTAAATGATTAAAACTGAGATATACTTATCCAATAACGGACAGAACCTCACATTGGAATGAGGTTAACTTAGGTAAAGCAAAACCTGTTATCGATAAGATACTCCCTGCCTATATCCAGCGGCATGTTGACAAATATGACAGTGATAGATGAGATAAAATGACAGATTTTCAGACACTAACCGCAAATGTTAAAATTGACATATGAAAGGAAATTGCAAAAGTCCACATGAGCGTTGGAATAGGTCCATAAAATACAATTGCAGGCACATATTGCTGTGGTTCTTTATCCGGGGATGGGTCTGTACACAGCAACAGAAATTATTGAACATAGTAAACAAGCTAAAACTGAGCATCATAGATGGTTACGAAATCGTCGGTATAGATGTGAGATGGAAGTATGGCAACAGATTGCACCTTTTTCTAATACTGGCAACTTCACAGGTATATGGACAGTGATACGAGGGACGGCCAAAAAGGGGTTACCAATTAATAGTGTCACAGAGAGTGTATAGTCTACATACATTGAGTCAACATTGGGCTCAAAACATCTGTAGATGATGAGTTACTACTTCCATCGGTAAAACGGATATGTAAAGCATTGGCAGCTGATACAACAACGATTATAGAGAGAATACATAGCTTTTGGGCAGCTGGCCCTGATGGCTTGCAATAGTCTGCTCAAACAGTCCCAGATATGTGGACACAAGCACTGCACATCCTTTTTGTGCACATCGGTGTGTGTGGTATTTTACCTGCTACATGGAGTGAGAGTCATATTCCCTCTTTGCATAAGAAGGGATCTTGGATTGAGCCATCCAACCACAGAATGCTTGCCCTTTTAGATATACCAGCAAAGGTATTTGCTAAAGTATTGTTAGTGGAACTACGCCAGTAGATAATAAGATAATCGAATTTTGCAACTGACTCAGACTGGCTTTAGGATGAAATCTATTACAACACATAATCTGTTGATATTTGTATCTGCTGTCAAATATGCGTGGACTAGACGATCAACATCAGTCTCTGGCACATTTATTGACTTTAGTGCAGCATTTGATACAATAATGTATAATAGGCTGTGGTGAAAACTAGCAGCATGGAATATTCTGAGTGGCTTGATAAAAATCCTTATGGTGTTACATAAAGATACAACCATTGGCGTATGTCTTGATGGGCAGGGAACACTGTCAGAGACAATTTGTATGATTAGAGATGTAAAACATGGCCGTATAGTCGCTGCAATGCTTTTTAATTGTATTCTTGCTGTTCTGGTAGATGATTTTGATAGCCCAAATAATGATAATTTACTGTTGTTTGACCATACACGTAAGGGCCTACAGAATATGCTAGACACTTTTGGAGACTGTGCAAAAATGAATGGTCTCCGTCTTAATATAACATTATGGCATTTACAGGCAAAACTAAACTAACTTGCAAATGTGTGTGGAAGTTGAATGATGTACCGGTTGAACGTGTCAGTTGTTACAAATATTTGGGATTATTGTTGATGAGGGATCTAAAAGGGAACATGCATTGGGATGAAACAACAAATACATTTATGAAGATAGTACATACAATTAGTATCTTTATTGGGATGAACAGAGTCTTCTCGATAAATACAGTATTGCTTTTATACACCCCAAAAATGGTCCCGGTTCTGATGTATGGGGTAGACGTATGGGACCATAATCTGAACCATGGTGGATTTTATCTTTAAAGTGGCCATGTGCTATGAAAAACTGTTGTGTCTTGAAAATGCAATTATTATGGTTAGCTATCTTTGAGCCTTTGTGAGGCTGTATCAATGTGATGGTATGGGAACATTGGGCAAGATACTTATGATGCACAACAAATGGTTTGAATGGTTTGTGAGTAGAGATGATGGAACACACATGAGGCCTAGGAAATGCTGGCTAAAACAGAAATTAACTTTAGCTTTGAGCATAATCACAACAGTGTCATTCAACCAAATGCAAAAACCAGAAAAACAAAAATAAAAAAAGGTTTGTGAGAAATAGTTTTTACAATAAACACCTCCTGCAACAAAATAGTTCATGACAGGATCAGTAAATAGTCTGTAATGTAAAAAGACCATATCAATAGAGTGTGTAGTGAGAAGAAAAAAAAAATCCCATAGGAAGCCGTTGTTGCTGGAACTCCTCCATTATAGGACTCCATGGCACCTCCTTTGAGGTCGTCATCTCAATGTCTTTTGGGTCCTCATCTTCAACCCCTTCTTCGGTTCAGGGGGCTTTCCAGTGGACTCCAATCTAGGGATATCCTCCAGAGGTCCAGCGCTCCAAGGATCCAGCGCTGACGAGGAAAACAATTATTTTTCTAAATTAAAAAGAAAATACACATTAAGTACCCGGCACAATAAACCTTTCATTTTCTTTTCCACTGGAGCATCTGAAATCAAATTTGATTATGAACACAAATACACATTGTAGAAATAACATGCCATGCATCCAAGACATTTTTTCGAATAAATATAAAACAATCACACCGCATTTTCAGATAAAAACCCCTTTGCTCTTTTGTGCACTAGCACTATTTACACCTAATCTTTTGCTATGGCAACTGTATATTTTTTGATTTTTTTTACTCTGTTAGTTTAAACTTGCTAAAAACTATTCACTTCATGTTTCGGGTGAAAAGGCTTGATCTGATTGACATGGACAAACTGTTTCACTGTCAATTCACCCTCCTTTTTAGCAATTCTGTTGACTATGGGTGAAACCTTATCTGTAATTTTATATGGCCCTTGCCACACTGCAAGAAATTTAGAGTTGTTGTGCTTCCCCTTCCCAAAAATACATTTAAGTACCTGATCTCCTACTTCATATTCCTTTACAGGTGCCTTCCTATCATAATATGTTTTTGCACCATCAGCAGCCTTTTCAAAATTCCGCTGCACAAATGCAAACACATGTAGTAAGTGCTTCCTCAACTCTTCTTCATATTCATGAATTGTGAATGCATTTACAAGTACTTGCTCATTTGTTTTGTAAAGTAAGTTTTGTGGCAACACCATTTTTCTTCCTGTCAATATTTCATGGGGGCTGAGATTCATTTGCAATTGAGAAGTCTACCAGCTTTGTGATGGGGTGTTCTATGACGTTGTTTGTTGAACATGCTTTGTTTGCTATTTTGGAAAAACCAAAGGGTATGTTGACATCTCAGAGAGCATCTGCATATGAAGTAGTTATATCAAACCCAGCGATTAAGATAGTCAGATGTAAAATAGTGAACCCTGCCCCATTCCAAGCTGAGCCCGTGGTAGAGGGTGAGCATGTTCATGACTGCTCTAGCAAAGAGGAGTTTTATAATGACATACCGCGTGTAAAGGAAAACGCGTTGTCATGAGGGGAGATTCTCTTTATTGACGGGTCATCCAAAATTTATCAAATTAATGGGGAAAGGCATTCTGGTTCAGCTGTGGTGTGACACAAAGAAAATGGGGAATTTGAAGTTGTGCCAAGCATAAGGCTGCAATCTTATTTTTCAGCACAAGCAGCAGAACTGGTGGTGCTTATTGTCATGCTTGAGAACTTTGAAGGGCAGGAAGTGACGGTGTACAGTGACTCCGCCTATGTGACTTCAACCATGCATGCAAGGCTAGCATGTTGGAAAAGGAGGGGCTACCTCAGAGCGGACAGCTCTCCTGTGCAGCATGCAGCATTATTAGACAGGCTTATTAAGGCACTACAGCTCCCAGCAGCCGTTGCAATAGTTAAATGTGCAGCACATACTAAGAGAACTGACTTTATTTCAGTCTGAAACGAAGCTGCGGACAAAGAGCCCAAAAGGGTTACAAATTCTTCATATATCTCAAGTTTTGATACTTGTAATATAAAAAAGGGGGTGACTAGAATTATGGTAATGCGAGAAGGGTTTAATCATTTACCAAAAACACAGTTGATCAAAATTCAAGGCAGTGCACCACAGGAACAGAAGAGTTATGGAAGCGAAAGGGGTGCTCTTTATCCCCCTCCAAAGCATTATGATCACAAGAAAGCACTGGAAAACCGGTGATGCCAGTAGCATTATTAAGGGTAGTGCTTTAACAGCTGTACTAACCTGCGCATGCAACTAGGGAACACCTTGCAGCAGCTATTGCGTAGATTTGGTTCGTACTGAACCTGTTAGAACACGTTGCATTTTATGTAGTAAATTGCATTGTGTGACAAAAGTTTACCACTGGGCACACACTGCGAACAATCAGAGGAGTGATTCCTTGAACAAATGGTCCATTTCAGCATTTACATATTGACTATGTTGATATGCTGCAAGCATGTAGTGGATACAGGTATATGATAGTGGTGGTGAGCCCCTTTTTTCGAGATGGACTGAAGCAGGTCCATGTACACACCCTGATGATACTTGTGCAGCGAAGATTTTAGTACAAGAAGTCTTTCCAAGATCAGGAGTAAGTGAGGTGCTGAGATCCGAAAATGGCCCCCATTTTGTTAATGAAGTATTTTAATAGATTAGTCTATTATTGAACATTAAGCACAAGTTTTCTTCTGCTTATCACCTGCAGGTGAACAGGATATGTGAGAGACTCAACAGTCTTCTCAAAGAGAGAATTGCTAAACTTAAATCCAGTATGTTATAGCAGGAGTGTAAAACTAAGTTCCTGAGTTACAGGAATCTTTGAATTGGACTTCAGAATGCGTTGAAGTACTAAATATGCCAAATCTGGAGTTTGAGTTCGAAGACTAGAAACACAAGCAGTTTCCAGACTTGTTCCTCACTCATTTTCTATTTAGTTATACTGATGGTCCTATCTGATGTCGATGTCCATAGACTCCTTCTCTTTGTTTTTGTTTTTATTTTGCGAGTTTATCCTGCTCTTGTTGGGCACAGTACTAATATACATGTTTTTCTGCACGATACGAAAAAATTGCCCTGCAATCAGGAGGCTGCTTATGGCAATAGTTCAACAGATCCTGCCGTTACCTGACCATCTAACAGAGATGCCTTATTAAAAAGGTTTTTCCCTTCCTTAAAGCAGCACGCAGGCAAAATGGGGAATACTGATAATGGCTCTGTTTTGGAAAGTGAACAAACTCAATGATGTGTGGAGAATTGTGAATGGTGGGGATTAATGTATTGGTCTATAACATATGCATGCACAGCATTTATCATTGTTTAGTTTAGTTTATTTATTTGTAACTCGCACCGAACCCTGGGGTAACTGGGCGCTAGAATTTAATAGAAGGTTACAGACATACAAGAGGATTAAAATACTGATGGTAACAGGGTAGTCAAAGTGCGAGATAAGTACAAGTGAGCATGTGGGAAGGACGCCGGAGGTTACAGATTAGGTGACAGTACCATGCAGACAGTGTTACAAAAGGTAATGCAGAATAAATTAACCAGGCGCATAAGTGTTTAGTTTGTTAGTGTTTCTTTTCACAGAGCCAACTCTTTAATTTGGCTCTGAAGGTCCAGAAGGATGGTTCAGTTCCGATGGTGAGAGGGAGGGAGGTCCAAGATTTAGCAGCCAGTACAGGGAAACTGGCTCCTCCAGCTCTTTTCAAGTTGAACCTTGAAATAGTGAGGCAGTGTGAGTACGGAGTTCTGGTGGGTCTGGTTGATTGGTGTTTGGAGAATTTGTCTGACAAGTTCTTGGGGGCTGAGTTTGACAGACATTTGTGGGTAATGACTAAGGTGCGTAGAGAGATTCTGTAACACACTGGGACCAGTGGGCATCCTGTCTAAAACTGGTGATATGGTTGGACCTGGGGATGTTCAGTGCAGATCTTAGGCCATTATTTTGTAAGACCTGAAGCCTGTTGAGGTTCCATTCTGAGGAGCCGAGGAACAAGGTGTTACAATAATCGATCCTGGATAGTACTAGGGCCTTGGCAAGCGTGATGCAGCTGTTAGGAGATATAAATGATTTGCAAGTGTTAATGAGCTTGATAGTGTAAGCAGTAGTTGAGGTAGTGGCGCTCACTTGTTTCTTGAGTGAGAGGGTTGAGTCAAAGTAGACTCCCAGCGTTTTGACTTCCTTGGCAACTTTAATCGAATTCCCATCGATGTCAAACGATGAGTATCAGGGATCTTGTTTGTTTAGCCATATTTGAGATCCAACGATCAGGAGCTCCGTCTTCTCGTCAATAAGGCAAAGGCTATGGTTTGCTATTCATGCCTGGATCTCCAAGTATATGTCATTAATCAGTTTAGAATCATCTTCATAGCACTCTGACAATGTGATGAGAACTTGGGTATCATCAGCGTAATTTATGTAGGTGACAACCAAGTTGTCAAGATGGTTGAAGAGGAGCTTAGTGAAGATGTTGTAGAGTGTCAGTGAGACACAAGAGCCTTGCATGACGCCGCACTGGATGGGTATTGGGTCAGCTTAGGCTGGGGGTGCAAAGACCCTGTTAGTTCGATTGGAGAGAAATGACTGGATCCAATTACAAGCATTACTAGAGAAGGCAACTGCTATAGTCAGGTGATCTGTGAGGATCTGATGATCAGCAAGATCAAATGCTGCCGAGAGGTCCAAAATCAGGAGCATAGCCAAGTTGCCATTATCCTTGGCCTCGTCCATTTGGATTTTGAGATCCAAGAGGGCTGTTTCTGTGCCATGGCTTGGCCTGAAGCCGGATTGTCTCAGGCCAAGTAAGTTATTGTCCTTCAAGTGTTTCTAGATTTGTAGATATGCCACTCTATCTAATATTTTTAAGCGGAAGGGGACGGTAGTGATGGGCCTGTAATTGGTAGGCGTATTCGGGTCCAAGTTGTATTTTTTTAAAAAGAGGCATAACTCATGCCTCCTTGAGTTTGCTGGGTACTGAGCTGGTCTTGAAGGAGGAGTTAATCAAGGTAGCAATGAACGGTGCTAGGTCCTTAGCGCCTTCCTGAATGATTGTGGCTGGGGAGATGTCTCCTTGCCATCTTGAGGGTTTAAGGCCTTTGATAATTTTTTTCAATTTCATTAGGAGAGACTGGTGAGAAGGAGAAAGGTGGGCAAGAAGAGACATGAGAGTTTGATGACTGGGAAGGGTTGGAGCTGTTAATCAAATTGTTCTTTTTCTGCTTGATTTTAGTGTGAAGCAGTGTAATTTTATCAGTGAGCGCTTTCTGTATTTTGGCGCACCAGTCGGCGTCTTTCACACAGGCTTCGGTGGGTGGGGCTGGAGAATTTAATTCCCTTAGGATGCTAAAGATCTCCTTGGTCCTAGATTTGGCGTTTAAGATTGCAATGTTGTAGGTCTCTTTTTTAGTATTGTAAATGGCCGATTTATAGGTAGAGGTAAATAACAACTTGTTGGTAGGGGTGGGCGATTTTCTCCCTGTGGATTCAGCCGCTTTTTTGGCATTCCGGAGGATCTTAAATTTAGGTGTGAACCATTTGTTCAGGTGAGCTATAGGTTTGGCTTTTAGGCTTGATAGGGGCAGTGATGTTTATGGCTGAATCAATTGTGCCATTAAAGAGGTCAGCTAGATTATTTTAATCCAGTTCTTTGTAATTAGAAGGGTCCATGATGTCGTGGATCGAAGGATGTACATTTTGTAGTGTTATGTTCTTATTGTTTCTAGAGAAGATTTGGGGTGTGATGGTAGGATTTGGAGTAGGGGGTGCATTCGCCTGAATGGAAAAAGAGATGCAGTGATGGTTGGACCAAGCGGGAGGTTAATTGTGGAGAATGACAGTAGAGCAGTTGAAGTCTGCCAGCCAGTCTAACGTTCGACCTTCCTTATGAGTGGGACCTGAGATGTGATGAGTAAAACCAAGTTGGGAAATTGAATTTTCCAGTGCAGTAGCATTGGGGTCATTGGGCTTGTGAAGACCTAAATTGAAATCACCAAGCAGAATAATTTGCGAACATGGTTTAGTGTTGTTAGTTAGTAGGTATGTAATATCTTCCTCGAAGGAGGAGATGGGACCGGGAGGTCGGTAGATGAGATGCAAGAGGATCGTTTGGGTAGCTAATAGGGGAAGCTTAAATGAGAGTAGTTCTGCTGACGGGATGCTGGCATGGGAGCTGACTCTGAGACCCAGATACATTTTAGCTATGAAAGATACTCCACTTCCTTTCCAAGAATAACTGTCCAATCTAGTGATTGCACAGCCCTCAGGGATGACTAGGGATAGTGCTGGGCCTGGTGTAACCAGATTTTTGGTAATGGCAAGGAAGTCCAGGCTGTTAGTTGAGATGAGGTCAGCAACATCAAGTGCATGGGCGACTGGCGACCGTGGATTAATGAGTGCTCCTTTGATGGATATTGGAGGTGGTTGAAGATCAGTCAAAGATTAGGGAGTGGATGACGGTGGGCTGGTTATTGCAGTGGCCTCCGAGGCTATTGCTAGGCAAGTGGTGGGCTTAGAGGTCAGCCAGGCTGTGTTAGGTTTGGTTGCAGGAGGCCTTGTGGGTGTCTTGCAATTTAGGAAACGAGAACCTAATCTCGAGTTTCTGACGCTCACTTGGCGTGGTATCCATGTTGAAGCAGGTGAGGCAAAGAGTTGGATCCATTCTGCAGGGCTAATTAGATTATTTGGACTGTCTGCGATGTAATTGCTAGGGGCAGTGGTGGACCCTATGTATGATGGGAGTGATTGTAGTGAAGGAAGAAAGTAAGTAGGGGCGATGGATTTCAACAGTGGGAGGATGGTAGCCATGGTTAGGGTGACTCTGTGGAAGGAGGCCATGAGGGCGGCGATGATGCTTGGTAAGGAAGCTCAGAGTCGTGAGGCCATAGAACTGCTGTTAATTATCACAGTGTAGCTGGGTGCCTATGCTAGAGCAATGGGCTAGTGTGCATGGGATAACAACAACAAGATAGTAATGACCGGTATTAAACAATGGGCTAGTGTGCCTAGGGCAGCAGTGGCACAGGTAAACTGGTCTGGTATTAAGCAGTGGGCATAAGGCAGAAGCAGCAGCACAATAGGCTAGTCCAGTATTAGACAATAGGCTAGAATGCAATTGGCAGTAACAACAGCAGGATAGGCTAGTCCACTACTGGGCAATAGTCTAAAATGCAAATGGCAGTAATAACAGCAGGATGGGCTAGTCCACTATTGAGCAATAGGCAAAAATGCAAATGGCAGTAACAACAGCAGGATAGGCTAGTCCACTATTGGGCAATAGGCTAAAATGCAAAAGGAAGTAACAACAGCAAGATAGGCTAGTTCACTATTGGGCAATAGGCTAAAATGCAAATGGCAGTAACAACAGCAGGATGGGCTAGTCCACTATTGGGCAATAGGCTAAAATGCAAATGGCAGTAACAAAAGCAGGATAGGCTAGTCCCCTATTGGGCAATAGGGTAAAATGCAAAAGGCAGTAACAACAGCAAGATAAGCTAGTCCGGTATTAAGCATTTGACTAGTATGCCTAGGGCAGCAGCAGCAACAAGAGGGGCTAGGATCTGGGCTGGTTCAGTATAGACAGCTGTTAGCCGTGATAAATGTTGTGTGCAGCACAGAGGGGAGGCAGTTTGAAGGCATGTAGGAAGATACTGTTGGCTAGAAATAGGAACTGGAAGAGATATGTGTACCAAGCCTAGTAGTTGCCGGTAGAATGGGTGATGCCTCATGCGACCAGGGCGTAAATAGGCGTTGTGGTGTTGATGGTATAAGTGGGCACGTTAGATGTTCTGTTCAGTTCATGGGCAAATAAGTGGAACAGTTACTTGTTTGGTTTAATTAGGGGTCCCCCCGAGGCAAACAGGGGGAAACAGGGCCTTTTTCCTGGCCTTCTTCTGCTGCTGGCTTCTGCCTGCCGGCAGAGCGGATTGGCCAAATAAAGCTGAGATGTTGCTTAGCAACCAGCTGCAGCCTCGCTTTGGAACCGCGTTGTGCCAGCCATGTTGGATCAGGCGGCAATGAAAGTTTCAAAAGCAAACGTCAGTTAGGCCTAACTCAGCAGCAAAATAAGCAAATATGGTGCGATCTCACCATTACAGCAGGCCCAGTGGCCACGGGTGAGATGATAAGGCACAGTGGTGATTGTCAACAAAGAAGCGGTCGTGAGGAAGCGGACATGCAGTCTTTCCACATAGATCTGCTAGGCTATTGCAGGAAGGAGGTGGGTGCCAGCCCTCTCGACCGCACTAGGTGCTGGAGAGTGGGGACCTTCTTGGCAAACAGGGCCTTTGTCCTGGCCTTCTTCCGCTGCCGGCTTCCGCCTGCCGGTGGAGCGGATTGGCCAAATAAAGCAGTGAGGTTTCTTAGCAACCGGATGCAGCCTCGCTGTGGGGCCGTGTTGGATCCGGTGGCAATGACATTTTCAAAAGCACACGTCGATTAGGGCCAACTCGGCAGCAAAATAAGCAAATATGGTGCAATCTCACCATTGCAGGAGGCCCAGTGGCCACGGGTGAGATGATAAGGCACAGTGGTGATTGTCAACCAAGAAGCAGTCGTGAGGGAGTGGACATGCAGTCTTTCCACGTAGATCATCTCGGCTATTGCAGGAGGGAGACAAAAAGCGGTCAACGAAGAAGCGGTCGTGAGGAAGCGGACACGCAGTCTTTCTGCGTAGATCAGCTGGGCTATTGCAGGAGGGAGACAGGCTCCAGCCCTCTCGACCACACTAGGCGCTGGTGAATGGGGACCTTCTTGGCAAACAGGGCCTTTTTCCTGGCCTTCTTCCAATGCCGGTAGAGCAGATTGGCCAAATAAAGTGGCGAGGTTGCTTAGCAACACGATGCAGGCTCGCTAGGGGCTGCATTGCGCCAGCCATGTTGGATCAGGCGGCAATGACATTTTCAAAAGCACACGTTGGTTAGGGTTAACTCAGCAGCAAAATAAGCAAATATGGTACAATCTCACCATTACAGGAGGCCCAGTTGCCACGGGTGAGATGATAAGTTACAGTGGTTATTGTCAACAAAGAAGCAGTTATGTGGAAATGGACATGCAGTCTTTCTGCGTAGATCAGCTGGGCTATTGCAGGAGGGAGACGGGCTCTAGCCCTCTTGACCTCACTAGGCGCTGGTGAGTGGGGACCTTCTTGGCAAACAAGGCCTTTTTCCTGGCCTTCTTCCGATGCTGGCTTCCTGATTTCCTGATTCTTTTGGTACACACTGTTTACTTTATTGGTCCAAAGAACGCAGAAGTCCCCTTGATTCTCCACACTCCAGGGACTCTCGCAGAAATGCCTGTTACTGAAAGACCAAGGCCATTTGTTATTTTCCCTATGCCAGCAGTGTGTGTAGGGTTGCCTATTCCTAAGACAAATGTCCCTATGATTTCCCCTTTAGGAAGGACCATTACTGATATATTCCTTGAGCATTTTGCAAGTGCTCACTACATGAAAGGGAGACATGGGAGAAGCACAAGGGAAGATGATTATGAGTTAAATACTTATCTAGACACTACAGCACATTTGGTGAAAAACATGTGATATCAGCACATGAAAGAGGTAGGAGAGAGAACCTCCAAGGACAACTGCCTGTGCTCTCCTACCTTGTGCTTTGGGGAATTCTAAGATATTCATAGCTATAGACGTAGCAGCCCAGAAAGCTCACTGCCTGACACACCTTGCACTCTGTCATACGAGAGGTTAGTTCCGGGGTCAAACAGCATCCTTGGTATGGGTAACTGAATGGACAGCTCCAGAAGAAGATAATTATGTGCAAGACTTGAAGACAAGAGTGAGTTCACACACCAGAGATAATGTGATGAAATATGAACAGCCTGGAATGAAGGGAGCAGGAATCAGATTGCAAATAAACAAAAAAGCTCAATTGTCAAGGAAAAGATTATGAAGAAATATGATGATGCAAGGAGAGAGGTCAGCTGCAAATCAAGGGAATGGTGCTTTCTCCAGATGGATGGGAGGAAGGCCTGATCATATGTAGGGCATTAGCACTTACAGGATATTATGAGAAAGTCATAAATACTGCAGAAACTGAAGGCCAGCTTCATTGGCAAAGTTGCTGACATGGGTCGATGATAAAGGAGGACCTTTGCAAATAGTGCATCTAGCCAGTGCAGAGCTATGTTTCCAAAACAATGGCACTAGAAATGTCAGAATGAATCAACAGTGTGATTGAATTTTCGATGTAGCAGGCATGAAGAATGGGACAGTAGTAATAATGGACCATCGCTGGGTTTGTGGATCCTGAGCTTACATGAAGTTGCCCAAGGACTGGGGACGGATGTGTTCTATAGTAATCATTCATGTTCCAGTGTTGGTGATTCCAAAAAGTGAACTGAACGTTGGAGAGTTTCCAAAGGCAGATGCTCATATGAGGAAGAGGAGATCACTTGGATTCCTCAATCAAACAAAGAGGGAGAATTATTTTTCAGATTAGCCGATAGATGCCTCTGATGCTATTCCATATCAACACAGGGTGTCAGACTTTGGCAATATTCATGACTATTTTCATGCCAGGGATCCAGACAATGGCAAATGTGAAGTGGTTACAGATCACTCGCTAGGAGCTCCTGCAGACAATCAACACCACCATATAGGACTGATGACTCTCCAGAATAGATATGTCCTGGACATGATTACAGGAATGGGTGGAGGTGTTTGTGCCAAAATCGGGGAATCATGTTGCACATTCATACCTTCTCACGATGACGAGAATGGGACCTTGACAGAGGCCATAATTTTTTTGATGAACGTACACATCAAGATGGAAGATGAAGTAGAAGATATTGCAGATGACAGCTGGTTTGCATCGATCTTCTCATGGGTTCCACAATGGATGGCAAATATCTTCAAGTTCCTTGGAGCATTATTGGTGATGATCATGTTTGGATTCTGTGTGATCAGGATAGTAATCACACAGTTCAAGAAGACAGCAAAGAAAGCAGTAGGAATGAAGATCATGATCGATGTTGAATCTTGATTTGGACACAAGAAGTTGACAGATGAAGAAATCAGAAAATATATAGAAGCCAGCATCCATGCACCTGAGGGAACAAAGTTTCTGTATCCATGGGAGACCACAAGAAGTATGTGGGAAGATAATCTGAACGGACAATGTGGCCACAAGACCTGGAGTGTTGATGACCATGTAAAATCAGCAGGATCTTTGAAAGGTGTGGTGAAAACATAAACTCCAAAGAAGCACGTCTTCAAGAAAGGATGTATGATATGAAGACAGAGGAGAGAGTTGTCGATGAATCAACCAGAGGGGGGAGTGTAGAGGAGGAGCCAAATGCCTCTAGCGGAAGTCCCGCCCCTATCTTGCTTATATGTTGGGAACCAGAAATAGTGACAAGCACAACACCTGTAATGATGACCATAACACGAAAAGCCTTTGAAACAAGGTACCCATTGAGAAAACCATTCTTTATGTATCCACAAAGAGCTGACTGACTCTTGGGAGAGATCCCTGAAGAACACGTAAAGATGGATGGACTGGTGACATCACATGAAGCAAGGTGACCTGCCAAGAAGAGATGCTAAAAGATGAGGTGAATAGACCATATAGAATCTGGCGACAAAGTGAACAATCAAGTGACCCTTTACGTGCGGAATGAAGATTGCACGTGCAAAGAGCACAGAAGAAAATACAAGTCATTTTATAATAGTACAGATGCAGTAATGCAAGTAGACTAAGTATTAATGAAGGCTGGCTATACGTAGTAAATAGACTGCAGGCGGTGCATCCAATATATATATGTGTATAGAATCCGGATGCTCCACGTTGAATTTTAGCAAACTAGGACCCCATGAGCAGAGGGGCTGAAAATGTGGCACAGTAGAATAAGAAGAGCTGACGATGGAGGAAGAATCGAGAAGGCTTGTCTGACCCAGTGTCAAAGGGTTGAGGCAGCTAAGAATCTGGTTATCTATCATGGAAATATAAAGGAATGTGAGAGCCGAGATGAACTCCGGTCAGGGTGAGACAGAAAGACAATGAGTGCTAAGTTTTATTCACTTTAATAGTATTAAATGCGAAGAAGGAGCTCAAAACACGGTCTCCTGTCACATGGTCTAGATGGAAATAGACTTTGGTCAAACTACGCCGAGACTTGAAGATAAGGGAATGCTCACACTCCCTTCTATTCAACAGGAGCATTGATACTTGCAAGGCCAAGTTCAAAGACTATTTGAATGGCGGACAGCTTGAGTTATGATGGATGATGGGTTGATTTGGTGGGGAGGCATGGTCAAGTCCACCCACCAAGCACCTTGGGCACCAGCTAGTGAGTGGAATATTCCAGAAGGGTACAAGCATTCCAGAAAATTGTAGAGGGCCACGTTTCTAAGAGCCCTATAGTTTGAGACCCAATGGAAAATTGTATATATTCTGACACTGACAATGAGTTGCACTAGGGGTGGGCTTAGTTGTCCAGCTGACAGTAGAGGCCCAATCACAATTCCATCCCCCATAGAAAGTATACCTAGATATTGCCTGTATACCAACCACAATCCAACTTAGGTTTTCTTACTTTGCCACATAGTATGACGTCAATGATGAAACATTTTTACTATATAACTGTATTTCTTATGTAACTCGCTGAGAAATATGCTGTGAGACGTCCGTCGATGTCCGTTGTACTCCCTGTTTTAGATCATTGTTATTAAAACAGCTAACTATTCACCAATTTCCTGAGTCGGTTTTATCATTGATGTATGAGTAACTTCTGCATTCCTGTCCATACCATAGAGCGCTACATCGCTTAAAAAGGGCCTACAGGTTCAGTTATCAAATAGGCATAGAATAAGATCTTCCTTTTGCACCTTGATCCTGTCCTGGTCTGGAGTATCAAAATTCCATTGCACCACAGGCTGTTCAACTGCTTTCAGAGTTTCGGAGCATGTTATCACAGCTACCTGTATTTCACCAAGCAAGTGTTCAATAGGAGATAATTCCCCCATTACAGCGCCAATTTTTTGCTAACTGATCTGCCTTGTCATTCCCCTCTTTGTCCTCATCTGGCGTCTTCAAATGACCACATATTTTCCTCCAATGTATTATTAAATCATTTTCTGACACAAGTCTCTCTATGGCTTGAATCATCTTGCCATGTTTAAGTGGTTTCTTATTATAGGTGAGCATGCCCTTTACCTTCCAGCCAGGTAAATATTCTACAAAGCTATTTCACGCTTTAAGAGCGCCAGGGAAACACTCCGGTGGTGATAGAGCGCGGTACAAATATCTTTTAACATTAACATTAATATCAACATTATCAGAATCAGTTACTAGAACTATTTATTTGGGTTTATTTTCTACTGCTGTAGAGATTGCCTTGTAAATAGCAGCCAATTCTGCCACTTGACTACTTCTGGGACCTATCCTCATGCTTACCCATGGAATGTTGTCACCTTTAAACCATATATTTCCTATTCCTGCTACAGGCTCTTTTTCTACATTATTTTCTACATGTTATGCGCATTCATCTACCTACACAGTCGGTAAATCCCTACATATTTCTTCATTGAATGCTTTGTGTGGGGATTGCTCAAATTCATTCAAACTTAATTCTAGTTCTGTATCCTCAGGTGCACACAAGACTGCACAATCATGCAATTCTTCTAGCCCTTGGGCAACCGGGCTCTTTTTATCTTGTCCATATTTCACTTCCACAGGAATTCCCTGAAGCGCTAATGTGCAGGAAGTAATTCTTGACTGGGCCAGATTCCCTGATCTCATTCTCGTACTTTACAGAAACTGGCGACTTTTTTCAATAATTACCCTCTCCCCTTCAATTATGGGGCAGAAATATTGTAAGGCCCAGACAGTGGTCAGAAGCGCTTTTTCGCAAAGCACTGAATTTGGTCTGTTCATGTGAAAATGCTTTGCTAGCATTTGCAATATTTTTGTTATTTGCATCATGTTTTTTATATAACACAGCTGACATGCATTGATCAGTGAATCATATTTCTACAAAGATATCCTGGTTCTTTATTGGATATGCCAAACTTGGCACTTTCACTAGACATTTGTTTAACCTGGCCAATGTCTCACTTTGTTCTTTTTCCCATTTTCGGGGTACACCCTGATTCAGTAATCTCGTTAAAGGTTTTGTAATCTCTGCATAATTCTCAATATGTCCTGTTATAACCTGCCATCCCTAATGAACATTTTAATCCTTTCAGTTTATGTATCGCCTCCACTTTCTTCTTTTGTGGGTTAAACCCATTCACGGTCACTTCATGAACTCGGAAGTTCACTTTCTTTTTGCACCATTGTGCTTTCTGCAAAATATACTTTCACCCCAGCCTTCTGTAGCTTGCTAATCATATGTCTAATCTCACATAAACTATTGTACCCCTCTCAGCTGCATCTGGAAGTGCCTTGCGCAGGAATATCCCAAACTCACTGCCACTACTGACATACACAAAAGGTGTCCGGACCACACATATTATGATTTTTCAAAAGAAAATGCAAACATTTTTTAATATCCTAAGCCAATGGTACGCACCAGTATCCAGCTGAAATATCTAATGTGGTCAATACCTTTGACCCGCGAACCTGTGCAAGACCCTTATCAATAAATGGAAAGGGCAACCTTGAAATCGGTACCTTTTTTGTTTAATTCTTGTAGATCTGCACACAAACACCATTGGCCATTCGTTTTTAACACACCCAATATAGGGGTATTTGATGTGCTATGAATAGGCCTAATAATTCCTCTAGATTCTAAATGTTTGATTATTTCAGCTAGTGGTTCCAAACATGCCAGGGGTAACCTATATTGTCACACAAATACTGTCTCCCTACCATGTCCTTCTGGTAATGTGGCAACATGCAAATCCGTTACCCCACAATCATATGCATCTTTGGCAAAAACCGGTTTGAATTCCATGGAGATCTGCAGCCTGAATGTGCTCTTCTACCATTTTGGCAAAACTCTGGGAAGTCCTCTAAAGGAGGAACCTCTGTACTTTCCTCCAACCGTGTGGCTGTATCTCTTTGGAGGGTCGACACACTTAAATATTTTGGAACATTGACCTCCATTTCAATATGCTGTTTTTCACTTTCAGATTCAGCTGATTTGAATAGAATGCAATCATTTTTATAACAGCGCACTATTTCACTCGACTCATAAGGATACGCAGAAAGAACTTTAAAAATTCCTTTAGGCTAAGATTCCAAGAATTCTGGCAACTCACCCTGTGCAGTCACATAGTTTTCAGGGATGTTCCCAATCATTGCATTACTGAAATAATCTGCAGTTTAGTAAGACTTCTGTATTGCAATCCCTATCACTGAATTCTCTTCTAACTGAACATCTTGGCTCCCCTTATTGTCCACCCGGATTCAAACGGGTTCATCCCCAATCTCTATCAGTGGTATATATTTGCATTCTAACCCTTGCTGCCTCATGGATTCATTTAGGCACACAAATGCATTAGAACCTTCTATCTGTTTTCCATTTCTGTGCTGTAATGCTATTGTAACTTGTCTGGTGAAAGCAGGATGGTAACATCCTTCTTCACCTGTAGTTCAACTGCATATGGCGCCATCTGTGCGCAATGGTATGCTTGTTTTTTGTCTTAAATTTCAGGTGCGGACCCACCTAGCCTGGACCAAAACTTTTCATTTAGAAATTCTAACACCATACACATCCTGTGCATGATGTCATTTCCCAAATAAAATTTAGTTTGTGTACCGCTCACTATCCAGACATTGTGATGGATACTCTTATGACCAATTGTAATGTTTAACATGCATCTTCCTACAATTATTTTCCCCGACTCAGAATCATCTAGGCCAAATATTTGTTGATTCTTTATACTGAACTTCGGGATCTCTTCCCTGTCAATTATTTGCTGGATTAACTTTTCATTAATGAAACTCCTTTCATGTTCAAGTGCTATCAAGGAATCCATGGCTGCCCAACTCCCATGAGTATTTTTGAAAGGGCTGAGATGTGCTTTTCGGTATTTATCTCTGGAGTGACATTTGGTTTGCATTTTCCTTCATTTAGATAAAAACGCAATGTGTTTTCAGCTATTTCACTTTGCCATTTTTTCTTAGGGTCCAAATAAATCTTTTTCTCCCCATATTTCACCCTGACACATGAGAATGACATTGACATTAGGCACACAGCCATTCTAAAGATACACTTCCACTGCACTTTCTGATGCTATGGCATTCTTTTACACAGTTGTTTTGTATCATTATTTTCTTAGGCCTCAATGGTTTTTTGGCTAGGGACCACAATACTCCATTTACCCCATCAATGAGAGGCGACAACCTCTTCAGGCAATTCGTCCCTACGAGAAAGGGTGTTTCATTGATGGATGTGATCAACACTTCCTGTCTCATCTGATGCTTCCCTATCTTTATGTCAACTTCAGTGACACCTTTGATAGGTATCTTTTCCCCATTGAAATTGTACACAGGACCTTCATTGTGCCTCACCTTTATGTGATTTTGTGGGGATCTGCCTTCATTGGTATTTTTCACTAATTCTTTTGACATTATTGCTGCATGGGCACCCGTATCAATCATTGCAAATGCATTATATTTTTCTTCAATAGTGATAGGTGCATAGTACCTGTCTTCAACATCTTTTAGCACACACAAAAAGTGTGAATGTTTGCTGATTTCTGGACTTATGAAAATTACATTTTTCCCTCCTTTTTGACCACTTCATTTTGAATTTCTGGGCTCAGAACCCATTTGTAGTGTAGCCACTGACTGCCCCTCTGATTTGGGACTACCATTGTTCACACTGCAACTTTTTGACTGAACATTTTCACATATGTCACATGGCAGCCTGTCAACTTCTGACGCACAACACTTGTCTAGGTTTTGCATGGTGCCCGTCATTTATGTCTTTTGGAATATTTGTGGTTCAAAATACTCCTCAGGTAACTGACTTCCACCCTCCTTTTGAGCTACTGTCTCATCTGTATGGGTATCAACAGTATTCTGACTTTCAAGTGAGGATATTCTAACTGCTGATCCTAACTCTTTGTCTTGTGTTTTATTTTCACATTGGATGTTCTTTTTAAATCTGATTCTCTGTTCTTTCAGTGTTTCTGGTTCATTTTCCCCATTTTGTTCTTAATTTTCACGCATCTCAATAGTCTGGTTCAACTCTAGATTGAACCACACTCCTTTTAATGTTAATGTTAATGTTAATGTTAATGTTAATGTTAAAGGTCATTTGTACCGCGCACTATCACCACCGAAGTGGTCCCCTGGCGCTCTGGCGGCTCTGAAAAGGGGAGGAGAGGGGGTGGGTTAGTAGGAATAAGCTGGAAAAGTGCAAGAGAGCAGTGATGTGCTGTTGGCAGCCTCAGCCCGGTGGTTCCGTCGGCTGGGCTTGGGGTGTTTTATGGTCCGTAGTCGTCGTGTGCTGTTGTGCAAGTCTATGTGTGGTTTGTTTTGTTGTTGCATTGTTGTGAAGTTTGTGCGGATTGCTGCGTTTAAGGCTTGTGGTTGTGTTTGGTTATAGTTTGAGAGGTGTATGCAGATGGATGGAATTGTTAGCTGGTTGGTTAGTTGGCATTGCTGTCCTTGCAATTGTGGGATTCCATCTAGGTCCGGTACATGCTAACAGTCACATTTCTATCTAGATGCCGCGCAGGCCAGGTTTATAATTCTAAGTGAGGTGCATGCTAAGAGTCACATATGCTAACAATCACATTTCTGAAATTCCATCTAGGTGTGGTATTTGCTAACAATCATATTTTCTATCTAGATGCAACGCGGGCTAAGTTTGAGAATTCCGTCTAAGTGTGGCACATGCCAACAATCATATTACTGCTACACTACATATTATGTGTGTGTTGAAGTTCCCTGACTCACTTTCATTCATTTGTTTTCTTATTTTTGAATCAGTAGGCAATTCAGGACCATTTTCAAAGGTGATTCATGGGCTTCTGTGTTTTCAGCAGAGCAAGGGCTATTAAATAGTCACTTATTGTCAGAACGCATAAAATCACTCCAATGGCATTCTGCACCTTCACTTGGTTATTGTTTTTGAACTGCACATAGCTTCCCTATTTGTTCGGACAACATTTTGACTTGGGCCTCTAAACATTGAAACCTGTTCATGTCTCTGGATTCTCCTCTTTGGGGCCTGTGCCGTTACTGGTTAAATTCACCCTGATTAGTCCTATTCTGGTACCTCGCAGGAAATTGATTTCTATTTGTGTTACCTCTGAATTCATGTGACATAGGAGGTGGAGAGCGCAGAGTGACCATCCTTTGACCATGGTCGATTGGTGGTGGTGATTGGTTATATTGGTGAGGGATGTATCTCATGTTTTATCTTTCATTTGGTGGGAATTGTCCCCTATGCCGATTTCCATGTTCAATGAACCTATCCACATACCTTGGTCTTTCTTGGTGGTCAGACACCATTTTATTAGGTTCAAATCTACTCTGAGCTCCTAGAGTTTGGTATGGGTCATTGCACATTTGATTTTGATTGTTATTTAGACCTGACATATCGGGGCGATATCCCACCTGAGAAGCATTACCCAGATATCTAGGGCTAATGTAAGAATCCCTATTGCTGGCATCAACAGATTGGAACTAGGAGTTTGAGGTGGTGTCCTCTGTGGAGGTATACCCCTTTGATTAAGTGTCATGTTGTTTCTTGCCTGGGTTTGGGCTGATTCAAGGGGCATTTTTACATATTTGACCTCCACTATTGCTGGTGCGGGTTCTTTAGATTTTGGTTTTGTCTCCTTACTCTTAGGCCCTTCCTCTCTCTGATCATATATCACTTTATATAGTTTGATCCTCTGTTCTATTATCCATTCTAGTGAATTTCCCCTGTCAAATTCAGGAATTAACTGAGATTCAATTTCTTTTTGGAGCTCATAAAAGTATGCAGTCTTACATTCTGCAGAATTAGGGTTAAAGGCCACATCAAAGTGTGAAAATGCTCTTTTAAATCTTGGAGGAACTGGCGAGGGGACATATCTAGCTTTGCAGTCATGATATGAGCTTCTTTTTTGGCATCTTGTATAGACTGATAAGGTGAAAACTGATGTCTAACCTCTTTCTCAAAGTCCACCCATGACAAGTGTTGCTGTTCATTGAGACCCTGAATGACACTAGCAGCTGCTGAATTAAGCGTTAGGTGAAAGTGCTGTCTATATTGTCTAGGTATATGGAGGGCTTTAAATACATCATGGACTGTCTCTAAATGGTCTTCCATGCAACCATCGCCTCCCTTTTTGAATGGTTCAATCAAAGTTTTGATAGATTTCATGATCTTGCTAGGACTACATGGTGTGTTCTGGTGTGTGCCAGTTTGTCGCTCATTTCTGTTCTCTTGTGGGCAGGAACAATTGTAATTATTTGTTGGTGATTCATACCCCACCACTGGGCTATAACCAGGTTTGGCCACAGGAAGAACTGTTGGTGCATTGTTCCCTTGGACAGAGCTATGATTAATTTCAATTCCATTGAATGTAGTGCCTTGTCGCCTTTCCTGAGATTTTACACTGAATATTTGCTGTTTTAAATTCTTGCACTTTCCATGAAGTCGTTCTGCCTCGTGACAGATATTCTCATCGCTGATCTTATTAACTATTGTTTGAAACTCGCTTATTTGTGTTTGATACCAGTCAAACGCTTTATGCTTCTTGTCATTAGTTTGCCAGTTCAGAAAAATCAGCATCAAATTGGGACATGACGACACGATTGTATGAGTCAAATGAGCACACAGTAGTGTACCACTTCACAGCACTAATTCACTTTGTGAGTGCACGAAATGGCTATTCTTAGAATGCAAGGCCACACCCAGTAACTGTTTTAAGGTTTCTCAATGGCCAACGCACCAAATATGTGTGATATATTTTGGGGCTATACCTAACTTTGTGGTATTTTATTATGGTGGTGAAGAGTGGTATTTTATAGTGGCAGTATCTCTTGTGGTAATTTTTTGGGGTGTCTATTTTTACATTTATGAGACTAACTTCAGAATATTTCCTAACAACTGTTTTTACCAGGGTCACTCACTGGAACAAGGTACTGGACTTGATACACTCAGAATAGATCACTTATTTCCCCTGCTTGCTTTTATGTACAATACAGCAGTATGCCTTTGTGGCTGTATAAACAGGCAGATTGAAATACTGCACACTCATACACTTTCTAGGTAGAGAGTTCACATCAGATACTTGACTTGGAAACATTTATTATCGAACACTTGTCTCCCTGTGCTCTTCAAATAAAATGACTGACTGCCACAAAATGTACCAGAACAATGATTGACTTTGTAATGTGTTTACTTATTGTAGCAGCTAACTGAACAATTTACACGTGGCAACAGTTATGTGCATGTAAGGTTTAACAATGTGAATGCATTACAATGAGCAATGGCACTTTTCAAAAATAGAACAAGCAGTGCCCGATCTTACCACTTGCCCTTGGAAGCACAGAATTCGGCAAAAGTTACACTTTAAAAAAGTAAGAGAACATAGCAATGGCAACAGGTAATTTTGAAATTGCATGCACTTTTAACCTCGATAACAGCTAAAGTGGAATTAACTATTTTCCTGACTAAATGACTGACAGGCAAACCAACCCCCTCACTTTACTTACATTTACCTAGAAGTTGACAATATTTCTGGCTCAGCTGAACGTGGGAATCCCCCTCGGGGTCAGCCACAGATAAGAACTGCTACGGCATCAGGAAGCCTGCCAGCACTGAACTCTGTCCTGCAATTCACGGTCCATCTCAGCACAATGTCTACAGGATATCTGCCTGCAAGCTCGGGTCAGCTCAGCATTCGAGGATGTCTGAATGTAGCTACACCCACTCAAAGCCTTTTTATGACCTCTTCCTGAAAGTCAACAGAAATCCTTCCCCTCAACCAGATCATACCACTGAAACCCAGTTATTGTTGGAGAGCAAGAAGATACATCTCTTTCTACATTTCCTGCTCAAACATGAGCTTGCCTTTAGTAAAATGGATCGTCACATATTTCAGCAGAATTTAACTTCATATTTGTTCAACTTTACACAGCATGAATCTAGCTTGTACGTTTATTTTTCCATTGAAACAGAGCCTCATGCATTTCAAATTTGGATTCAGGTTATTTCCATATAGACTCATTTTCACTAAATGTTATGGGAAATGTTACTGGGGTTGGGTTAATTAAGTTAATATATATTTATTATGAGGTTTAGTGCAAATTCAGTCAATTGAAATATCATCCTGAAATAAAACAATTTTAAGCCTGCATTTCTGAACTCTATGAAATTTCCATCATGCGCGCCGGTTGCATATGTCTGCATTACTGTCTTTCTGTATTTCTGTGTAAAGCCCACACTAAAACTCACACTAAAAGTACATGTAACATTACATGTGCAAATCAAACGAATGAGCCCATTTAATTCAAAGCACCTTTAACCCATCAACTCCTGCAGGCCTCAACAAGCTCCGACCCATCTTAATTTTTTTTTTTTATAAAGTGCAAACTTTGGTCATGGGCATCAGAGAACTGTGCAAATAAAACATCAAAATGCTAATTTCATTAAAATACTTTAAACATACACTGAAATGTTTTAAGGCAAACATTCCAACACATACTGAATTCCAAAATATCACAAAAGGTGATCCCAACAGACATCTCCGATTTTCAGCATTTTAACCAGCTATGAGAATTGGTTGAGGGCATTTGCTTTTTTATACATTTTGTAAGCAGCCTAAGAAGCTGAAAGGAGAACTTTTTCTGCCAAATGACAGTTTTTTGCAATACAAATAGGTGCCCCATTTCATGAGGATGCACCCACTGGGAGCCTGTGAATCGCAGCGGACAGTAGACGTGCTCAAATGTCCTAGCTCGCAGATTGTAACGGACTCCTTGGTGAACACATGCTTTCATGGGTAAGCAAGAAGCCTTAGCGAAACTTAACGGGTTAAAAATGCAGGTGTAGGGTCAATTAACAATTAATGGAATGTCGCACCAAGTCATCTCCCCAGATTGTGATCGTTGATGTATTGTATGCCTTTCTTATTTTTACTTTGGTTCATTAGGTGTGACACCTATAAACCAAAACTATTGCATTATAGTACAGAGAGGGAGCTCTGGCATATGCGATGGGACACCGCCTGTAGATGTTATTTGGTTAATTGCTGATCCATTGACTACCCATAGCCATGCTAATACCTATGGCCATTCCCACCCTGTTCATGCCCGTACCTGCCCAAAACACTGCCTCACAGGAACTCTATGAGCTTGCTTTAGTCAAGCCTGAACATCAGACTTTGCACTCGAAGGACCTGCCAGTACTTTTTCAAAGCAGTCTTCTGAGAGTTCATTACTTAATTGAAGTTTTAAACCCGCCACTGGTATAATAAAAATGTCTTAACCAGCTCTACCTCAGCCACTTGTAAGCAGTTTGTTGGTCCTCCACTGAAGGTCTGTTAAGAACAAACACTGACAAAGCCAACAGTTTTGTCTTGTGTATAGGTATTAGGAACTTGGCAGGCACTGCTATTAGATGCCCAGGTACCCACACCATTTTACCCCTGCTACCGTCAATGGTCAGTTAATACCACCACAGCAAGTGCCTTTCCCATGCCTATGCGAATGCCCAAACTGTCAACATTGCCAATGCTTTTTCAATCAGTGTTGGTGAAAGCAACTACATTCCCAAAAAATAATACTTCTTGACTCCTTTTATTATTTTACTTGCTCAGCATGACGAGGGCCAAATTCATTTAGCATATATTCATGTAATAAAGCACTTTTTAAAATGTTCTGTATTTACCCAGATAGTTGTGTGTATGCTTTGTGGGTTCCGTGACTGCTAAAGAAATAAATTGAATACACAGGTACCCCAACTGAGGAGCCCATTAGTGTTCTGAGACATGAGCATTTGTAACCAGAAAGCAGGTTCTCTGGAGACTGGACTGATTTCAGGGCCACTGTTACTCTATTGTATTGTTTTTAGATTCACTTATTGCATTTGCTTTAAGTTCAAATGGGGCGAGCAAAGGTTGTTAAAGATGTTCAGCTTCTAATATAATGCATCTGTTGGCTCATTGCATTCTCCAGTTCCTGATATTTGAATGATAGAATTAATGTGTTTTTTTTAAACTTTCCTACATCTGACGTTAGAATTGAGAGCTAAAGATGAGCACGTTTAAAAAATGTAACTCACTGAATAGAATCTTTTTGAAAGTATTCATGTTGTATCAGATTAGTTTTACCTAACATATTTCTATAAAGATGTTACTATACTGCGTCAGGTTGATTTATCATGTGATGTGTCTACTTGCACACAACTACCCTCTATTAGAATGGGCTAGTTAAACTTGGGGAAGGCACATGTGCACTTTAAAAAAGAAATACAAGAACAAACAGATCATTGTGATTTGTTATATATACCAGGAGATCTAGACCCTATCCTAACTTAGGTACTTGGCCAAATCGTTGCTCCTTGGGAAATAATGATCCTTATGGTCTAAGTTTCACACGTTTAGGAATATGTGCCCAGAATTGCTTCAGTCGACGACATGGAGTATTCGAAAGAAGGGCAATTTGAATTCTAGGGCCTAGCCATTGCTGCATATAAAATAAGACACTCAAAGTGATTAATTCTGAAAGTAAGACCAGACAGCTTCAGTATGCTAAAAAAAACGAGTTGGCGAACATGATTATTAAGGTTTTATACCTGCCAGACACAGCAACGTTTAGAGATAATTTTACTTGCAAAGAGTACAGTATCCTTGCCAACTTTATTATTGGCAAAGCATCCCCTTAATGCAATCATATTACTTCTCGGAGAACACAGCTGTTCACACGTAGATTATATACTCAAAAGAAAGGTTTGATTTCAATGTCTGCTTTGATGCTGTAATCGTGTGCAAGTCAGTGCACGAGTGTTATTGGTTTGTGGATGTGTGGCTGTGCAGCTGGGCATTCTGGGAAGTCTGAGGACGGCATCAGAATTGCGGTAAAATGGACTAAGAGTCTGGTGAGCTGCTAATGTTTAGACCAACTTGCCCAACTTGCCCAGGGCAGCTTGGAGCTTCGGTGCTGAAAGATTGAGTGGCTGCCAATATGTGCACCCTTTCAATGCACTGACCTCAGATTGAACAGCTGATAACATTTATGAACGATATTTCTGAAAACGTTGCATGAATGTACGAGAACAGTTATCACTGCACGACCTTTGAGATGAGCTCTCCCAGGGCAGCTTGTGGTGCACAGAGCGAGAGGTGCATCATTTTCATTGCATGCAAGGTGCAATTATATATATTTGTTTGTTTTGAAGAATATATTCTTGCATGCAGTGCAGCCAATGTTTGCTTGTTATGAATAGTTCTGATCATTTCTGCGACACGTGATCTATGTTGACGATGTTGTCTTCTGTGCATTCGCAGAACATACATACACCATTTCACCATCTTCTTGAACTACCTTTGCGACATAGATGCACTGGTTTTTAGCATAGCTATATCACTCATTCTTCACATTTTCTTGGGGGTCACCCCAGTCCCTCCTTATAAGGGATGGGGTCACTACCTGGGCCCGCTCATTCGGCAAACTGTCGGGCCACTTTGAAAGATTTCTCTGGGCCACTTGTTGTTCCCAGTCCAGCCCTGAAAGCAAGTGAGAGTTCTTCTCTGGGGGGCAGGGTGGGATCTAAGGAAGCTCTGCTTGACAGATACAAGCTGTTCTTACTGGGGCTTGTGGCGCTTTCATTACCCAGATCTAAAAACCTACAACAGTGCTAGCGTGATCTGTCAAGTGGTGAGTGTGAAGAATGAACAATAATTGGAATGTCCACGCTGTGTATGTTTGGAATGGAATATTTGGGATCATCTTCCGGGTGTTGCTAGGTCTGGAAAAGATCGGGGGCTAAGCTAATGTCGGGACTGGCAGGATTTGGGGCTAGCTATATCATGTGGTTGTAGCCCCTGAGCTTCTATCCGGGGCTACAACCAAAAGACCTGAGCATATAGCCCTATTAGCCCCCCCTCCCCCGCAACCTCCTCCTAGCAACGCCTCTTTGGCTATAAACACTTGTTACATACATAGAAGCAAAACTCCAAAAGGGAACAACTGCCACACTTTCAAGAATTTTAATAGCACTTTTTAATAGTGTTCAGCTGCCTTTTTAGCTGTGTAGATTCATGCATGTTGTAGTGAGCTTGACCAAGCCAGTTTCTTCTGCTTCCTGTCAAGAGACTAATTAGCACTGACTGCTGCAAGCCAATTTCTCCAGCTCAAAGTGGCTCCTTTTTAATTACAACATTAAAGAAATCGCCAATGGCACCTAGAGAACAGCAACACACGTCTACAGATATCTGAACTCACTGCAGAAGTGAGTGCTGCTGCCGGCTGCCCTACAAGATATTACACAGATAATGGGCCTCATTCTGAGGTGGGCGCAAAAGGGATACCGGGCACCGGTAATGACACCGGTGCCGGTAATCCCCTTACGCCCTCTTCCGAGGTCCCTTAGCGGGTCCCTCCCTTAACGCCTGGTTTTACCAGGCGTTTTGGACGGGATCCGTTAAGGGATACCGGGGTCGATAACAGTACCGCAATTTGCGGTACCGTTATTGACGCCTCCCCCCTTCCCATTGAGTCCTATGGGGGCTCAAATGGGAATGGGGAATGGCTTTTACAATGGGGACTTACCGGTCCCGCCAAGGTCGGACTGGACCGGTAAATCCCCATTGAACGAGGGCGGACACGGTCCCATTATTTGTGCTAGTCATGGCGCTAGTAGCGCCATGACTAGCACCAACCTCATAATGAGGCCCAATGTGTTCAGCTTCGAGATCTTCCTGGGCTGTTCTCAGCAGAATGATTAGGGACATGAAGTTATTGGTCCAATGCATCCATGATAGATGTAAAGTCAGTGCACTTCACAGATGAATATGTGTCTGGCACGTGGAAGCGGGATCCCTGCTGCCCCATATATCTGGTGATGAAGTATTATGTTAAAAAAATAAAATAGGAATGCTTCCGTTCTCCGTATCTCCAATATCCCCCAAGGGCTGTGCCCAGTGTCACTCAAGTTCAATTAGTGAAACGCCCAATTTCTGTGATGGTTCAATTTGGTACTTTATCGCCATCAAGGATAGAAGATATACATAAAAAAACAGTACAATCAGAAAAGATTTACCATAAAACCCAGCAAACTTAATATAACAATACCTGTACCTCATTGTTCGCAAAATTTACCAAAAGGAGAAGAAAAAAAAAAGACATATTTTAAACCTTGGAAACATATTGTAATATTGCACCGTGTGGGCATAATGCATTGCGTTTGCCCACTTGAGTTCTTTGCATATGCCCTGGTATGTATGTTATTGTGAACCTGATGTACCACACATTGTGCAAGTCATCTATCGTTGCACGTGGCCTGTCCCTGCAACAGTTTTCCTGAAGGCCGCTTTCACGTCTTTGTTCCGCAGGCTGTAGATGAGGGGGTTCAGCAAGGGGATCACTACTGTGTAGAACAAAGTCACCGCTTTGTCTTGATCAAGAGAGTAGCTGGAGGAGGGGCGGATGTAGGTGAAGAGGATGGTCCCAAAGTACAAGGTCACACCAATAAAGTGAGAGCCGCAGGTGGACAGCACGCGGAATAACCCTGTGGAGGAGCGCATCTGGAGGACCGCTAAGATGATTGATGCGTAGGAGACGAGGACCACCAGCAGAGACAGATTGACAAGGAAACCGGCGCATATGAACATCACCACCTCATTAAAATAGGTATCTACGCATGACAGCTTGAGCAATGGCGGGACATCGCAGCAAAAATGATGGATTTCCCATCGACAAAAGGATAGCCGGAACGTGCAACCAGTCTCTATCATTGAGTGGACGAACCCGCCAATCAACACTCCAGCCATGAGCCAGACACAGAAGCTCTTGGTCATGATAGTCGCATAGCGCAATGGGCGGCATACAGCAACATAGCGGTCATACGCCATAGCAGCCAGGAGCAGAGCCTCTGTGCTGCCAAAGGTGCAGAAAATGAACAGCTGCGTCACACAGGCAGTCACAGAAATTCTCTTCTCCTTGGCGAGCAGGTCGATTAGCATTTTGGGGGTGATATCAGAGGAAAAGCAGATATCGACAAAAGACAGCTGGCACAGAAAGAAGTACATAGGTGTGTGAAGGTGGGGATCCAGTTGGATTAATACAATGATTCCAAGGTTGCCCAGCAGGGTTAAGATGTAGGCCAGTAAAAAGAGTGCAAATAAAGGGGCTTTCAGCATAGGGTTATCCGTAAGTCCCAAGAGAATGAATTCATTGGGCACAGAGTGATTTTTGTCATCCATCATCCACCACACGACTTTCTAGAGTTGGATAGCAAAACAAATAAAATAAAGTTTAGGAATTAGAATTGCCGTTTATTGACAGATCCTGTACTGTGTAGCACAGATGACTGCTCATCAATGGTTCCGCTGTGTTGGCAGAGAAAAGCTCAACTGGTGTAAAGACTATAATTCCTGCAGACCCTCAGGCTAATCAACATTTGTTCTCTGGTTAAACACACACTATTTTGCTTACTGAGCTTACCCAGGAATCAAAAATGACTTGATCTTTGTCCCTGAAAACTGTCTCATAGACTCAAGTGGCGCTTATATGATTCGCTCCATGCCTACAGACATGACATTATAGGTCCTCATTGCGAGTTTGGCGGTGTGGTTAAAATGGCGGTAATGTGATGGTAATTCCATTACTACCAAATCACCACATCACTGAGCTACAAATTAGGCAGTTGGGAGTTAGGTTTACCTCCAACTTAAAGTTAGAGGTACAACGTCCGCCCTACGACCATAGATTTGTGGAGTTACCATGGCAGAATTACAGCCACTGGTAATTCTGCTGAAATCCCCATGGTGTCCAATGGACTTCAAGAAGGGGGATTTACATCACCCTACCAGCACTTGTGATCCCGCAGTAAATACGCGGGACAAAGGGGCAGTGACAGTAATTCAATTTTGGGGGATTTTGGCAGATTTACTGCCGGAATACTGCCAAACTCTAAATGAGGCCCTACGGCCCTGATTCATGCAATAGTTTCGTGTAAAACAGGGATTTGCGTGCCATTCTGGCCGCAAATCCCTGTATGACGAATGGGGATTTGCGGGCAGAATGGCTCGCAAATAATTCTATGAATCAGGCCATATGTGTTTCATTTAATCCTCCTCCATACAGGAATGTTACCCCATGGGTCTGAAGACACATGTACAATGCACATTACTTTGCTACCCAGTAGAGCTAAAGATTCATTATCAACTGCCAAGGAAGCCACGATCCCCATGGCTCAGTGAGTATTCTACTTGCCTATCAGCCTCGAGCTCAGTCGATTTTATGCAATCAAATTTACAGATCTTAGGGTACAACTCCTGGTCACTTCTGGGCAAGCCTTAATCAATGGCGACGTTTATGTTTGGGCAGATGACCTAACAATCCCATCCTAGCTAAATCTCATAAACAAACGCATCCAGCATACCAATAGAAGCAATCAGGCTTGATTTGGGCCTTACATCCATTCAAGCTAGCGTATGCATAAAAAGGGGTCTTCTGTATATATTCAGGCTAATCCAGTCTACCCGCTTCTTAACCTCCTAGCTTAAGACCTATGTGATCAAGATGGCTTGCTGCTTCGAGAATATCGAAGTATCAATGAGGAGTATTTCAGAGACATTGGGCCTCATTACAAGTCGGAGGTAGCCATGTCGTTCATACCGGCATGGCTACCCCCAAATTGGGTACCGGGTCTGGGTCCCAAAAATAGGGAATTACCGGGCCAATGCCGACTTTTGCGGGTCCGGTAATTCCCATTCTCATGACCCGGACCTGGTACATCCCCATTCCCATTGAGCCCCCATAGGGCGCAATGGGAATGGGGAGGCTGCTAACAACAGACCCGATAATGCCGCTAAGCACCCGCTGCAGACCTTGTAATGAGGCGGTAGAGTGATAATGGTGCCGGCAGCTCTACCGGTGCCATTATCACTCTACCGCCTACCGCGTAATGAGGCCCATTGACTGGTTGCCTGATTGGTGCAAAGATTTTACCTTGAAAAAATTATTTGACATCAATGTGAACGGGTTTCATTGAATCTCCTCTCATCAGCATATAGCTGGATTAAAATCATATAAAAGATTTAATAAATTAGAGCAAGCATTTCTCTCCTCGCAGAAGTAACTTATACAATGTCCTTCCCCGAAGCACAGAAGAATTTATTTATTGCTTAGAATGGGCAAACTTTCAACCTTAACGGTCACAGGGGTATGGAAGGGCATAAAGAAAGAACTAAGGATGTGTAGCTTATGTAAGGGCCATAGTGAGCTGGAGACTAACAGGCATGTATTAACGTCATGCCATGTGCTATTTCTGTGGTGCATTAATAGCTTGCAGAGGTTTGTACACAAATTACAAAGTATTACAACGGATGCTTTTTGTCAATGGAGCTTAGCTGGAACTAACATTTTATTGACTTTGGCTATTATTAATTTGTGGTACAGAAATCAGCAGATTATAGTAGAATAAGAATGAGAGTACAATGAACTTATTTACTGAATAGGGGATATATGCTTGATACACCCCTCACTTACTTAATTGAAAGTATAAATAGGTCCATGCATGATGTGCGACTAGCTTTTAAAGATGGATTTTAAGTGAAAATGCTATTAGTGTTAGGATTTTATTATAAAAAGCTATATCTCAGGGATGTGCTTGAATTTTAGATGTCCATTTCTTATTTGGATGTTATATAAGAGTGGACATGTTATAACTTTTAAATGTCGGATGAACACTACCTACTTTGATGGAATTGTGAATTTATGCACTTTGTGAATGTAAGGTGTGAAAAGTTTGAATAAACTAAAACACACTCAATAAAATAAATAAATAAAAGAAACTGGTATCCTTGGGGCTCAGTTAGGGAATCACATGTTCTACACCTTCTATAAGGCTATCTCCAGATTTAATTTCCCACCAGATAAACTATTTTAAGTGCGATATACATCACAATTTAGGGGTTGTCCACACACTTGTCAGCCCTCCAACTCGATCACAAATCATTAGTTTGCCTATTCTCCGTTCTTGAATGGGTTTATAATAATTTTGGCTAGTCTCATCCTCCAAGTAGCTACCACAACATAGGGTGAAGTTATGACTGCTAACGGCTGTACACCCCTCCCCAAGCAAATTAAGAATTCTGCATTATGACGCTGAGGTGGATTCTTGCTAAAAGGAACAATTGGAAATTCCTATTTATTCCCTACTTTAAACTGAAAAGAATTACTACTTTGATAGGTTCTTCAAATCTAATAACATTTGCAAGGATGTGTTAAATATCGTGAAGGAACCTTCCTCCCTTGGAACACTAGAAAACTATATTTTTCCATCTCAGAATCTATGAAATTAGATGTCGGCTTTCTTTAACAACATAATCCAGTAGATAGCAGGGGGACATATCAGTGCCAAGTGATGTTTACAATCTCTGATAATCTACACACATCCTCATGTTTTGTTTTGGGGATTTGTACCATGCACCACTGTCATTTTCAGGGTCTCCAGGCACTCTTGTGGATTTGAAAGAGAAAGAAACTGTTCATTAGGGGGTTAGAGGGGAAAGACACTGTGTTGTGCTCAGTTGTTGGTGCCAGAGGAGCCAGGTGCAACTGATGTCTGTCTGGGTGAGTTTTCTAGGTAGTCTGGGGTGTTTTCTCATGGGCCTGTGTTTTCAAATGGTAGCCCTGAGGGGGAATGGGGTCTATGCATTGTGTCAGGATTTTAATAGCAGTTTGGAGAGATGAAAAGGTTGGACTAGGTTGTGATGGGCTGAGTTATTTGTTTTAGTCGTATTAGTGTGTTGGTAAGCTGTTGAGTGTGTGTGGAATTAGGTGTTTGAGGAATTAGGTTGTTAGTAGTTTGGTTTCTTTAGGCAGGTCTGCAGGCCTAGGCTTTGTTGCTGTGTTTTACCTTTTCTTGTACATTTGTTTCTGGTTGCATGTTTTTTTAATCCTGCACTCTACGGGGTGGTGGTGGTGGCTCGAAGTAAAAGAAAGAAAAAATGAACGTGCTAGCCTTGGGAGCTGGCAATGTTTGGTGATGCTTCTATTCACTTATCAAGGATGTGTTGAGTTGTTCATTAGAGAATGTCCGTGTTAATTTTGATGTGTCGTTCATTGAAATTTGTCAGGTCATATTGCGTTGTATCTTAGAGGGTGTTTTGGTCGTTGTGTTAATTTTGATTTGCCATTTGTATACCAAGGTATCAGGCGTGTAGTGTTGTGCCTTATTGTTTGTTTTAGTCATTGTGTTCTATCAATGTCTCATTTATTGAGAAGGTGTCAGGTCATGTAGTGGTGGTAGTGTTATGGTGGTCTGTTATAGTTTGCTTCCTGTATTTCCGAATGGCAGATGGTGTTCCATTGTCTGGATTTCTTTTGGGATTGAGTTACACAGTTTAGCTCCATACTTGTTTTTCTCATAATGCCTTGATTCAATAGGTATATTGCTGCTTGATCTAAGTGACCCATGTGGGTGGTAATAGGTGATTTCTGGTTGGTGGAATTCTGCTCCCTGTCCATGCAGTGTTCTGTGAGTGATGCAGAGTGTTTTGAAGTGGATTCTGTGTTTCACTGGTAACCAGTGTAGGTTTTCAAGGTGGGGTGATGCATTGCCTCCTTTTTATTCTTAGCACTAGTGTTTCCACCACTTTTTTTGGATGTGTTGTAGGTTTTTCATGAGGTAGTAAGCCATTGCTAGATTAGACTGTTTGTGTATCAGTGAGATTATGGTGGGAGTCCGGTGTGTAATCCTAGGTATGTAAAGATGCATGTGATTGAGTATAATTGTTAGAAATATGTTCATACTATTGTGTTGACCTGTGGTTCACGTGTGAGTCTATCTTGCATGTGTATTCCCAGGTTTTTTATTACTAATGATGCTTCTGGTCTTATTCCCAGTTCTGGTGGCCACGGGGGATAGGTACAAATATCATTGTTGTTCCATGGGGTGATCAGCATTTCTGTTTTGTTTAGGTTTAGTTTTAGATTTCTGTTCGTAATCCAGAGGTTTGTCTCATTAAGGCACATAGTGAATGACTTGTTTGAGTCAATGCTAGTTGTCATCTTGAAAATGAATTGTGTCTGCATAGATCTAAGAAGTTAGTCCGTGTTTGTATTAGTGTCTTGATTATATTGAAAAGGAGTGTGAGAGACTTGATCCTTGTGGTACACTGCCGTTGGTGATTCTGGCAGTTGAGGTGAAATGAGGTAGAGTGCTTTGGCAGTCCTGTCTGAGTGGAGGGATTTTAACCATTGCAGTGCAGAGCAGGGTCGGATAGGGGTGTACATTTGTCTCTGGTACCAATGAAAACCTGTTGCGCAGTTGGAAGTGGCAAACCATTCCTTTTGTGATAGATTTTTGAGTAGTACACAAGGAGGAGATTTTTGATATAAGGTGATGCAAATTGTGCATTTTAAAGAATATTCATTCAGTAACACTGGTCTAAACTACTAGCCGCATTGGTGAAGTAATCGATCAAACTGGCTCGCATGGGCCAAAAAATGTGGCCCATTTTGACCCCAATAAACATGCCCACACTAGTAATTTGCATTTTTGGTTCGGGCATTGCCCTATAGGCCAGTCAGAGCCTGGTGCAGAGTTGTGAATACCAGATTATTGTAGTCTCTTGATTAAGGCTGTATTGCTGGTGGTGTCAAAAGCTGCCATTTTGTCCAGTAGAATCAGGCTGATGGCATGCTGTTGTCAGTATTCATCTTTAGGATGTCTCATATGGAAAGAAGTACTGGTTCTATTACTTTGATTGGTCCATTAGCCAATTTTTTCCATGTGATTGAGGATTTCTTTGTGTACGTAGCTGTCCAGGATTTTGACAGGGTAGTGTATGATCGATATCGGCCTGTAATTAGTTGGATTGTCTGCTGTTCCCGCCTCATTCTTTGCAAGAGGCTTAATGTAGTCAGCTGTGTGGGCCTTTGGTACGATTTTTTTTCTTGCAAAAGATTCATCCATTGTTTGAAGTAGAGGGGGGCTTCTTTGGAGAGTAGGTTTTTGTACACGTCTGCTGGGCAAGGATCATCAGCGATCTCACCTTATTACTCCAATTTAGTGTATTGTTGAAAACATTTTCTGAAATTGCCCCGTTGTTGTTGGGTTTGCTGTGGCTGGTAAGTTGTTGTTGTGTTTGAGGTAGTTGTGTTGATAGGCTGTTGGATTCTTTTTATGTTGCTTCTGAAACGGTCTACAATGTTGCTTTTGGTAAGGAATGGGCTTTTTTTCTGCATGACATGGGGCTTTCCATTTAGTTGACAATTGTTTACATTTCCTTCTGTGGGTTTGTCGCAGATTGAATTATTTCTGTATAGTAAGACTTCCTGCAGTTTAACAAAGCTGCTTTAAATAGACGGACCTGGTGTTGGTACTTTACTTTCTTGAGTTGATTGTAGCGTTTTCTCTATCCTTGCTCTAACTTTCAGTTGTTTTCTTGAGTGGTCTCAGTTCTGGCATGAACCATCTTGCTGTTTCTTTTTTTGTAATGGTTTAAAAGGTTTCAGGTGGTCAGGCTACCTAGGCAGTTTGTCATCCAGGTATGAAATTTGTTTTCAGAATTATCTGGCATCGTTTGGGTCAGTTGCTGGACAATGTCTCTTTGTTCTTCATTGGCCTAATGGGCTCTCTTGACCACAGGCCATACAACTTTCTTAATCCAGATGGCTTTTCAACTCGTGACCATCTTAAACTTCCCCATTCAAAAACATTTTATTCAAATACGCATTTGACCCTAGCCTGCCTTCAGGCATAGATTATTTTTTTTTTGACCACCTTCCATCCACTTCGTCCTGATGAGGCTGGTCCATCAAGCATCTTGAGGACCTCTGTTAAGCCGAAACTCGAGTTGACAAAGACCCTGGATTCATACCTTTTTCTAAGAAGTTGAACATTTGTAAACAATGTACAATTGGTACACAACAATATCAAAATATTGAAGAATTTTGGTTACCTGTATGAAAAATTCAATGGCTTCATTCATGCAATTGGTTCAGTATTGGACAATTCTACTTGATTTTAAGTTTGTTTGTTGATGATTGCTTATGTTATGTCTGCTTGTGGTATGTAAGAGTGGTATCAAAGTAGTAGGTGTGCTTTGATAAATGGTTGGATAGCAGTGTTATATTTGCATTGTAATTAGGAATACAAATGTTTTTTGTGTTAGGTGAATTGTTTATGTTAATTTGAATTGTGTGTTTTTTTTTATTACAACATAGATAAAAATAAAGTATTGTTTGTTTTATATCCATTGAAAGATTGCTTTTGTTTAAAAATGTATTGTTAGACATGCACTTCTTTTTCTGCATAGATTTAATTTCAAACAAGCCACAGCCAGCATTGGGCCTAGCCAACAATAATTGTCAATGCAGATTACGTAGCATTCTATTTTGAAGTTATTTCTTAACAGTTTCACATGTACCGATTTATAAATGTAAAATATGTGTAACATTCATAATTTTATTATTTTTAAATTCAAAATGACTTCAGATGATTTTAATGAAATGCATTGCAAGATACAATTCACTTATAAATAAGCTGTGCTGTGCTTTATTTAGAAGCAAATACTTGGTTAGTTTTGAAAATCACAGGTGGATACATTGGCTTTATGCATTGTTTGATATAAATATTTCTACATGGCAGGCTGGGCTCACTTCCTTGCTGATTCAAATTGCACACTTTGGCCTTTTGTATTTTGGGGATGCAGTTCTATGATTTGTAGGGAATGAAGCAGCATCTATTAAAATATAAGCCTGCTCGGTATCTCTCCAATACTTCAAGTTTGCATATGGCTGCCCGACAAATTTTCCCAGTGTAGCAGGCACAGTTTTCCTGTTTCCAGTGGTTCACTCAAGAAAGCAAATGACTAATGAAAATGTTAATAAATAAAATGATGCATTATTTAGGTGACACTAGCTTTATATTGAGGCAATCTCAGTGTCTTTCTGTTAAGTCCTGTCCATTACAAATGGCAACACCTAGTCATTTTCTTTGACCGCACATTATTTCTTCAAACAGTTGAATTGTATGTGTCACACACAGTCAGGCTTTATTTGCCTTTAGTTCTCTCCAAAAACACATTTTCCCTTTGTATCACTGTCCTCTCTGATTACACTCACCTTCATAATATGAGAATAAGGGAACTAACGCCCGACATACTATCATTCAGACTTATTGGGTATTTTGTAAATCAATGTCAGCATACAGGAGAAGCACCAGGAACAGATGACCTTGATCTCTTTCTTTTCTCCATGTACTGGTTTGCCTCGTGCTCCCTTTACTGAAACACCATGTGCCTACCTGGTACAAGGAAAGATGCACCTAACTTAAAGAGGAAATCCTGACAGCTGTTTTTATTTCTCGCACTGGGGTCATCATTTAACAGCTGCCTGGGAAAGCCGCTGCTACCTATATGCTAGTCCTTGCTTCCCATATGCCTATATAGCAGCCACATTTAGAAGTTGGGCCTGGCCAGTAGTATGTGCAGTCTAAGTAAAAGGGGCACTTAACACCTGACCTCTAGTGTGAACATGACTCTTTTGAACTTCCAATATGGCACCTACTTTTTCTTCACAGAGTTTTCCTGATTTTCACCTGCTCATCAAGATGGCCTTCTGCTCCTCTGACTGCAGTGCCTTGCTCGTGAACATGCTGGTCAGCGATACTGAGACTAAGCATGTGCTCCAGAAAGCCAGTTGTTTTCGCCCTGGTGCCTCTTTCCCCCTCTGTTCTGCCCCATTAATTGGATATAAATTGTAACAGCCATTCTCTTCATATGCTACAAAGTATGCATTGAAGTAGCACTGCTTTTTTTCTATCTCATGTATCATGGTGAAAAGAAACAGCAATGAAAGATATACCTATACACATGCAGTGCCACTTGTTTGACCTTGTTATAATTGGACTTTGATTCAGCATTGTTGCTATTATGGAAACTAAAGATTTTGAGCAACTTGAACTTCATTTAACTAGATACCTAAAATTAAAGAGGCTCCAGGAAACAATAGTCAACGTATCAATTAGTGTGATATGTCGACAAATCCAAAATCAGATTTTAACAATAGCAGTGGAAAATTAAAAGATATTGGTATTTAAAGATAATGGGGCTCCTTACGAGTTTGGCTGTGCTGTAAAAAAGTGGCAGTAATTCCGTTAACACCACCAAATTACAAGAACAGAAAATGGCAGTAATTCTGCCGAAGCTAATTCTGCTTGCAGAATTAGCGCTGGTGGAATTACTGCCAAGGAAACCAGTGGTAATGCTGCCAGTACCAATTCCACCGGCGAAATTACAGTCAAAATAAAAGAACGGTAATTCCACTGAATAACAAGGTGAAAAACTGCCGAATTAATGCCAAAAACAGGCAGTAATTCCTACAAAATGCATTTCAGTTAGCATTTAAGGCCCACACCTTCCACTGTCCCCACTTCAAATGAGCATGCTGCCCCTTGTGGGCATGGAATATGGGTTCCACAACTTGATGTTATATATTGAGCTGAAGAGGCATGCATTTTGGCAACTGCGAAGGAGACTGCATTCGCAAAGGCAGAGGAGACGTTCCATGAGGAGACCGCCCATACCCTGGTTCGGACCCTCACCCTTGACAATGACGGATGAGCCGATAACAACACTATACCGGCTTAATAGGGACAACATTGCTGACCTGCTTGGACTCATACAGCAAGACCTCCATAGTGTGATCTGAATCAGGACAGCAATCCCACCCCTGCCGAAGCTGGTCTTAGTCCTGCACTTCCTAGATACAGGCACATTTCAACACACTGTTGAGTTGCTACATAAGATGTCGCAGTCATGCTTTTCCATAGTATTGGCACAGGTACTTGACAAACTAATGCAACATGTAACTAATCACATTTCCATGCCCACAGCCTCACAGCAGGTGCATGCCACCAAGGAAAGTTTCTATGTCACAGCACATTTCCCCAACGTGATTGCGACACTGGACTGTATGCATGTGGCATTGGTAGCACCGCAGGCACAGGAGCATATGTACCACAACAAGAAGAAGTGCCCCTCCATGAATGTACAGATGACATGCAATGCCGATCTGACAGGGAGCCACTGCTGCGCACGTTTCCCGTGTTTAACCCATGATGCCATGTTCCTGAGAAACAGCACCCTGCCAGCATTCATGGACTCCCACAGTGACCATCATTCGTGGATATTGGTTAAGTAGCAACTGCAAAATTGCCATGCACAATGTAGGGTAAAGAATGTATAGGGGCGAAGGGAGGGGGGCACCAAGGAGTACTGACATACATTTTTTTTTTTAAAATAGTTTATTAATTTTATTCAAAACAAACAACAATACAAACAAACCCAACACGCAGTGTAATTTACAACAATTCCAGTAAACACCATTTGTATTTCCAGTTTGCCACTGCTCCCCAAGTCCCACCCTCCATTATGAGCCTATTTGTACATCTTGTTCAGTATCTGCTACATGTGGCTGGGTCTCAATATCTTCGGATTCAGTCGGGTCCGATATAGATCCAAACAGTTCCGCTATTAATAGTTTCCATGCCATCAAGGTACCCACTTCTTCCTCCCCACTCATGCTGCTCGCCTCCTGCCATACTACCGTTTCAGCCTCCGCCCATTTCTGTAACTCCCTCCACCATACCTCCACCTGTGGCTTGTGGCACTTCTTCCATCCCATGGCGATCCTCCGTTTTGCTAACACATATGCCAAGTTTCTCAGTTTCTCAACATGTTTAAGTTTCCGTGGTCTGGGGAACCCTCCCAGCAAGCAGGCCCAAGCCATATCTATGACAAGCGTGACCCCTTTTGTCGCTAATTTTTGTGCCGCTCACCCCAGGAACCTTCGATTACTGGGCATGACCAAAACATGTGTGTCATGTCAGCGTTTTCCATGTCGCACTTAGGGCACGCCTGTCGCCCTGCAGTCCGGAACTTGGATATCTTCAGAGGGGTCATGTATGCTCTATGCGTTATGTACAGCTGTATTTGTTTAAGTCTGGCGTTTCTTGACACTTTTTTGTGATATCCCAGGGCGCGTTCCCACATCCCATCTCCCATCGGGGCCCCCACCTCCTCCTCCCAATCAAGTCTCAAGTGTGTCAATTCCTTCCCCACCTTGGTCATCACCATCTCATACAATCTAGAAATCTCATGCCCCCCTTCCGATATGTCATATATTACCCCCACAGTAGCATCTGGTTCCTCTGCTAACACTGTTTCAGGCCATGTTTTCCGAAATTTCTGGACCATCCTATGGTATGTAACATATTGGCCAGTGTGTAATCCCACCTCCTCCCCAAGTTCTTCAAAATCTCTAATGGTCCCCTCTTGCCAGATGTCCCCCAACGTTACCAGTCCCACCGATTCCCAGTAGGTCCTGACAATCACCCTCAGCTGCTTGTCCCCTCCTGCTAATGCGACCAGCGGTACTTGCGGGGAGCACGGGAATGGGTCCTCCATCATCCGACATGCTCGACGCCACATTTTCCACACCAACATCATCATTTTAGGGCGCACCTTCATATCTGTTTCAGGCAATCATATCATTTCCCTTAAGTAAAATTGGGTACAAACCCTCCCAAACAACCTATGTTCAGGGGTCACTTCGTCAGAGAGCCAATTGGCCACATATTGTAATTGACCTCAAAATTGGTCAGCCTGATACCTCCCTTTTCGTAGAAGTTCTGCAACTTCCATAGCGCTACTCTATTCCGGGTACCTTGCCATAGGAAGTCCCTGCACACACTATTCAGTTTAGCGAAGAACTCCTTGGGTATCATATGTGGGATATTGTTAAAATAATGTAAAAGCCTAGGTAGGACCACCATCTTAAGCATTGCCCCCCATCCCATCATAGCTAGGGGCAACTTCTCCCAAAACTTCATGCATTTCTGGATTTTCTCAGCAGCTACCATGGTGTTGTGCTTATGTTCCTCTTCTACGGTGTGATACACATCTATGCCAAGGTAACGGAAAGAACCAGTCACCCATGGTATCTGTAACACCGGCAACCTTTCTTCCGGGGTCCCCTTATAGCTACCTAGGGGGAATATACTGGATTTTTGAGGATTTACCGCTATGCCTGGACAACCCCGCGTATTTCTCCATCACTTCAAGGATATATTGAAGATTCTCTTCTGGGTATTTCAAGTATAATAATAAATCATCCGCATATAAGGATATTAGATGCCGCTCCTCCCCAACCTCGATACCTATCATATCGTATTATTGCCTGAGGTATATTGCTAGGGGCTCCAGGGCCAGGATGTAAAGCATCAGGGACCAGGGGCACCCCTGCCTGGTACCTCTACTAAGCTGCCATCTCTCGGATATCACCAATCCCGTTCGAACTCTGGCTAACAGCTCACTGTATAGCATTGTCGCCCACCAGATATAACCCGGCCCTACTCCGTAACCTCCCAGGGCTGCCAGCAGCCATGGCCACTTAACAGAGTCGAAAGCTTTAACTGCATCTAGGGATACAATCGCCATTTCGCCCTCATTTCTATCTGCTCATTCGATCACACGGTGGAGTCTCCTATGATTATGGGTTATATTCCTGTTTGGGACATAGCCCGTTTGGTCCGGGTGGATTAATTTACTAATTACTGTCCGCAATCTGTTTGCCAGGACAGCCGTCAGTATCTTGCTGTCCTGGTTCAGCATCGACAAAGGCCTGTAGGAGCTACAGCTATACCCCGGTTTGTTGGGCTTAGGAAGCGGTATTATGATCGCCTCTCTGAGTGACTCCGGCAACCTTCCTATCTCAAACGCTTCGTTAAGCATGTCTAGCAATGGGGGTAGCACTTCTCTATATACTTTGTAAAATTCACTAGGGAACCCGTCTGCTCCTGGGGTCTTACTGGTGGGCAACTGCTTCACAACCTCCCTCAGCTCCTCCAGGGTAATTGGTGCATCAAGCTCTTCTCTCTCCTACTCACTTATCTTAGGTAATCCTATATCTTCTAGTGTTTCGGTTATCTCCTCTTGACTACTCCACTCCTTGTCTCCAAATAGCACCCTATAATAATCCGCAAATTCCCTGTTAACTCCTTCTTGAGTGTCCACTACATCACCATCTTCTCTAATTATTGTCCTAATCGGGGGTCTATGGGTCTCACTCTTGTACAGCCACGCTAAAAGCCTACCCGTTTTATCTCCTACCGCGTGCTGCCTTTCTACATACTTTTTATAATTGAGGTTACAGAGCCTTTCCCAATGTTCCGCACATTGCTGTTGTAGTTTAAGTACTAGCTCAGTGTCCACACTGTCACATTATAATGTCCTTTCTAGTTCATCTTCAACTCTTTTTAGGTCAGCCAGAACCCCACCTTGCAGGCCCTTTGACTTAGCTATGGCTGCCCCCCGCATCACCACCTTAAAAGCTGCCCATAGTGTACCCGCCGAGTCAACACTACCAGTATTCGTCTCAAAATAGTTAATGATCTCATACCTTATGTCTTCACGAAAGACCGGATCTTTGAGTGCCTCCGCTCGGAGGCACCACGTCGGGATCCACACCCTCGGGGGGCAGTATTGCCACCCAAGGATCAGGGGCGAGTGATCCGAGAGTCATCACATTCGGCGTGGCAAAGACATAGTCCAGTCTCATGTGTAGCTGCTTCGGGGCAGAATAATGCGAATATAGCCCCTTGAGTAGAACCATCTCCGGTTCCGGAAGCACCTCAAAACCTTCCTCTTTGCTTCTGCTTTCTCTCTCCCTCTCCCCTGCTAAATTCTTCACTGAAACTGCACTGAATCTGCAACTGGGCCACTCTCTCCGACCTCGGTCCTTGGCCCAGCCACTCTCCACTTGCACTGCCTCCTTGGCAACCCCTGCACTGGGGGACCGTCTCTATTTCCCTACAGCCCTCCCACCCCCCCAGCACTAGTCTGCACTTATCTGGCACTTGCCACCAGCTGGCCCTATTATTTATTTTTTATTCTACTTACCCTGTACTGCACTTCCCCCCCTCCCCTTCCCCTTGCACTTTTCCCTCCCCCTTCCCCTGCACTTGCACGATCTAAATGACACCTGGCCTAGTAGGATCGTTGTCTCTCTTCCCCTTGCTCCCCCTCTTTGTCTCGTCGCGCCTTGAAACACTTGTGTATAGGCACGTTACAAATGCCATATCATATCATATCATTGGGATGTTTTGTTCTCCATACGTCTACCAAGCCGAAATCATCTAGTAACACCTGCAATGCTCTGGCCACTGGGGTGGGCCTATCAATCCTGTTGTCAGATCTATCCACCTTGGGGTTCATTACACAATTGAAATCCCCGCCCCAAATAACCACGCTTCCCACACACATACTGAGGTTAGTGCACAGAGTCCTGAAGTATGCCGCTGTGTTATGGTTAGGGGCATACGTATTCATGATGCATACCTCTTTATTCTCCAACAGCCCTCTCACTATAACCATCCTCCCGTCAGTTTCCGCCATTTCCTGCAATAGCTGAAACGGGATATGAGGTGCTACCCAGACAAGCACTCCCCTGGCGTAAGCAGAGTACGACAAACCCACCACAATCCCTTTCCATTTTTTCCCAACTATCTCCAGTTTCTCCCGCATCAAATGCATCTCCTGCAACAGTGCAACATCTATCATTTGCCTTTTCAAACACAGCATGACTTTATTCCTCTTCATATAACTGTTAAGTCCCCTGACATTCCACGTCACTATTCTAAGATCTCCCATAGCGCTCTGATATCTTCCTCCCTCATTCCCAACCAAACCCTCCCGGTCATGCTATGCAGATACAACCCTTCAACTCTTCCCTGTAGGCTCATATTTAAACTTAAACTCCCCAAAACTATGTACAACCCAAACTTCCCACCTCCCTTCCCTCCCCCAACCCAACCGTTCCCCAACAACGCCCCCCCAACTGTTGCCTAGCTCCATCCCTGGATCTCAGGCGCCCCCACATCTAGCCCCGTCCAGCACAAACTTATGCTCAGGGCTCAGTAGGGTAAAGTCGCCCTAATGGCCACTTAACTAATAGTATTTCAGGGGTGAGTTGCCTCCATCCCATTGCTCCTATTTCCAAATGTATTATGCATTGTGTTAACTTTATGCTGCTTCCAATTACAATTTACCTACTATATTCCAGTCCATGACGGGCACAGGGCCCGAATGATATCCAGTGTTCAACTAGTATCGTTTCCCGGTATAATCCGGTACCCCCAATGTCCGCGGCACCAGTTTTTTAGCTGTCCTGTTCCTGCTGGTCACGGTCCACTTCTTGTTCCGGGCAACCCTGCAGATCCAGCCACGTTACCACCTCTTCGGGAGTGTCAAAAAAGAGCGCTCTGCCCTTATATATCACCTTCAGTTTTGCCGGGTACAGCAGCATGTACTTGATGCCTGCTGCTCGCAGCCTCCTCTTGACGGCCACGTAGCTGTATCTCAGTCTCTTCACCAGCATCGTATAGTCCGGGTATGCTGTAATGTTGGCGGATGCTCTCTGTATTGTCCCACCTTTACGAAAATATTCTAGGATCATCTCCCTATCTCTGTAGTTCAGGATCCTCGCGATGATAGGTCGCGGCGGAGCTCCAGGTCGCGGTTTCCTCATCAAGGCTCGGTGCGCCCGCTCCACCGTGAATCCCTGAGAAAGCTTATCTGCTCCTATTTCTTGTAGGATCATGTTTTCCACGTAGTTTGTAGGGTCTTGACCCTCCTCCCCCTCCGGCAGGCCGACCATCCGAATGTTATTTCTCCTCGCTCTTCCCTCAGCTTCTTCCACCCGATTTTCGAGGTTAGCAACCTGCTGTTTGAGCACATGAACTTCCTTTGCGTTATTTGTGCTGACATCAGTATTGGTCTTTACGGCACTCTCCAGCCCACTTGTTCTCTCCGCCAGCCCCCTGTCATCTTGCCATAACAGGGTAAGTTCAGTCCCGACCGCATCGATTTTTCCCTCCAGGGCTGTCCGCAAGTCCGTCATCACCACGCCCCACTTGGTGTTCAGCTCCGATATAGCCTCCAGGATTTGGTGCTTGTCTCCTTCTGGGGCTTCTTCAGCAGAAGTAGTGGACGCGCTCCGCTCCGATGCTGTGGGGGTCCTCTCCGCTTTCGCGAAGACCTCCATTATAGGTTGTTTGGTCTTGGCTCTCAAACTTTTCACCGACATGGTGCAACCTTGTCCACGTGTCTGGCTCCGGCCCGGTGCCGCTTAGTTGTTATTCGAGTCGTTGGAGTCTCTGTATATCAGCCTACACCAATTGTAATACACAAAATCATTATTCAGGTGGATTGTAACTTTTCCGCGTCACAATTACCTCTCAGCGTCTGTGCCCGTAATCAGCAGGGTGCCGTCATCAGCATCTCTGGTGCTTCTTCATGGTCTTTGCACCTATCAAAGATGGATGGTACATACAAGACGCATATAACCATCTGCTGCATCCCAGACCTTACAAGGCTGCTTCACGGTCCACCAGTGTAATTCTTTGTTCAGGATCAGTCACCATTTTGTTTCGGGCGTACAGGTCTCGGCGCCACTTATTGTGTCCGTATTTGCTCATCCACTCCTCGCTGTGGATTCAGGATGTAATCCCTGCGTTCTCGACGCTTCCAATTTACTGCGGGAACGCTATCCGTCTTCTTGTCCGTTTCATGTATACATCGTCCTGGTCTAGTGGGAGCACCAAGGCCGTGCCACCTATCTCATGGTCCAGTGGCCCAGCGCTGTGTGCATCCTCTCGGGCTATTCGTGGGCTTTTCTCCGGTAGTCGGCCACTCACTGTTTCATCCACCGCCGCACGCCTGCAGTCCAGTCACTGCCCGCCTGGCACCCGATTTCAAGTGCCGCCGGGGGTCCCTTTGTGTTGGCAAGCCGCCATCTTAGTATCGATTGCGCCGCTTCCGGATCAGGACACAAAGTGGCCTAATTCAATCTGCTGTGTCCACTTTCTCTCGCCGATATGCTCATCTGCTGCCTGGAGTATTCACCCAGTTACCGTATCTTTTTTCCGCTGGAATCGGCCGTCAACACATGCGTTTTGCTTCGAATCAATAAGTCGGATCACGGAGCTCCAAGGAATGGCAGCCTACTCCATTGACATACACATATGGCGCATGTAAAAACAAAAGACAGAACATAATGCATTTAAGTGTGACAATGCATGCCCACATGGGGCTCAAAGCTCTACACTCCAGAGTGAACAGCTTGTTGGCCACATCACACCCTCCCATGGGAACAGTGACATGAGTGGCCCTGACAGTAGGGTACAGAGGATATTATGATGTACACCCCTCGATCCCTGACAACAACCACCTCATAGTAACAAACAGAAAGGAATATAATTGACAACGCAGCCCAACTTCAGCCAGCACAATTCCAAATTGAAGTAAAATGTCATACAGCAAGTGTGACATTGCACCTGTGAGAGGGGGCAATCAAGGAGACAAAGGCATTCACCATGCAGCTGGATCTACAGCACTCCTCCGCCATCAGCCATTGTAGGTACACACCCCCCTAATGTCATGCATAGAGAGGCTCTCTGTATTCCCGATAAAGTACATGAAGTATTTTTCAGACATCAGCTTCCCCTTTTCAAGGGTAGGCTATTTCTGCCTGCCGGTAATTCTGCGGATTTTGGAATTACTGCCAGAAACCCATTTTTGGCGGCCCCCCAACAGTGTAAGCATGCTTCCATCAACTTGTAATACAGCTGTAACAGTAATTCCACTGGGGCACATTTACTACTGTATTATTGCCAAACTCATAATGAGCCTTATTACAAGTTTGGCCGGATGCTGGCAGTAAATCTACCGAATACCACCAAACGGAATTACCGTTAATGCCACTTGGTCTGGTGGATTTACTGCCAGATTACAAGTATTAGTAGGCGGTGTTTGTCACCATTTATTGGCGTCCATAGGACTCCATGGGGATTTCGGCGGCATCACTGCTAACAGTAATTCTGCTAATTTTGCTGATTTTCAGCAGCAAAGGGGCAAATTTCCATCCAGCTTTTTGCTGGAGGTGAACCCTCCACTTCAGAGCATAAATAGCAGAATGGCAGTGCAATGATGTGGTCATTATAATAAGATTAACTATAGCACCATCTCCTGTTTCACTGTCCTATCCACCCTGTTAGGATGTATTTGCTGAACTATTCCCACATCCCCTCTCCTTCTGTTATTTACTTGTTGCAGTTCCCCTGATTCCACCACCCATTGCGCTTACCCGATCTGAATTACCAAGGATTGTGAATGATCTGCCATCCTCCCCTCCCTGTATGCAGTGTGCGCTTTAGGAATCAACAGTTGTATATTAATAAATATGCATGATATAGGCTCAAGGCAAACAGAGCCTCCAGAAAGACACCCCTACTTACAATGTTAGGTATCAAATTGAGTAGCATATGAAGTAATTTGAAAGCCAACTGAAACCACATGGTGGCATAGGTCAGAAAGAAGACAATACATTCATGTACAACCTATTATTACTTGAGTCAAGTGCTCCATTCGGTTATCAGCAGAGGTGCAGCAAATCTGGCAGTGTGCCTTTAATACACATACATTAATCTGATGCAGTTTAAGAGTTTAATTATTTTAAACTATCACCAGAATATATGTAGATATGACCGATTTTATTCTGCTAGGTGGAATCTCCAAGGTTTTTAGAAATTTTAGGAGCCCTTCTAAATGGACTCTGCCTTGAAAGTCAGATCTGCTAAACAGTCTCATTTACAGACATCACTCTATGTTTAAAAACTGGTGTTGATGGGTTTGTTCCTGGATTGGTCTGCCAGCCATTGGGTGCATACCTGAAGTTGGCAACATCCATATATAAGAAAACGTATGTATACTTTCTGCTGGGCATCAGTAATTGGCATGCAAATAGCTGCTAGGCCACAAAGTATGTAACATAAATGTATGCATAGCCAGAAATGGGCACATTTAGTAAGTAACACTTTCTCACATAATTGTCACAAAGGAAACCCGTTTACATCATACAGCTGTCTGCCTATTACCACATCACATCTTATTACCGTCCAGTATTATAGGGTGACAGAAAGAATGGTGTCGATTACAAACAAACTATCTGCTAAAATTAAATTCAAATATAGCAGCACTTGCATCACACATACCACTATAATGAGAAAACACATTTTCGGTTGCCAAATATATGATAAGAGATGTAGCAGTCTACACATTGTTGCTGGGCTCTGGTTACCACGTTGAACCGCTTGTGAGCTCCATAGACTTGGGTATCACGTTCCTGTCCCAAGCTGCCTTGTGCTAAGTTGATGCTAAATCTGCACTTCAGAAAACTCCCAGACCTCTGGATTGGCGAAGTAGTACCCAAAGAACAAGACTGAAATGTATCTGTAGTGACCTTGTCACGATGGTGTGGTTTTTAAGGCCCCAGTTACATTTATGACCCCACACTTTACCTTCCTAAAAGACATAGGGCCTCATTACGAGTAGGCCGGTAAAAACGAGGTCATCACCGACATGCCAGTAAGAGCGGGTCCGTGCTCCTATGAACCCGCTAATAGCGGGTGATTATGAGTGCGCGAGCACGCGCGAACCCCCATGCCGGTAATGGAAATACCGGCATGCCACTAAAGGCCCTCCAACCCCCCGATAGCGGCATCGCGGGACCCGCCGACACCGGCACCGCCTCAGTGCAACCCCTAAATACCGGCACGGTAATACCACCATGCAAATACCGGGTTCGCAAAAACGGACCCAGAAATTGCATCATCGCGCAGGAACGGGAAATGGCCCGTTGGCCATCTTTAAAAACACAATCCATTGCCATCCTCCCCGGCCACACCCCGCCTGTGAATACTGCAGGCCCCGTGCACCGTGACAGATAAGTGCATTTCTTTTATGGGCAAACCAATGCGAACAAGCGACCGCTAACGGAACGCTTGCAGAGCAATACTGATACTTTCAGCGTGTGCAGGAACACGCCAATTGCAATCCGACGCTGTGTGTACACGTCGGAAGTGGGGGGAAGCCCCGGCAACACTGGGTGGGATTCCAAAGGCAGTCTTGATAACTTACCCGGTGCCAATTAGTTTGTGTGAAGTAACACGGCTTGTCTAACTCAGCACGGAACGGACGAATGTGTGATTGTGCCATGTGAGGAAACACGGTTGTAGACATAAACTCACATCTGCTTTTGGTTTTCTTGTAGCGGTGCTCCGCTGTAGTGTACAGCAAGAACTTGTATCCGCGCTGTAGTGTTACGGCAAGAACTGGGCTACAGCTCGCATATCTCCTAGCAGCATCACACGAAGCTAAGTGCCTTTTGGGTTATTTCAATTATTGTGTTTGGTAATACTTGATCCAGGGGGTGTCTCTGTGGGAGGACAGAGGGTTGAGTCTGTGAACAGCCCAGGAAGTGTGATAGGAACGCTTCCACAAAACAGTAATGTGTCATGTGTATGTACCATCATTATGTATAGCATGAGACTAGGCAGGTCTCAGAGGTCATAGCTTGCTGAGTGTAAGAGTGAGTGTCAGGGCGGAGTACCATCGAACTCAGGAACCCCAGGAGGGGACAGCAAGATGGACCTTTCCTAAAACCCCCTTACCTACCCATTACCATTCTCTTACCCTTTTCCCGGTTACCCTAATTCCCCCTACCTATCCAATCCAACGGACCCTAACCCTCTTTCCCTGGCGGGTTGCGGAGGCCTGAGTTATTTACCAAGCCAGGCACCAAGACCCAACGGGGAGGCAGGTGTACGTGCAACCTCCGCGCAAGATTGAGTGCCTGACAGTAGCACAAGCCAAAGTATAATTAAGCCTTGGGTAGCAGGACACCATGGAGGAGATTTTGGCAGTATTACAGGAGTTGAAAGGGGAATTGCAGGCCACCCGTCAGGATTACATAAACCTAGCTGGCCAAGAGCATACACTTACCGTGCAGAGTAATGCCCAAACTACCCCCTTGCCCAGGGATCATGTTCCGCCCACCCCAGTTCAGGTACACGTCTCTAGTGAACCACCTTTGCCCTTGTCAGCCCCAGAAAGGTATCATGGTGATCCACAGCAATACAATCAGTTCATCATGCAATGTCAGCTGCATTTTTATCACCAAGCCTACCATATTTCGCAGTGCTCAGTCCCGTACAGCATTTGTGATCTCATACCTTGGGGGGACGCTGCATCGTGGGCTACGCCCCTGGTATCAAAGGATGACGCTATTCTGTATAGTTGGGATACCTTTCTAGAGGAATTTGGTAAGATCTTTAACCGTAAGGCAACAACCCTAATTAAAGACCGAGAGTTACTTACCCTGCGTCAAGGAGGCAAGGACTTGGTTACTTATGTAACCACTTTTAATCGCCTAGAGGTGGAAACTGATTGGCCCGAGGAGAAGCGTCTGGCTTTATTTTACCAAGGGCTAAGGGATGAGATGAAAGATCTCATAGCGCAAGTGGATCCGCAGCCTGAAATTTGTTCCTCCATGATAGATCTTGCATTGCGTTTAGATCAGAGACAAAGAGAAAGAAGACAGGACAGAAGGAAGTGGGAATCAAGACCAGTGGCCAGATTAGACCAACAACCAAAACCTAGTAAAAATGAGAAGCCAGCAGATGAACCCATGCAGATAGGAACGGTTCGTGGGCCGTTAACCAAAGATGAAAAAGACAAAAGACGTAGGGAAAAGCTTTGTCTATATTGCGGTAAAGGCGGACACTTTGTAAGGGAATGCCCTGCTAAACCCAAGGGGGAGCTGCCGGGAAACGAGAAAGCTCGCCAGTGAGGGTGGTCTGGGCGAGCCAATCAGAAAACACCTCGAAACTCTTGGCAAATACTCACCATGTGCAGGTGGTTCATGTGACCGTCTCAGGTCATATCAGTTGGGCGGCCCAACGAGTACCAGTATCATTGATGATAGACTCAGGAGCCACAGGCAATTTCATCGACCAGGATATAGCATGTAAATTGGGAATACCCCTACTTGACAAGGAATGCAAGGAAGAAGTGAAGTCAGTGGATGGGTCACCACTCACTTCTGGCCTCATTACTAAGCAGACTAGGTGGGTACATTTGGAATGTAATTCCAAGCATCATGAAGACATTAGGTTCGATGTAATTGCAGCACCCCAGTTCGGAATGATCCTAGGGTTGCCTTGGTTGGGAACTCACAATCCTGAAGTGGATTGGGCTCAGGGTTCCTTACATTTTTCGTCTCGCCACTGCTTGGAACACTGTCTTGGTAACCCAGCCAAAGTTCCGGAAAACCATAAAACCCAGAGTACACCTAGGCAAAGACACGTGATTGGGAGTACGGAGACCCTACCAGCAGTCTACCAAACCTACAGGGATGTTTTCAGCAAGGCCGCAGCGGAAACCTTACCACCTCATCGCACATTTGATTGCAGGATAGATTTAGAACCAGGTGCAGCATTACCATGTAACCGCATCTACGCATTGACCGAATCAGAAAACGAACACCTGCGAGATTACAAAGACACGAATTTGGCTAATGGGTTTATACGTCACTCCATGTCACCGGTGTCGTCACCCATGTTCTTCGTCTCCAAAAAGACCAGAGACCTAAGAACTTGTATTGATTATAGGGCAATGAACCAAATAACCGTAAAAAATTGATACCCACTACCTTTGATACCCACCTGTTGGATCAGGTGCGAAATGCTAAAATTTACACCAAGCTCGACCTACGGGGTGCTTACCATCAGGTGCGGGTGCGTGAGGGGGACGAGTGGAAGACTACTTTTAGGACCAAGTATGAGCTCTATGAGTATCAAGTCATGCCATTCGGACTCTGCAATGCACCTGCCGCCTTTCAGCACTTCCTAGACAAAGTTTTACGGGTTATTTAGATCTCTTTGCCATCGTTTACATAGAGGACATACTCATCTATTTCCGGAATCTAGAAGAGCACCAAGAACATGTTAAGGCCGTCCTGCAGCGATTAAGAGAACACCAACTATATGCCAAACTAGGAAAATGTGTATTTTGCCAAACCACCGTAGAATTCCTGGGATTTGTTCTCTCACCAAAAGGAGTTACCATGGACCAAGGCAAGGTGCGAACCATAGTAGAATGGCCTTCTCCCACGTCCGTTAAGGATGTGCAGACTGTCCTAGGTTTCGCCAACTTCTATCGACGGTTCATTGACGGGTTTGCCAAGAAGGTACAGCCAATCACCCGTTTACTGAAGAAAGAGGTAGTGTTCCACTGGGACGAGGCGGCGGAGGCAGGTTTCCAGGCTTTGAAGAAAGCGTTCACAACAGCCCCAATCTTGTTACATGCAGACCCCACTCGCCCCTACATGATAGAAACGGATGCTTCGAGTTACGCCCTCGGTGCTATATTATCTCAACGAGATGACACTGGTCAATTACACCCAGTAGCGTACTTCTCTCGCACCTTGTTGCCTGCAGAACCTAACTACGTGATAGCGGACAGGGAATTATTAGCTATCAAAGCAGCATTAGGGAGTGGCGTCACTATTTAATGGGAGCCCAACATACAATAACAATATTGACCGACCATAGGAATCCACAAAACAGTAATGTGTCATGTGTATGTACCATCATTATGTATAGCATGAGACTAGGCAGGTCTCAGAGGTCATAGCTTGCTGAGTGTAAGAGTGAGTGTCAGGGCGGAGTACCATCAAACTCAGGAACCCCAGGAGGGGACAGCAAGACGGACCTTTCCTAAAACCCCCTTACCTACCCATTACCATTCCCTTACCCTTTTCCCAGCAACCCTAATTCCCCCTACCTATCCAATCCAACAGATCCTAACCCTCTTTCCCCGGCGGGTTGTGGAGGCCTGAGTTATTTACCAGGCCAGGCACCAAGACCCAACGGGGAGGCAGGTGGACGTGCTACCTCCACGCAAGATTCAGTGCCTGACACCAGCCTCTGACACGTCCACTGCTACGACCCCTTCAACCTCTGCCCACTCAAGCCCCGTGTGGATGACCCGGAGGAGTGCACGGCACTCGGACATGCCACCCCCAGATACCAAAAAGGCCAAGAACTAGGGTGGCCAGACAATGGCCGTTGGACACATGGACGTTGGTGAATGGAACTATCTTCAGAGTGTATTTGGGGACATCTGGGGTTTGTAGGGTGAGTTAGGGAGTTCACTGGGGTTATTTGGGGTTTGTAGGGTGGGTTGGTGAGTTCACTGGGGGTTGGGGGGAGTGTTCACATTGTTGCCTGTTTGAAAAATACACCCGTTGTGTGCCAAAAATTCAATGGCTGGACATTCTTCATTTTGTGCATGTACTTGTAATGTGTGATGGTGTTCACTGGCCAACTCCAAACAATACAAGTGTGCATGTACACATGGAGCCAGTGTGTCACTGACACATGTCTATCATAGTCGCTGTGTTTCAGAAGTATTCGTGAATTGGTGCTTGACCTACAGCATGTCCATCTCGTGCATAACGTACTGGCAGGGGGGCTATTTCACCTCCGTCTCCATCCTCATCATCCTCACCCAGGCCATGCATGTCAATGTCAGGTGGCAGTGGTACATTTCTCCGGACGCACATGTTGTGCAGCATGACACAGGCCATGGTGATCTTTGCCACCTTCTCAGGCCTATATAGGAGTGCCCCACCAGACCTGCTGAGGCAGTCGGAACCGCGCCTTCAACAGGCCAAAGGTCTGCTCAATCACAACACGGGTAGGGGTGTGCACACGATTGTACTCCTCATGGCTGTTCTGCGGTGTAAGAGGATTCAATTCAACACTACAGCTAAGTCAATGCCTAGTCTGGGATACTGAATGGAAACCCTTATTGATATATCTTTATGTCCAGTTCATGCGTTCTGGATGACTACCCCTATATAACACCACTCTATTGGAATCCCCCTGACCCCACTGAGCCAAGAAGTAGTTCTGTTTTGCAAGTTAAAAGGTTTATTTGAGAACTTAAACAATATAGATATATATCACACTTCATAATAAATTAATAATTGGATATCACACTTAATCTGATATGTAATCAATAATGGATAGTCTGGCACTAGCACACTTCTTTATAATCAATGATGAGTGGTTATAGGATGGATAAGATAGCAACAATACTTTATGGTTTCAAATGGATGCAAGGTGGAATGAAAATGCAGTACAGAAAATACTCAATATGCGTTCAACAAAACAATGTAATCACTTTTCTCTGGCAATCCCCTCCCCCCTTTATGCAATGCAAGGAAATGGAAGGAAAGCACACAGTTCTCAGAAATGCAATCAAATGTAATTCAGTTCACCCCAGCAAGCTTAGACTACAGAAGTTAGAAACACAGGCCCAAAATGCTTTTATATGTGCTGGCAATGAAGTGAAAAATATGCTAAAATGCTTTTAATTCCCTCTAGAGGTTCTAGGTGAGTGGTATCTAGTTAATATTAGTCCAGGCTCACCCTAGCAATGATTCAGGAATGATTGGCAGGTTAAACAAACTTTTCTTTAACGGAAGGCAGCAGCAGCAGATTTTTACACGTGGAGAATCGCGGCAAAATGTCAAATCGCGGCAAAATTTTCGAATGCGCCGGGCGCGATTACAGAGGAACTACAAGGGCTAGCAATATCATTTTGGGGTCTTAGGAAAGCCTAGGATCTCAGCTTCCAGATGAAAGTTACTGCAAGTCTCTAGCACAAACGGTTACGGAGATATGAGCGATAAAATAAAGGTAGTTTTTCGGATTTGGAATGTTAAAATTCAAAAAGACAAGTGCAGCTTGCAACTAGAAAATGACAGGTGACAGCTTTACAAATGACAGGTGACAGTTAGGAGACAGTTCTACTTAGATTAAAATGGGATTGAATTATATTATTTTAACTAAGAGATTGGTTCTGCACAGTTTGCTAGGTACTCACACTATATTCTTGAATTAGAATGGGCCTCGCCACGGATCTGGTCAGGTTTTAGACTGGACTCTGGTCTCTGCACTTCACAGTGATCTGGGTCAGCTCTCTCTCTCTCTGGTTCTGGAAATTGATGGATTCGAAGTCTGGATCTTTCTGCACAGCTTTCTCTAGAGACTGATGGAGGTAAAGTATAGATTTTCCCGGCAGAGCGTCCCGCTGCAAATGGATTTGAAGGTCCCTATCTGTCCTGTCTGTCTGCTTTTATCTGTTTTTAAAATGGGTGTGTGTGCAGCATCACTAGACCCTACCCCTCTCCACTTGCCATTGGTCAAACTTCCATTTCTCACTTGATTGGGGAACTGACTGTGAGTCAGAGCGATGTCATTTTATTGCTTGCAGAGAGGACACTCCCCTGTCAAATTGCACACAATCTATATTTGATAAAAAAAAACATATTTGCACAGGTACACATTTGTTTAAAATTACATGCACCCTTCACATATCACAGGAGGTATCCCCTGTTCAAACTCTGCTCTTCCTGGGGGCTTGCATTCAGAAATGGCACATATTTCACTTTTTTAACTGATTTTGCAATTTCGGACATTACCCCAAATTTACACACATGTGTGCAAGGAGTATGGACATTAGTTGATGAAGTGTCAGATTTTTCACATGCACACATTTTGAGTAATATCCTCTTTTCCGCTAAAACCCCCCTGAACATACCACCGGGTCCTAACACGTCTTAAAATGTGGGCAGAAAAATCACAAGAATTATGGTATCATTTAAATAATTTTCACAAGTCCGTACTATGAGTTATTCATCTTGTTAGAGTTATGTTCTGGCCCCAAAGGGGTGTGGTTTCCCCCCAGCACAAGGTTGAATTTCTGGTTTTTCCAGTTCTGCCAAGCCAGCTTGCTCTCACAGGCAGTGCCCCTCCCCTGTCCTTCCAGGAGGAAGCTCCATTTACGACTCCCGCCAATAAAACATTTGCCTGAGTCAGGACAGGGCTTTGTTCAGAGCTCCTGTATTCTGTGGGGGCTCCCCTTAATTCAATTATCAGAGAGATGGCATATCCTTAGTGTGGCCAGCAAAAGGCAGATAGGCCTGGGAACACAGCTGTGACTCAAGTTTCACTCCTGATGGGGGGTAGTTGCCAGGCAGAATTCAATTCCTTAAGCCAGGTTTCAGATAAAATGTCACTTTTTGTTCCCCAGTTTAAGTCAAGACAATTTTTTACATATGCAGCTAGAATGCTGATTCTAAGTTTAAAACTATGACATTTAAACAATTGCAGCCTATGTGACACTCAAAAGTAGGTCACTCATTTCTTTTAAACATTTAGATTTTTAGTGTCTTTCAGTCCAAATTTACTTAAACTGCTGAAATCCACAGCTCAGCCAGTCTTGTTATAAACCTTCAAGTCACTTCAGAATATAACTTTACATTGGATCCACCTCTCAGTAAGTCTTTCTTTGGCTTGCTTTGGGTTCATTTATTCAGTTTTCTACAAAAAAGTAAAATCTGGTGTTGTTTTAAAACGCCGGCTTTCTGATAGTGGTGAGTACTGGTACTGCACCCCTTTTTGGGATTTAAGAAAAAAAATGAATTCCCAACAGTCATGGGTTTGCTTTTGGCAATCAGCATTGCCATTCCCAATGGTTTCAGACTACTGTGTGGGTAGTCCAATGGTGGTTTTAGGCAGTGCCCTTCTGTGCCCATAACATCGGCAAAAATGAGTGGCAGCCTATTCTTCATGCATTTCCCTGTGCATTTTCTGGGAAGCTTTGGCCATCATGATGTTTTCCATGTCAGTACTGCACAGTTTTGAGGTAGGGCTTGGATGCGTGGATAAAAACATCCCACAAGCCCCCCTCTTGCGATGGCCATTCTATTTCACTAATGGGACTCGCAAGACCTGGGATGTTTCCTCATCTTCTTCCAATAGATGGCATAGTTCAGCATCTTTTCCTCCATCCGGTACTGATCGATCGGTTCTCCTCGCCGGTCCTGATGGGAATATTGGGCGGTACACCAGGCCCGTTGCGTCTCTGCTCCCGGTCTCCGGATCGTCCTCCTTGGCCCGTCTCCAGGTTTTCTTTCTCCTAGGACGACAAAGGAAGAGCGGCAATACCTATTCATAGACATTTTTCCCCCACCATTGATATAGTGGGGTGGCATATGAATTTTAGAACTCAGCAGATATGAACATGCACATTTTTTTAAATTAAGAGACAGGAACACATAAACTTGAGAAACACAGAATTTGATAGGCTATATGTAGGATCTTTTAAGTTAGAATTGAATTAATCTGAGACAGTACCCTCTAGGATTCCTCCAGTTGTTGCAGAGTGTGCCTGGGATGGCAACACTTCAACTGGTTTATGTGGACCCACTTGTCTTCCCCCTCTGCCAAACCGCCTTTGGGGATGCAGATCTTGTAGGCCACAGGGGAGATCTTGTCGATGATCTCAAAGGGTCCCTTCCATGTAGGCAAGAATTTCCGCTGTTTTGCCTGGTTCCTTTGGAAATTGTATAGATAGACCCGGTCCCCCACCTGATATTCCTTCCTGGAAGTCTTCAGGTCATAGTGGGTCTTCATGCTATCAGCTGATCTTTCTAGATTCCGCTGAGCGTAAGCAAAAGCATGTTGGAGGTGTTTCCTTAAATTCTCCACATACTCATGAGTAGTGGAGGCATTTATCAGTGTCTGCTCTTGGGTCCTATAGAGCAAATGCTGAGGAAGCACCATCTTGCGTCCAGTCATCAACTCGAATGGTGACATTTTGGTTGCAGATGAAGGGGTAGATCTGATGGCCATTAGGACCAGAGGTAATCGGATATCCCAACTTGACCCAGAATCTGCCACAAACTTTTTTAAGATGCTCACAATTGTCCGGTTGTAGCGTTCCACTGCTCCAGAAGAAGCTGGCCGGTAAGCAATATGTAACTTCCTTTTGACCCCCAGTATCTCCCACATCTTTGTCATTACTTCACTGGTGAAGTGGCTACCTCTGTCTGACTCAATCCTTTGAGGTAGACCAAAACGGGAAAAGATGTGGTTAATCATCAAGGCAGCTGCCGTTTCTGCCTTGCAGTTTGGGGCTGGGAGACATTCCATCCACTTGGTAAACAAGCATGTCACAGTCAACATGTACTTATTCCCCCTAGCAGAGCGAATCACAGGGCCTACAAAGTCGATTTGTAAATCTGACCATGGCAGTGTCATCCCCCTCTTTTGGAGAGGCGCACGGTGCGTGAGGGATGATGGCTGAAATTGTGCACACACAAACACCCCTTCAAGTATTGGTCGAGGTCCTGCCCCATGTGTGGCCAGTATGCAACCTCTCTTAAGATTTCCAATGTTGTGTGAAACCCCCTATGACCGGCGGTGGCCGCATCATGGGCGTGACTTAACATCAGGCTTCGGAATGAGGTAGGAACCACCCACTGATCGTGGCCCGCTTTGGATTTCCTTACCAGCAAACCGTCTTGGATTCGGAACATTTTTGGACATTTCATCAACACTCTTAGGTCCTCTTTCCCAATGTAATCGGTATCCGTCAGGGGAAAGTTCTCAGGGTCCTCAAGGTGTTGGTAAAATTTACCAATTATTGGATCCCCTTTCTGAGCTGTAATTAAATCAGCATCAGGGGTCTCCTTACTCCATTGTGCAATTGAAAGATCATTGTGAGCATTTGTCTGGAACCTAGTGATAGCAGTGACCTGGATTTCCCCCAACAGGGACTCAATCTCAATTTGATCCCCTTGGAAGGCCCCGGTTTTGGCCAGCTGATCAGCTAAGTCATTTCCAGTTTTGTCTGGTCCCTCTACTTTGGAATGACCCTTGATCTTTTTCCAATAGATGGTCATCTCATTCGAGGTGACCAGATCATCAATGTTTTGGATCAACTTCCCATGTTTCAAGGGTTTGTTCTTAGCACATAACATGCCTCTGGTTTTCCAATTAACCAGGTGCTCCACGAACCCGTTCCGTACATAATCCGAATCTGTGATTATGACCAGTTCGTGGAGTTGATGCTGGACAGCAGTGAGGATGGCCTGATGCACAGCCATCAATTCTGCCACCTGACTACTTCGGGGACCAATTTTGTATCCAGCGGAGGGTTCTGGGGACTCATTCACCCATGCATTCGCTACGCCGGCCACCAGTTCTTTCTCCCCGTCGTTGTCAACATGGTAAGAGCATCCATCCACATAGACAGTGGGCATTCCCTCACACCTGTCCTCTTCAAATACTTTGTGTGGGGAATTAAGGTATGCCTCCATGTTGTCCTTGATTTTTAGACTTTCGTCCTCGAGACAGTTTTCTCTGGCACAATCATGCAAGTCAGCCAGACCTTGCGCGAGGGGACTCTTCTTGTTTTGGCCATATCTGACCTCCACAGGAAAGCCTTGCATTGACAGAATCCAGGAAGTAATTCGGGAATTACTCACATTTCCGGCCCGGATTCTGTCACTTTGGAGATATTGCAGAGGCTGGTGTGGAGTCTCCACTATGATGTGTTCCCCCTGGATAAACGGGCGGTAATTCTTCAATGCCCACACCGTTGCCAGGAGTGCCTTCTCACAATCGTTGAATTTTTCCTCCACAGAGGATAAAGTTTTGCTCGCATAGGAGATTACTTTATTGACCTTGTCATGCTTTTGGTATAATACTGCCGTCAAGCACGTATTAGAGAACCCTGTCTCCAGGAAGAACTCCTTGTTTCTGACAGGGTAAGCTAGGCAAGGCGCTTGTGAGAGGCTTCTCTTGAGTTGTTTTACTGCCTCGGCTTGTTCTGGACCCCATTCCCACTTGACCCCCCCCTTCAGGAGATGAATCAGGGGTCTGGTGATCTCTGCGTAGCCCTCAATGAACTTTCTGCTGTAATTAGTCAGTCCAAGGAGGCTCCTTAGTTCCCGCAGAGTTGTGGGGTCTTTCAGTTTCTGAAGTGCTTCCACTTTCTTTTCCTGGGGACAGAGACCCTGAGGAGTAATCTCATGCCCCAAGAAATTAACACGGGTTCTACACCACTGTGCTTTCTGAAAGGAAAGTTTTGCTCCGGCGGCCCTCAACTGCGTCAGAACATAACAGATCTCCGCTATGTGTTCCTCCACAGATGAACTTTTGATGAGGACATCATCTACATAAGCCAGGTTACCCCTCGCACCCAGGTCGGGCATGGCCTTATGTAGGAAAATATTGAACTCATTACCGGAGTTAAGGTATCCGAAGGGAGTCCGGGTCCATGTGTATTGCTGGCCCCCAAAGGTAAAAGCCAGTTTGTATTGGTCCTCCCTACTGACAGGCACAGTCCAGTATCCATTGGTCAGGTCTATTGCAGTGAATACCTGTGACCCCTGGATCTGGGCCATTCCTTGGTCAATGTAGGGCAGAGGCCATCGGGAAGTATGGACCCGTTTGTTGAGCTCCCTAAGGTCAGCGCAGAGTCTCCACTGGCCGTTTGGCTTTAATATTCCCAGCACCGGATTATTGAAGGTGCTGTGGATGGGACGGATTATTCCCCTGGACTCAAGGTTCTTAATTATTTCAGTAAGGGACTCCATTGATGCGAGAGGCAAGCGATATTGCTTCACAAACACTGGAGTCATGCCAGGGTCCGTGGGGATTGTTGTTGTGTGGATGTCGGTGCGACCACAGTCATATGAGTCTACCGCAAAGAGATCTTGGAAATCCAAGAAAACTTGTTTCAACTTTTGCTTTTGTTCCAGAGTCACACAGGCATCAGCTAGGTTGACTCTCTCTTCCACCATCTGCCTGAAGCCTGGAAAGACTTCTGGTTTGGCTATTTCAGCGGCCTCCTCCAGCTGGGTGGAGAAGTCCCTGGTCAGAGTGCTGATTTGGACTGGAGGCTTCAGGTGGGAAAGGCAGCCCTCATGGACTTGGAAAATCACCTCATCCCTCCTGAAGTCACAAGTCACATCTTCCTTACCATAAGGGCAAGAAGTGTACACCAGGAAGTTCCCCCCATGCCGGGTAAAAATCCTGTCTGGTGTTGTATTGTCGTCACTGTCACTGTCAAAGCAGTCCTTGGGGATTGGCCCTAACAGTTCATTACCTAAATCTATGGAAAAATGTCGGTCATCAACCGCCATTCCAATAATGGTGCCTGCGGCTAGAGTAATACTCTTTAAGTCGCTGTTATCCACCTCTATTAGAATGGTGTCATGTTCTATGTTGACTAATGGTGTTGGGTTTACCCCTAACCCTTGCTGTTGGAGAGAAGCATTTAGATGTATGTAAGCATCAGGGTTTTGCAAATATTGTCCTCTTTTAACTTTCACTTCCAGGGAGAATTGTCGGGTCCTTTCTGGGATGGTGACTTCCTCTTTGATCTGAATTTCAACTGCATAAGGTAGCAATTGAGCTGACCTAAATGCTTTTTCTGGATCATCAAAGCCCATGGGATTATCCGCTAATCGGGACCAAGCTTTGAAGTTTATTAGGTCCAAACTAATGGCAAAGCGATTGAGAATGTCACTGCCTAAGTAAAAGGCGGCAGTAACGTCTCGCACGACCCAACAATTATGGACTATGCTCTTGTTGCCAATGGAGATTTTGAGCATACACCTGCTTGGCAGGAGATGTTTGGAATTAGGCGCTTCCAGGTCCATTTCCCATTTGTCTATCAGTTTGAATGTGGGAATGGCTGGATCTTTTGGGAGTTGGCGGAACATGGCTTCGCTGATGAAGCTCTTACCGTTGTTCACACACACTCGAGCGAGAACAGAGTCCTTCCCATCATTTAACTGAACAGGGATGAACAACTGCTCTCCAATTTGCTGAATATCAGCCAGGCTCTGAGCTGATTTCACATCTTTCTGGACTATAGGAGTGGGAGTTTCTGATTGTGGATTAGTATAGAATCTCAGAGTGTTTCCTTCCAGCGTGGAGTACCACTTTAGACTGGAAGGAAGGTTGATTTTCAGAAATAGAGAGGACCCCCCATCACCAGTCTGTTGTCCTACTGCTATTACTGTCACGTCTGGAATTTGGCTATTCTGGAAGTGAAATTCTACTTGGTCAGATTTTTGTTCAACCATGTGGCAGGTGCCGTTTAAACTAACATGGTTGACACTCTGTTTTAATTTTATTGGTCGGCTAGTCTGGGTCCAGAGGACCTTGTTTACGCAATCTATTAGGGGTGACAACCTCCTCAGGAGGTCATTCCCCAGTAAACAAGGGGTGCCCTCTGGAGTCACTACTATGACCGGGTGTTTCAACTTGTGTCGCCCGATTTTAATGTCCAAGTCTGCTGTCCCCTCGACGGGAATTTCCTTCCCGTCAAAGTTCTGGAGTTGTCCAGGAAGAGAGGTGAGAGGAATTTGGTAATTCTCTCCCCTTACTGCATTCAGTTCGTCAAAGGCCCTTCTGGACAGAAGGGTAGCTTGAGATCCAGTGTCCACCAGTGCCAAAATTGTCCCCTGCCCCTGTACTTGTACCGGGGCATAGTATCTTCCCTCCTTCTCCTCAAGGGGGCACAGATAATGCACATTTTTGGACAACTGGTGGGCTAACTTTCTGGTTTTGGACATCGCTAGCGAAGAGATTCGGGCAGAATTCTGTGGAGAGCCTTGGGAATCTGAAAGGAAAAGTTGGCAACTGGAGATCAGAGCCATTGTGGGTTCCCCTGGCTCCGGTTCCGGGCCGCCCCCCCCCCTTTTTGGAGGCAGTCACCAGGATGGGTTTGAACCAGGGGATTTTCTTGCTGTTGGTTCTGGGATGAGATGGTGGGCGGCGGTAGCTCAGTCTCCACATCTCCCCCGTCTGGATTTGCATCCCTAGGGACCCATTTTTCTTTGGGAGGAGTTCCTCCCTCTCTGAAGGAGAAGATCCTTTTCCCAGGATCCTCTGAGGATCCCTCTCCCTCAAATTGGAAGATCTGTACCTCCTCCTCAAACTGTGTCTGTTTGGGTCTTTTGTTTCTCCTACCCCCCCTCTGCTCCTTAGGAGGCAGACTATCAGGGGCAGGAGATTTTGTTTCCGGTTCCTGGTTTTCCAGGGGCTGTTTACAAGTAAGGAAGGAAGCTTCCTCCAAGGCTTTACACCCCCCTTCCCCTTGTGCCTCCTCCCTGGGAACCGGTGAGTTATCGGGGTGCTGCCCCCGTCATTGTTCTGGAGTACCAGGTCCAGAGTTTGGGGCATTCTGTGCCGGCATGCCCATCTGAGGGTTCTGCTGCGCCCTCAGTATTTGACCCAGATCCCGTGCCATATTTTGGACCTGGCGCTCTAATTGGGAAACCCGCTCAGGCTGATACGGGGCCCTGTTTTCTCCCCTGGGCTGATCCCGGGAAGGGTAGCTATCCCTTCTTTGGTAGTACCCCGGATTGGGAAGATTTGGGTACCCCTCCACCCTTGGCCTCCCCTCTCCCGGATTAGGTTGTCTGGGCTCAGGGAATTAGGGAAAGAAGGATGGATGATTTTGGGGTTGGAAATTGGGTGGATACCTGGGGAAAAAGTTCTGCCCAGGATTTGGAGAATTTCTGCCCTCCGGTGGGAAGTTAGGAGGGAAGTTCCCTGGGTTAGGTGCTTGGCTGGATCCCGCCCCTTGGGCTGGAGGAGTCCACACATAACCCAGGATGGGTCGATTTCCCTTGTAACGGGGACTTACATAATCAGGAGAGCGAGGGACCCCATTTGTGGGGCTGCCTCCCTGGCTCCCTGTCTGTGACTGGCCCGAGGACCTTCTGGGCCTAGCATTATTAGGTGCAGGTAGGTTTTTAGGCCCCCCCATCTCCAAATCCAAAACGGGGGTGACCTTTACCTCTGCCACCTTGGCAGCAGCAGGGGTTTTTCTGGGCATTACTTTTGCTATCTACCGGTTTCTGCACCTCATAGATCCGGGTAGCCTGTTCAATGACCCAGTCTAAAGATCTTTTCTTGTGAAAATCCCTCACGAGCTGGGTCATTATGTATTTGGGCAAGGCATGAAAAAATGTATTAATGAATTCTCTACTGTCTGTGCGCACCCTTCTGGTGGTCTGCGCAAAAGCACGTTTCAGTTCTTGCACAAATTCTTGTGGGGCCTGATCCTCCCCACATTGCAATTGTAGGCTGCCTTGCGAGCCTCTTGAGGATTTCTGTGAACAGAAAAATGTTTCAAGATGGCCGCCTTATAGGTGGACCATCTTACATGATTTTGGTCCTCCAGCCCCGCAAAGAAACTGGAGTATTCCGGGGAGAAGGTCCACTTTACATATTGAATACAGCTTTGGCTGTCCTTCAAATGGAAAGTCTCCATCATTTGCTCAAACAACTCTAAGTGCTCCCAAACAGAATACTTGGCGTTCTTGTGATAAGGCGTGATGACACTCCTGATTGCCTTTATTTGCTTCAATGGGTCCTTAAGCAAGGCCCTTTTTGCCTTATTGGCCCTTTTGGTCCGGGTAACCCTGGTCCATTCATCTTCTGACTCAGAGGCACTGCTCCCAGAGGTTCCCGTCTGTTCTTCCAGGTTTTCCCGGATTCTGCGAGCCTGGGAATGACTGGCAGAATGTGGGGACCTGGTCTCCTGTGTCCTGTACCGCTCAGAGGAGTCTTCAGATCCCTCCTGGCTGCCAGGATTTGATGGGTACCCCCTCCACTGACCTAACTGGGCAGAGGTTTTCAGGATGCCCTTAATGGGCCTACTCTCCTGGGGTTCCCCATTAAATTGCACTGTGCTTGGGTGCCCATACCCGGATGCCCGCCCCTCCATTCCTGGGTGGTACTGGCCTATGAGCCCCATGCTTCTGGCTGGATAGTAATCTGCCATCCCTGTGGCCCTGTGCTCATGTGCGCCAGGGGACATGGGGGTGGCAGAGTCCAGGGACTGAGAGAAATAAAGGCCTCTGGTACTGGGGCTCCTGGGGTTATGCTCAGGAGTTTCTCTTTCCCAGCGAACCTCATCTCTATCCGCCCCTGCTTCCTGTTGCAATGCAAGAGCCTGCACCTTCAGTTCCTCAGTTAAGGCCTTACTAGACTCTATCAGTCTCTCCTGCATCGCTACCTGTTGTTGGAGCCTATCATTGTGCTGGCAGAGAGCCTCATTCTCTCTCTGCGTTTCCTGATTGGTCCTGGAGCACTGGGCCAGTCTTTGCTGCAGGAGGGTTAGCTCCTGAGCTGTGTCCCTATTGGCCTGCTCCTTTCTTGCCAGAGCATCCTCCACCTTCCTGGTGTGCTCTAACAAGTTATGGTGTTCTTTTTGGAGGTCACCCAGTCCCTGGTGGGCCAGGTGATTTTCTTCCATTTTCCTTTTTAAGTGGCAGACTTCCTGGCCTAAGGTATCCCTTTCCTGACTAAGAGCCTGCATCTGTGCCGCCAGGTCGTCCCTTTGCCTTTGGAAGGCACCAGCTTTCTGGCGCTCCTGGTCAAATTCTGCCTGGGTATCCAGATCTTTCAAAATCAGTTTATTGCTCTTTGCCTTCTCCCTATCTAGGTGGCTTTGCAGGGTGACTACCTGCTCAGCACATACCCTGTTGAAGTCCAGTTGTTGCTCCAGCTTTTTCTGGTTTTGCAGTAGGGAGTCCAAACCTTCTTGGTATTCCTTCTGCAAGGCCAGAAATCTGGTATCCTGTTCTGCCTTTTCCTGTTGCAGGATGTCCATATCCTCTTTTATTTTAATGATGTACTGCCTACTATCATCTTCTGACTCCTGGCTCCTCTGCCGCCTCTGCTCAGAAGAGACCAGGTCAGATTGGACCTTCTGTAATGCCAGCAGTTGCCTATTCGCCAGATCTTGGCCTTCAGCCCATTTGTCCTGCATGGCTCCCATATGTAAATATAAATATGCTGCTACCTTGGCAATCTTGTGGTGCTCATCCTTGGCCTTCGGGGCCATGTATAGTTCACTCAGGGCCACATGTAGGGGACCCTGATCTCTATATATATCTGACCCTGTTTCAGTGACCTGTCGTGTGATTGCCTGCAACCACGCATCCTGGCCTTGTTCGGTCCATTCACCTCTCACAAATAGCTTATGTAAGAGGTGCTCTCTGGCTATTTTCATGTCTACTAAGGTCGTCATTCTAGAGATTGGTCTCTGTCCTGACTTACAGAAATTAGTATTTTATTTTTGCAAAACAGACCTTCTTCTTAGAGCGTTCCTTTGAGGAGTGCTTTACAGCGTAACACAGTGTGGTGATCTGACCGTATATGTGTATCTGGTCAGCTGGCACGCTGTATTTATCTGCACAAGTGATAGATCTAATCCAAATGTCCGGCGCGAGCCCCCAATTTGTAAGAGGATTCAATTCAACACTACAGCTAAGTCAATGCCTAGTCTGGGATACTGAATGGAAACCCTTATTGATATATCTTTATGTCCAGTTCATGCGTTCTGGATGACTACCCCTATATAACACCCCTCTATCGGAATCCCCCTGACCCCACTGAGCCAAGAAGTAGTTCTGTTTTGCAAGTTAAAAGGTTTATTTGAGAATTTAAACAATATAGATATATATCACACTTTATAATAAATTAATAATTGGATATCAAACTTAATCTGATATGTAATCAATAATGGATAGTCTGGCACTAGCACACTTCTTTATAATCAATGATGAGTGGTTATAGGATGGATAAGATAGCAACAATACTTTATGGTTTCAAATGGATGCAAGGTGGAATGAAAATGCAGTACAGAAAATACTCAATATGCGTTCAACAAAACAATGTAATCACTTTTCTCTGGCAATCCCCTCCCCCCTTTATGCAATGCAAGGACATGGAAGGAAAGCACACAGTTCTCAGAAATGCAATCAAATGTAATTCAGTTCACCCCAGCAAGCTTAGACTACAGAAGTTAGAAACACAGGCCCAAAATGCTTTTATATGTGCTGGTAATGAAGTGAAAAATATGCTAAAATGCTTTTAATTCCCTCTAGAGGTTCTAGGTGAGTGGTATCTAGTTAATATTAGTCCAGGCTCACCCTAGCAATGATTCAGGAATGATTGGCAGGTTAAACAAACTTTTCTTTAACGGAAGGCAGCAGCAGCAGATTTTTACACATGGAGAAACTTGCAAACCGCGGCAAAATGTCAAATCGCGGCAAAATTTTCGAATGCGCCGGGCGCGATTACAGAGGAACTACAAGGGCTAGCAATATCGTTTTGAAGTCAGTCCTAGGAAAGCCTATGATCTCAGCTTCCAGATGAAAGTTACTGCAAGTCTCTAGCACAAACGGTTACGGAGATATGAGCGATAAAATAAAGGTAGTTTTTCGGATTTGTAATGTTAAAATTCAAAAAGACAAGTGCAGCTTGCAACTAGAAAATGACAGGTGACAGCTTTACAAATGACAGGTGACAGTTAGGAGACAGTTCTACTTAGATTAAAATAGGATTGAATTATATTATTTTAACTAAGAGATTGGTTCTGCACAGTTTGCTAGGTACTCACACTATATTCTTGAATTAGAATGGGCCTCGCCACGGATCTGGTCAGGTTTTAGACTGGACTCTGGTCTCTGCACTTCACAGTGATCTGGGTCAGCTCTCTCTCTCTCTGGTTCTGGAAATTGATGGATTCGAAGTCTGGATCTTTCTGCACAGCTTTCTCTAGAGATTGATGGAGGTAAAGTATAGATTTTCCCGGCAGAGCGTCCCGCTGCAAATGGATTTGAAGGTCCCTATCTGTCCTGTCTGTCTGCTTTTATCTGTTTTTAAAATGGGTGTGTGTGCAGCATCACTAGACCCTACCCCTCTCCACTTGCCATTGGTCAAACTTCCATTTCTCACTTGATTGGGGAACTGACTGTGAGTCAGAGCGATGTCATTTTATGGCTTGCAGAGAGGACACTCCCCTGTCAAATTGCACACAATCTATATTTGATAAAAAAAAACATATTTGCACAGGTACACATTTGTTTAAAATTACATGCACCCTTCACATATCACAGGAGGTATCCCCTGTTCAAACTCTGCTCTTCCTGGGGGCTTGCATTCAGAAATGGCACATATTTCACTTTTTTAACTGATTTTGCAATTTCGGACATTACCCCAAATTTACACACATGTGCGCAAGGAGTATGGACATTAGTTGATGAAGTGTCAGATTTTTCACATGCACACATTTTGAGTAATATCCTCTTTTCCGCTAAAACCCCCCTGAACATACCACCGGGTCCTAACACGTCTTAAAATGTGGGCAGAAAAATCACAAGAATTATGGTATCATTTAAATAATTTTCACAAGTCCGTACTATGAGTTATTCATCTTGTTAGAGTTATGTTCTGGCCCCAAAGGGGTGTGGTTTCCCCCCAGCACAAGGTTGAATTTCTGGTTTTTCCAGTTCTGCCAAGCCAGCTTGCTCTCACAGGCAGTGCCCCTCCCCTGTCCTTCCAGGAGGAAGCTCCATTTACGACTCCCGCCAATAAAACATTTGCCTGAGTCAGGACAGGGCTTTGTTCAGAGCTCCTGTATTCTGTGGGGGCTCCCCTTAATTCAATTATCAGAGAGATGGCATATCCTTAGTGTGGCCAGCAAAAGGCAGATAGGCCTGGGAACACAGCTGTGACTCAAGTTTCACTCCTGATGGGGGGTAGTTGCCAGGCAGAATTCAGTTCCTTAAGCCAGGTTTCAGATAAAATGTCACTTTTTGTTCCCCAGTTTAAGTCAAGATATTTTTTTACATATGCAGCTAGAATGCTGATTCTAAGTTTAAAACTATGACATTTAAACAATTGCAGCCTATGTGACACTCAAAAGTAGGTCACTCATTTCTTTTAAACATTTAGATTTTTAGTGTCTTTCAGTCCAAATTTACTTAAACTGCTGAAATCCACAGCTCAGCCAGTCTTGTTATAAACCTTCAAGTCACTTCAGAATATAACTTTACATTGGATCCACCTCTCAGTAAGTCTTTCTTTGGCTTGCTTTGGGGTCATTTATTCAGTTTTCTACAAAAAAGTAAAATCTGGTGTTGTTTTAAAACGCCGGCTTTCTGATAGTGGTGAGTACTGGTACTGCACCCCTTTTTGGGATTTAAGAAAAAAAATGAATTCCCAACAGTCATGGGTTTGCTTTTGGCAATCAGCATTGCCATTCCCAATGGTTTCAGACTACTGTGTGGGTAGTCCAATGGTGGTTTTAGGCAGTGCCCTTCTGTGCCCATAACATCGGCAAAAATGAGTGGCAGCCTATTCTTCATGCATTTCCCTGTGCATTTTCTGGGAAGCTTTGGCCATCATGATGTTTTCCATGTCAGTACTGCACAGTTTTGAGGTAGGGCTTGGATGCGTGGATAAAAACATCCCACAGCGGGTTCCGCACAAGGGTGAGTAGCCACGGCCTCAAGGGATATCCTCCATCACCTGCAAGCAGATACAAATAGGTGTGTGTCACTCTGAACTACCACCTTCAGGGAGCACAGTCATGATGGCAGCTATTTGGTGTGGGCATGCACATGTCCCTGTACGCGATCAAAAATGTTACCTAGATGCAATCTATACTGTCATGAGGTGTGGTAGTCTGGATGGCATTCAATAGATGATGCAGGGTGTAATCATGCATGCTGAGGCAGATGTGCTGGCGTAGTGCAATAATGTTTAGCCTACAATTCATGCTGTTCATCCCTCACTATTCATGGTCACACTGACCACATTGCCACAGTTGCCATCCTGTTCATTCATGCATTGTTTGACATCAGCATGGTGGCCTGGTTGTGCCTCTTACTTGTTGTAATCGATATGCATTAATTGTGATATGTGTCCCAGTGATGTGTCATGTTCCGTTTGGCTGGTTCAGGTCAGGAGTGTTTAGCTCTGCATGCATTCTCCAATCAGCGGCTATTGCCACCCAGGTGCAGTATGCCCCCCCTTCCCACCCAGGTGCAGTATGCCCCCCTTTCCCACCTAGGTGCAGTATGCCCCCCCTTCTGCATCCCCACACATCAGTACCCCAAAGCACTGCCATGGGACAGTTGTGCAACTCAGCAAGCAGCCAGGCGCGTGGTCCAGCATGTCGCTCCATGTGACGGGGTAGCGTGGAGTTACGCAGTACCATAGCATCATGTGTTGATCCGGGAAATCGGGCGCAGCAATGTGTGATGGAGTCACATACAATTTGCACATTGATGGAGTGGTATTGCTTGCGATTGTGGTACACCGCCTCTATGGCATGGGGGACTACCAATTCCACATGGGTGCAGTCAAGTGCACCAACACAATTGTGCATGCCTGCATGGAAGGACACTTTAGTGTTGGCTATCTCCTGGGCAGTCCGTGATAGGGATATGTGGCTGCTTGCATGCTTCAGGAGGGCATCCAGCACTTGGTTCAACATGCGTGAAAATAGTGGCTGTGAAATGCCATGCAGCTGGCCCACTGTGTGTTGGTAGGTGCCTGTGGCCAGGGAGTGTAGCACAGCCACCACCTTTAGTTGCGGGGGGATGGCAGTGCGTATTTCTATGAGGCTGGCAATGTCGTTCTGTATCATGTCCAATATGGTGGTGATGGTGTAACGGTCCAACAGGTACAGGGTGTGGGTCTGCTCAGGGGTTAGGTTAAAAGGGCTGGGTCTAGTGCGTGGGATTGGTGGTTGGCTACGAGGCACTGCTGCCTGCGCTGGTGGTAATTGCTGGGCCTGTCTCACCCTCCTTCTCCTGCGTCTCCTCTGTGCTGCCTGTTGTTGCTGCTGTATTTGTTGTTGTTGCTGTTGTTGCTGTAGATGTAGCAGTATGGGCATGTCCTCCAGCGCCATGATTGCAACAGCTAGTGGTAGCATTTTGGTGTTGGAAGGGGTGTGGTGTGTGGGTGTGCTCATTTTATGCTGGCCCAGCCTCCATTGACTCCACCTGTGGGGATTGTGTGCACCTGTGGCAGCTGCCTTGTATCCTGATTGCTGTTTGCGGGTGGTCCGCGATGCCTGTATGGCCGGCATCATGCAGCCCGTGATTACCGGCTTCACGATGCCGGTATTTGCATGTCCACGTGGGTTGGGATGTCCCCCTATTACCGGCATGCCAGTATTTGCTCCCCGAAGGGGCGCGTGTACCCGCCTATGCCGCTATTAGCGGCACCGTTGTTTAGGGTGCCGCTCATACCGGGTTTGCGGTTCGGAATACACCAGAGCGGTAAACGATGCCGGTATTACCATACCGGCATCGTTTTTTGCCTTACCGCCAACCTTGTAATGAGGCCCATATACTTTTAAATCTAACAATGTTTAAGAGACTAAGGCCCATCCAACCCTGTCTTCATGTCTGGAGTAGCTTTTTATTCAAAAGCTTGCATTTAGTGGTGTTCTTTTACAGGGATGGGTTATTCATGTTTGTATTGTTGGGGTTTGTATTGTAAGTTTTATTGGAGTCTCCTTTTTTCCTAGAATCTTGATGGGATATTTCTTAATTTTGGTAATACAATACCATTGTTGTTTGGATGCTTCATTGACAGATCACATTCCTCTTGAAGAATTTAGCCTGCCCTCGGCTCATGCTACCTAAAATAGGCAAAGGAGCACTTCCATTCCTGCTGTGCCTGTTTTGCATTTAGGAATTGGATCACTGCTCGTTCACTAGTAGTGTGGCGCTGAGTAGGACTTTAGAAACCCCTACCCATCCATGCACTCTTGCTTGGCAGGAGTCCTTTCATCACAGCAGATGTCCAAGGAAGCTAGAAAGGCTACAAGAGCATGTCAATCAATTAAGTGGAATAGTTTTGTCATAATGTGTTTGCCTTAAAATAGAAATTTCCATATCTGTCTTTAGAGTTTCATGTGCCAGTAGTTTCAGCCACTACATCTTCCTAAATTGACTATGGGAATGCTCTCTATTTTGGTCTTCCCTCATATCTAACATGCTGATTGCAATGAGTACAGAATTTAGCTGCTAGACAGATCATAGAAACATGTAGATCTAAACACATTTTGCAGATTCTTCCATCTCTTTGTTGCCTTTGCAATAAGGAACAGATTTCCTAGTAGGACCTATGTTTGGCTCATCAGGTATTTATCATGGGTGCATTGTCATACAAGTGAACAGATGGAAGTGCAAGGCAGGGGGTGGGGGAACAAGTGCATCCAGTCCAGCACAGCCCTGGCTTAATTGCAGAGAGGTTACCCCTCTCAAGGCACATATGCTGAAAGTGCAGTAGTGCTGATCATAGTGCAGAGGCCTGGAGCTAAGTGCAAAGACTGGCGGGGAAGCCTGGGACCTTTGAGGCTGTGGAGGTGAGCCAGGCGACCAGTCAGCAGAAGCTGAACAGAGTTAGGGGAGAGACGGAGGAGTGAGGCAGGAGTGAAAGAGAGAGGAGGTTAGCAGGGGAGAGGGAGAGAGGAAGAGGAAGTACACCTGTGTCCATCTAAGCCCGCCCTAGATCAGCAATTACCATATGGTAACTCTTAAATATTTCTGCAGGTTTCAACCACTTACACATCTCAGTGACTGTGGTTACTCTCCAATGTTCTTCGCAGCCTCTGAAGCACACTGTGCATCTTACATATGCACCTATTGAACAGTTCCCCCAGCCATTAGGGCAAAAGCTCCAAAAGTGACCCTTCTCTTTTGATGTCTGTTTGCAATGTTGCCTCAGTCCCTTAATATGTTTGAGAAGATTATAGGATAGCCCTAACCTCATTTGATTTCTATTGAGTCTTTCCAGTGAGTTACGGGTTCTCCCTTGGTTTCTAACAACCACTCCCAATATACGAACCCCAAGGCCAAGCCACAGCTTCCACTGAAAAGAGTTCAGAGCATTTTGTTCCATTCCCTAATGTTACTTACCACATGGCCATTTGGCATCATGTGTTTCTTGTAGGGTCATGCATTAGTCAATGTGGTCCTTTCAGATGGCTGCCAATATTGCCTCACCTTTTTAATGACCACTGAGCGGAGGTAGATGTATGCGCTGTCGATGCCAGTCTAGACAGCAACGATTTCCACATCGGAGACAATGGTTCTCACGTGTTTCTAAAATCTCCCAAATTATCAGCAGAGCAAGTAAATGAATTTGAATTATGTATTTACTTGTTTGATTTGTCAAGTGCACAAATGTTGCCTTTCAGCCCCTTGACATTACTTGGGAGTCGGGAACACAGGAATCGGGTAGGAAGAAAGACTGGACGTGAGAGTGGTCGGCTCTTGTTTGGTCTCATGCAAGTGGACTGGAATTGTTGTATAGGTTTAGCACTCTGCTAGAGGGGAGATGAGCAACAGCAATATTGGCTGTAGCTCAACAACAGCTGCTTGTTTATTTTCTTCATTGTTACCTTGTGCACAAATGTGCCTCCGTTTTATTCCACTTTCTGACTATTGTGAGATTCACGACTTGAGGGAATCGGATTTTGAGATTTGAAAACAGATTCTCCTTTGGGCATGGGGGAGATCCTAAACAGCTCCCAGGTACATGTGATAAAGCAACAAGTTGCTGTCATATCTAGTGGGTGCGACCAGGCACACATTTACAGGAAGAACTTGTTCAACTGAACAGGTGCCAGGACAGAAACGCTTGACATCTCTTCCCTTATGCTTGGTCATAGGTATCATAAGCAGCTGGTCATTTTCTATTAGTAGGGCCAGAAGAGGAAGGCGGAGTCTGATCATATCTTTGAGGAGCAGATGAGATGTGCAAGCCGTGAATGCACTTGTATGTCAGCCATAAGCACTCCAACTTATTTCTCCTCCACACCAGGTGCCAGGAAAGGGCAATCAGAGATAAAATTAGAAATAAGAAAATGGTCCGACCAGGCAAGAGCAAAGTTTCAACAATCTTTTCGCTGCGACTCTTGTGAGGAAGAAGTCTGGTGGTACAAAGATTGTTATCATTAAGATGAGACTGAGCTTCTAGAAAATGTATAAGAAAACTTGTGTCAGGTTTGGTGGGTTCATCCATGCAGCTTCTATAATCCCCAAGAATTCAAATATGAGGCGTATCTGTTGCTTTTGAGGATAGAATAATGCAAACAGGTGTCAAGACATCTTTTGCTCATCCGGGCAGGGGGCAACATGGCAAAGTGTATATTCGGTGAGGGAGACGACGCCAAGGCAAGAAAGTAAACAGTGGCAGCATTATGAAGAAAGGCCTTTCAATCATCTGTAGATTGTGTATCCTGGGTTCCTGCTTGAGAGAACGCCGAACTGTGGCGTACACTAGTGGCTGATCAGCTTTGTTAACTGCTTCTTGGGTGGTGGCAGGCTTGCTGTGAGGGATCCTTCATCAGACAGATGCAGACAATGGCCTGACACAGCTTACAATGTAACTGGCCTACGGTGCACTACTGAATTTAGCAACAGAAAATTACAAAGTATTGCACATTGCCTCAGGAAATGGCAGACTCAAGGAGAAGGCTGCTAGCTCCAGGATGGAGAATAGGCTTATAGCAGGAGATTCACCAAACGCTCCAGCAATGCTGATTGGCAGGCGCCTTCTGCCCTTCTGCTAATACAAGTCATTGTAATTTACTTCCATTAAATACCACAGCTCACAGTTAAAATTTCAAACTTCAAAGGAGGTTTTCCAAAGTTATCTTTTTGGTAATATCGGGAGCCACGCCAAACACCCTGATTCATGGAACAGTGCAAAGTGTCTTTTTGAGTCACTGCTAACAAACACCTTGATTCGTGGAATGGTGCAATGTGTCTTTTGATGTGGAAAGTCTCTTTAAACTGCAAAAATACACTTTGCCGTGCTTCATGAATAAGGGTGAAGCCGTGCAAAGTGTATTTTTTGTAACGAGAGTCTGTTTGGTGTGCATTGTCTAGTCATGCTTTTCTTGATGTTCCTTGAACAACAGAATGCAGAGTGCATTGAAAAACTTAGACACAGTTAAACACAATAAAGGAGTGTAAGACAGGGCTTGTTTCTTTTACTTTATCAAGTACCTCTTAGAAAGATAAGTAATATGTGTTTCTTTAAGACAAACATTATGTGCTGCACTGATGTTCCCTTTCTCAGACTGCAATGGCCTCCACTGCGGTCACATAAATGCTTCAGTAACTTGACCCTTAAAGATGGACAAAATGAGTCATCTCTTAACCAGACCTCACTCCACATGGAACATGGTGCTGTGCAAACGTTTCGCCCTAAAATGTCCAAAATAATTGTACGTATCGTATAATTGTTTGAATTTGGGCTGCACTAAAATTCGTACATCCCTAAAGGTTGAACAATTATGCCATACTATCCATTATAGCGAACAGGGGAAGCAGGGATTGTGGGGGTGTCCCCCGCTCCCCTTGTTTGCTATAATGGGATCAGGATTTGTGGGGGTGTTCTCTGGTTAGCCGGAGGGGTTGTGGGGGTCTACGGCGGGAGGGGTGGTGGGGAAATAATGTTTTCAACAAAAAAAAAAGGACCCTGCGATGCCAGTTTCCATCCATGTATCCCATCCATGTATGTGAAGGGAACTGGCGTTGCAGGGAGAAAGGGGAGTCGGCAGCATACTTCTTTGTGTGGCGCCAAAAGGTAAGTGAGGTGGGAGGGTGTTGTGGCAAAGCGGATGAGGGGAAACCTAATCTGCTTGGTTACACTGCACCACGACTTTCGAATTTGTAATTTTGCACCACGGTTTAATCACGTACATCCTCGTGCAAATGCCTCGCCACTATTTCATGCTCCATTCTAATGCGCATAGTTAAATTCTGTTCCATTCACTTCTGAGTCCCATGGCTGTGAAATTCTTGAAAAATGTGCACACATCATGCTGGATGAATTATCATAGCTACTTCCGCTATGATTCACTTCCCCTTTCCACTTACTAGATAAGCATTGACTAAAATATGTCAGCCAACCACTAGGCAAGATTGTTGTCTTCGAGTTGAGGTGACAACAACTACATTTCAGTAATTCATCAGTTAGCTATTAGCTTAATATCCCGTTTAAGCCGACATGCATATCATAAACTTGGGGAGCCTCTACTCCTAGCCTTGCAGATTTGGGGCCATGTTACAGAAACTTTGTAAAAATAACTATTCTTTCTATGCATTGTTGCACCAGAACAAAGTTTGCCCCAGTCCGAGCCCTACTGCAAGGTGCAAACATGAATTGAAAGAGTGGCACTAAATGCAAAGGTTCTGTAGTATGACCAAAGCCATAACAATCAACTTCATTCAATATTAGTGTCAAACCCTCTACTTCTATCTCGTTCATTCTCATGTATTCTACTATAGGAAGGTAGTAGTCAACTTTTGTTCTGATACCAACTATATGTACCTGCAGCTCCATAGCTGAAGTTCTTATAGAGGGTGAAGGGGTGTATAGTATACAATTAAGGAAAAACGGATATGCAGCAAACGAAGAACTAACACAATACAGAGCCTTAACAGCGCCATAGACTTCCTTACCTCTGCTTTCGAGTTGTCTCTTTGCAAACGTAAAGGCGGGACATATTAATAGTGTTTCATGACTTTTGGGATTAAATCCTCCAGGAGCACATTGAGACGCAAGGTCCCTGGAGTAGAACAAATAAGCCATTATGTCAGATGAGAAAAAGGAAAAAGCGAAAAATACCAAATCATGCCTTTGCAGGGAATTTAATACTGCATACAGGGTCAGGCATGTGGCTTATTTGCTTTCGTTTATTCTCTCAAACAATCCTTTAGAGCTTTTTGTCAGACAGCAGCGGCAAATCCTCCTGCCTACGTATCTGTGTTGCTTCATCTCGGATTTGTTATGGCGTTCAAACAATATCAAGCATATTGTGTTCCTACTTGCAGAGAATGGTATCTTGAAAGGCCAGTTCAATAGTTACATTATCTCTCAACCAATAATGGAGATCTCTCATGACAGCCATAGCCCAAGAGAGGTGGAATAAAGGTGCCATTCAGCTACCCAGCTCGTGCCATAATCGCCTCACAAATAATACCTAGAGCAGTCCATACCTTTTCCAATCAATCAAAGGTACCACCTGTCCTCAGGAAATTATGAAATACAATGTCCAATATTTCTTCAACTCGTCAGACTTCTGCACGTATCAGGACCTTGAGCAACAATTGTGACACAGGTCTTCACTACTTTAGCAAGCTTTAATTGAGACTGTTCAAACGCAAATCATTTGGATTTATGACCTGTGCACATTCAAAAGGTCCCATAAATCAATGCTAAACCTTCCAACTTTCTCAGCAATGAACACACTGTGTGGACTAAACTATGCTCAAACTTCATTCAGATAATTCAACACTGGTCTGGTATTTATCGAATTGCAACATCTTATACTTACGTTTAAAAAAGTAAAAGTGTTTTGATGGGAAAAGCATCAGCACATCTTGAGCTCCAAGACAGGAAATGTGCATAGGTAAACATCTAGGATGGCAAGATTCAACACAAAAGAATGGAGAACCTCCAGCAGATAACTGCAGTGGGTCATTGTAAGCGAACTCAGTATGAGGCAAAAAATCAGCAAATTCTCTAAAGGTTCATTCATTAAATTAACGCCAAACATATGGTCTTATGTTATGTTAAAAATGTCATTTTCATTTAAAAAATGTATACTATACACTACAATGATAGACGTTTTACATTACGAACAGAAGGATGATGGTTGCGTAGGGTGGTTTGGCAGAACCTCTCTCCTACTGCTCCCAAATCCCGACAAACAAATCCATCAATGTTATTTCAAAAGAAAAGAATGTCCCTAATGTTCGAATTTCTACTAAGAGAGCAGTACGGATATTCATTTGGGATGCAATTTGGCGAGTTGCGCCTACTAAGGCCAACAACATGGGTTGGAAGGAGCATTTCCCTGTTCTTGACACAGACTGCATCAGCCTTCAGCCTTAAGACACTCTTCTCCCTGAAGGCTACAAGATCCTCTCTTAGCCCAGGCTCGACAAGCCAGGAGGGGGAGTTGCCCTGATTTTTCCAGAGTGAATCCCTGTTTCTATCATTCCCATTCAGGCTCATTCCTCTTTCGAATGTCTGGTCTGCAGGCTCTCTCCTGTTTCCTCTCTTACTCTGGCCACCTTCTATCAGCCGCCGAACCAGTCCACCCTCTTCCTCTCGGGATGGGCTGACCTGGCATCTTCTCTCCATTCCTCTGCCTCCCAACTCTTCCTGCTAGGGGATCTAAACATCCATCTTGGCTCTCCTGATTCTTCAGGAGCTTTCCCCAACCTATGCGACTCGCTCTCTCTCTCCATTTTACCCTCTGGTCCGACACACACTACTGGCCACACCTTGGATGCTCTCATCTCCACAGACACAGCCCTCTCTAACGTACATCTTTCCATCTCTAAAACTCTCGACATCCTTGTCCCTGTCAGGAAGGTCTAACTGAAGCCTCCCAACAAGTACAACTCTTAGTGCGACTCTGATCTGGCTGACCTTAAATGCAAGTGCAGGGCAGCGGAAAGGAAATGGGGATCTTCAGGTGCACCCTCTGACAAGCTGGCCTGCCTCCTTCTGCAAAGGCAATATAGACGCTGCATCCATTTCAAGAAAAGAGTGCATATTCAAGCCTCATCACTGTGGCATCCAACAACATGGTCTAACTCTTCAAAGTCTGTAAGGAGCTTTCCAACCCTACTGCGACCTCATCCTCTATTGCACCCTCTCAAGCCCTTTGCGGGGCCCTGGCTGCACACTTCACAGCCAAAACACAGGACATCCTGTCCTCTCTCTCCTTCGCACCCACTCATGCACCATTATCTCCTGGGCCCAACAGCCTCTTTCTCAATCTTCCTACTTCTACTCTCTGACCTCTTCAACTTATCCAGAACAGAACCACAAGACTTATTCTTGGCCTATGGACCGCATCTCTAAGGCCTGAAATCACTCCACCGGCTCGCTGTGGCTGCAAGGATCAAGTTCAAGTACCTCTGCATAGTCCACAAGGCTTTCTGGGGCCGGGGCCCTTACTATCTGCAATGCTCTCTTCCCAAATACTCTCCTTCTAGAGCTCTCTGCTCAGCCTCCTCCAACTCCCTGTTTTGGGGGTAGATCCTTATCCTCTGCAGGTGCCTCCCTCTGGAACAGCCTACCCACTTCTCTCCATCTTGAGCCAGATCTCCTTAAGTTCTGGAAATTCCTCAAGTCCTACCTCTTCTCTTTCTCTCCCCCTAATATTACACATCTTGTGCCTCCTCCCATGACTTTGGGACTGTGCCAGGGACTAGTTTAGCCCACCAGATCGATATCTCTCTTTCTCCCTGACTCTCTGACTCTCTCTCTCTCCCTTTCCCACTCCCTCACTCCCTCTCTCATTCCCTCTCTCCCTCTCTCTCCCTCTTCCTCTCTCTCTCTCTCTCTCTTGCTTTCGCTCTCTCTCTCTCTAGGAGGGGTATCCTTTCTCCTCCTGCCACCTCAGGTACAGGAGATGTATCTCCCCCACTAGCTCATCTCTTCTACCACCAATGTAAGGGGCTTTTACCTCACCCCCTTCTTGTTCGTCTCTTTCCCAGATAACAATCCACTTCCTCCTACCTACGCCGGCATCTCTCCCGAAACTCAAGCTGCCTCTTCCAAGTCCTCCTCTTGCAATGCTGTCCACTAAACTTCCTGCAACTTCTACTCAAAATGTCATCACTGACGGGCTGAATCATACCATTTTATAATAGTATCTCCTCTGTGTGTGTGGATTTGCAAGGACACAGGGAATACCTATGTTCTGAGAGCTTAGCAGATTTGTGATTTAACCATGTGTTGATGCTCATGTGCTTTGGAAGGGAGTTGGTTTAAGATTACATGAAGGTTTGCTGTCATCTTGGATTTTAGAAAGGCTATTGAGATGTGTCAGTTTCTATTTCTCCATCTGGAAAGCTAGTTGCAACTGCCTCCCTTATTATGGTTCTGTTGGATCCCTCAGCATGTGGATGAGGAGTTTGGAAAATGCTCTGGCAAGTCTGGAAGCTGTGGGTTACACTGACATTGCTTTGATTGTGGGGAGATTGCACGTTTGTAATCCTTGCAATACTAGTGAGTTTCTTTTCTTCCCCATGTCGTCCATGCAAGTAATTTCTCTAGCTTTCCAATGTTACTATGTATCAACGGGACTTCTGCCAGCTCTGTGGGGGTGAGTCACAAAAAGAAGTGTTTCTTTCAGCAGAGACACTGAGAGAAAGAATCAATTTATTTGCTTGTCAATAACATTGACATTTTGCAACGTTGTTTTCTTACACAGGCATGTTTAATTTCCCATGCTTGATGTTTTAGTCTGGCTAGTGTGCTGGAACAGCTCTCTAAAAATCTGCTCTTTATGAGAATTATACTTTTTAAGGGTTTTGGATCTTGTGCCCCTCGTGGTGGCTACTAGTATCGGTTGTGGCGTCTGCAATGGAAGTGCTTCTGTGACCGTCCCCACTGTTATTGCGGTGGCCCAGCAAGGGCAGTCTAGCAATCCCTCATATGCTTCTTCTGGGCCCATCATCCACTAGCTCAGGGTGGTACCTGGCCCCTTGACCACTATACCGTTGGTCAACATGGTTATGCAGGGAACTTTGTCAAATCGAAAAAAGACATGTTGAGGCAGACATTCTCTCATTGGGTGCCCTTGGATGGGGAATTTCTGTGTAGTAAGTCACAGCTGTCAGATTGCTCTAGCCATGTCATGGCATGGTGCTTTGTAATTGTAACTGTAATTGTTTATTTATAAAGCGCTTCAAAGCGCTTCAAGGTGGGAAGGGAACAAGGGAATACAAGTGTCATTCTTAGGCCTTGAAGATTCTGAATGATCTAACAACAATAGCTAGCATACTAGGCCAGAGCTATATATACTAGGTATATTTACTAGTGACATGCTTGACAAAGAGTGAGGAGTGAGGGGAGAAGGGGGGGAGAGGAAGAGGAGCATACAGATCAATAATCTACAGTACTGACCCGGCGACATTTCAGATTGCTTGGTAGTTGGTCATCCAATGTGCCTATGCATGTGTATTTCAAGCACAACCAAGCTAGGGAGTGGAGAAAGAGGGAGGCTCGGATAGACAGACTTGCAAGGCCTAGAACATTCAAGGTCAAGGTCGTGCAAATGTGCAGAACAGGAAGTGCGAGGGAAGGGGAGGTGGACAAGTGTGCCCAGTCCAGAAGGGGCCTGGCTTAAGTGCAGAGTGGTTGCCCCTCTCATGGAGCGTATTGCAGTAGTGCCAGGCAGAGTTCAGAGGGCCGGAGGCAAGTGCAGGACTGGCAGGGGAGCCTGGGAACTGTAAGGTTCTGGAAGTGCACCAGGTGACCAGTCAGCTATCTGAGCAGTTTGGGGAAGGGAAGGAAGGAGGGAAAGAAGTGAAGAGAAAGGAGGTTAGCAGGGAAGAGGGTGAATGTATCTATGTTCGTCCAGAGTCATATGAATCCACTGCAAAGATATCCTGAAAATCTAGGAACACCTGTTTTTGCTCCTCGGTCTCACAGGCATCAGCGACATTGATTCATTCTTTGACCATCTGATTAAAGCCTGGAAAGACCTCAGGCTTGGCAATTTCAGCGGTATCCTCCAGTTGGGTAGAGCGATCTCTTGTGATGGCCTCCTGGCAAACCCTGCACTTGGGGACTGTTTTTCTGTATCCCTACAGTCCCACTACTAGCACTTGACAGCTGATGCCTGCACTTTAGCCTTGCACTTGCCACCTGCTGGCCATACCTTACCATTGTACTATTGTTATTTATTCTATCTTCCCATGTACTGCACTGTCCCCTCCCCTTTTCCCCCCTGCACTTTCCCCTCTCCCCTCCCATGCACTTGTGCGATCTGAATGACACCTGGCCTAGTAGGATCGCTGTCTGTCTTCCCTTTGTCCCCCTTGCTTTGTTGCGCCTTGAAACTCTTGTGTATAGGCGCGTTATAAATGCCACATCATATCATATCATGGTGTTGACCTGGATGGGAGGTTCCAAGGATGATAGGTAGTCGCCATTGACTCGGAATACCACCTTCTTTCCTGATGTCACAGGTCACCTCTTCCACACCATAAGGGCAGGAAGAGTACACCAAGAATTTCCCCCCTTGTCTGGTGAACATCTTTTCTGGGGGGATACCGTCGTGGAAATTGTAGCAGTCATTTGGAATTGGCCCAAAGATCTCATTACCTAAATTAATAGAATAATGTTGGGCATCAACCGACATTCCAATAAAGTTGTCTGCAGCAAAAGTGTTACTTCGAGGGTCACTGTTATCCACCAATATTCAAATGTTGTTGTGTTCTAGGACAACTAGGGGTGTTGGATGTAAATACAAACCTTGTTGTAGGAGATGATAATTCAAATTTATATAGGTGTCCTAGTTTTTGAGGTTCTGTCCTTGCTTAATTTTTAGGGGATTTGTAAATTGTCACAGCTGTCCTGGGATGGTATCCTCTTCTCTCACTTGAACTTCAAACGCATAAGTCAGCAATTGAGCTAACCCATAAATCAGCAATTGAGCTAACCAGAATGCTTTCTCAGTGGTGTCAAGGCACATGGGGTTACCCCCCAGTCGGGACTAGGCTTTGTTATTAATTAGGTCCAAATTTATTGCGAATTGATTGAGAATGTCACTGCCTAAGTAAAAGGTGGAAGGGACATGTCTCACAACCCAAAAATTATGTTGTATGCTTTTGTCACCAATTGACATTTTTAGCATACACCTTTTAGGCAGAAGATGTTTGGAATTTGGAGTTTCCAGGCCCATATCCTACTCATCAATCAATTTAAATGTGGGAATGGTCTGATCTTTTGGGAGTTTCCTGAATAATTCTTCACTGATTAAGCTTCTTCCGTTATTGAGGCATACTCTGGTGAGAACAGGCTCCTCCCCCTCATTTATCTGAATGGGTCAAAACAGCTGTTCACCAATTATCTGGATATCCGTCAGACTTTGAGCTGGTATTTCACCTTCTTTCGTCATGGGTTTTGGGTTTTCCTCTGATTTTTGACTAGTATAACATTTCAGAGTATTCCCTTCCAGTGTGGAATGCTACTTAAAACTGGGAGGGAGGTTGATTTTCAAGAATGGAGAAGGGTTCCCATCACTAGTTTGTTCTCCTACAGAGATGATGGTGATGTCTGGGACTTGATTGTTCCTAACATGGAATTCTATTTTGTCAGACCGTTGTTCAATCATGTGACATGTACCACCCAATCTCACATAATTTGTGCTTTGTTTTAGTTTGTTCGGCCAGTGAGTCTGGAGCCGGAGGACCTTGTTCACACAGTCAATCAGGGGTGATAACGTGCGAAGGAAGTCATTACCCAATATACAAGGTTTGCTGCCTGGAGCCATGACTATCACTGGGTGTTTTACCCTATGTCGCCCAATTTGTATCTCCAAATCCGCAGTCCCTTCGACAGAAATATCATTGCCATCAAAGTTTTGGAGTTGTCCTGGAAGATATGTGAGGGGAATTTGGTGACTCTCCCCCTTCCTGAATTTAGTTGGTCGAAGGCCTTTTTGGACAGGAGGGTGGCTTGTGATCCAGTATCAACCAGCACTTATAACTCACACTGATCCTGTACCTTGACAGAAGTGTAAAATCTTCCTTCTCTCTCCTCAAGGGGGCAGAGAAAAGTGTGCATTATTGGCCTGCTTGGCGGTTAACTTTTTCATATTGAACTCTGACACTGTGTGATCTTGGACAGTTTTCTGTGTCGGAGTCTGGAATCTGTAAAGAATTGCACGCAGAAACAGGTGGGATTGGGAAGTCCCTTTTGTCCTCAATTCTTTGCTATCCCTCTTTTCCTGGAGACAGTTGCCTGAACCTGATTGGGGGAAAATAACCCTGTGATTTATGGGTCCACTGAGTGACATTGTTTGGGTCGGTTTCCATAGTTACCATGTCAAAATCAGTGTCATTTGAGACCCACTTTTCCTTGGGAGGGATCCCTCCATCCCCGAAAGAGAAGATTTTATTAACTGAATCCTCCATGGATTCTTCTCTTTTGAAAGGGATAATGCAGACTTTCTCCACAAAGTGGGTTGCTTTGGCTTTCAATTTCTCCTACTTACCCTCTGTTCTTTAGGGTCCAGCTTGTTGGGCGTAGAAGATTCATGTTTATACCCAGAGGTTTCCAGGGATTTTGTTACAGTGGGAAAGGAAGCTTCCTCTAGAGCTTTGCATCTCCCTTCCACCTGGACCCCCTCCTGTGGCATATGTTGGTTTGTCTGAGTTTTCTTCCTGTTATTGCTCCCTCAGGGCACCAGACCTGGGTGTTGAGTTATTCTGTGCAGCAGTTTCCAGTTGAGGGTCCTGCTGAGCCCTCAATAGGTGACTCAGGTCATGGGTTAATTGTTGAAATTGTCACTCCAGTTGTGAAATTTGTTCTGGTTGGTAGGGAGCTCTGGATTCATACTGTTGCTGCTGCCGGAAAGGGTACGTGTCTCTTCTACCGGAGTAGATAACCTTCCATCCTAGGTCTCCCTTCTCCCGTATTCGGGGTCTATTATCCTAAAAGTTGGGAGAAAGAGGAGGATTATTCTAGAAATTAGGGTTTCAAGGGTATCTGGGAAAGAAGCTTAGGTTGGGGGGTGGAACATTTCTTCCCTCCTATGGGAAGTTTGAAGGGAAGTTTCCTGGGGCAGTACCTACCTGGTCGGACCCCCCCTTTCTGTGCAGGGGAGAATAGACATACCCCAGGATGGGTCTGTTACCCTTGTATCTCGGACTGATGTAGGTTACAGGGTTTGATGGAGTGTTGGTCTGGTATCCTGCCTGGCTACCATCCGATTGGGTTGGATCAAGGGTCTCCTGTGCCTATCGTTCTGCTGATTGGTGGGAGGAGTTCTAGGCCCCCCATCTCCAAGTCCAATGGGGGAATATGTTTCGCCTCTGCTACCTTTGCAGGGGTAGGTGTGTTTCATGTTTTTAGTTTTTTTTTTTTGGTTACTCTTACTTTCATAGGGCTTTTGGACCTCATAGATCCTGGTGGCCTGCTTTAACACCCAATCCATGGTCCTACACTCATGGAAATCCCTTACTAATTGGGTCATTATGTATTTTGGGAGCGCGTGAAAATGTGTGTTGATGAACTCCCAGCTATTGTTGTTCACCTGCCGAGAAGTCTTTGCAAATGCTCGTTTCAGCTCCTGCACAAACTCTCTAGGTGCCTGGTCTTCCCCACACTGCAGGTTGTAGGCCACCTTGCAGGCCTCCTGCGGGTTCGTGTGAATTGAGAAGTGTTTCAGAATGGCTGCCTTATAGGTGGACCATTTTTGGTGATATTGGTCCTCCAGGCCTGCAAAGAAGCTTGAGTATTCAGGGGAGACTGTCCACTTAGCAAATTCCATCCATTCAATTCCTATCATTTTTAATCCCAAATGATGTCATCATTGCTCATAAGCTCTAGATGCTTCCATACAGAGTATTTTGCATTCTGAGGGTAATTTCCCTTGTACTCCCCATTTATCACCAGAAAGTACTCAGCCTCCTCATCCCTCCTTCCTGGGATGGTGGGGAATACCTCTCACCTCCCTGAATGTGTGGAGGATTTTAGGATGCTCTTCTGAGGCCTAACCTCTGGTTCTTATATTCCTGTAATGCAGCCCAGGTGGTCCCTTTGTAACTTCATTTTGTGCAAGTCCAACTCCCCGATTCTTTCATCATACGAGCCCACCTGGTCAGAAGAACATGTCAGGGCATTTTTAAATTCCCAGAGCCCACTCGTCTGGCCACTTTGCCTTCTACTTGTTAACCCTGAACCCTCCTCGATGTCAGATAAGGACTGGCCTTCTGGATCAGTTGGACTAGGCCTGGGTGAGTCCAGCTGCCTCATGTTTCCTTGTTATTGAAATGTGGTCTGCATGAAGTCAGCTGCACTCTGTAATATGAGGTGGTGAATTGTTTGACGTCCCTGATAATGAGGTCATCACTCCGTAATTGGAGGGCACTTTTCCATATCCTGACTGGTCATGGTGCCTCAAAGCCTGTTTTTGTTTGGCTATTTCAACTCTCACATTTGTTTTTTTCAGTCCCTATCTCTTGGTGATATGCAGAGGCCTGAGTTTTAAATTCTGACACCAGTGCTTGAGTGGCTTCTAGCACTTTACCTGGTGCCATTAATTGGTTTCTTAGTTCCTTGTTCTCTTCACAATGGGACTCATTTTCCTTCTGTGAGTCTTGCATCATCTGCGCATATTCAGAGTGTTTCTTTTTCTGGAGACTAATCTGCTCCTGTTGCACAATTTTGGCTTGTGTGGCCTGCTCTAGGTCCATCTCTGCTTGCCTCACACGTTCCATTAATTGTGCATTTTTATAACCTACTGTCAGTCAGTTCCTGAGAATTTGACTCACTTTTCCCCATGTCCATTCATAACGGATGCCCTTCCTGAAACAGGGCACTATTCTCTTGAGTTAATTTGCTATTTCTTCCCTCAACTGCTCTCTCTGCTGTTTCAAGGTGTTCAGATCTTGGTGCATCTGATCAAATTGACCCTGACAATCAACCCATTTAATAATTATCTGGCTGTTTTCAGCTTTTGGTTTTTTCACCTGTGATTGAAATGTGAAAATGTCCTCTAAGCAGGCTCTATTATGAGCAACCTGCTCATTTAATTTATATTTATTTGCACTAAGATTTTCAACACATTCTTTATACTCCCCTTGCAATGCAGAAGTCTCTCGCTCTACATTTTCTTACTGCTGTGTTTTTAGCTGCTCAATAACATTTCCTAATTTTAACTCTACATGTTGGCTCTGTTGTGCTTTCTCTTCTAATTGTTTCATCTCTTTCTGGGCTTGATTTAAAAGCTCAGCCTGGTTTTGCACAGGAGCCACACTATTCAGGTGTCCTTCTTCCATGATCAGCATATGAAAATACATGTATGCTGTAAGCTGAGACAGTTTAATTTGCTCATCTTTGCTGATTTGTGTCATGTAAAAGACTGTCTGGGCCTGATGTAACAGCCCATTATCCTGCCAGATGTCAACGTTTGCTGAGGTAAACTCCTGCATCATTCTGGCTTGCCAAATGTCATGTTCCTGTTGTACCCATTCACCTTTAATAAACAATTCAAACAGGAATTGCTTCCTGGCCATATTGAATTGCATGGTGCCCATTCTGAAATGTGTTCTGCACCTTATATACTCTCTATGCAAGGGCAGAAATCTCAGCCCTGTTCCTGCTTAGTTTGCACTCACAATGACAACTCAAAATCAACACTGTTTTATCCATACACCACCCTGGAACCCAGGGTACAGGCCTGAATGGCACCATCACAATGCAACACAACTTTCCATACACTGCAATGCAATTACACCCAAATGAATTGCCTGCTGCTACTGCAATGTCACAAGTGAAGACTCTCTCTAAATCCCGTCCATGAGCCCGAAGCTTTGTCACGCTTTATTAGGCAGTCACTCTCAACTCAGGGAGTTCCTTTCCTCCCAAGCTAGGTGGCGTGCACCAAGCGTTTATACAGATTCAACTTTAGTGAGGCCTCCAACCTATCTCGAACCCTCCAACCAATACCCTCTTTACCCCAATGAAGCAGGCCATTGCATATTAAGTGTCACGTTCCATTCCTGGAAACGCTGACATAGATGGAGATTGGGGTGTCTCGTACCTTCAGACCGCCTTCAACGGTCTAGTGTTCCCCCAAGATGGCCATTGGATGCATAAAGGAGGTCACTTCCGGATACAGCTTAGCGTTGTATCCGTCTTGGACCTCACTTCCGTACCACTACGTTTCTTCCAGCTCTCTGTTCCTGCATTTCATGTTTTAGAGCCTTCATAGCTCAGCCCCTTTTTTTTCACCTCCCACTTTCGCTCTGTGTTTACCTTCCGAAGCTTTCTCGCTCGGATGGTATCTTACGTAATCTTCGAGGTTTGTCGGTGCTCTTACTTTCGGTTTCTATCCTTTGCTTCCTTGCTGCCTTGTCGCTTTCTATAATTCTTGGCTGTTCGCTAACCGTTTACTTTCCGTTTTAGCCTTCCACTCTTGCTCCTTCTTACTTTCCGCATCTTAAGGTTATTTCCTTTTCTTTTCTACTTACCTGGTCATCCTGCGGGCGATTCTCTATCCTTTCCTATTTAGTCTTCTTTCCCACTGATCCTTTTGCTCATAATACCTTGTACTTTACCGCTTACCTTGTACTCCTTATCTTTTCCTTTTTGTGGCTATATCACCTCTTTTCCACATCTCCGGTGTTTCTGATACGCCTACAGTTCGCTGTACTCACTCTGGCGTACAGTTATTTCCCCTTTTGGACTACCCCTTTAAGATCTACCTGTTGTGCAGTCTACTTTCTGCAAAGAGGATTATATTACAAGAACTTCTGCATAAGGAAAATACATTATATCTCATTTGAACTACACCTATTTATATCCATTTGTGGTCCACTGCTCTTCTTCAACAAAAAGGAGGATTACACCACAAGATACTTTTCGCATCCTACAAGGACTGGATTTCCATCTAGCCCAGGGTTTTTTCCGCCTAATCAGGCCTTTTCCCTGGAAGTATATGGGAGCTTGCTCCTTGGGGTTCATCTTGGTACTGATTCCTAGCAGGTCAAGGTGGCCTCCGAGAGAGCTCGCCCTTACTTGCACGATAAGAAGGAGAGGAAACCAAAGGACTCCAAGAAGGATTGAAAGAAGAAGTTATCCGAGGAAGCTAAGTGCTTACCAGAAGATTCAGGTGAGGAGAGGGAATGGGGAGGTACCTTGAAATCTGACAGCATACAATGCCAAACCATGGCATCCTTGGAACAATTCCAGGAACTGGTGAATGCTATCCAGGGGCTTCGGCTAGAGGTACAGACACTAAAGGATCAGACTGCTCTACTGAACCAGCAGGTCGCTCTCAGAGAAGATACCAGAGGTGATCTCCCTCCATCACCATTTCCTTTTGGAAGATATGATGGAAATCCGAAGCATCTCAAGGAGGTTTTGGACGCATGCCATGTTTATTTCTCATTCGGTCGAGGGTAATCCCCAGCACCCAGACTTCCTCTGGCGACTGAAATGGCAGGCCCAGCTAACTTCTAGATTTACCAGTCTCTGTCATTCAATGCAAAGTTTAGGTCTTGGTAGCTCTCCCTGTATTTCTGCTAGTTTTTCCTAGAAAGAGGCCAGAAGTAGACTACCTCCAGTAATAGAGTGGAAAAGTCAAGGGAAAAGTCAAAAGAAAGGCAAAATGTCAAAAAGTCCAAGAAACTCAAAGAACAAGTCCCTCTGATATTGAAAACTGATCTCTTATAGGGCTGGTGACACTTCACTGTTATCATAATTCCCACGCTATAGATTGGCCAGCTCTCTCCCTCCCCCTCCCTCAATACACCCACTGCCTTCTGATAGGACAAGGAGTTGGAACGCGTGGATGATGGAGACTGAGGGAGGAGAAAGATTCATCATCCCAAAATGACAAGTAGGTTTAACTATTTTGATGTCCTTAAACACTTACATCATGACAGCTAGCTTACCCTTTCAGATAACTGCAGGCACATATATATCTTTGCATTCCATATGTTATGGCGAGTTGGAAAATACTAACCATATCTCCACACGCCCTTCCTGGGTGGAGATACCATTTTTATAGATGTGCTCCTTAGCCAAAATAGTCTCATATCTGAAAATTCAAGATTCAAACCTTACGTCCAAAACCTATCACCACATCAACTTTCCATTACCTCGGAATTATGAGAAAGCCAGAATCTTATTGTCTTTAACTCAACTTGTATACATCACACAGGATTCATATTTACAATCTCCATCACAACTTTCCTGTGAAAATCATGGAAAAGCTGGCATCTCCCAGCTTACTCTCCACACTGAATCTGTTGGTTGTCTCCATGACCATGAGTCTGGCTTCAGAGCTGCCAGAGGCACGGAAACTGCTCTCCTGAACACTTGTGAAGATCTGCTCTCTAACCTTAATTCCAGCATTGCTTCTGTCCTCATCCTCCTTAATCTTTCCTCTGCTTTCGATACGGTCAACCACGCCATACTGATCAATCAAACCCGGGCATCGTTGATCAGGCCCTGGAGTGGCTGACCTCCTTCCTATTGGACTGCCCCTACCAGGTCCAACTTGGTCCCTTTCTCTCTGCCACCTCGCTCTCTACCTGTGACATTCCCCAGGGTTCTATCCTATCTCCCTGGTTTTTCAACCTCTCCTTGGCCCCTTTGGCCCACCAGATCTCTACCTTCTCCTCTAACATTCAGTGTTATGGGGATGACACTCAGCTTTCCTTCATGCTCCCCTCAGCCTCCTCTCTTCTCTTGCTCATTCCTGACTGTCTATCCACGATTCAGGATTGGTGTGCCTCCAACAATCTGTACCTTAATTCCTGTAAAACAGAGATCCTTCTCCTTGGGACCCCTGCCCCTACTTTCCTTCTCTCACTCTGGCATTGGGCCCTCTTCCCCTCTTCCTTCACCTTCCTGCAAAGCAAAAAACCTTGGTGTCATCTTCGACTCTACTCTCTCCTTCTATCCTCATATCTCAGACATCTGCAAGAAGTCCCACTACATGCTGCACCTGCTCAAAGGGACTCTTCCTTTTCTCACTTTCCCCAGAAGCTCACTGTTTCCAGAGCCCTGTTTCTCCCTAAGCTGTACAACGGCAAAAGCCTCTTTATTAATCTGCCTTCCTCTACTCTCCACCCTCTGAAACTAATCCAGAACAGGACTTTGAGACTTATCCTTGGCCTCAAACCAAGGCACCATATCTCTCCAGCCATGGAATCTCTCCACTGGCTCCCTCTGGCTGCAAGGATCACGTTCAAGATCCTATGTATTGTCCACAAGGCTTTCTGGGGCTGGGGCCTGCACTACATCCAACGCTCTCTTCCAGAATACCTTCCTCTCGAGCCCTTCACTCAGCTACCGCCAAGTTTCGAAGGGTTAGATGCTTCTCCAGGCAGAGAGTGATGGTAGATCTTTCTCGTCTGCAGGTATGCCCCTCTCAAACTTGAGCCGGACCACGTGAAGTTCCAGAAGCAACTCAAAACTGTCCTCTTCTCCTCTGATTTCCCTCTTTCGCTCCCCTGTTGACCTACCCAACCTACTTGTCTACTGTACTGACTAGTTGCTTGGCTACCCTCAGAGTCTCACTGGGTGCCAGGCTCTTTCTTGATCAGTCACCCTTGAATTGCCTCTGGGACTACCACTCACTTAAGGGGAGCAGTAACTGTAACCCTACAGTTCCCTTTTCTCCTTGCACTACCCAGAGCTGCACTGCCCTGGCTGCACTTACTCAGAGCATTGCTACCCTGTTGCCCCACTCTCCCTTGTACTTCCTCCTTCCTTTCCCCTTGCACTTCTTGTTCTCACACTTGCACAATCTGAATGACACAAGGCCTAGTAAGATTGTTTGTCTTGTCTTGTCCTCCCTCTGTCTTCCATCCCTTGTCTTGACACACCTAGAACACTTGTGTACCTGCACGTTATACATGACATATCATATCATGATAATTTCAAGTAGTAACTCTGAGTGCTCGTAACATTCAGCTTGCAATTTTGCTCACCCATAAACATCACTTTTACAAAAACTTTAATAAGGTTTGAAGGGTTTTTCAAACTTTCACACAGTTGTGAAAACAGGTTTCCTTTTTCCCCTCACCACACCCATTACAAACCATACATTTGTTTGTCTCTGCGTGCGTAAATGTTTCTGAGCATCCAGTTACTCAGTAAAAGCATGCCTTTCCAAAATGTATATTAGTGATTATGAGCAAGTGAACATTAGATTGCAGGTAGTGGAGGATATGGCTTAAATCTGTCTCCCTCATTTTAATCTTTAACGTGGTATGCTGAACAACTTTTATCTTAAATTAGCATACAAATCCATCTAATTGTGTTCTCTCTAACATCTGCTTGATTATCCTACAGGGGAAAAAAGCCTGTAGCCTTCCTGCTCTTATTTGCTTGTGCAAAGAGGTGTTTCTTTTTTTATTTTTTTATTTTATTGTAAAACTTCAACTCGATATGTTATATCAAGCTTTTGTTACATTTCAAAAATAGAATCTCTTCTCTTTCCTAAAAAGATCCAAAATCAGGTTTGACAGACCGAGTTGGACTATGATGATGTAGGGTCACAGAGAGAAAACACAAACTGTTTTGACATGTCCTTCGGTTATTCATGTAGTTCATTTAGGGACTGACTTCAAGACTTCATCAAAGAAGTTGATTAAATTACAGGAAAGCTTGATGTTGTGACCTGCTACAACGTGATCCCACCAATTGTCGGACACATAGATTTGTGGTTTAAATTCACTTAGATGCACTTCACGACGATCAGTCAACATTGGGCATGCAGTCGCTAGATGCTTTAGGGTCTCGACTTCTGTTGATTTGCAAAATCGGCAATTGTTGTTGACTGTTTCTTTATTCTTACGCAGCCAGAGCATTTAATTTGTGTTGAGAGCGTTCCATCGGAATCTTAGAAACTGTGCCCTAATATGACGAGATGGACAGTTCGTGAGATATTTTGGTTGATGATGTAGTTTAACCAGACTTCTGGAAGTGGGCCAGGTGGATTTAAGAGTCAAACGGCTGTTGTAAATTGTAATCCAATCCCAAATTGCTAGCTTCTTTTTAGCGTGTTGTGGGCGAAGTACTTGCTTCAGCCATAATTGTTTTTAATTTGAGTTTCCATACGTGGATAAGGGAATTGTCGACGGATTCTTTCCCCGTCTCGAAGATATTTGTATGCCGGGATGGAGGAACCGAGTTGCATTTTGCGTAAGGTAGACAGAGATTTCCAGACAATTGTCATGTAGATTGAGTTCAAGGCTAGCTCATATCTCAAAGCTGACATCGAGATGTAGTTGGGAAGGTCCAGAACATGCCTCCAGAATTTTGCTTCCAATTTATGCCATAGATTGTGATTGACGTTCAAGGCTGCTTCGCCGCCAAAAGTGAGTGTTGGAATTACTTTTTGAAGGTAAAACATTACTACGGGAGAGATGGAGAATTTCCCATAGTCCTTGTTAATCTTGGCAGCTTGGAGACTCAGAATTTTTGTTTTGTCCACCAAATCGCTATTCCAGGCTGCTTCGCAGATCGAGTTGTTAACCATTATACCTAGGTAACGGATTGACTTGACGACGTGTAGGGCCTTTTTTTATATGCACCATCGGAAGGACCTGTCCTTCTTTTACATGATTCATCCGATGCACATGATTTTTGTTTTCTCTTCATTTAGACACAATTAGTTTGCAGTTAGAAAGCCATGCAGGCGAGAAAGAAGATGCTGGAGGCCAATTTGCGTTTGGTCAACCCACACAATGGGCCTCATTACGACCCAGGCGGTAAGTTACCGCCTGGGCCGTGACTTTACCACCATGGCGTAAACTACGTTTACGCCATGGTGGTTGGCGGACTTACCGCCCCATTCCGAGTTTGGCGGGGCGGTAAGTCCCCAATCCCCATTTACCCTTCCCCATTCCCATTTTTGCCCCATAGGGCATAATGGGAGTGGGGAAGGCGTTAATTACGCCACCGTAAATTACGGTGGCGTAATTAACTCCATGGTCCCTTAGTGCCATGGATTTTAACACCTGCTAAAAGCAGGTGTTAAGTCTGCCATGGCGCTAAGGGACCTCGTACTCAGGCGGTAAGGGTCGGCGCTGTTTACGCTGCCGTGAAACCCTTACCGCCTGAGTCGTAATGAGGCCCAATGTCATCTGCATAGACCAGGTGGTTAACAAGAGATCTGTTTAGCTTGGGAGGAAAGCAATGGACAGACTTTAGCCACTCTGGTAGATCAGCTATAAAGAGTTTAAAAAGATCTGCTGCAAGGGGACAACCTTGTTTGACGCCTTTGAATGTTCGTATTGAATCCATGAGGTCGCCTTGTGAGTTTACTCTTATTTGAATGGAAGTGTTGGAGTGCAGGGCTATAATGGGATCTAACAGGTGATCTGGGCATTGCCAAGAGCGTAGTTTTGCCCATAGTTTGCTGTGGTTAATGGTATCAAAAGCTTGTCGAAGATCAACAAATGCAAAGAAGATTCTTTTTTTCACCTCCATTGCTGACAACTTTAGGATTGACAAGATTGTGAGATTCACATCAGGCCCTACAGATTTCGTAAAGTCTGTTTGACGGCAATCAAATTTACCAGCTGAGAGTGCCCAAATCACCAGCTGTTGGCGCAAAAAGGATCCAAATATTTTTCCGATGGTATCGAGAAGGGCAATCGGGCGATAGTTTGCAGGATCAGCCCGACTGACCTTCTTGTATATAGGGACTACAATTGCTTTGGACCAAGAGGAAGGAAGCTTCCTACTATTTGTAATCTGGGAAATTAGCTCATGGATAAATTTGGCCCAGTGTACACAATGCTTTTTGAGCATGAGATTTGAGATTTGGTCTGGTCCAGCAGCCCTTGAATTCTTCAGCTTGGAGATTGCATAATCGAGCTCTTTGCAGGAAGGTGTGATATCACAAGTAGAATTTGTCACATCAGGTGGCGTTGAATCTTCACACGCCGATTTTTCATATATTGAAGTGAAGTATTCTCGCCATTTATTACTTGAAATTTCATTAGAGATTGCTGGAATGGATTTGGATCGGCCCTTATTCAAGATGGTCCAGATTTCACGTGTATTTTTCAGTGCTAGTAGCTTTAGCATTGTTTCTGCTCGTCCTTGATCAATGATGATAGAGTGTGATCTTAGCCAATTTCGATATGTTTGCCACCAATCCTTAACTTTCCTTGCCTTACAGCATGGATCGCTCAGCTCTCTTTTGATTTGTCGAAGGTCTTTCCTTAGTAATTTTTTTGCCGATGCTATTTCAGCACTATAAAGATGTTTTGGCGATGAGCCAAAAGATCTTGAGTTAGAGATTTCCAGGGTGAAGTCCATCAGCAGAGGCGTATATTCTACTATCTGGAGCGTGTTTAGGCTGTAGCTTAAAGAAGCAAATGCAGATCCATTGGTTACCAATCGGTTGCATGCAGCATTCACTTGGAGTTGGAAGGGGTGGTTTGCTGACATGTTGCAATGCTTTTCACGCCAAACAAGCCGTAGTATGTCGTGATCGCTAAATGACGTTGGTTGCACATTGAGGGAAGAGACTTTTTCAAAAAGGTCCGTCGAGACCCAGATATGATCAAGAGTACTTGGTCGCGACATACTATGCCACGTTGGATTGGCTGGAAGGTCACCTTTTATTGATCCATTTAACATCTGACAGTTGTGTTCAAAAAGGTCCTTAGCCCAAGTTTGGCCTTTTGGAGTAACTTCATTATTAGGAAGCCGAACATTTGACTTGGTAGATGAATCAAATTTAAACCAACTGCAATTGAGGTCGCCACAGATGATCACGGAGACATTGTCATAACCTAGAAAGGTGTGATCGATTTCGTTCAATACTGACTGGATGAAAGAAGTTGATGAAATCATGGCGGGATTCCAGTATACGTTAAGTATTAAGAGGTTTGAAAAGGAGGATCTTAGTGAAAGTTTGATCAAAGTACTTTGCACAAAAGGATTTGGATTCGAAGAGGCTACTAGCGACCACCAGTTCTGGATTTTCAAAAGTGTTACCAGACCTGCAAATGGTCAGCCCTAAGTGTTTTTTCCAGCCGGGTTTATCAGAATAGTAATCAGAATAGTAAATCTGTCACAGTTAGGGGGGTCCCTTAGCCACGTGTCTTGTAAGCATATGACAAACACGTTCTCCAGAGGTTCTTGGAATGTGTTGAACAGATGCATAAATCCTCTTGTGTTCCATGACAATAGAATTAATTCTTGTTGTATGGCGTTGGCTCATTGTTATTTACATGGTCCCTTTGGGAATCTTCTCACGTTGTTAGCCCTTCTTTCAAATAACTGATGTGTGGCAGCATCCAGAATGTCAGGAGATGAAGCTAGAGATTGGCGCAGGGCAGAGCGCTGAATGGCTCTGCGTCTATCATCTTGATCGAGATTTGCCTTGCAGGATGGAACGGATCGCCTGGCAGATGGTTCGAGAGTGAGATTAAAACCGCAAAGCAGGAGATCCTTGTTTGCATGGAGTAGCATATTTTTCACCGCAGCCGATGAGATGTGAAGAAGAACTTGGTCGGAAGACATTTCGGTTAAGTATTCCACAATTTTGATGTCATCTGATGAAATAGCTTGCAGAGGTGGAATACAAGCAAATCATTTTAAAATATTTGCTCGATTTAAATTGACTTCGTTGCCATCCGAATTAATGTTTTGAAGACGAAGTTTCCACTTGCAGGATGGATTCTCGCAGTTGACAGGTCCGGAAACTCGCTGAACTTGAGGCAAACGCGATTTTAACTGATTCAGCGTGTGTTTAAGATTGAGCTTTGAGCTTAAAGGTTGCTGAGGAGCCTTCTTCATTGAAGGAGAAAGTTGTTGTGCATTGGGGCCTGATTGCGGTATCTTCAGGCTTTTGCTTGCCTCTGTGCTCCTCTGCATCGGTGACCTGCTTGGTTTAACAGCTTGTGCTTCAGAGAGAGCATTGGTGGAGCTGTCGAGGTCAACCGAGTAGGTCGATAAATTGCATAAATCAATGGAAGAATCTGAGGTGACATTTCCAGTGAAGGTGTCGTTCGATGCTATGCGCCGACGTTTAGCTGGAATACTTGAAGGTCTCGGTGGAGCACCTGTTTGTTGTTATCAGTGATGCGTTGGTGGCAGTGATTGTCGCGGAAGTTGTGTGAGCAGGTCGAATAAACAAACTTGTCTTCTTTGGAGTCGTTATATTTCTTATACATTTTTTTACCCTTTGTTGTGTTTGTTTCATGGGGATACTTTGTTTTTTGAGTTACTGTACTTGTTTTCCAGGTGTTTTTTTCAAATCACTTTCAAGACTTGTGGAGATAGTTTTTGCCGGGCCTTTAAATATATTGAAAGAGTTCACTGACGTCAAGATTTGAGCCGGAACGCTTTCTTGAGTCAGGATCAATTTTGATGCAAGACTACTCGCTTGCGGCGCCAGACCATGATCGTGCGAGTTGGGATCCAAATCCTTGTGAGAGGAATCCATGGAGCTCACCATTGGGTCAGACTGGACCAGTTCTTTGGCGGCTGTGGCAAGAGCAACCAAAGTTTGAGGATGTGCAGTTCCAAGTGAATTCTCTCGTGCATTGGAGGATCCCCGCGGGGAGATAGTTGCATTTTTTCGCATCCATTTTACTGAGTCCAGCAGGCCCTCCATTAAGGAGTAATTTTGGCAGTGATGACATGCAGCTAGATCGCTCAGCCTGTCTTGCCATCTTGCCGCATTTTCAGCGTTGGACACCATTTGAACTTGCAAGAAACTTGAAAAGTGTTCAAGTTTGTCGATTTTTGTCATTACGTTAGAGATTGCCGTGCCTTGATAGCTATAGCCCCTATTAGAGATTCAAAGATTTTTGTGAACAGGGCTAGGGCAACAGCAAAAGCAGCTAGAACATTATTGTATATCTGTGAGAGCGCTTCAGTTGAAATGCCAGGTAGTTGAGGTGCAAAATCATGGACTGACGAAGAGCAATCTGAGTAATCCAAATTGTAGTGCGAGTTGAGAGTAGAGAACATTTTTGCATATTTTGTCGATTGATTTTCTTCAGCGAATTGTTGCAGCGTGGGATGCGGGGTACTGGCATTCAACATGGAGTTGCCACACAAAGGAGGTATAGTGGAGCGCGTTTTGCCTTGAGCTCGGCGACTCTTTGCAGGCGACTGGCCCGAGCAATCGCACTCCGGTCGTGGTGAATAGGCGGTGGATTGGATTCATGCACCAGAGACGGAGGGGTGCCGATGGATGAGCGTCAATGGACTGTTCATTAGCGCTCAACGTTGAAAATCGACCAGCTAAAGCACTGTCGTTGTCAGGGTCAGTACTGTCGAGAACTGCACCTCGAGCAGCTCCACCTGCTGTTTTTGGTCCGCAAAGATCGATTAAAGAACAAATTGGATTGGATGTAGACAGAAAGCATGGAATAGGAACAGAAGGCCTCATTACTTTTTTGCCGTCAGCTGAATAAGTTTGTGGACAGCATAAATGAGCAGGAAGACAGCAAAAGGTTTTCTCGTGTGTCAAGATGTCTTTGGCAGTAAAGGTACGAGTGGAAACAGCAGTAGGCATAGGTAGCTGTTGTGCCTTCATAGGTTGTTTCGGAATCAGTAAAGGGGCCAAATGATTTTCCACATCAAGATTTGAAATCTTTAAGAGTTCTTCATCAGTCACTAGATGGGACAAAGGACTTTTGTCTAAAGAGGAGCCACCAGCATTCGTAAAGTGATTAGACTTTGAGGGCGCAGTAGCCAAAAAGACTGGTTGCATCAATTGTTGTAAAGTGGGGGCTTGGTTGTCAGACCGAGGCACCGGAATGAGGATCGGAGCACTAGGCATGCTCAATAAGTCCACCTTAGCCGCTCTGCATCCTAACAAGTCTGTTTCGCCGGCGAACATGCTCAAGGGCTGGTCGCCGTTGGCGGGTCGAGTACAATCAAGATTGGTGGCAGGGGCACTCGAGGAACAAGATTTTTCAGACTGGACAGCTGAGGCAGCAGAATGAACGGTAGGCAGAGCGGGTGGAATTGGAGCAACCGATAATGAGCATCGCTCATCGGGAAGCGACAAAACTGGAGGCGGTAAAGAGCTAGTTGTCACAATCGTTGAAGAGTAATTCGCAGCCAAAAGCACGCGTCCAGTCACTTTGCTTACCTTGGAACCAGATGCTGCTTTCATCATGGACCAAGGGTTGGGCGTGCGCCATTGTTGTGACGATTTTTTCCGGGTCAATGGACCGTCTGCAGACAGAGTCATTGCTTGCGCCGCTGCCACCGCCGTCCAAAAGGGTGCGGGGTCAGGCGGTCAGGTGGAGAAGGTGGAGAAGGTGGGGGAGCAGGCTAGGAGCAGACTGGGGCAGACTGGGACTCTGCTCCTTGACTCCGCGCCGCGCTCCGCGCTCTGTAGGTGTTTTTAAGCCAATGGAGGTAGAAACAGGACAAGACGTGCAGCTCCTCTCAGCAGAACGTAGAGACTGGGGCAGACTGGGACTCTGATCCTTGACTCCGCGCTGCGCTCCGTGCTCTGTAGGTGTTTTTAAGCCAATGGAGGTAGAAACAGGACAAGACGTGCAGCTCCTCTCAGCAGAACGTAGAGACTGGGGCAGACTGGGACTCTGCTCCTTGACTCCGAGAGGTGTTTCCTGGTTGTGTCTGGTACTTTATGTTATAATGGGGGGTCACTTCAACAAGAGAGCATGGCTGTGCTTTGTCATTACTGGAGTGCACGCTTACTTTCCCAGCATCGACTTGATTAATATGAAAAATGTTCAACAAAAGGAACAAAAAAGAACTTCCAGGAAAAAAGAAACCTTGACATCTGTTTTCAATTCTCTTCTAAGTATGGCACTTATAAATGCCCAGTACTAAAACAGAAATCTAGAACTGCCGTTGTGGCCCTGTCCAACAGAAAATTATTAGTAATATGATTTCAATAGTGTACAGAAGTTGGCTGCAGTTGCTATGGACGCCACAATCTGCCACTAAAACGGATCTGTGTCTTGCAGTAAAACCTGAAAAACAACACGTGTGCCAATTCTGGCATTTTCAGTACGTAAATGTTCCATGGTATACTGGAGGAATGTTAAAGAAACGCAGACACGTAGGTAACATGCGCCGACTGCTCATATGCCACTGGAAACCCTGGGCCTCTGATACACCAATTTCCCTAATGCCCCAGTAAAACTAGGTCTCTGATTGGGTCTTGTTTCTACCTTTGGTATCAAAATGCATTTCTGACATTTTCTGTAGTTGTGCCACATTTGAGAGTACGCTTCAAAAGTGTCAAAAATGTATCTGTTACATGGTGCAGTGCAAAATGGTGACTTTAGTCTGTGCTGCCTTATTCCTAGTCATCCGCAACAGGGTCCCTTAAAAACTGTCTGTGCAGATGCTCTGTGGTACTTGTGCAGTGAGCTTGGATATTGCTTGCCAGTAGCAATGCAAAAGTCCTGAACAAATGGCTTGTTGGCACATAACCCCTTGGAAGTTCTTTTGAGCTATTGTGTTCACGGGTGACTGGCTCCCTACCCAAAAAATCTGGATTGAAAGTGCACTTCCACTCCATTTTCCCAAACATTTAAATCCTCTTTAAATGCAGACACTCCAATTGTACTCAGTGGATTGCATTTGGCTTCCTTTTGCCTTAATACACCTGAAATATGTTAATTAGAATTCCTTCCTAACAGAAGCAATACAATCCCCAAAAAATACTATAAAAATCCAAAAGCAATGCAGTCACCAAATAATACTCTACAAAGCCAAAAGCAATGCAATCCCAAAACAATCCTATAAAAAACCCAAAACGATGTTAATATAACCCTGAAAATAAACCCTCCAGTAGGCATTACACTCATTGGGTCTTAGTAGTCATTTGGGTAAAATTACATGAAAGTCGAACAAGGTTAATGGGATATTATCTATTTTTTAAAAAGAACAACCCATGCTTTTTGTTCAATTACATTTATTAAAAGAGACACAATGAGGTTCAACCTGAAACTGTGTACATAGCCCACAAGCATGATTGTAGCAATCACAGAACTGGATGGGTTGGGTGGGGACCTAGCTCAGGGAGCAATTGTGAAGCAGGACCCAAGACTCAGCCCAGCTAGCAAGGGAGTCTGTTGGGGACCCAGGGCAAGCCAAAGGAGTAGAGAGAGGACCCAGCCCAGGGAGCAAGTGTGAAGGATGGACCCGGAACCAGCCCAGGGAGCCAGATGGATACCCAGATACAGCCAAGCTAGTGAAGATGTTCGGTAGGGACCCAGAACAAGGCAGTGAGTCAAATGGGGAACTAGAGAAGACCCATAGAGCAAGGGATTCAGGTGGGGAACCAGAACCAGCTCATGGAGCAAGGGATGGGGGGGGCACCGACCCAGACCAGGGAGCGGGGGTGGCATGGTCCATCCCAGGGTAGAAGGTGCAGGTAGGGACACAGACCCAGCGCAAAGAGTAAAAGAGAGGGTGACGCAGGCATATCCCAGAGAGCAAGCGAGTAAGGGGGTAATCCATGACTAGCTTAGGGGGCAGAGGAGAAGGAAGAGGCAGACCCAGCCCAGAGCATGAAGCAGAGGGATACCGGTCCATGGAGCAAGATTTTCGGATAGGGAAGGACACAAAACCATGCGAGGTAGCAAGGGGGAGGAGTGGGCCCAGTCACAACACAGGGAACAAGAGGGCCCAATTTTGTTCGGCAGTGCTTTTCGGTACTCAACAGCAGAGAGTTCTGCAAATCCCATTTCCGTTGCTTTAACGGATACATTCTGAAATTCAAAAAGGAAAAATTCTGTAGCAATTGTTGAAAAGAGCTACCAAAAGACATCTAACCAACAGGTAGATCTTGAAAGGAGGTGCTCAACAAGCATTATAACTTTGCTGAAGATGTGTCTGGCACAGGGATGTGTCGATGAAAGGAAGCACACTAGACAATTTGCAATATACAATCTCCAAATAAATATATTTAACGTTTGTGTTCTGAATGGCATTTATCTATCATTTATAGCTTCATGTCGATGACAAACCAATGTTAATCTTCCCTTTTCTTCCATCAACTCTGTTTTGCTACATTCAAGGTCCAGCAGTTTGTTCAGCAGGTAGTGTGCCAAGTTGCTTGTCTGTCTTTTTTTGCCATCATCACAATCCCCCTTTGTTTTGCAGGGTTCACCAAGAAGTGTGTAACAAGAGGAATTTGCCTCTGTGCATATAAAAATCAAAAAATGATTAGGTTTCTCAAAACTGAAAATCTACATCAACATATGCAAATTGTTCAGATTTCAATATTTAATAGAGCCACATCCACAAGAATATTCCATCTTTTTGGTTGTCTGTTTATATTATTTTCTTGCTGGTTTTCTATTTTTTTGGTCATTTATCCACATTGTATCGTGCTTTGGTGAATCAGTGTTGTAAGCACAATACATATAATCATAGCCCTCTAAGCTTAGGCATATAGGGCCCGATTCATGGAAAAGTATACATTTCCCCTGGAATTGCTGCGTGCCGATAACGACACTGCACAAACCAGTGCAAAGGAAAAAAATGCATGCTCCCCAAAATCATGCCGTATTCGCAAGTAGTGCCCGGAAAGCCCCTGACATGCCCTCAAACAAAGCATTAACAGCTACCTTTGCGTGCTCCTCAGGATGCAAATACATGCACCCTTCAAACAGTGCATGGGGTCCCCCGCAATCAGGTCTGCACCACGGAGACCCTGCCCAGGTTCCCCCGTAACTGATGCCTGCACCACGAAAACATGCGTATGATGCTTGGTAACTCAGGTTAAACTGAGACAATCTGCATGCGAGCCCCGTAAACCGCTCCTGCACTCCACTACACTTTGTGCATGCACCCCTAAGTTAGATCGGAACACCAGATACGCACACGGACCCCTACATTCGACATGCAAACCAACCTCAGTGCTGCGATTCCTATGCACAAGTGTCATTATGCCTGGCTTCGGGTGGCCTAGAGATTGAGGGATTTGCATGGCCATTTCTATGCTGAGAGGCTGTGTGGGTAGTTCCATGAATATGTGTTGTTTGGTGCAATTGTGGGCGTGCAAGGGGCTGTCCGCTGGGCATTCCTCATAACACCCACTTTTTCACAGGTTCTTCCCCATTTTCTGTGTTCCACCCCCTCCCGAGCCCTCTGAGCAAGCCATGCCCATGCTCTGCATGGTGCTTGTGCAAAGCACTCAATAGCTTGCAGAGACGTGTCAAGCCTGCGCATCCCATAAAAGTCCTCTGTATTCGATTCCATGAATCTACGAATGGGATTTCGCACACAATTTGGCACGCAGTTTACCTATTTCCCACACAAATACTCCATGAATCGAGCCCTTAGTCTATTGCAAATTTTACAAGGTATTGACCCTGAGATGTCTTCATAGGAATGCGGGGCAGGGGTGAGATGATGCAGGAGGAAGACTAAGATTTCACTTGCATATTGACTGAGAAAATAAAGTATTTATTTTAATAGGGGGTCAATCAACTTTTTCTTTTACTCAAGCAGTGCTTACTTCTGATGCTGTTGCCGGAGCAGGAACGGGATCAGATTAAAGCCCACGAGTAGTTCCGTTCCCCCTCTATTTCCACTGAAGACCCAATTTCAGGCAGTACACTAAAACACTAGCACAAACATTAATATTACACATTCAAATAGCAACAAATGGTACTTCTTACTGGGCAATGAAAGTCAGCAAAAAGATTAAACTTCACTTTAAAGCCAAGCGTACACCTATGATGGCTTCTAGTTTGACTAGGGCTTGTGTCAAGCCTCTCTGGTGTCCCTCTCTATTGGTTTCACTATGTGTGCTTGTCTGCTTGGGTCGCCTTCTGTGTAAGCACCCTGCCCTTTCGGCTTTTGTATATGTGTGCCCCTGTTTGATTGGCTTGATCTCTCACTCTTTCTCCTTGGATCTCTTATGGTCTGTTCACCCCTTCCCACGCCAGTCTTCAAACATTTTCCATTCATTTTCCATGGGCTAAAATCAAGTGAGGTGCATAAAGTCCATGCTTCAGATATTGAATGTTCCTTTATCCACTCGGTGGCTCTATATGAACTTTGGCCAGAATATTCAGATCAATAGTTTTTATCCCTTTGATATTAATAAAATACTTTGTCCGTTTTTATGTTGCTTTGAATTTGCCTCCCTATCAGCCATCTATTTGAAATCTGTCTAAGATTTATTCAATAATTTTTTCTGTAGAATTCCGCGAGACTAAAAAATCCTCTTGTTTTCTGGCATAGTAGCTTCCCCCTTGTCTGCGACAAAGGGATCACCCATCCACTTGTTTTTATGCTTCAAGTTCCTGACATGAATACCCTGCTGTGCCTTCGTGTCACCATGCTCTGCCTGGTTTTTACTATTGGAGACGATCTGGGGCGGTAGGAGCTGGCCCTCTTTGTGGGATGCACCAGCGGGAGGGGCTTTTTCGACATGGTATTCTGTGGCGATTTCAATTTTGGACTTATTGGCAACGTGGATCTCTTGTAGCCTCATGCTTACAGCTACTCTGGGCAGTGGAACCTGGTACAGCTGGCAGTTGAGAAATGGAAAGCGATTGTGAGCAGAGGGTGATGTTGATGCGTGATTTTGAACCAATAAATTACTCACTTGATCCCCATTTTTGCGACGATCAGGAGGACCCAAAAGAAAGGAACGAGTGGAACGGAACGCACGCCAGCCCTCGTTCACCCTGTGATCTGGATTGGGTGCTATTTCAACCCCCATGGCAGAGTTATGGCCCGGTAACAGACTTTTGGGCTGTATGCACTCTCCTGGTTCACAGAGCCAGAGAGAGTGGTGTGCGCAAGGAAGGAGCAACAGTAGAGGGAAGGTCCTGTGGCTATGAGGAAACGTGGTGGCCATCTTGGTTGCTGGGGCAAACGGTGAACATGTGCAGTGTGGACGGCATTTTGATTGCGACGTCTTTGTTGCTGTAGTTTGGAATTTGAAGTCCATTAAGAGCATTGTTGGAAGTGGAAAAAGGAACTAGTGGTACTCCGGCTGCATCCAAAATGGAGGGGATGGGAGTATTGCGTGGGGGAGGAGAAGTTAGGGGGAAGGCTGGGTACGGGTATCGAGTGTGGGGGGTGTTGACCAGGGTCACAAACTTTGGCTCAAATTGTTGGATTTCAAGGTCCACAGTAATAATGTCTTATAGAGTGTAGTTTTAAAAACACAAATTGCATAATAAGGACACATGACAACATGTACATCCTTATAGCAACATGTTAAGCCAAAAGAATATCATTCTGGCTTTAATTTTCACCTATTGAATGGTAAACTATAAGTCACAGAATGCAAGATAATGCCAACCTGAAAAATCTAGTTAACCCCACAGTACTTTCAGAGATTTGACATGTAATACAAGAAGTTGTGCAATAACCAAAGACAGATATGCAGATTCTTTGAGGGTAATTCATAGATTTCAGCGCACAAGTGGCGCACACGGCTGGCGCACAGTGTGCGCGTGCGAATTTCTGCACCAGCCGCATGCGCTAAAATCCATTACCGCGCACAGCGTATTCATGGATTTTAGCTTCCAAAACCAGCCGTGGTGCAGAGTGGTGCAGCGACCCTGCAGCAGCACCAGTTACGCCCCCAACCCCCCACTGTGCACCATGCACAGCGCACAAATCCTGTACATGGTGCACAGGCCCCCAACCACGAAAACGCCTGTAAAACTCCCCTCGCACCCCTCCAAATACACGTACCCTGCTGCACGGGGAGTGTCACATGCGATTGGAGCGGGGTACGTGTATAACAGGGGTTTGCGGGAAGTTTCACATGCAAAATGCCCTGTGCGAGTGGGGTATGTGTATTCCTGGGGTGCGCGGGAAGTTTCACACGCGAAATGCCCTGTGCGAGTGGGGTACGTGTATTCCTGGAGTGCGCGGACATTTCACACGTAATAGGCCCTGTGCGAGTGGGGTACGTGTATTCCTGGGGTGCGCGGGAAGTTTCACACGCGATTGGAGTGGGGTACGTGTATTTCGGGGGTGCACAGGAAGTTTCACACCCGAAATGCCCTGTGCGAGTGGGGTACGTGTATTCCAGGGTGCGCGGGAAGTTTCACACGCAATAGGACATGTGCGAGTGGGGTACGTGTATTCCTGGGGTGCGCTGGAAGTTTCACACACGATTGGAGCGGGGTATGTGATTTACGGGGGTGCGTGGGGAGTCCTACACGTGAATTGGCAGTGTGGGTCCTCCCAGGTGTTCCCTCTACACCCTTCACGGCCCCTGCAGGCAGCCCACACCACAGGGGACTACCCTGCACCCCTGGTCATGTCCCGCAGGCAGCCCATCCACCATGGGCATGCCCCCAAGCCAAGCCACATGTCACCTTGCACTGGTGATCACCAACTCATGTTCCCCAGCACCCCCACCCCCCAGCAGTCAGGGGCACCTGCCAGCAGGCCCCCACTCATGTCCCACTCATGTCCCCCAGCACCCTCACCCCCCAGCAGTCAGGGGCACCTGCCCGCAGGCCCCCACTCATTTCCCCCAGCACCCCCACCCCCCAGCAGTCAGGGGCACCTGCCTGCAGGCCCCCACTCATGTCCCACTCATGTCCCACAGCACCCCCAGCAGTCAGGGGCACCTGCCAGCAGGCCCCCACTCATGCCCCACTCATGTCCCCCAGCACCCCACCCCCCCAGCAGTCAGGGGCACCTGCCAGCAGGCCCCCAGTCATGTCCCACTCATGTCCACCAGCACCCTCACCCCCCAGCAGTCAGGGGTACCTGCCAGCAGGCCCCCACTCATGTCCCCCAGCACCCCCACCCCCCAGCAGTCAGGGGCACCTGCCAGCAGGCCCCCACTCATGTCCCCCAGCACCCCCACCCCCCAGCAGTCATGGGCACCTGCCAGCAGGCCCCCACTCATGTCCCCCAGCACCCCTACCCCGCAGCAGTCAGGGGCACCTGCCAGCAGGCCCCCACTCATGTCCCACTCATGTCCCCCAGCACCCACGTCATGACGATCCTCAATCATGGGCCTCATGGCCACCCACACCACACCCCACGCCACCCCAGCCCAAAGGCCCAAACAAGTATTGCATCCACCCACAGAGAAATGGCCAGTACATGATACAACCCGAATGGCAAGGATGTACATGAACACATGTTCGTCACACGCACACAATGGGTGCAAGTGAATGTGAAAACCCATATCATGACATGCATGAAACCAATGAGAGAATACCACACATCAAAGTATAAAACAAAAATGTATTGAACACAACATGAATGTAATGAAAAAAACAAAAATCAATAATGGGAATAAAAAATAAAATGCAGCATGTCCGGAAAAAAATAAAAAATATGAAATCAGAATCCAAAGAAATCCAAATGAAAATGTGTCCAAAGTCTCAGTCCAACAAAGCAAATCCAAGGGAAAAAAAATGAAATCCATTGCGCCATGGTGAAATTAAAATAAAAACGAGAAACATCCACTGTTCACTTATATTCAAATCACCAATCCAGGGTCCATGAGCCCAACAAATGAAATGAAACCTACATAAAACCCTACCTAATAATTAACTATATACAAAACTGTGGTGCATTGTCTGAGCAGCCCAAAATAAACAAAAACAGAAAGGAAACCTAACACTAACTATTTACAATGGCAGTGGGCTAGTCCGACGGCTCCCTTTTTGATGTCCCAGGTCAGGGCATCATCGAACTCCCGCTTAAAGTCCTGGAGGCGGTCCTCTTCCATGGCCCTGAGGGTTCGCAGGGATGACAACATATTCACCTCCAACTCCCTGCGAATTGCCTCGAGGCACTCGGCCCGCCTCAGGGCCCTCCGCATGGGGTTCTCCGCCCTGACCATTGTGAGCCGTGCCTCTTCCGCCCGCTGCCGATCCACATCTATGGCGTGGCCCAACCGCTGCCACACGGAAGACACTTGAAATCCGGGGTCCTCCTGCCCTATGGCCGAAGCCTGCCTCTCTGATGTTGAAGGCCCCGAGCCATCATTGCTCCCACCATGTTGCTGCATTGCTGCTGCTGTGCCTGCAGCCTGGCTCTTGCTGCCTGCATGCCCTCCTCTGGCTGGGGTGCAGTTGTCGTGGTGGCCACCCCTGCTGGACGTCCGACTCCCGACTGTGGCAGGGATGAGTCCTCCACCAGCCTGGCCGCTGGGTCAGGGGCAGCTCCACAGGGTACCCAGGTGACACATGGTGGGAAGATGGCATGGAGGATGACTGGCGCATAGGGGGTTCAGGTGAGGAGGGGGTTGCAGAAGGTCCAGCACACGGAGGAATCCAGCACCGGTGACCCGTCCCAGTAGGTCAACGTGTTCAAAGAGGCATGCAAGATGACGTGCAGTCTCTCCACGAAAAGACTGCAGGCCACCTCGCATGCCCCGTTGACGCAACGCTATCCCACTCAGGACAGGCTCAACACGGTCCCGGATAGCCACGGCCGCAGGGAGAGGAAGGCCAGTTGTTGTGCGCTCATCCCCTCCCTGAAATCGGGTCAGGACGTAGGCATCCCTGCTGGTGCCAGATGATGCAGTGACAGGATCAGGGACAGGATTACACACAGGCACCTCCGCGGCTGCCTGTGCTGCCTCCTGTCCCTGCCCCTGCACTGCACCACTAGCACCAGTGGAATCCCCACCTCCAGACCCCGTGTGTGTCCCTTCCGCTGCCTCCTCCTCCACCAAACCCCCAACCAACCTGGATGACTCCGTGCCATCTTCCGCCGCTGGACCCTGTGGGGTCTCATCTGCCCCTTCTGCTGCTGAGGAGTCCACCTCCGACCCCTGCCTCTTGGACCTACCCTCGGCAGCTGCGGCCTGGGATGCGGCACAAGACTCCTCACTCCCCAATGAGATGACAATCTGGGAGGGGAGCCGGGCCTTGCATCTCCGGCTGGTGGTGCGATCCCTGCCGCTGTGCTCCACAGCACCCTCTCCGCCCGCTTCATCAGTTGACACTGCAGACAGGGAGAGATAAAACACAGACATTAGTGGCAGTGTCAAACTTCAGACATGGCATCACACTCCATGACACACATGTCATTTCAACTCACACACATGAGCATTTCCACAACAATATTGCACCAGGAAGCAACATCCATACACATACAACAGCATGAGCAGCCGAAGGTGAGCCTGACATCACATGAAACACAGGGAGTGCACTAGACATGCACACACGCCACCACACTTACATGCATGTCTACATCTCCTCCAACTGTCGCAGTGATGCGATCGCCATACATGTCACATCTGGCATTCAGCCTTCTACATATCAGTGTCACGTGCATTCATGTTGCATCACAGTTGCACACTTGTCAAATACACAAACATGCACTTGTACACAGTGCCAATACATGCAGCAGGAACCACCATCCATGTGTGACACCACAACCATGCCAACGTACATACACAGAAATTCAAACATGTGTGCTACCACACCTGCATTTGCATAGCATGCATACCAACACATACACCATCGATGTGTCTCACACCTAAGAGGACTCACATGTGACAGCCTCATGCCCCTGTTCATACACATCCCTACATGGCCCTACGAAAACACATGTGCAACTTGCACAGCGTCCAATCAGTATGCATGTACACTTACTGCTCGACTCCAGACGGGTCTGCCTCTCCAGGACCTGGACGCGGAGCGCTGGGCATATGTGTTCCAGGACCCTCATCTGGTGGTCGGACAGGTGGCCCCACCGCCCCTTGGCATCCGCTGCCTTCAAGAGGCGCCGGGCCTTGTTGAGAGTCCTGGACCTGACGTCCTCCCAGCGCTTTTTGACATGGTGTAAATTGCGGACTGCCAACCCCTCTGTGTTGATGGCAGTCACGATGTCCATCCAGATCCTGGTCCGTCCTTCATTGTCGGCGCGCAAACTTCCAAAGAGGGCATCATACTGCCCCAGGACTTGCTCCACCAGGACAGCAACTTCCCTGGCACTGAAGCTGGTGGCCCTCTGCCTCTCTTGCTGGGGGTTGGCAGTGGTGCCAGATGGTGTTGTGTCCGACATGACAACCCCAGAGGCAGGAGTGGGTGGGCAACTGGGTCCTGGGGCTGGGCTGTGGACCGATGGTATCCAGGTCGGGAGTCTTTGGTTCCAGCAGGGGTGGTCACAGCAACTGCACCCCTGGCTGATGTGCAGGCAGCAAATAGCAGGGCACGTGGGCAGCAGGCAGTCAGGCAGCAGCAGATGGCAGGTGTGAGCGTGCTCGGGGCTCTGGGGGGCAGTAATTAGGCCTCTGTGTTGTTGCATGGCCAGCTTGATACGGAGTGATTTGGCACGTGAAAATCTTGCACGTCAGTGTGTAATTCGAGGAAAGGCCCTTCGCGCGTAAGCGCGTCAGCACACGTACGCGGTTTCATTGGACCAAAGGCCTTTAGCGTGTAAGCGCTTCTGTGACATGACTCGCGCAGGCGTTTCCCTCGTGATGTGGGCATAGTGGTTCAGCGCACGTGAAAAACCTGCACGTCCGCGTGTGGATGCTTGAAATCGAGGAAAGGGCCTACGCGCGTAAGTGACGTGACGCACGTGGGCGTTTCCATCAACACGGGTGCATGTTCATCATACACGTCCAAAAACTGCACGTCCGAGTGTCAGCTCGTGTAATTGAAAGAAAGGGCCTTAGCACGTACACGCGTAAGTGACGCTGTACTTATGGTCTGCTTTAAAAGGTACGTGTAGGACCCCATTCCCTTGAACATGCTTTTCGTGGAGAGCGAGTGGGTGAATTCTGTACTTCTTGTGGGTTCACACGCGATTACTTCACAGCGTTTCAAGTTCGTACTCCCTGTTACCTCTGACAGCGTTCTTTATTTTTTTTGGGTCTGTTTCCTCAAACAGCGTTCACTTCTTCTTTTGTCCTGTCTCCTCAGACAGCATACCGTTCTTCTTTTGGCAGGGGTGTTGCCTACGTGCACACGCACGTTTTTTTCACATTCTTTTTCCGGGCAGACGGTGAGTCGCGCACGCATTTACCAACTGTGCTTGCCCCATGTGTCTCGTACCCCTTCAGAGGTCATTGTAGGCTGTGTGTAACACGCGTACACTTGTTTTTGTGTTTCTGGGTGCCACAGCATAGTGCAGGTTCATTTTTCCACGCACATAGTCTACGAGGGGTTGCGTGCACATTACTTTTTGTTTTTGGGGTGCCCGTGCGTTGCGTGAACCGTCATCTTCCCCCAAGGGTCACAGAGAGCCTTGCTAGAGCACTAGGGTACGAATTCCATCTAGTACCCTACCCCTTTCACCCCCAATTGCCCAGGACAATTGTTTACTGCAACTCCCATAAGCACAACAACATCAGTGCCATGGTTGGGAGGTGACCTAGCGGTAAGGGAGGCAAAGGTGGCCGACCTCCAAAAGGTGGGCGTGGTGGGTGCAGTAGGGAACATGGCCAGGATTTGCAAGGTGCCCCTAGACCCCCATGTGTGGAGGACCAGTCAGGGACACCCATGCCCCCTCCCCCATGGTTGAGGGAAACGTGGCTGACACCATCCCAGCTCAGCCCTTGTTGGACCAGCCCATTGTGGCACCTGAGCCGGAACAGAATGACTCCCAGGTTGACTTCCAGGTCAGCAAGTCTAAGCCACATGTGTCAGTGCAAGTTGGTGTCACCAGGCCACGTGGATCTGGGGCAGCGATGTCATCTGCTACCCTAAGCAGTCAGGGTAGGGAGGCTGCAGGGGAAGCTGCAGCTCTACCCACCCCAGCTCTGAGTCTCAGAGGAACAGATCCAAGGTGTGGGAGATCTACCTGATTACGAGGCATTGTCCGGTGAGTGCCCATGCGTGTGTGTGTAATCCATGTGTATGTTGTTTGGGTAAAGAGTTCTGATTGAGTGCCAGGTGAGGGTGTGTACTCCTGAGTGTTATGGGTCACCCATTTGCTTCCTCCCATAAATTCACGTGCCTTGGATTTGGGTATGACAGTATCACTTCTGCCCACATTTGCCAATTAGGCCCACATTAGTGCACTTTACCTTGAAGTGTCATCTTGCAACTACATTGTTCAGATTTTGTAAGTGTTCATTCAGGCGGATTGTTTCCACTCTCCCATTTTTGCTACGCATTATTCTGCCCTATTGCAACATATGTGATATGCTTCGGTCATTGTTTACAGCCCACACTGGGCCACTATTTTTACCTGGTTATGTTAATGATTACACCATTCAGGCCGATGGAGTATTGGGCTGCAGAAATGTTTTGTTAGGGCCTGTTTGCATGTGGAAGATGACAGATGTTTCCTTTGATGTTAAAATGACCAACCATTGATCAGCCCACAATGACTGTGTTATTGGACACTGGATGTGTTTCAGTGTGTGGCACATGCATATTTTGCAACACTATTCAGCATCAATCTTCGCATCATGTCAATGTGACATGGATGTGTGACAGCACTCATTCACTGACATATTGCTTAGGTTTTGTAATTTACCGTGGCTATGCTACATGACATCTGTGTGGTGGCATGTGTCATGTATGTCTATTAGACAGGCCACTCACAGCCTGATGTGTGATGCCAATGCTACCCAACTTGCTGCAAATGTGTTGCTTTTCCATCTTGCTCTCCCCAGTGTCTGCCTTTTTGACTCCACTTCCAACTCTTTGACAGTGCATGCATGGCAGGGTTATAGTCATGTGGGACATGTGTAAATCATGTACTGGATATCTGGCTTATCACGGCCTATGTGTGTGCTATGGTGCTCATGCCTGTTTCCATTTGATGTCTTTCATGTTTTTGCAGGTGATGACACACTTGGTGCTGTTGAGGTTGAGGAGATGGTGCAGACTCAGGAGGAATCTCAGGCACGACTGGGTACCAGTGGGGGACGTGGTGTGGTGGTGGGTGAAAACCCAATGTTACTGCAGACCATACTGTCCAGGGGTGTCTCTGGGTGCACCTCCCCAGATCTCTATTCAGGTGCTGAGTCGGATGATGAGACTTATGTGCTGTCGCAGGTAAGTGTTTCTGGCAGGGATTCTGTTCTGTCCAACCCATTCTGGACCAGGGGTAGAACCCTCTATGGGGATGTCAGTGTTGGTACGTCCGCCTTTGGCGGTTACGGATGCAGGGTCACACTCCACAGCATCTGATCCTGTTCCTGGGCCAGCAGATCAGAGGGGGAATGCAGTCCTGCAGCCTCAGGCAGTGCCAACACAGCAAGGTGCAGATCACCTTGCCCCAAACAGGTGTGGTGCCCGTTGATGTGGTGGCCGTGTGCCACCAGGCAATACTGTATGGGAAAACTCCATGTACGGTATGGCAACCCAACAGGCAGCATCAGTAGAAATGATGGCTCAGGCAATGGAGAGAGTGGCCACTTCCATCAACCCCCCTGAAAGGCAGATGGAGCAACAACAGAAAGCAACAGACTCCATTTGCCAATCACACAGGGAAGACATGTTGGCATCCAACAGGGACCGATGGGCGGCACTGGAGACTCTGCACGAATCCATATCAATAGAGTCACAGGGCCACAGGGGAGCCCTGAGGGAGGAACTCCATAACCTCAGGCAGAGTCTGCTTGAACTTGAGGCTTCCCGAAATGTTAGGGCAGAACAGCAGCTGGAGCAGCTCACACGTTCGCTCTCAGCTGGGCTGCATGCAACACGTGAGGAGATCCGGGCATCACGCGAGGCCATGCGTGCACAAATGCAGGCAACCCGTGATGTGCTGCATGGGGATCTCCGCACTTTAATCCTCCAGAATCAGACCTTCCAGACCTGCATGCTTGCTGCCATGGAGGACCATACAAGGGTTTTGCTTGGGCTGCCTCCCATAGTGCCACCGCCTCCTGATGCAGCAGCAGAGGATGAGCAGAGCAACAGCAGTTCTCCCACAATGGCATAGCCGTGCAGGCCATGAGCCCAAGGAGGTTTTCTTTTTTGCAACATCCACGCAGGTGGGTGTTGGTGTGCACCCTGTCCTCGAACCTCCTGGGTGGCCTCCCCCACCCGCCTGGCCACCACATGGCCATTTTTGATTTTTGATTTTTTTTTTTACAGTGTGTTGCTTTGTGTGGCTCTCGTGGGCATCCACTGTATTCTAGCTGGGCACATGCAGGCTTGTCCTGAGTTGGGTTAGATGCTTGGGTTCGTGAGACACACACCCCTCCTGCTTCCGGTTTCCATGGGCTTGCAAAGGATGTGACCAAGTGACAGTGAATTACACAGTGACGTTGGGCTCCCATGAGCTGTGTGGGCAGTCTGTAGTCAATACTGTGTAGACATCCCTAGTGGATATTGTTGTTGTATTGTACACTGCATGGTGTATTGATATGTGCTTGTGCATCCATGTCTTCCTCCTAATCTGCAGGTTCCTTCCTCATGTCTTCACAAGGCCGTCTACTTTGCAGATGCAGTTCATGTTGTATGCAGTACACTGAGACATTTGCGTTGCAGCAACACTCTACAGTTGTAAGGGGTCGATGTGCTGGCGTATTCAGGTTGTAGGACTACCACTACTTGAACTTAGTACTGTCATGTTTTTGCATTTTTCCATGGTGTGTTGCAGCATTGTGTTGGTGGTAAGTATTTGGTAATGTGTGCTGTTAGTTATACATTACTGGGAACATATTGTGTGTGGGCAGTTTCCATTAGAGACAGTGTACTTTGTGACACTTGTGTCAGGTCTTGTGCATTGCTTTGTTTGCTTTCACATTGCATGACATGCCATGGTGTGTTTGGTGGTGGAGCTGGGGAGGGGTTGGGTGACATGGCGCTGTTCTCATGTTGTATTTAGCAAGGGGGTAATGAATTTAGCAGCATAGATGCCTGTCTTTTGATGACACAGCATTGGTGGTGTTTGGGTAGGTAGGGATGCACACAATGTAACACTTCCAGGTGACAAATCTCAGGGTGGTATGGTTTATTTATTTTATTTTATTTATTACATTTGTTACTCGCCCAGACCCGCGGGTATTATGGCAAAGATTTCAATAAATTGTACCATTTTTATACAGGGTTACAGTTACCTCACATAGTACATATTTTATACTGAATTCCAAATTAATCATGTGATCATATGTCTTATACTCAGTTACAAATGGTCGCGGAAGCAGGTCACATTTTGTTTAAAATACTAGTTGCAGATCTAGAGGTACATGCGAGCCGTAGGGACTACATGTACTGTTTCGGTTCAAAGAAAGGTGGTAAACCAGAGGCATTCTTACTAAGGTGGAGTAGGACTAGTTGAGGTTGCGACAGTTGAGTGTCCCTTATGTCATCATCATTGATTGTCAGCTGGTATGTGCCAGGGCTGTGTGCACTACACAGAGGTGTGATTTTATGTGAAGTAATTAGCCATCAGCTGCGTACGGGCTGCCTCACCACGTGCCCTTTCCCCTCCCATGCGCAGCGGGCTTGCATGTGGTTGGGGATGTGGGGGCACCACCATGTCCACCGGCAGGCCCCGGCGTGTTGCAATGTTGTGCAGGACACATGCTGCCACTATGATCCTGCACACTACTGGGGGAGCATATAACAGCTGCCCACCAGAGCGGTCAAGGGAGCGAAAGCGTGACTTGAGCACTCCGAATGTGCGCTCCACTATGCCCCGGGTTGCAATATGGGCTGTGTTGTATCTTACCTTGGGTGGCGTGGTGGGGTTCCGAATTGGCGTCATGATGTGGGTGCTTAGAGGGTAGGCACTGTCCCCTGGGGAGGTGGTGATGGGTATCATTAGTGGGGTTGTGACATTACTCAGTATCTGACATGCATGCATGTGCAGTGGCATTTACACTCACCAAGCAGCCATGTATCACCATGCCGCCCAGCTTCTAGGTCCCGGTTTAGGGTTGACATTCTGTAAATGAAACTGTTGTGGGTGGACCCTGGATAGTTGGCATATACTGAGGTGATGATTCCCTTGGCATCACATACTACCTGCACGTTGATGGAATGCCAGTGCTTGCGTTTTCTATAGATGTGCTCTTGGGGGACGTAGAGCCACATGGGTGCAATCAATGGCACCTAGCACTTTTGGGAATTATGCCACCCCATAGAAATCCTGGACGGCAGCCTGCCTTTCTGCAGGTGTTCTGGGCACGTATATGTGCCTGCAGACTGAATGGCATGCAGTCATGATGGCCAACACCTGGTGTAGTCAGTGTGACTGCGTGGCCTGTGACACCCCCACACTATATCACTTGTCCGCTGAAATGATCCAGTGGCCAAGAAGTGCAGTACATTGGGGACTTTCTCCAGGGGGCTGAGTGCTTGGGAGCACAGGGTGGGTGATGTGAGGTCATCCTCCCACTCACTCACCAGGTCGAGTATTATGTGAGGTGGAAACCTGTACCTCCCATACACCTGGTCATCAGGCATCCCAAAAAGGCTGGTTCTGGGTGTAAAAATTCTGGGCCTGACTATCCTCCTCCTCATGCGGTATCCCATGACCACTGCTGCTAGGAACGGTATATTCATCTTGGCGTCTGAGCTTGTTTGTTGTTTGCGCACACTTTTGTGCTGCGCGGGTCCACATACGCCTGCTTCCTGCTGGCGTACGTGTTTCCGGATTAGCACATCTTTTTTGGCGCACACATTAGCCCCTGTTTCGATTCCATGAATACGTGTTGTAGACGCGCGTGTGGGCGTTCCGCGCATTTGCCTCCTGTACTTCCCCCATGACGCCCACATTTTCACGTATTGTTCCCCATTCCACGTGTTACGCCCCCTGTTCCACCTACTTTTGTTGTGTGCGCTGCGCTATGTGCGCTTTCGCTGTGCGCTTAGCGCACGCTGTTTGGAGACGTGTGCGCCAGCGTGCGCCACGCAGATTTTTAGCACACATCCAGGGATTTACACGCGCATGGACTTCCATGAATCACTGTGCATGAGTTTTGCTGTGATTTTCACACTTGCACTGCGATTCGCACGCTTTCGCACGCTTGCGCTGAAAATTTCAGCGCACATTAATTCCATGAATCGGCCTGTAAGTCACAAACTTCCATCTCGTTGTTATTAATGATGTTGAAAACATGTAATTAGTGACTTAAATCAACTTTATTTTTTTGCATGTCAAGATAGTAGACATCATGGATATAAACAAATCTTTACATCAGAGCTTTGTGTTGCTCACTTTACCTATTAAAGATTTGCAAGGTAGCTGATGCTTTGGATGAGTTGGAAATGTTACATCATGCATATGAAAGGCTCTGCCACTGATCAAAGAAATGTGTTGGCAACCTAAGCACCATAACCACCTGCGGAGCCACGGATGCTGTATGTGTGTCTGCCTAGCCGTGACTTGGGAAACTGTCAGTGCTTGAATGTCCAGCCTGAACCGATTCTATATTTGGCTCAGGAGAAAGAGAAAGCATCGATGACGCGTTTCTTGAGCTTTTGAACTAAAGGTACGTTCTGTAAAAGCAAACTAACTAGTGGTACACTGTACCAGTGATTTATATTACACTTCCATCTCTGATTAACAGCGCAAGGTTACATCTACTTCATCTCAGTAGTTCATACACTGAAAACTGTTTTAGGGCTAAATTGGAATACTTGTTTTTGGGATGTTTTTCTGATTATAGTCTAGTTGGGATTCTGATGTGGTAGTGATGAGTTGTTAATATATTGTGATGTCACTTGTATGAGTATATTGTAGCGGAAGTAGTTGTTAGGTGGATGTGGTTGTAATATGACTGATGTGGCTGTGAGGAGGTTTGCTGTGAAGATGTGATTGTGATGTTGGTGTGGTTTTGATGATGATATGTTGTGATAGATATATAATGTCTGATGTGGTTGTGATGTGATACGGAGAGTATTGTTTTGTGGTTATTATTTTGGTTTTTATGAAGAGTTTCTAGGCAAATTAAGTTATTCTACAAAACCACAAGGTGGAAGACAAAATGTCCAGAGCAATGGGTCTGATAATGGGGGAGATAGGCTTGCAAAATGTGTAAAAACACAGCACTAAATTAATCTGTTTTATAGCGTTTACTTGAAACTTGCAATCACATAATCAATCATGTTATGTTACATGGCATTTGTATACTACCCAGTGCCATTGGTATGGCCTCAAAGGTCTTTGACATGAAAGCCGGTGCTCTGTGAAGCACTTTACCAAATGTATTGCAATGGATATTGTGTGGTAGCTGTGAAATTGGGTTTAATTTAGCGCCTGTAGACTGGAGCCAACCTGCTTATCCGAAGATATTTGCGGACCTAATCCATTATCGCCATTGAGTTCCAGCAAAGAAGGCAGCTTGATCTGCCTCATAAATCAGTTAACTTGGGTCCAGGGAGACACAGAGATCACCAAAGTGCACAGCAAAAACCTCACGCTCACATAAACGGGCCAAGGCTGCCCTAAAATGTGTGCACTCCTCCTCCCTTAACTTACTGCAGGTTATTTATCAGGTTGTTCGTTCCCAGCACGGCCCACCATATCTTCTTGATCCTCCATTGATGCTTACATTGTTGTCAGGTCAGAAAGAAAAAAGGAGCTAAATGCCTTTCCAAAACAAGCCCAAAACAAGCTGACTCCTATCCAAATAAGATGAAAAACAAGCAGACACTTAAATTGCTGTTGCTGTGGATAGGTATCAAAAGTAAGAAACATAACAGAATAGCATAAATATACATAGAGAACGCATAGTGTTAGAACAAAAACATTGTATTATAATTGCATTGTTTTGACATTTAGTATCTCGTTTCCATGTCTTGTATATATCTTATGTATAAGTGTATCATTGTCTATTCACCTAATGTGCCTTATCTGACTCTGTCCCACTAATAGAGCCACTGCAAAACATACATTGATAATTCCACTGAAGTCCTATTTAAAACATTCCTGTTTAAAACATGCATTGGCAATGCCATTGCAGCCCTGCTAAGTACAAGAAATGCTAAGTAAAAGAATTGTTTACTTCTGATAATTATGATGTTGTACGAAAGGAAAATGACAAATATTAAATAAAATAAACTGCAACTGTGTTAAATGAAGATTGGAACTGTCTTATTATTTTATTAAAATATGTTTTCAAATTTGAGGCATAAAAATTTTGTTGGAAAAGAATGCTGGCTGACCACACCGATAGGTAAAACTAATCATTAGCTTTAGTTTGCAGAGAAGCAAATGCACACATGCAATAGATGCAATGCCCTATAAGACAATGGATAGAGTTCTATTCCTATTGTTGCAAATTGGTATACCCTGAAGATAAATCTTAACGAGTGGACATTATTTGCTAAATAAGTAAGTGCAGTTGATCTTTTATGGCACTAAAAAAATCCAAAATAAATAATCCTAAACTCTGCAAAATGTTTTTTCCATATTAAAATCCTAAATAACTGCAACCAAATCGTTGAAACTAGGTTGACATTATTTTTCCAACATTTTAAATCAGTAGAAATGTGTGCCAAGTGTTGCTGGATTGTTTTTACTGAGAAACAAATTGGATCAAATCCAAAATAAATCTTCCAATGTAAGACCAAACAATCCTTGCTTGTAAAACAATCCAGTGAAAATGTGTGTGTTACTGAATTGTTTTCGTTGAGAAACAAGTTGAAAACAGTTAAAAAGAAATCCTCCAATTTAGGATCATAAAATCCTTGCTTGTGAAAAAATCCAAATAAATTGTTTTTAATGAGAAAGAAATCAGTAAAAATCCAAATGAAATCCACCAACCCAAGACAAATGAATCCTTACTTGGAACAAATCCCTAATAAATCCTATATAAAGGCAAAACAAATCTGAAGCTCGAAAACAAGACAGTAGCAATCCAAAAATAATCCAAAAAGCGGATTTCTTTTTTGCTGTGGATACTTTGAGTGGTTTGTTTCTGAGTTATAGGAGGGGGTGATTCTGCAAGAGTTGTTTTTGTGTCTGGAGTTTTCAAAGGGGTTTTGTGTTTGTATGCAGATCGGTGAATGATGCATGAATCTGTGTGTGCGTGTGCACGGGTAAAGATGGAATGGAGGTGTGCAGCTGGGAGGAAAGCACTACACACTGTGTCAATCATTGAAGGCAGGTGGAGCATAATGGAAGCTGCAGCAAAACACAGCTGGAGGCTTGGCACTTTCATTGTGCTGTGCAGCATGGCTTTACCTAAGATATGACACTACCAAATGCTGCAGCAGGGGGGAGATGACCCATCAAAACCAGGACATCATTCTTCTTTTATAGCCCTCTTTATTGCCTCAGTTTATAGATTTTACTCAGTAGAATTCACAGTTTAAATTCGGTTTACTTGAATATGTCAGTTTTGGTGTTAGTCTTGATTGTTATTTGTTTAGTTTGAAATGAGTTGGGCATCTTGTTGGTAGAGTATGGAAAGATCGCTGAAGCTTGAGACCAGCAGCTGCTGTATTCTAATGCCCCGCCCATGAAGACATAAGTCTCCCACCTCACATATTTGCCTCAGTTCCTATGATGTGAAAGGAAGTTATTTATTTTTTTAGGGTGCAAAATTTATAGGGATAACTCAGAAAATAATCTAATTGAAACTGTGACTTGACCCGACTTGGCGTGTTGCAGTATGCCTCTGTCAACAGCACCATATGCCACCCTCGACAACACTTCTATCATAATGTTCTCTCTCAACCAGAAGCAGTGGAATTCTTAGTACAGGGCAGCGTCAGTAAAAATGTCATTGGCAAGTCCGACAATGATAATGATAACCTGAAATTAAGTGATGGATGTGGCATTGGGTAAAATGGGGAATCATGCTTTTCAAAGTTTTACATTTCATTTTTCACAGCTTTGTCTCCTGGTCTTCTGGGCTCTGTGGGAACTCCTCTAGCCTGCATGCCTCCAGCGGTGCCTGCTGTTACCTGTGAGCTGGTTGTATCACTGGGGAGCAGGGGTTTTCAGGATAACCTTCATTAATATTATTGAGACAAATTTGCATACAGTGATTCTAAATGTATGTACATTTTGTTCTCATTAATATTAATGAGCAATTAGCGCTGGGATACCACCCAACTCTTGATGAGGCCCATAGTCTCCTGGAGTTCACTAGGACGAGTAGGATTGGTCCCATTACAATTTTCTAACCCCCTCCCAGGTCTCCCTTTTTCCCTGTTACCTGCTGTTTGTAGAAATAATGTCTCTCACTGGGGCTTGCTTGGTGTTGATTCTCTCTTCTTGTCATTATCCAGAATGGTTGTGCGGTATCTCCAATACTATGAGGCTCTGTGTCCTCCATTGCGGAGCAGTGTCAGCAACCAGTCTATATTTCCTGGCAGTTAAATAGTATCTTAAATGGGTGATGGCCCACTTGATGGCCAGAGCTTCCTATTCACCAGTCACATAGGATTGTTCCCTATGAAAAAGTGTCCTACTAGCATATAAGACTGATTGCTCTATGCAATCGTGTTCCGGGAGAGTATGCCCCCCTATCCTGTCTTGGAAGTCTCTGTCTGTTGAATGAATTCCTGATTGAAGTCTGGCATCTTCAAGACCAGTACCTTACAAAGGATACTCTTTAATCCATTGAAACTCGCTTGATCTGGGAAGTGGGTAAGAGAACAAGGACTGATTGTCCTACGAGAATGTATGGGGAATGTCATTTTTATTATAACTAGCCCATTGATATTCTTGGGTCTGTCCTAGATGTTTCTGTACAATTTCTCTCACTATTGCCACATGAGACTGTAGTTTCTGAGCGGCTTTTAAATTTGTTAGGATGGCCTCTTCTCTTTCCTCTCAAGTTTTCCTCAACATAGTCTCAGGGTCCCCCCCCCCATATAGGAGGACAAATGGGGAATATCTCAGAGAGCCTTGAGCGGTCTTCCTGGTGGCAAATAAGGGCCAGGGGATCACCACATACCTGTTTTTTTCCATCAGCCTCCACCAGTTTACGTAGTACCCGGTTTAGAGTCTAGTTGAAAAGCGCAACTAAACCATCGGTTTGGGAATGATAAACCATGGTTCTTAGTGTCTTAATATTGAGCATTACTTTCACTACATGCGTTAAATGGGACTAAAGGTGATACCCTGGTCCATGAGGATCTATTTCTGAAAATCTACTCATGAGTGGAAAGGTAATAATGCTTTAATATCTGTTGAGTGGTGTTATTACACAACTGCAAAGCATCTGGATAAAGTGTGGTGTGGTCCACTGTCATTACAATGAAACGATTCCCCAATTTGGATGTTTCCAGTCATCCCACAATATCCATGGCTATTCTTGAAAATGGGACATCAACGATTGGTAGTGATTTGAGGGGATCTTGGATATTGGCTGTCTTTTGATATATTTCACAATTCGATACAATAATCTTCACATCTGCAAATACCACAGGCCAATAAAACTTTGGTGTTATCTGAATTGTATTCTTTTAGACTCCTGGATTGGATGCTGTCAAATGGGAGTGGGCTAATTCTAATACCACCTTTCTATGCCTTCTTGGGACCACCCAAGGTTCTGTCACCCAGAGATATTAGCCCTTTTTTAGAAAAAAGAAGGGACAGGCCTGGTTTTGTCCTTCTTCCATAACTACTTTGGAGAAGGCTTCCTTTGGGCGAACATTAGACCAGGAAGGAGATCAACCTCCTTTACCTCTTGTAAGGATCTGCTTCCTCAAACCCCTGTGAGCCTCAGTTTATTTCATCTTGAGTTTTTACCTTCCGGGGTATTGGGAATAATACTTTTTCCAGTATCCCTTATGATATCTTTTCCCCTACTTTCACAGTATAGGGATTACTCCTGTGATCACGTAGGTGGACAGTAACATCACCTCCCTATAATTGGTATCAATAATTCCTGCCATTACATCTAAACCATTGTTGCCAAGCTAACCCGTACTATGAGGCTAGTCTTATGTATGTTTCGTTTGGAGGGGCTAGAGTTAGATCAGTAGGGATTAGTTGTCTTTCACCGGATGATATTACTATGTCAGTAGTACTTTGTTGGTCAAAGCCGAAGCGCTCTGTTGTAGCCCCAGCAGGGGTTTTGGCTTTGGGACTTAGTTTGGTGAACTGCACGAGTCCCCAACTTTTATCATTTGGCACTGATCGCACCACTGCCACCATACGTGATGAGTCAGGATGAGGATGCGGACTCCAATATGATATTTTACTATCTTTATTATTAACCAAAGGGAAAAAATGCCTATCTCTCCCTATACTATAAGGCGTCCCCACCTAAACAACAAAGGTGCTTGACAATTGACAGTGAATGTCTTCACAGGATCTGTCCACCATTCAAACTAACCTCAACTGGCCCGACCACTAATACAACAACGAAGGACAGAAGAATGACTCCCTTCTCCTGGGGTGTTTGCTTTTCACAAACTTTATTCAATGTGTGATCTTCAGATAGTCTCTGGTGACTCTTTTGATCAGTTCATGCAACGTGTTTAACACTTTAACTTGGTTTTGCTTTTTCTAGCTTTGATAAATGTTCTTTACTATGTGCTTGCCATCCTCTTGGTTCTCTATACTGAGAGATGTTCTCCCTTGACTTTGACTAGTATGGTAAAGAGTATTCCAATTATGATTCTCTTTTATTTCTTTGGGTTTTAGTATTCTGATCTACTTTTCTCTACTGGGATGAGTATGATTGGTCCCAATAGACTCTTGTACATCACTGGAATGAGTGCTACGGACTTAACTGGGACGAGTATAATGGGTTTGGTAATTATTCTCATTCATTGCTCTGGGCTATAGTCTTTTGGACTTCACTAGGACAAGCAGGATTAACCATAATGATTTTCTAACCCCCTCCCGTTTCTCCCATTTTTCCCTGTTACCTGCTGTTTGTAGGGATAATGTCACTGTGCATTGATTTCACTAGGGGTCAATTCTCTCTTCTTGTAGTTGTCCAGAATGGTTGGCGGTATATCCAACACCATTAGGCTCTGCGTCCTCCATTGTTGAGTGGTGTCAGCATTGTTAAGAGGACCCTCGGTCCACCACAATCTTGTTGTGGTCACGCCACCACTTGCTGCCTCTCTCTCTCAATCTCTCTCTCTCTCCCTCTCTCTCTCTCTCTCTCTCTCTGTCAAAGCTTCAGGATGCCACACCTCTGACTTTCCTCCATTATCCTGCTGTCAAGTGCAGCACCTCTACCTCTGTTCATTCCTATGGTGTTACAGGATGCTGTGCATCCAGTTTCCCTTCCATATTACCACCTAACCTATTTGTAACTTGCAGAGCGGGCTCACCTCCCTCGTCTGATGGGGTGGGGCTCCCCCCTGGGAGAGGGGACACATTCTGGCAATTCTTCACAGACCACATATTTTATAACTCATCACAGTGACTAGGGTGGTATGTCTGAGGGTTCATAAATCCCTCAGTTGTAGTACTGTTTTCTCTAGGGATGGAAACGTCTGGGCGGATATTGTCCCCATGGAAGAATGCCAGATAAACAGATGTGATTAGACACAGGCATGGCTCTGCCAGTGTAGGAGACCCAGGGCTGCTCTGGTCATGACCAGATAAGTCCACTATTAGTGGATTTCTGGATTCAAGACTGAATCACATCTAGACACGTTGGCTGCAGGGAAGTTTGGGAAGTTTGAATGTGACTGTCTCCATTAACTAGATGACTAGAAGTATCTTTGAAATAGTGGTTTAAGTTGCTCTTCCCTCCAGCCAAAGTTCCATTCCCCAAAAATGTGGACGATTTTCTCTGGTTACTTGTATAGCAAATGGGCCTTATTACGACTGTGGCGGTCCGGAAATAACGGTGGCGGTAAACCCGCCGCCACCGTTGTTTCCGGACCGCCTGATCCCGACCCCTGCAGGCGGGAGGTGATGTTCCCGCCAGGTCTGACCTGGCGGGTTTAACACCGCCCGCCTGCAGGCGGACGAGGAAACACCGGCAGCATTACAAGATGCTGCCGGTGTTTCCATGATCCCGATTCCCATTGAGTCCCATAGGACTCAATGGGAATGGGGATTTACACCATTCCGCCTCCGTGATTCCCGGTAAACCGGGGTTGTGATGCCCCGGTAATTCCGGGAATCACGGAGGCGGAATGGTAATACGAGTCCGGCGTTAACCAGGCGGTTTTACCGCCTCGGTTAACGCCGGACTCGTAATGAGGCCCAATGTGTTAGTGAGACAATACTGACATGAAGACTTTACATGAGGAAACCCTGCAGGAATCTTCAACATTCCAATACCCTACTAATGGTAAAGCTCTCTCTGAGACCTGCAGAAACAGATGCTCATCTACCATGGTGGGATTATGAAAATGTTTGCTCCCTTTGTCCCCATATCACTTAGTCTATGGGTCAGATACCTTGACACATTGCTACACCAAGTCACAATACTGACTGTGACCATGAAGAGACGAGGGCATCAGCACTAAGGTGCATTGGCAGCTGAGAAAGTCGGAAGACCTGCAGCTGCTAATTGTATCTAAAGATTGAACCAAACCTCATTCCCATGTGTTACCTGCCCACTGAGGATTGCATCAATATCTCAAGCACTGTCACAGGATTTGTTATGTCTATATGCAATGCACCATCTTCAGTGTGCCTTCCTCAGATTGGATGGTTTCTTAACATACCTTAGCTCAAGGGCCACAAATGCTAGAGCTTGATGCTACTCTATTTTCACATCTATCCACCTGCATAAGCTCTTCCATTCCAAAGGATACCCATGGCACTAGTAACTATATATCTGAAGTCTCTGCCACCTAACTGCAGGCAAGCATTTGACAGCTTGTGGTTATAAACATCCAAGATGCCATCTGCATTGAAGACTGTATTTCCACAGGAAGCCCACTCCGAAGGTCAAAATTATTAGCCAGTGATCTGTGAAAGACTTGACTTTGGGTCTCCCAGCACCTAAATACTGTTCAGTAGCGAGGGAAAAACCTACTGCATACCGTAACTATAACTTCAATATTAACTGGCATCAAAACGATCTCCCATTCATTCAACAGCCATGGCCCAACCACTAACCTCCATCATAGCATAGCTATCTTTCAAGATTTGGTGCTAAGATTTTCTTTGTTCTCTCAGGTAAACCACCATCTAGCACTGCCAAAATTGAGCCCCAGTTAACCCTACAACCAGCTATATGTGGCATTGTAGTTGTCACTAGTGATTAATAGGACTTGAATACATCCACCCTAGAACCTTTGACATTGGACATATCTCATTATCATTCACTGTACAACCATTATTTATCTACATTTTAAAGAAACAAAGTATTTTTAATAGTGTGATACTGTGTGAATCAGTACTTAATGTCGGGGGGATGGGGCATTGCGGGAGCAGCATCTGCACTTATTTCTAAGCACTGGCACTTATTTTCTCAGACGGTGGTGTTTTTGGCAATTGTATAATTTTAACTGTCAGTCGTAGTCACACAACGAGCAACAACTGTGCACCTGGGCCAGGGACTTTGTATATTGGGACAGTTTATTTTTATTCATGACCTAGATGACCTAACTGGGCCTGGCAATATTAGGTATCCATTTCCATGGGGATAACCTTGAGTTGGAAGCTGCCAAACAATCCTGGGTACTTGTGCTAGCCATGGCCACATAGTGTTCCAGTCAGTCTCTATGACACTGCTGCAGTTCCGCTACTGTTATAAACCAGAGGTTCTACCACAGCAGTGTGGGTTAACAACAGCAGGACAGTCACCAGCCAGCATCACCAACACAGGTGAAATACCAGGTTAAAGGTCACTACTGAAGAGGAGTGCCTGTCATGAGTGCCAGCTAATAGAAGAAGCTCTGGGTGCAGTGTTTGAGAGTCAAGTTAATTAGTTCAGTAATGATTGTTCCTGAATTTGTTCATGAGTTTTCTATAGGAAGAAAGCACATTTGCTATTTTTTCTGCGGATAGATCTCAACATGTTTCATTCCGACTTTGGCAGTAGCCGTGCCGGTAATTACAGGCATGGCTGCTGCCAGAGTCATGAATTTACCGGCACCCAGCAATGGAGAGGTACCGGGGCATTCCAGCCCCGGAGGACCCGTTACATCCCCATTGTCGGTTGTCGGTATTTATTACTCCCCATTCCCATTTGAGCCTCATTGGGGCTTGTAATGAGGCCCATAGAATCAGAGCCAAATGCTTACATTGATGCCCTGTTTAAATAAACACTTACATATAAGTATCTTATTTCAAGACACAAATAGTATGTTATGTTATGTTGACTGGCATCTGTAAAATGCAAATATGCCTTGGGTAGTGCGTACATCAACTCAAATGAGCTGGTAGAATTTGCAGTTTAAACTGCAAATTTGCTCACACTGTAGGGAGCAACTGTGGGTGGTGGCCACGGTGGGTTTTAAGGTATCCACCACAGTGAGTAACAGGCATGCTGAAAAAAATGTTTGGGCCCTGCAATTACTTAATGGTCTGAACCTTCCTTCAGTGAAAGTGATAACACGTTATCCTGTACTTTGGTCCACCTCTCTAATTTCCTGAAATCATAGCCTTGATGTCATAGCCACTGCTGCCAATAAGTAAGCCAAGAGAAGCTCAGGAACCTTGTTCTGCTTATTGGAAGCCTGCTCAGACCACCACACTTAGGGCCTTGGGGAAAGCTTCTGGCAACGAGTCCATTTAATGCACATTTTAAATTAATAAAGTTGAAATTGTCTTATGTTAGTCATGTTGATCAATCTTAGAATAATGAAAGTTGTGTTAATCCTAGAAATAGTGATGCCTAATTTGTACGCATTGCCCTGAATCTAACTGTGTGTGCATGTGTGTGTGTGCATTCTTGTAATACATTGAAGCTTTAGGGCCTAATTCACAGAAGTGTTTATAATGGCAAAACCCAATTGGAAAACGCTCTTTGAATTAGGCCCTTAATCGTACACCATGGCAGTACTTATCAAATTATCTCAGTCCTTGGGTACATGATGGCAATACCTGCCAAAGATGTGTGTACTTTGACCTATGATGGCCATACTTAGCATTAGATGACAATACTTGCATTAGATGGTGCGCATCCCGGAGTGCCTCTGAGTGCTGTTTGCTGCCCGGCTGTCCGGTCACGCTTCCTTGGCCATAGGAAATTGGTCACAAATGTATAGGAGATGGAATGAGCTGCTATGGCTAAATCTACATTTATAAGGACTCGAACGGTTTGCAGACACCGATTTGCATGATTGGGTCTAAACCTACCTTTCGTTTTTACCTATAGTTGGATAAACCTACTTGCATCCCGTAGTGCCTCTGAGTGCTGTTCGCTGGGCAGGTGGGTAAAGGGAACTTAGCTGCTGTCCTCCGGCATCGCTCTTCTGGCATATATTAAAGAGAAGCAAACTGGTAACTGGGTGTTCCATGTACATTTACATGTTAATCCGGAAACAAGACTTTGGGCCTCATTACACGGAATGCGGTAAACCATGGTGCTATTAGCACCATGGTTGCCGCTGGTACCATACCGGTACCACCACGGAGGGAAGGGGAATTACCAACCCATTCCAAGGTTGGCGGGGCGGTAATTCCCCCCTTTCTCCATGGCCCTTCCCCATTCCCATTTTTGCCCCATAGGGCTCAATGGGAATGGGGAAGGGGCTAATTACGGTACCGCAAATTGCGGTACCGTAATTAGCATCAAGGTCCCCTTGCGGGTCCCAACTTTAACGGCTGGTCTACACCAGCCGTTAAGGTCGGGTCCCGCAAAGGGACCTCGTAGTAAAATGGTAAGGGTTTACCGGTACCGGTTCCCTTACCGGTACCGGTAAACCCTTACCACCTACCGTGTAAGTAATGAGCCCCTTTGACTATTGGCACTGAGTGTAATTTTGAATATTGTTTTTCTGTTACAAAGAATGAAACCAACCACACAAAGCCGTAAAGAAAACCCTGTGATGGTTGCTCATCAACATGACATTCCGTCAGCACCACTCATGTTTACTTCTCGAAGAAATAGCATGGCAAGAGCTCTAGTACTTCTCCTGCTGCCCTCTCCTCCCTCCCCTACCAAGATGGCGCAGCGTGGGGGCCAACTGTCGCCATTACTTTTGGACTCTTTAGTCGCCCCAGCTTCTGCACATATACCCGTAGGTAAAGAGGCATTTGATCAAGTCCTCGCCTCCACAAACTCAGCGGACCTGTCCTTTTTGGACACACTTGCCATTTGTGGAGCAGGCGAAATATCCCTGTTAGCCCTGTCTCAATATCCCTGGAGACAGGACCTGGGGCTCCATTCTTCTTTCCCCTTTGCTCAGGCACCCGCCCCATTTAAGGAGGATGGGGCTAATTATATGGTCACGGGGGGCTACAAGAGATGATCATGAGCAAATTGAGGGAGCACACTAAATGCTTCTGGGCTATCACTATCCAACTGATCAATCTTAATGCCTGTGAAATTTGAGACACAAATAGTAACCGTGCTTCTCCTGACATAGAAATAACATCGCCTAACACATTATTTAGTAACCCAGCACTACTTGTAGGGTAGGCGGTGGAAGTATGCCTGGATACAAATAATCCAAATTTGGTACCAGAACCAGGAGGAGCGGGACAGTCCCCTGAATTTCCAATTGTGTCCCAACCACAGACATTGAGGAAACCAATTTCACCAAAAAAGGGTGGAAAAAAGATATAAGGCCAGGGAAAAGAAAAAAACATATTTGGATTCCCGTAAAGGACCAAATAAATGCCCTAGAAATTCTTGGAGAAATATGGTGAGGAGTGAAATTGCGGACACTCTTGAAATTGGGTCCCATGACTAATCACTAGATATTGAAGCCGGTGACTATATTGAAATAATTACTCAAAGGCCTAGCGGTTCCATGGATCCCGGGAGGGGTGTAGTGCACCTCACAACTCGCCAGAACCCCAATGATTGAGTGAATTGACTTGTCAGTGAAAGAATGTGGGCGCCACAGACTCCCTCACTAGTGCTATGAAACATAAAGGCAGGAAAAATAAAACCCTTATAACGGAGAAGGACCCCTCGAACCATAATGTGGGACAAGGAATTTATGACCTCTTTTTTAAAAAAAAGGGAAAGGGGAGGCAGGGCGGAGACTTATGAGGGTGTAAATACAAGGAATCTGGTTGCCCCACAAAGGAGTAGGGGCAATACCCCGAGGTGGGGAAATGTAAGACAGAGGGCTGTGGGAGGGTGAAGTCATTACCAAGGCAATGATTAAACAAATGTTTAAGACTACAGTCACGAACATGATGGGCACGCGGGGTGGAACTGAAACTCAAACCCAAAATAGGTCATGCAGGGGTACAATGGTTATCCCTAAAAAGGTAGTAGGTGTTCAACTGATCCTAAAAAATATACCCAGAGACCCAGATTGAAAAATAACTAGAGGGGAAAAAGCAACCACAGATCTCTTGCACCATAGGCTGGAGCTCAAAATGTCAGGGACCCCGTCAAATCTAACTGGTCTGCAGGGGACAGAAAACAAAATTCTCCAGAATATCGATATGATATGATATGCTTGTTTATTTATATAGAGCCTATACACAATGTGTTTCAAAGTGCTTCAAGGCAAGGGAGGGTACAAGGGAAAATACAATTACATTCTTACAGGCCATGAACATTAAGGATGTGAAATTAACTGTCGCACTCAGCCTGACGACATTTCAGATAGTGCAAGAGCGAATACATAGATAAGGAAGGGAGGGGGAGAGCGGGAAGGAAATGGAAACAGACAGGCGTATACCGTACTATGCCTGATGACATTTATAGTAGAGCTGGAGAAAAACAAAAAGTGAGTGAGAGGGGTGCAGAAAGGGAGGGGAGGAACAAAGCAAGCGACTATCTTACTAGGCCTGACAACATTTCTAATAGTGTTGGAGTGGGGGGGAACAAGCAAGGGGAGGCGGGAGGGGACAGACGAGGTTGCTATTATACTAGGTCCAGAGACAATTCTGATAAAGTAAGTGCATAGAAGAAAGTAAGGGGAGGAGAGGAGAAGATAGGAAATAGGGAGAAAGGGAGAGGAGGAGAGAACAGAGAGTAAGCAGTCATAAAGAGTGGAGAAGTAAGAGGGGAGAGCGAATACAATTGCAGAAGTCAGTAGTAACACATTATTTTGCAAGCCAGGATACAAGATTAAGATGGGAACATCATGAATCAGGGCAATCATGAGTACAAGATGTCCATAAAAGTAAAATCCAGCATTGGCCACAAGATGGTGATGGTGAAACCATAATGTATCAGGACAGACTCCTGCAGCAGTAGGCTGGATTAGGGAGATGGGGGGGAGGGTAGAAGAATCAAGCAAAACAGGCAACACCTGTGTGCGAGAAGGGGGGGCACAAGCAAACTTCAGAGGGGGTGGGGATCGCCTGTGGGGTCAGAGGGAGTAAACACATGTTGGTGCATGCTTACCTGCTATCTGAGCAGGGGTTCGGACCCTGGGTCCTCCTGGTCCGAACAGGTCCGAACAAGAATTGCCCCTTTCTTTGTCTGTCCTTTGCTTCGGACGCCCGGGCGAGAGACGTCCTTGATCTAAGAATTAAGAGCAGAAAGGAAGAGGCAGGGCTAAGAAGGTGGGTGGTGCTTAGGCCAGGTGACCTAGACCCACTTACACCTGCTCCCCATCTGCAAAGGAAAAGAGGCTGGAGGGCTCTTTAAGTACGGAAAAAGAGCGTCAACCAGGAAGGCACCAGGTGGGCGGGGCTTGCTAAGTGGGGAAAAAGAGCGGGCACCAGGTGGGCGGGGCTTGCTAAGTGGGGAAAAAGCGGCAACCAGGAAAGCACCAGATGGGTGGGGCTTAGGCCAGGTGACCTAGATCCACTTGCACCTGCTCCCCATCTGAAAAGAAAAAGAGGCTGGAGGGCTCCTTAAGTAGGGAAACAGAGCGGCAACCAGGAAGGCAGCAGGTGGGCGGGGCTTTGGCCAGGTGACCTAGACCCAATGCACCTGCTCCCCATCTGCAAAGGAAGAAAGGTTGGAGGGCTCCTTAAGTAGGGAAAAAGAACAACAATCAGGAAGGCACTAGGTGGGCAGGGCTTAGGCCTGGTGACCTAGATCGACTGCACCTGCTCCCCATCTGCAAAGGAAGAGAGGCTGGAGGGCTCCTCAAGTAGAGAAAAAGAGCGGCAACCAGGAAGGCACCAGGTGGGCGGGGCTTGCTAAGTGGGCAAAAAGAGCAGCAGCCAGGAAGGCACCGGGTGGGCATGCCCTAGTGCAGGTCACCACACCCACTGCACCTGCTCCCCATCTACAAAGAAAGAGAGGCTGGAGGGCTCCTTAAGTAGGGAAAAAGAGTGGCAAACAGGAAGGCACCAGGTGGGGGGGATTGCTAAGTGGTAAAAAAGTGCAGCCACCAAGAATGCACCCAGTGGGCGGGGCTTAAGCCATGTGACCTAGATCCACTTGCACCTGCTGCCGCAAAGGAAAAGAGGCTGCAGGGCTCCTCAAGTAGGGAAAAAGAGCAGCAACCAGGAAGGCACCAGGTGGGCGGGGCTTGCTAAGTGGAGAAAAAGAGCGCCAACCAGGAAGGCTCCAGGTGGGTGGTGCTTAGGCCAGGAGACCTAGACCCACTTCACCTGCTCCCCATCTGCAAAGGAAGAGAGGCTGGGGGGCTCCTTAAGTAGGGGAAAAGAGTGGCAACCAGGAAGGCACTAAGTGGGCAGGGCTTAAGCCAGGTGACCTAGACCCACTGCACCTGCTCCCCATTGAAAAGGACCTTTCGTATAAGGAGCAGATTGGCCCAATGCCAACCTACACATCAATTCACTTCTCGCGAAAGGAGCCTAGGCTCCTAAAATCCGTCTTTCACAGTACACTCAGTGCTATCCAATGGCGAAAACCAGGCTTTCCGGATGACCCAAGCCTGGTATTGTATTATATGTTTGGGTACAGGGGACCTGATTCACTAAACAGGTGGAGAGTTGTAGCTTTGTTAAATGAAGTCCCAAGTTTAAGACTTATACCATCTGGGGATCTAAAATTGGTAGACTTCATTCATCCAGACCGGTACGACCATTGTTTTTCCCTCCTGTGTAGTGTACGAAGCACTGTTAGTGGAGGTAACCCACCCAAATAAATTGGGATATGAACTCTTAACCTTTAGCAGTGGATTTAGCAATGCACACAATGGCACCCAAAACGATCCTATACGGCAAGGACAATGTGAGTGCGATTCGGAACAGCAAATAGGGGGGTTTGCCAGACCACTTACAGGAGGACCAGAATTGGAGATGGCTTGCTCTCCCTTTGAGAGAATCCATCTCTCAATTACGAGGCCTAAAAACTCAGCTTTAGCCAGACTCAACATTTTTCAATAACATCATGGAACTCCAGAGGCTTTATGAACTTGTGCGCCTCTACAGAATTATGCCTCATCTTAAAGGAATTTTCAATAATCTGTCTTCAAGAAAAATGGCTGACCACTGTTCCGTGTTTCAATGGATAAGATGTCAGAGTAGAATGAGCCATTAAGGGGGCAAGAGGGAGGCCTGCTGGTGGGCTGTTAGTAGCAATACAAAATGGTCATGATATCAATTTGACTAACTCTTCAAATGTTGTGAAAGGAGTGTTAGCTGTCATGCTGGAGCTTCCCCTGAAGTATCCATGTCAAGATTGCCTGTTGATTAATATATATTGGAACCCCCAATCAAATCTTAGAGAAACTCTAAGAGCAATAAATGAGCTGATCGAAGATTGTATAACTAACACACTAGGTGGCCAGCTAATTATAGTAGGAGACCTAAATTCAGAATGCCCGTTGTCAGACGTAAATGATCGTTATTGCTCTGAGTTGGCATTAGCACCGCTGACGACCAGTGAACTTAAAAATTTAAATGCTCCCTTTTTGAGCACGTGAAAGACTATTCAAGTTCAAATCTGGTTAGAAATGTTTGTCGATTGGGGCTTTTATCCTGTAAATGCACTTCTTGACTCCACTGCGAGCTCTGCCACATGGTCAGACGGCAAGCATACATCAAACATTGATGACATGTTTATGTCAAAGGGCATTTTTGACCAGGTCAAAGATTTCAAAATTAAAGATAGACACCCTGATTCATGGAATTATTGCCACGTAAAACGCACATTTGCGCACCATTCTTCCTGAAAATCCCCATACCTTAAACAGGGATTTTCGGGCAGAAAGGCGCGCAAATGTGCGTTTTACGCGCAAATAATTCCATGAATCAAGATGATAAAGTTTAGTGATGATAAGATGCTTCAGGCCTTCCTATATGTATCTGTTGGAGGTAATACAAGTAAATACTACATGGTACCTTTAAGTGTGAATACTAAGAAATGCTAAATTATCTGGCATAAAGGAAATGTTGGTAAATGAAATAACCTGTTATTACCGACTTCATTAGTTTCACCATAGATATGAAATTATTTACATATTCACACACCTTCTTTGTTCCTTATACGCAGTCTCTAATAAAAAATTGTGAAAGATACAGTAGTTCGACCGTTAACCAAAAATCATAAATATGGGTTTGATTTGACGGTACCGAATATGAAGAAACTGTGCCACAGAGAAATACATACAATATTGAAAAACCCAATATCTAATGACCTAAAGAAGGCTAAACAAAGATTCAGAAACTGGATCATGGGACACCGTGTGCTTATGTATCAAAATGACAGTGAAAATATGATTGCAGCCCTGAAAGATGGCAGCACCAGACAATGCTGGACTTTAGTAAACACCACGGAAATCACTCAGTCCCCAACCCAAAGCAATGCTATATCTGAAAGGGCTTGGGCAGGGCATTTTGGTAGTATCTATGAAAAGAAAGATACAGTATTTCTGGAATTGGATGAGTTGAAGGTTTGCGCTTGGGACATAACATTTTCAATCGATGATATTAAGAATTTAATAAACAAGGCCAGCTCGTCAAGAGCAGCGGGTCCAAACGAGTTAACGAATGCCACGTTAAAAAACGATGCTGATCTATGCGCTAAAGCATTATACCTCGTGTTTAAAGATATTTTTCTAACTAAAGGTCTGCCCTCTTCTTGGCAGATCTCATAACTTGTACCAATCTATAAGAAGGGCGACAGGGCTGCCCACAGAACTACTGCCCAATAGCACTATTGGACGCGGATTCTAAAAAATGTTCTGGTATCGTCCTAAAATATATTGAAGAATGGAGTTCCCAAAAATTCAAAAGATTGGATTTAGAAGGCAGGTGGGGACAGATGTGGGCAGCCTCCTAATATGCGCCCTACAATGATTAGTTTGGGGTAATAATGACTCAAACTTATATATGTCCTCCATGGATTTATCGCAGGCGTTCGATTTGGTTGACAGAAATGTATTATGGACTACATTAAATAAATGGAGTCTTCTGGGGGGGTCTCCTGTCTATATTAATTTATTTGCATGAAGGGCCAAAAATCCAAATACACATGAACCGAGAGGGGTTTCTATGGGATACTATCTGTGCCCATAATGGTCTCCGGCATGGATGCATATTTCCACCAGCCCTATTCAATTTATACATGGATGATGCAGGACATATACTGGATGTGGCAGCCTTTATGCCTCCCAAGATCGAGGGAAAAAAAATCTGCTGGTTGGCCTACACGGACGATTTTATACTGTTGGATCATAGCCCTATAGGACTTCAAAGATTAATAATTGCTTTCAATGATTACATTTTGTCGAATTTTTAAAGGTAAACCCACAAAAGACAGTTTTTAATGAGGTTAAGTAATTGCACTACTCCAATTGACTATGCCTGGTTCCTAAATAATGTAACATCGGTGGTGAAGACATCCATGATCTATTTGGGTTATCCCATCTTTATGGTACCCAGAAAGTTCAATTACCGTAATTTTGTTGAAGATAAGGCCCGCAAACAAATTACGCAATTGATGAAAATGGACATGAAATATGGTCAATTTTCTATGCTCCCAATTTTACGCTTCTACCATTCAAAGACCTTACCGCGGCTGTGCTACAGCCTAGAACTGTTCCCATTATGGGCAGTTGGAGAGATTAATGAATATGAAGTCCTTATCTGGAAGTCTGTATTATATTATTTTCCAAAGTGCGTACCATTAACAGTAATACGTTCAAATTAGGACTTCAATCTATTGAAAGTATAGTGAAATGGAGAAGGTTGTTTTTGTGCAGAAAACTTTTCATGAGTGCGAATGAAACCCTTTACTCACTATTGGGGAAGGGAAGACGTGAAAGACAGCCTCAGGCAGGCTTTATCGCCTCGTATTATGATGAATGTTTACTGTCCCTAACTAATCTGCGGTCAACACTAGAAACCTTACTCCAAAACCCAATGAAGGTGAAAAAATATCATAATGACTGGGCTAGAACCGTGGATGAAGTGTTAAGTACTAAATTATACTCTCAGACTATTTTGTATTAAAAAAAAAATGGATTGTCCAGAATCATATTTAGTAACATTCCCTGATAAGATCAAGCGGGTTTGACCACTCAACTGCTTTGTTTTGTGCTTGGGTCTGGTATATGTACCATGTATATTTCATTTGTAACTTTCCACTCGATTGTACAATCAATATGCAGCCTCAGTAGAAGAGCCAGTCACTCGAAACACATGTCAAGCTGCATTCTTTGATTACATTACAAATCAATTGATTTGTACATAGTTTGTGTGTGCAGTGTGTTTGCAAAACAACCCTTCTCTGTATCAATTACTTGTTGGATAACTTGACAGGTTTCCACAACTGCACTCACCTGCAGCCCTCCCAAACTACCCAAATCTGTTTGGTCCTTGCGCAGAACCTCACTGTCCTTTTCTGCCAACCTCCTGTTTTCTAAATTTGGAACGTGTTTACACCGAAAAACTGCGGTGGGACATGATGCACAGCAACTCAGCCCCTATAAAACTGGCAGTGATGCGATTTCTGTCTAATGAATGCAATGTATTTTAATATAGAGAAGTTGTGTTTCTAATCACACATCTGAATATCTGTTATATTAAATATGTTTTGCTGTTTCCTTGTAATGTTTGTACCTTGGGAAACTGGTATTGTATATAGGTGTTTAATGTATTGCATTGTATTGTTTTGGTTTATGTATTTTCTGTGTATTTCTGTTAAAGCTTCTCTTTCTTTTTTAAGTATCTCTATAAAAAATACTTGCCATCTACTACCCGAACACATTCTGCCAATATCTGACAAATGATAGTACTGCTTGCTATACCTGGAGAGACAATGCCAATGGCCTGAAAATGGTATGCGAACCTGGCAATATAATGCAGGTGCTGGCAATATGTGTGGGGACTCTGGCATGTGATGAGAATACTTATAAATACACAGCACAATTTGACTGCACGAAATCCAGAAGCTATGGCAGGCTGTGAATGGTTGTTTAATCAAGGAAGGACGTCTTCCTATTTCCGCCATACAAGGCCCTATCCTCTAACAGAATTGCTGAGGCTACCGTTGATGAGACCGTCAAACATCTGGGCCTCCAGGACACTCTCAATGGACTGTCTCTTTCCTACCAGTCCAGAATAGAAAGGAATTTCTATTCAGGGTCTGCTTCCCTCCCTGCCTTTCACTGCTTCCACCGCCCAGCAGTGAGGCTGCAGCAGAGGAGAATCAAAGTATTGGGTTTCTCTTCTTTGTTCCGCCTATGTATTGTAACGTTATACAGTTACTCACAAAAGGGTACGTGAGCCTTCTGTGGAGAGAACTCTTTCACCTCATTGGCTGTTGTTCAAGCCTGATAATAAACAAGTTCGGTTACAGGTGGGCGTTTAGGGAATTAGAAACATCTTTTCAGGGGTTTCGAGGAGTTTGTCATTTGTATTGCAAGTCTGAGACAAGCGTGGGCAGTGGAAATAAAGAAGCAGGCTCAGACATCGACTGCACATCAAGTAAAAAAGCAGGTAAACATTACAGTTCGTTTTGTGTCTTCGTGTTCATCTCCCTTTCTAGTGCTCTCTAGTTCATCACTACATGGCGCTGCATGGCTTTTTCTTTGAGTTGTTTCTGCGTGTGGCTTAAACTTTCTCTTCATATCTCCAGTAAACATAGGCGAGCACAGTGATGTGAAATTAGATAATGCGATAAATTATGGTTCTGCTTCGAAGACACATCATCAAACTCGCCCTCGCGTTGCTGCCTCGTGGCTCATTCTACGGGATTGCCTGCTTTTGAAACCCCAGTTTACTTTCTTGTGAATTAATTTTTGAAATGGAACTACTTTTTCATCAATATTCTTATCCTGGTTTAGTAGTAGGTGGTAGGTTTTACAAAATCAGGTGACTTCAGAGCTGCAACACATCGGACAGAGAGTATCAGTGTCTGAAAGTATTTGTCCTGGCCCTTCAACAGGGGCAGCGACGTCATTTAGATGTCTCCAGGGATCTCCCAATATTCAGAAGTGAATCTGTGCTTGCAACTTTCTGAAGAGAACATTAATACAATCACACACTCCATGTCTGTTGACTTCACCAGGCACCCCCTTACTGCTTATCAAACATGAACAGGCTGCTGAATTCTTACAATATTATATTTGTCCCACTAGAACTCCTTAAAGTTTTTACTCCTTTTCGTTGTGACAGAGACAAATTAAAGATCACTATTAAGCCAATCATTTGTGTTTGTACAACAGCTTGCAACATACGTTATGCACAGGACAAACTGTAAACTGAAAGATACATTCTTTGACAAGCTGTACACACGTGTATGTGAACGAAATAATTACAAAATATGAGCTATGTTGCTAATATGTTAGTATGGAGTATTTGAGGATGTGACTGTCATATTATGGTAGCTACTGGACATGGCAGACTGCAGCATACACCTGGTGACTATACAATGCATCTTGTCAAGGTGGATCGCTCAACAAGGAAGGTGCTCACCTCTGACATGGGTCCAGCCTAAGCTTAGAAGTTTGATAAATTCGGTACCATTACATTGTGAAATAATAACGTGTGCTATTACAGCGCTCAGAATTAGGAAGACATTTTTGAGACTGCAAATGTATATAATGGCTGCGCCAACACATGTGAGACTGTACCATTCATAGGGGGCATTACCTCTTATAACTTGGAACTTCTGAATCATGGAAGGGTGTATTTGTCATATGCTTGTAGCACCTGCTCAGTGGTATGAGACATTGAGTCTCATTGGATGGGATCTCTGAGGTTTTGGAGCCTGCACCTGGGATTCAGACGTGCTGGTAGCTCCTACCACCCATTCTGTCCAGGACATATGTTATTTATTTTATTGTTTAATGCGCAGACTTAGCTCGATAGCAGCAGAATGCTGTACGGAGTGTGGGTAGCCAGCATTTAGGCTGGCTCTTTTAACAGTAGCACAGTACTGTGAGTTGAGGTCTGTGTGTTGGTATGTGAATCCATTGGGATTAGTCCTTGGTCAGGGGTTGTTGAAAAAGCCATATTTTGAGAGATTTGTGAAATTTGAGAATTGTAGGTGCATTTCCGAGCCGATACACGGATCGAATTCCAGAGGGAGGTTGTGGCACAAGAGAAGGATTGTTTGCAGTTCCTCTCTTTGCGGACGAGTTGGGATTGAAGCCGGTTGGTTGATTTGCTGTGCAAGGAGGGTGTGCCACAAGATACATTGAGCTTAGCCATCAGGTATGCTGGTGTGCTCTTCGTGACTGCTTTATAGATTATACGTGCAGTCCTTTATAGTATCCTCGCATGGAGAGGAAGCCAGGGTAGTTCACATAGGGCAGAGGTGATTTTGTCACATTTCCATGCACGTGTAATTTGATGTGCTGCACTGTGGTAGACTACTTTTAGGGGAGCCAAGTGAGAAGCTGGGAGTCCTGTCAGAGAGACCACATGAGCCTGCACTGTGGTCCGTAAATCTTGTGGTGGGATGAAGTGTTTTATTTTGCAAAACATAAACCTGCAGAGTTCTCATGCAACATCCGTCAGCAGAGTGTTTGCATTCCAAAGCAAGGTGAGCACCCCCTTCTCTTATCCATATCCCCTCCCAAAAATACAAAGTGAAGAGAATGATAACAATGCCAAAATGTTGCACATTCAGCCCATATACCTGGCATATGAGGCTATAGCAAAGATAAGATGGCAATATTTTTTATAGTACAATCTCTTTGCTTACTGTCTGGCTTGAAGGATGCGAGAAACTCACGGAATGCAATTAGACAACATCGGGTGCTTGTGTGGATGACGCGAGTGAGATATAGGTCATCAGTATTGTTCCATTCACATCCCATGAGTAGTGAAAAGAGACTACCACCTGTAGGAGTGGGGTCCAACACTCTATGTAATGTAGATCTCACACAAAGCTGTCTTAGGGCCCAGTTGCACTTGCTGCAGGTCTCCACATGTGCCACATTCACCACCACGTATTCTAATCCTGCCACATCGGTCATGATATGATATGATATAAGTCATTTATAACGTGCCTGTACACAAATGTTTCTAGGTGCGACAAGACAAGGGAGGGAAGACAGAGGGAGGACAATACAAATGATTTTACTAGGCCTTGTGACATTCAGATCATGCAAGTGCAACAGCGCCTAAGTGCAAGGGAGAGGGGGAAGTGTCGGGGGAGGTGGGAGAGGGAGGGAGAGGAAAGGGAATTGCGATCAGGACTGTAATGCTCTGAGTAAGTTCATCCAGGGCCGTGGGTAATAATAAATAGCGCTCATATATCTGAGGGTTCGTAGCACTATATAAATGTGAAATTATTATTATTATTATTATTATTATTATTATTATTGTTATTATTATTATTATTATTATTATTATTATTATTATGGGGCTATAGAGGTTACAGGTAGAGCCCCTAAGTGTGCAGTAGCCCAAAGGCAGTGTAGGGGAGACTGATCATGCAGGGGCCTGGTAACCATTATGCTCAGAGAGTAGCCAGGCAATCAGTCAGTGCAGCAAACAGCTAAGTCAACAGGGTAGGGAGAGAGAGAAAGCAGAGGAGAATAGGAAGGGCTTGAGTTGCGTTCGTAACTTCAGGGGTTCTGGCTCAAGTTTCAGAGGGGCAGGAAGGCCATTCCAGAGGGAGGCACCCACTCTCTGCCTAGCGAAGCGTCTGACCCACAGAGAGTTGGAGGTAGTTGAGCGAAGGGCTTGAGAAGGGAGGTATTTTGGAAAAGGGAGTTGGATGTAGTGAGGGTCCCGGCCCCAGACAGCCTTGTGGATGATGCAGAGGGTTGTGCACTTGATCCCTGCAGCCATGGGGAGCCAGTGGAGAGATTTCAGCGCTGGAGAGATATGGTCCCTGGGCTTGAGGCCAAGGACAACTCTTGCAGTCCTGTTCTGGATTTGTTGCAGAGAGTAGAGGAAGGGAGATTGAGAAAGAGGCTGTTGCAGTAGTCCAGTGAGAACCAGGTCTCTGGAGACAGTGAGCTTCTGGGTGAAGCGAGAAAAGGAAGAATGCTGCTGAGGAGGTGCAGCTGGTAGTGGGACCTCTTAGCGAGTTCCGAGATGTGAGGAGAAAAGGAGAGAGTGGCGTTGAAGATGACACCAAGGTTTTCTGCCTCACAGGAAGACAAAGGAAGAGGGCCCAAGGAGGGCGGCCAGAGTGAGAGGGGGTAAGTGGGAGCAGGGGTCCCAATAAGAAGGATCTCTGTCTTACTGGCATTAAGGCAGAGATCGTTGGAGGTGCAAAAGTGAAGAGGAGGCTGAGGGGAGCCTGAAAGAGAGCTGGGTATCATCCGCGTAACATTGAAAGGTAGAAGAAAAAGTAGAGATTTAGATGGGCCAAAGGGGCTAAGTAGATGTTAAAGGGCCAGGAAGAGGGTTAGAGCCCAGGGGGACACCACAAGTGGAAAGGGAGGTGGTAGAGAGAAAGGGCCCAAGTTGTACCTGGGAGGGCCGGTCCGAGAGGAAGGAGGTCAACCACTCCAAGGCCTGATCTGTGATGCCCAGTTTCTCATGGAGTCGATTGATCAGAATGGCATGACTGGCCATGTCAATGGCAGAGGAAAGGTCAAGGAAGATGAGCACAGAAGGAAGGCTTGAGTCAAGATTAGAGAGAAGATCTTCACAGGTGTTTGGGAGAGCAGTTTCCATGCCTATGGCTGCTCTGAAGCCTGACTGATGGTTATGAAGACAACCAACAAATTCAGTGAGGAGAGTAAGCTGGGAGATGGCCAGTTTTTCCATGAGGTTTCCCTGGAAAGGAGTGATAGAGATCGGGCAATAGTTTGGCAGGCAGGTAGTATTGGCAGAAGACTTTTTAGGGATGGGGTGCACAAGAGAGTGCTTGAGGAGAGAGGAGAAAGATCCATGGGTGAAAGAGTGATGGATGAAATCAGCCAAGGGTGGAGCGAGGGTGTCAGTGTGGTCCTTGATAGTTATAGTGGAGCAGGGGAGCACCTGTTTGGATGACACTTTCATAGATCAGAATTGTCTAGAAACCTTGTCAGGTGTTGTCAGGGAGAAACAGGAGAAAGGTGGATGAGAAGAAGAGGGGGCCAGGAGAGGTGGAGGGAGAGAAAGAGGAAATTGAGGACAGGAAGTCCTGAGTTTTAGTGGTGAAGTGAGCAACCAGAGACATAGAGAGAGCCTGGGAGGGAACAGGAGAGGTGGAGGCTGCAGCAGGATTGGCCAGTTCCTTGCACATTTTAAAGAGTTTGGCCGTGTTGTTAGAGGCTGCAGAGATGCAGGCTTGGCTGTGGACTCTCTTCCTGGACAGGACAGAGAGTCTGTATTGACTTTGGAGCAGGCGGCAGGCCAGTTTGTTAGAATATGTTCTTGAAACCCTCCACTACCTCTCAGACACGCTTCATGGGCCCGAATGACCAATAAGGTAGGTTGCAGTGCTGTGATTTGTCTGAGGGACAGAGTTTCAGGTGAGAGGAAAGCAGAAAGTGGTCAGTCCAAGAGAGAGGAGTGGTGAGGGGGTTAGAGAGGCAGATGTCTGAGGAGATGAGAACATCCAAGGTGTGCCCGGTAGAGTGTATCAGACCAGAGGGTAGAATGGAGAGAGATGTTGAGGTCTCAGAGGAGGATACTTTGAGTGGTAGAGGTAAAGAGAGAAGGGGAGAGGTCATCCCTCTCTTAGACGAATAGGGCAACCTGGCCAGGTGGCCACAGTTAGAGAGAGGCCGGGAGAGATAGAGAGCCTGCAGACCAGGCATTCAAAGAAGGAGTAGGCCTGCATAGGAATAGCAATTGATGCTCCAATTCTTTATCAGACTATTAGGGTGAAGAGGTAGCAGGTGGTATAAGCATGTAAGTGGAAGGGATATATGGAATGATGGCCAGACCACACCCTTGGCAGTAGCTAGTGATATGAGTCAGACACAGTTGCTGAGTAGGTGTTTTCTACATGAGAGAACACTTTAGATGTTACACATGTATGTAACTCAGCCTCTTCCAGGGCCAGCAAGGGGAGTAGACATTGGAATTATCTTGGTGCCTACTATTCCCTGCGGTCAAATCAGGGGAAATAGCTTCAGGTGCATGGCTGTTACGCTCAACTGGTATCCACGCGGGCGCCACACGATACTGGATGGAGGTCTATGCGCTATCTTGGACCCCTCTCTGCTTGGTTATGTACCAGACATTGGGTAGTGCCTATAACAGGAGAATGGAGGGTTAAGATACTGGTTCTGTGATGGGTGGACTCCCACCTCCCTCTGGTCCAAATCCCCTCTCTTGGGGTTATTGCTCACCATAGGTTTTTGTGCGTTGAACTCTCCGTCTTGCGTCTCTGTGCCGGGGCGCGTGGTTGGTGCGGGCATTCCATGGACCTAGTTGCTTCACTGGTCCATGTGCCCTTATGTCGGGTCTAGACTGGCTGTGACTCTGCTTGCTGTCTTCCAGGTGAGTTATAATGTCTTTTCCATCTTTATTCTTCCACTTTCTTTCCCTCCGTTTTCTCTGTCTTCTCGGCGTCTTGCTCCACTATGCTGTTCTCTAACAATGTCTCTTTTTTTGTTTTCACAGGGATGGTTGCGATCTCGGAGTTGCCGCGCCGACGGCGAAGTCCGCGGTGAGTTATTGATGCATGGAGCTCTGCACTGTTTATTGGTGTTAATTGCTAACCTGTGTTCTCTTCTCTTCTTTGTGCAGGTTGCGGTGAAACCCAGAGATGGGTGAGGTAAGAGAAGCGCAGGGTGCTGCGCAGGGTGCTGCCAGGACTCGCTGCTTGCCCAGGTAAGAATTGTTATTGAGGCTGTCCTTGTTTCTTTACCTTTGCAGGAAATGGGTGAGGTAAGCGAAGCGCAGGATGGATTCAAGGCTGGTTACTTCACAGGTAAGGGTTCTTGCTTGCTAATGCTATTCTTGTTCTTCCAGGTCATTAATGGAATCCGGATCTAGGGCTTCAGGATCGGGCCGCCGAAGAAGCAGATGAGCAGAAGCTGGACACGGTGAGCGTTACGCTGCAGGAGTGGAGAATAACTCGAAGAGTGTTCTGCTGTTTGGGTGTGGTTTAAATAGCCCAGGTAAAGTAGTTCCAGGCAAAGTAGTTCCAGACCCAGCCGCACCCAAAATACTAGACCCCATGGCTTGGTTCTAAAGAACTGAGCTGTGTAATAGGCCTCCATGTTGGATTAAGGTCCAAAACTGGTATTGCTTTATTCCTGATAATGAGTCTGGCGCCAAAGGTACTGCCAGGACTGACTCCATGTATGTTTCTGATGGAGTTTTAAGGCCGTTGGGGCCAATGTGAAGGGCTTTAGACCCACTGCTGCCAGGGGGCTGTTATACCTGAGGGGGTCAGGGGCATGGATCGTGACAATGACTCTGCAGAACAGTTTTCATTGGCTCCACATGTTATGCTCTCATCCCATGCCCTGGGATATCTCCCTTGCCCTCAGTGGCCAACTGCACTTGGAAAGTGCTGTTAGTGTGGGATTTCCATGCATGGCTCTCAAACATTGGTCCTGTGTCACTTGCTGTATTGGGGGTTCATGATGGTTGAGTATGGATATATGAGGCTATGATGTGTAGCATTAGGCAGGCTAGTAGTTGGTCTCCAGTCTTCAAGTAAGTGACTTGGCTTCGGCATATGTCTTGGTGAAGACTCTTAAAGAGATGACTTAAAATGTCAATAGCCCTCATTGTAAGTTTTCCGGTCCAGAGAAAAGTTTCAGTAACAACGGTTACCGGCAACTTTTCCAGATCAGCAAACTACAAGTCTGTCGGTAGGGGGAGGGAAATACCGGCAGGCCTGACCTGCTGGTAGTTCAAGCTCTACCAGCAGATTTTTCACTGGAGCACTGACACTGTTACTAACCGGACCGGTGCTTCAGTGTTTCCATTCCCATGGAGTCCTATCTCCTATTGGACTCCCTGGGAATGGGAACTTACCATTCTGCTGCCACCCATAATATCCGGGTATTACTGGGATATCGGGCGGCAGAAACGGTAAGCTGAGTCTGCCGGTAATCCGCCTGTAGAACCAGTGGGTTAAGGGCAAACACATAATGAGGACCAATGACTCTCTTGATGGGGCGAGTGGGCCCTCTGGTAGGGCCCTCTGGTAGTCCTTCATCTCTCTTGTTGTGGAGGACGATGAGTGGTGTCATAAGCTTTGTCTTCCATAGGTATCATCTGTTAATTATGAGAAGAAGAAGACTTTTCTGTTAAATGTCTTCATGCCTCTTGCCTATGTGTAGGTAGCTACCAACAAATGTAGGAGAGTGTCAGGATATGTATGGTATGTAGTTGCCTAAACACGTGTTTGCTTGTGAAATTACCTACCTCGATTCATTCATTTAGTCTATTTTTTCTCATGTGCCTTGATAACCAACTGACCTCCAAGATACCTACATTATACGATAATTCAGGCATATGCTTGGAACAGGTAGTGCATTTTGGGTGTGCATCACACACCAGCTGTATATTGAAGATGGTCTTGCCTTTTCTCTTCTACTGGCAGACGATTGTTTTTTGATAGACAAGCGTGTGCTGTAAATGGACCATTGATCTTGCGGAACTTGGTAATGTCACAGAGGACCTGATTTTCAGATTGGAGGACCTCCAGGGAATGTGGAAATCCAAAATATTGTGCAATAAGTGATTTTATCGACTCCCAGACGTTTCTGATGTAGAGTTAGGGTACGCCCAAGGCGTTTCCTATGACTCATTCCCGTGAGCGTGTTACATAGCATTGTATGCAGAGTTACATATTTCAATGTGATGTTGTTATCCATTATGTAAAGGAGGTTTTGCAGAAGGTTCTTATTGATCTGGTATCTCAGCATGCCTTTTCGCCAGTGGAGCATGTAAATGTTTTGTGCATGCTCAATATTGTTTTGCGTGTTTGCCTCCATTGATGCAAACATTGACCATGAGTGGCTGGGTAAACTGAAACATCAGTTACATCAGTCCCATCTACTAAATCTGAATGTGTTTTCATATAGGTAGCATGAGGGTGTTAGCTACACAGTGGCTGGGAGCCTTGTTATGTTGGTCATATTTGTACAGTGATTTGGTGGGCAGAAATTGCTATGAGGGAAGGGTATGGCACACTGCATGTCAGGTCAGGGGAACTGCAGAAGCCTTAAGGGCAATGGTGTGCATTGTCTATGGAAATCAGGTGGTCAACACAAGGGCAATATTACTGTTTGATGTCCCTCCTGTGTCTCATTTGATATCAATGCTTTTTTGTGCGTTGTGCCATTTCACTTGTGTTAATCTGAGATGGCCATTGTTTTCGTGACATGTCAATGAATATCCTTGCATTGCTGAAATAATGCTGCCACATGTTGCCCTTTGCGAGAAAGATTCCGTTATGTTAATTTCTTGTTTGTTCTGTTCATTGAGTTAGTCCAATGGTTGCCTTTGCAGGTTAGGTATCAGGTCGTGTGGGTATGCATTCAGCAAATGTGCTCTGAGCATGATTACAGTTTGGAGCTTGGTACTTAGTGCACCAAGCAACGTTCCTGTTTTCCACTTCCAAGGCCAGTTGCTTTTGATCAGTTGGTATAGTTGCTTACATTGATGAGGTGCTAATACACAGACTCTGGGCCTGTAGGCTTTTTTGTTTAATGACGCCATATTTACTCCACTTAAGGGTCTCATTACCGGTCTGGTGTTATTTGTAAGAGATGTGGTATTTTAAATACATCATATGGTGGTCAGTCAAAATGTCGAAAAAAAAGTCGAATGACAAAAATGTTGAAAAAAAAATGTTGAAAAAAAAAAAGTCGAATTTATTATTTTTTTATTTATGTTTTTTTTTTTGGGTTCGGTGAGTAAAGAAAAGGGGTAAAATAAAAAACATGAAAAAGGGAGGTTGGGGGGAACCCCCCATTTCGAAAAAAAATGTATTGAAAAAGAAATTCTACTTTTTTTTTTTTCGACATTTTATTTTCGACATTTTGACTTTCGACATTTTTGTTTTCAACCAAATCACTATAAACCACATCATATATTTACAATATTACCTAATTATGAGTTGGAATCACATGGGATATGTACAGCGTTGGGTACATACAAAGTATTGTAAAAAACCATCATTAACACCAAACTTGAACTAAAATAAAACCACATTAAAATCAACAACCCTGAAACTTGAACTCAATCTTTTCTTTTTGGATTGGTGATAACGTGAAAATGGGTTGATGTGTTGCTAATGTGTTTTTGTTTTGTTTGTATATGACTGGTGTACGTGTGCTTGCAGATTTTTACAGCAGATTTGTTACATTTCATTGTCACATTTTTACTGCATTATGCAAGGGGACATCTTCTGCTGCCACAGATTACCCTTCAAACACACCTCTGCTAATTCCATATCCCCTTTCCCTAACAAACAATATATTTTTTTATTAGATAAACATATAGCAACCAAGGCTTTGTATAACACATTACATACATCGTAAAAAACAAGTAGAAACAATCAAGTTAAAATCCTCTAAAAAGCGACATTGCTTATTCCAGGCATTTAAAAATATCAACAATATGAAAATAAAAAGGAACAATAAAATACATTAAATTGATATTGTTACCCTTCATAAAATGCATCCATAACTCCAAGCTTTCATTCATTATGACATCACTGTTATATGATTTAAAATATTTTGTACGTAGGTCTGTTAAACTTTCACATTCCATATTCACATGTTGTGCAGTTTCAGTGACCAAATTGCCACGTAGACGACAATAACTATGATTGTACAATGTAAGAGACTTTCTCGCTTTCGATGACAATACTTCAGACGCATTAAATTTAATTAAAAGATATGTGCGAAAGGTGCGAGGACTAGGATAGGCAGTAATATAAATAGGAGGTGAAGCTCTGGACATAATTTCATGGCAATAACTGCTGTTAGTGGACTTAACTCCTATATGTGCCAGATTCTTCTCATAGTCAACAATGCGCAGATATTTCTTTAACCACTGTTTCATTTAATTAAACGAATGGTTCTCATTACACTCCTGTGTCCATTTTTTATGGGTGCGCAATAATATGCCAAATATATTATCAGGTATTTTGTAAACTATAGAGAGAATGGCGTTCATATAGGGGACAATAATAGTATCCGTTTGTAATTTTAATAGTTTCTCAACTAACAATACACACTGAGTTGCGTATGTGCTCTCTATTCCTTTAATGTTAAACTCTAGGTATATATATTCAATACGTACGCATTGTGGGAGATGCAACAATCGCCTCAACAGTTTTGCTTCAAATACTGTAAGGTGCTTATCCTATTTCGTGCCCCATACAGCAACTGCATATCATAGCAAGGCCTTAATCTTTCGCATTGTAAATCGTCATGACGCATGAGGCTGAATAACCGTAATTTCTGCCTATAAAAATACTCAATGCGTTCACAGCTCTATTGCACCTATCTTTGAAATCAGACCAATGAAATTCCCACTTCAACTTCTCATCTACAGTAAGGCCTAAGTACTTATATGAAGTGACCTGCTCTAAGTTTACATTAGCTAAGGTCCATCTGTATTTCTTGGGACGATATTTACTTGTGAAGACCATCATTTTACTCTTGGAAGAATTAATCGTCAACCCACTCACTTTCTCATATATGACTAAAGAATTCAACATTAATTGGAGTCCCGCAGGTGTATAGTCAACAAGTAAAAGATCATCTGCGTATGCATGCCATACCAAAGTGGTATTATTTATTTTTAATTGGGTTGGCTAATGAAATATTAAATGCGGCGTGCATGTCCGCAAGGTATAAATTAAATTATAGAGCCACAATCATGCATCTAATTTCTGCCCCAATCGATTTCTCAAAACAGTATCAAAAGCAGCGGAAAAACCCTATTTAATTATGGGGAAGGATCTTATTATCAGCAACCCAAGCGTCCAACTCATGAAGTAATACTTTCATGAATATTTTAGATGTAGAGTCCAGCATGGCCAACAAACGATAATTTTTAGGATCGTCCCATCTCCCTTTCTTATATACAGTTAGTATATTGCTGGACTTCCACGATGAAGGGATGACATCCAGTTTACCAATTTGAGTAAACAATAAATGGAGTGCTGCACCCCATAATTGGGGATCTTTTTTGATTACTAAATTGCATACCTGGTCGGGTCCAGTGGCACACAATGACTTCAAGTGTTCAATGATAGTTATTATGTCAAGTACAGAGGAATTACATTCCCATATTACTTGTAGAGTTGGAAAGACCGGGTCAATAGAATCAATACTACCAAGTGTCAGGTGATGTGATTCTCCAAGCTATTTGTATTTTAGAACAACAGGTTACAGTTACATTTGTACAGAAGATCTAGTTAATTAAAGTAGATAGCAGTGCAAAAAAGGCAAAGAGGTTTTGGTCAAGTAGTAAGGCGACAAAAGTCCAGTCTGGTGGCATGTAAAGGCATTTAGTCAAGCGTGGCGGATAGCCAGAGCTTAGCTTTTTGTTTGAATAGAGTTGGAGAAGGTAAGGATCTGATGTTGAGTGGCAGTGAGTTCCAGAGTTTAGCGGCTAGATCTGGGAAGCTTACACCTCCGGCTTTCTGAAGTTTGTATCTGGAGATGGTCAGGCAGTGTGCTTGGGCGGATCTAAGTGACCGCGAGAGTATGTACTGAGAGAACCGAGAGGCTAAGTAGATGGGGGTCCTGGCCCTCACACATTTGTGTGTGAGAGCCAGGGATTTCGGTGATATCCTTTGGGCCACTGAAAGCTAATGTAGACTCTTCCTTGTTTCAGAGATGTGTGCAGATCTGGGAATTTTAAGGGCCACTCTAATAGCATTATTTTGAATGACCTTTTGAGTTTGTTGAGGTTGCGTTGGTTAGTTCCTTGATAAAGTACATTGCAGTAATCGAGTTTGGACATAACCAGTGTCCTGGCTAGAGTAATGCAATTCTGTGAGGAAATGAATGGGTGGCAGGCTGTGATAAGCTTACATGTTTAAGCAGAGGCAGCGACAACCGCATTAGTTTGTCTGTTAAGTGAAAGTGTAGAATCGAGATAGATTTCCAGAGTTTTAGTATCTTTGGACACTTTGATGGAGTTGCCATCAATATTGAAGGTGCTAAAAGATGGGTCAAGCTTGTTGAGTCTCTGTTGGGTGCCCAGGATGAGAAGCTCTGTCTTGTCATCGTTAAGACAGAGCTTGTTTTGGGCCATCCAGGCTTGGATGACTTGGTAGATGTCATTCAAAGCTTTGGAATCGGCCATGTAGTCACCCGTGATGGGAATGAGTATCTGGGTGTCATCAGCGTAGTTGGTGTAGGTGACACACATATAATCAAGCACATCGAACAAAGGTTTGGTAAATACATTGTAGAGTGTAGGTGATACACAAGACCCTTGTGGCACTCCACAGGGGACCGGGGTTGGAAATACAGATGAGGTAGGTGAAAATACTCTCATGTGTCTGTTGTCCAGGAAAGAGCTGATCCAATTAGTGGCTTTTTCAGAGAAGTGGGCAGCTGATTTCAATTGACGGCAGAGGATTTGGTGATTGACCAAATTGAAAGCTGCTGAGAGGTCAAGTAATAGTAGGAGGGCCAGTTTTCCATTGTCTTTTAAGTACTCAGTTTGAGTTTTGAGATCTAATAGGGCTGTTTCTGTCCCGTGCTTCGGTCTAAAGCCAGATTGTCTTGTACCAAGTAAATTGTTAGTTTCCAGATACTTCTGGATCTGTAAATAAGCTGCTCTGTCTAGTATTTTTAGAAGGAACGGGACCGTGGTGATGGGTCTGTAGTTGGAGGGTATCGAAGGGTCCAGAGTAGGTTTTTTCAGCAGGGGGATGACCCAAGAGTCCTTGAGATTGTCAGGGACGATGCCAGAGTGAAATGAAGAGTTGATAAAGGAGGTGATGAACGTGGCAAGGTCGTGTGCCGATTCCTTAATGATGGGTGCAGGGCAGGAATCACCTTGACAGTTGGAAGGTTTAAGCATGGTAATGATTTTCTCAACCTCTAGGATGGTGAAAGGTACAAAGCTGAATGAGGTATGAGTAAAGGAGGGAGTGGCCGTCTTAGATGCCTGGAGTTTGGTTTGGGAAGAGGTAAGAAGGCAGTTTTGTTTGGCATTAATTTTAGATTGTAAAGTGGTTATTTTAGTGAGGAGGGCATTTTGAATATTGTTGCACCATGTACTGTCTTTGCTACATGTGTCTAGGATGGGCGAGGGGGATTCTAGTTCTTTAAGAATTTTGAATAGCTCCTTCGTGTTGGATTCTGCTTGCGAGATGCGTAGGTTGTATGTCTCTTTTTTAGCTTGTACAATCGCTTCCTCGTAATTAAGGGAAACAATGAAGAGGTTGTCTTTATTAGTCACGCATGGGAGACTTTTCCATAGAGCTTCAGTCTTGTCTTGCGTTTTTCTTTGCGTAATGCTGTCAATTGTGGTTTAAACCATGAATTCAAGTGAGCTCGTTGTTTAGAATTCCGTAGTTTGAGGGGTGCTATGATGTTGATGGCTTTGAGCAAGGTTTGATTAAAGGTGTCCACTAGGATTGTAGGGTCGTTGTATTGTGAGGTACAATTGTTGAGAATAGGTAAGATGAGGGGGAGTAATTTGTCCCTAGTGATGTCCTTTTTGTTTGTTGTAGGAATGGGGGGTGCTATGTTGGGTTTAGGGCATGGGCTGTTAGCCGGTATGTGAAAGATGATGATGTGGTGGTCGGACCATGCGCATGCAGAATTGGAGCTTATCGACGTGTTGCAGTTTAAATCTGCAATCCAATCAAGCGTTCTGCCCTTGTTGTGAGTTGGTTCAAGAATGCGATGCGAGAAACCTAAGTTTGAAATGTTGCTAGCAACCTCAGTGGCCTGGAGATCCATGGGGTCTGATAGGCCAAGATTAAGGTCGCCCAGTAGCAGCACTTGGGAATTGGGTTTGGTGTTGTCATTAAGGATGGATATAATGTCCTCTGAGAAGGAAGTGAGGGGTCCTGTTATAATGTCCTAGTTCATTAATACAGTTAATTGTCAGATCACGTTTTTTGTCATTACTAATAAGATTCCAAATTCCATTACTATCGCCAGTGACAGCCGTCCTGCTATTTGCTGCCATAGCTGCAGCTTGTGTGCTTTTTTTATGGTTCTGTAGCCATTATTTGTAGTTACTTTTTATTATCTTAACCTGCATAGTAACAGATCGGACAGGAATCATATTATAGTTTTGATGAATTATTCTTCGAATCTCTTTCCGGAGATTACGCTTTGCTTTCTGAATCGATTTATCGTTCCCGGACCATGTGGGTAAACGACAATTGACTCTTTCACCAACTGATTTATACTACCTATGGGAAACTTCCTTACTTTGAATATCTGACATAATGGTAGAAAAGTTAGTAATCATTAGTTCATTTGAATTGGGCCCATCAATACCAGATTGGATAAATTCAGGAAGTAGTACAACGGCAACGCAATGTGCTTCATGAATATTATGTTTATGTCTCAGTATTCGGTTTTGAGCACCACTCTTGTGTGCTATACTTTCCTCAACTTGTTAGGTATTGTTTTCTTAACATGTGTTGATTATTTGGAGAACATTCTGAGTGTGCACTTTCTGTGTAAAATTTCTTGGTGTTTGTGTGTAATATTTTGAGAATCTTCTGATTTCATGTAATTCATTTAACATACTTTGAAACGATTTTCTCTCGAGGTTACGTAGATAGAGAAACATATGCAGTGATGTTCTCTGTGCTAGAGCTTGTGATTTGTGCAATTCATGATTGAAGATTACAATGGAGTTGGAGAAAGGCCTGTAATGTGAGATGGCCCTCTAAGATTTAGTAAACGTGCTGGTTTGATATTGGTACTGAAACTTGTGGCTTAATTTCAAGAGCAACAGAGAGACTTCAATTGAAAATGTTGTTACTGTTAACCTCTATGTTTATGATGGTAACTTGCTGAAAAATGGCAGCGAGCATGTGGGGCTTTCAGTAGATCATTTGAGTGTGTGTAGATGTATTATTTCTCCATTCTGCCAGGCCCATATCTGGTACATCATGCATTAGACTGCCACATCATTGCCTTCTTCATTCAGGGGGGTTGACTCGCCAACACAATATGTTTTGTCTTTATGTGTAAAAGTATGCATTGTATGATGTTTTGCCTTTTGTTGTTTTTTGGTTAGTACTGTGGATGTCTGAGTTGTGTAACTGTGTTTTGTAGTACCGTAAGGGGGAACAGTGTGTTTTTTAGTGATGATCGGAATTGTGGTTGTTTTACAGATGTTGCTGTTGATCGTACTGCATATGTTTGTACAGTCTGATGTTTGGAGGGTGTGATAATTGTACATATGGATGTGTAGTGGGTGTGTTGTTGGGCCTGTCCTTTCCCAAGAAAACTTTGAGTACAGATATTCCTGGATGACACAAGTTGGGGGCATTGGGCCTCATTACAGGTTTGGCGGTAGCCACCAAACTTGCAAATGTATGCGGCGCCCGTGAATGGGCAATTACTGGGTCATTACGGCACTGCTGGACCCGGTAATTGCCCATTTCTGAGCGCCGGAATGAAATGCTCCCCATGGGGCTCAATGGGAATGGGGAGGACGGATGCACCGGCACCATTCTGGATCCGACATGCTCTGCTCGTGGGTGCCGGTATGCCTGCCAGGCCAGTCCTGGCCGGTGGGAAGGCACCCGCGAGCAGAACTTGTAGTTTGCTGGTCCGGTAACAATGGTACCGGCAAGTTTACCGGTACCATTGTTACCGGACTGGCAAACTAATAATGAGGCACATTGTATTTTGTGTTCCTATGTTAAGTATGTATCTGTTTGTGAGAGTGTGTGTTGGTGTGTTTGTATTAAAAAATACACTGAACAAATGAAACAGTGTCCTTAATTGTAGCATGCTGACTCATTAGAACCTCCCGTCATTTCTTTTTGTTTTTATTGCACGCTCTGAGGTGCATGTGAAGGTGGACCTAGAAAAATGTATTTTTACATTTGTATGTGTTTTACCAGTTTTGAGATATACATTTCATGTGTGTTTCTAAATGACAAAGTAGTAATTTGGGTATAATGGGTGAGAGAGTGAGTCTGAGAAAGAAAGAGAGAGCAAGAGAGAGAAGTGAGTGAGTTTGTTAAAAGCAAAAATTATTTTGGTGTATTTTTTAATCTACTCTGTAACTCTGACTTTTGCATGCCCCATCTGCAATGCATCTGCATGAAAGCCAAAATGTACTCTCAAGCACAGGGATAATGATGTACATCTTCATCCCCTCCTTCTCAACTTTATTCTACCACCAAGGTAACCCTCCCACAATCCAGGTTGCTTCTCAACAAATACATTATCTTAAAACAATGCAAACTGTCCCAAGCTGACCCTTACACATCCGTAGCCACTTCTAGTGTAAGACGTCAGAGCACTATGGTTGATGGGAAGCACAGGAACAGCCAATGAACTGCAATCACACAGGTGGGCCAAGAAAACACAATCGTGAAAGACATTTGTGAGCTGAGTATGAGCTGAGGAGACAAGGTCTGGCAGTGACCGGGGTAAAAGCTAAGCCAGGGGAATCACAATGCCTGCGTGGTGAGCCTGCACATTTAAAAGGGCAGGCACTTTGCCAACCCCCACAAGACGGAAAGACAAGTAGCAAATATTCCCACCCAAACGGACAGCGGCAATGGTGCAAGGGGGGGTAAAGAGCCCTTTAGGGATGGGCAGGGGAAGTAGTGGAGGCAAAAAAAGAGTTAACAGCTGAACGTTGTGAAAATACAACGGAATTGTGAAGCAGATAATTGGAAAGTATGAGTCTTTCAATGGCAGTGAGGAAGATGGACAGCTAAGCATGGAGGCCTGATTAAATACGGAAAGAAAGCAGCAGAGAAAGGTTATTATGAGAGGGACATTACTTTAAATGAGGTCCAGCCTGTCGTTTATATATCAGACATTTTATCTAGCACCCATTGGCAGAGGTTTGGGTTTCACATGGATATGAAAGCCGAGTCCCTTAACTCTAGTCAGCTGAATGCTTCTAAAAGCAGCAGCCAATGGCACGTTTTATCGATCATGGGACCCGGAATGCTGCCTTCTACATCCCTGCAGCATCCGACGAGGCCATACCAAGATGGTCGCCGTACTTCCTTCTGCGTTTCTGCACCGTCCTCGGTGCTTGGAGGCACGTCCCCCTCTACTGCCTCCTGATTGGCCCCTGCCCTCCTCAAATGCAGGGACCCGACCTAGCCGTGAGGCGAAGCCGGGTCCGCGCATTTAAGGGCAGCGCTTAAGGGCTCCTTCCTGTCTTTTCCCTGTGCCCTCCACCTGGAAGGATGGCCCCCTCGACCACCATGGGACCCGGAATGCTGCCTTCTACATCCCTGCAGCATCCGACGAGGCCATACCAAGATGGCCGCCGTACTTCCTTCTGCGTTTCTGCACCGTCCTCGGTGCTTGGAGGCACGTCCCCCTCTACTGCCTCCTGATTGGCCCCTGCCCTCCTCAAATGCAGAGACCCGACCTAGCCGTGAGGCGAAGCCGGGTCCGCGCATTTAAGGGCAGCGCTTAAGGGCTCCTTCCTGTCTTTTCCCTGTGCCCTCCACCTGGAAGGATGGCCCCCTCGACCACCATGGGACCCGGAATGCTGCCTTCTACATCCCTGCAGCATCCGACGAGGCCATACCAAGATGGCCGCCGTACTTCCTTCTGCGTTTCTGCACCGTCCTCGGTGCTTGGAGGCACGTCCCCCTCTACTGCCTCCTGATTGGCCCCTGCCCTCCTCAAATGCAGAGACCCGACCTAGCCGTGAGACGAAGCCGGGTCCGCGCATTTAAGGGCAGCGCTTAAGGGCTCCTTCCTGTCTTTTCCCTGTGCCCTCCACCTGGAAGGATGGCCCCCTCGACCACCATGGGACCCGGAATGCTGCCTTCTACATCCCTGCAGCATCCGACGAGGCCATACCAAGATGGCCGCCGTACTTCCTTCTGCGTTTCTGCACCGTCCTCGGTGTTTGGAGGCACGTCCCCCTCTACTGCCTCCTGATTGGCCCCTGCCCTCCTCAAATGCAGAGACCCGACCTAGCCGTGAGGCGAAGCAGGGTCCGCGCATTTAAGGGCAGGGCCTAAGGGCTCCTTCCTGTCTTTTCCCTGTGCCCTCCACCTGGAAGGATGGCCCCCTCGACCACCATGGGACCCGGAATGCTGCCTTCTACATCCCTGCAGCATCCGGCGAGGCCATACCAAGATGGCCGCCGTACTTCCTTCTGCGTTTCTGCACCGTCCTCGGTGCTTGGAGGCACGTCCCCCTCTACTGCCTCCTGATTGGCCCCTGCCCTCCTCAAATGCAGAGACCCGACCTAGCCGTGAGGCGAAGCCGGGTCCGCGCATTTAAGGGCAGCGCTTAAGGGCTCCTTCCTGTCTTTTCCCTTTGCCCTCCACCTGGAAGGATGGCCCCCTCGACCACCATGGGACCCGGAATGCTGCCTTCTACATCCCTGCAGCATCCGACGAGGCCATACCAAGATGGCCGCCGTACTTCCTTCTGCGTTTCTGCACCGTCCTCGGTGCTTGGAGGCACGTCCCCCTCTACTGCCTCCTGATTGGCCCCTGCCCTCCTCAAATGCAGAGACCCGACCTAGCCATGAGGCGAAGCCGGGTCCGCGCATTTAAGGGCAGCGCCTAAGGGCTCCTTCCTGTCTTTTCCCTGTGCCCTCCACCTGGAAGGATGGCCCCCTCGACCACCATGGGACCCGGAATGCTGCCTTCTACATCCCTGCAGCATCCGACGAGGCCATACCAAGATGGCCGCCGTACTTCCTTCTGCGTTTCTGCACCGTCCTCGGTGCTTGGAGGCACGTCCCCCTCTACTGCCTCCTGATTGGCCCCTGCCCTCCTCAAATGCAGAGACCCGACCTAGCCGTGAGGCGAAGCCGGGTCTGTGCATTTAAGGGCAGCGCTTAAGGGCTCCTTCCTGTCTTTTCCCTGTGCCCTCCACCTGGAAGGATGGCCCCCTCGACCACCATGGGACCCGGAATGCTGCCTTCTACATCCCTGCAGCATCCGACGAGGCCATACCAAGATGGCCGCCGTACTTCCTTCTGCGTTTCTGCACCATCCTCGGTGCTTGGAGGCACGTCCCCCTCTACTGCCTCCTGATTGGCCCCTGCCCTCCTCAAATGCAGAGACCCGACCTAGCCGTGAGGCGAAGCCGGGTCCGCACATTTAAGGGCAGCGCTTAAGGGCTCCTTCCTGTCTTTTCCCTGTGCCCTCCACCTGGAAGGATGGCCCCCTCGACCACCGTGGGACCCGGAATGCTGCCTTCTACATCCCTGCAGCATCCGACGAGGCCATACCAAGATGTCCGCCGTACTTCCTTCTGCGTTTCTGCACCGTCCTCGGTGCTTGGAGGCACGTCCCCCTCTACTGCCTCCTGATTGGCCCCTGCCCTCCTCAAATGCAGAGACCCGACCTAGCCGTGAGGCGAATCCAGGTCCGCGCATTTAAGGGCAGCGCCTAAGGGCTCCTTCCTGTCTTTTCCCTGTGCCCTCCACCTGGAAGGATGACCCCCTCGACCACCATGGGACCCGGAACGCTGCCTTCTACATCCCTGCAGCATCCGACGAGGCCATACCAAGATGGCCACCGTACTTCCTTCTGCGTTTCTGCACCGTCCTCGGTGCTTGGAGGCACGTCCCCCTCTACTGCCTCCTGATTGGCCCCTGCCCTCCTCAAATGCAGAGACCCGACCTAGCCGTGATCTTTGCAGCCGAAACGGTCCCACATGTTGGCCAGATTTGACAACCCAAGTGCAATAGTTTATCCTCACATATCACAGCCTTAGGCAGTCCTGTCTCGTAGGAGAACATCCAGTCTAGCAACCCTGGGGTCCACATGAAGCCAGCTAGGCTATCATTCCCTCACTTTCAGCGACTGCTTCGCCATGACCTCCATGGCAGACTCGTCTTGTTCAGCAGATGTGCGTGTTCCACGTTATATATCCACACACTGGCAATGATGCACCACCAAGGTCTGCTCCAACTACCACAATCCTCCCCCAACGGCAACTATAATGCATGTGCTCTAGATCCACCAGGCTTCCATGCATATGCTGAAGCTCAGAGCAACCTGACCATGAAAGACACAGGCAGCTGTTATAAAGCTGTAATGCAAGTAGCGCCATATTAAATATTAAATCCAATGGAGGTCACTTTTATTCCGTCCAATAAGAATGTTATTTGTCATTCTGAGTTCTGGGCGTCCACATTTACATACAAAAGGGGAAAAAAGGGTCCCGTGCCTGCTGGGCTTAGAGACCCAAGCTACTCCTCACTGATGAGCCCCAACAAGTGTGAAACATGTTTGGGGATGCTTGTGGTCTTGTGCAGAAGGGATGTGACCTAGCAGTTTGGGCTGGACTGCCCCTTTTGGGGTGGGACCAAGCCTGATTTGCATATGGTCTAGCCCCTTCTGTAATGGCTTGGCAGGCGAAGAACGATGGTCTGGAGGGTTGCCCCGAGCAATGCCAGTGGTTAAGATTCAGTCTAAACCTTCCAGCCATCACCTCTTTTTTTTGCTTTGTCACCCCGAGTGGGACGGGTATTCCCAGACATGGGTCCCGTGACTGCTGGGCCTAGAGACTCAAGCTACTCCTCACTGATGAGCCCCAACAAGGGTGAAACATGTTTGGGGATGCTTGTGGTCTCGTGCAGGAGGGATGTGACCTAGCAGTTTGGGCTGGACTGCCCCTTTTCGGGTGGGGCCAAGCCTGATTTGCATATTGTCTTTCCCCTTCTGTAATGGCTTGGCAGGCGAAGAACGATGGTCTGGAGGGTTGCCCCGAGCAATGCCAGTGGTGAAGATTCAGTCTAAACCTTCCAGCCATCACCTCTTTGTTTTTGCTGTGTATTTTTTCAGTCCAAAGTCATTTTTGCAGTACAAAATGAACTTTGCACTGACTTTGCCATGAACAAATACACTTTGCACAGTTCCATGAATCAGGGTTTATGTTGGCAGTACAAAGTGCCTTTGCACTGGGCAAAGTAACTTTGCACCAGGCCAAAGATTACATGAATCGGCCCACCCTTGTCTAATGAGGCTTTTTTAAAGGATGACTGGCCTGGGGCCTCCTTCACACATTCCTTTGTTCACCTGCATTTTTTGACTTTTTATGGAAATAATAAGATTTTTTGGCATATTTTTACATTGGTGAGTGAGTGATATTTTAGCAACTGTTCAGGTGTATATTGTTCTTAAAAGATACCATGGAGGGAGCTGGATATTTGGTGCTATATTACATTGTGTCAGGGCATGTTCCTAAGGTGAATATATACTGTTTGGAATTTGATGAGTGTATGGATTGTTCTGGAAAAGCATAGAAGTGAAAGACAAAGTTATGTGATTTGTCATATCAGGATTTATGGTACTGATAGAGAGCATACTAGCAAGTGAGCTTTTGATTGATTGCTTTTTCCTTAATATACCTGTTTGAAAACCGACATGTTTCATGGTGCGTAGACCTGACAGCAGATTTTTCCTCTGTTGCACCAACTGAATGCTATTTTTTGTTGTTGTTGTTGTAACCTGTGTTTGGGAAACTAGGATGTTTTTGTAATATATATATAATTTCATTTTTCTGATACTGCCCATGTTTTGTAAGTGGGCCTTTCAATTAATGTGTAAATGTCATGCAAGACTTTGATTTTGAGCAGTTGAGGGGTGTTGTATGGGTGCTCTGTTATTGTAAATTGGCTGTATATATTTTGTCTGATTTGAATTATTCCACGATTGCAGTGGGTTCACAGATAAAATGATGTTCTGGGAGTAGCGAGGTGGCTGTTTGAATACATTGTATATTCATCAGTAAGACATGTATGTATTTTTGCATATATTTTAGTGTTTATCCGTTTTGTGTTTTCAGTGCAATGTAAGTGTGTGAAACTTCTCTCTTGTTTTAAAAATGGATAACTACAGACTTTATATTTGTTGGCTAAATGTTACAATGGACTTGAGCATCAATTGTTATCACTAGATGGAATTGAACATTTGGGATATATTACTAGTTCATTTTGCCATGGCTAAGTGCAGCCTTGATGCAAGAGCTGAGGTAAAACACATTTGTGTATTTTTCTTTCCTAAAGGACATTAGATGAATAATGTCAAAGGAAGATTTGCTCTTGTGGTTTATATTATTTAATGTTAATTTGTGTGTCTCCCTTCTTTGACAACACATTTTGTTCAGCCACAGCAATGCTATTTATTCAACATGTGTTGTTGATTTAGAAATGTGGCCTTGGTTAAGGGTATGTCTGATTTGTATTAAAGTAAGTTCAACTTACTACATTCACAGTGTACCTGGGATGAGACCATGAATGCAGCAGGCTAATAACAGCCTGACAGGTTTGTGGTTACAGAGTTCTGTGATCAGTCTGAGATGCACACAAATGTGGATATAGAAGTCATACTAGTATTTCTACAGTTTGCTTGTTGTAGTTGTTTACCTAGTTAACTAAATGTTTTCCAAGTGTATCTCTTTATATACCCCCCACTAGTTTGATTAGTTGTTACTACCTGTAAATAAGAAAGCTGGGTCTGTTATTGGTTACTAATACAATTAATATTTACTACTAACATATTTACTTTTTTCTACAAACTCTACATGAATGTATCTTTTACTATGTACTTTTTCTCCTCTGCTGATGCTTCCCTTGACAAATAATGTTGTCAAAAATAATGTAATTATGCCATTTTGTGGTGATTTTCTTTTATCTTGCACATTAAATCAAGTGTGTGTTGTGTTTGATACACTGTTATTGTAAATTATAGATGAGTGGTGTAATGTGTAATAAAATATTATGTACAACTGTGATATATGACATTTAAAATTGCATGCTGGTAAATTATAATCTGATATAGGGTGTGGTTGTCATTTACTTATAGAGTGGATTTGGGCATGTAGGAAAGAGGGATGGAGTGTGGCTATGAGGAAATTGTAAATGGTTGCCTTTTCTCTGCTCATGATGCAATGTGTGCAATTGTGTATCACCACAGTTCCATAACGTGTCAGTGGCACGTCAGTGTGGAGGTGGCTTAGTAGCCTGGTTGAGTACCTTACAGGGCAAATATGTTTTTTACTGTCAATACATATATGCTAATAAATAAATATATTGTGACTGATTTGTTTCTTTGGGTTCTATTCTTAGATGCAGAATACTTCTAAATGAGCAGTGTTGTCATGCTTATATGCCATTTGAATTGTGACATGAATCATGTTAACAGAAGTTCGTATACCTGTATTGGTTGACTGCTAAAATGAAATGTTGCTATGTCCATTGCTTTGTACTAGGGCCTATGCATTCATTTGACTTTAAGTGTAGATGGCAAGATGTTCTTCGCAGAGTGTTTGATGGCTCAATGCAAGCTGTTGCGAGAATTCCCTATTACGTAACATCTGTAAGTTGTTAGCTTGAACTATCTGGCCTGAGAGCACAGATGAAAGTTTGTTCTGGGTACAGATTTTAAGGGGTCTCTATGAGATGTTATGTATCAGTGAGGATTGGCACATGTAACAAAGCAAAACCTATTACACAATTGTGTATTTGTATGGGAGGTGAACGAGTGATGTGGATGGCAACACAAATGCCTTGTTGTGGGTAACATGTGGGTTGTTCTGGTCTGTTTTGTGATACACTTTGGATGTGACTAACACACTTGTGAATGCAATTTTGTTAAGTGTGTGGGGGCATGAGATGTGGGTGAAAGCTTTGATTGGGTAAGGGGATTCCCTGTCACTAGCCAAAAAGTATACTTTTAACATGTGTCTGGGAGGTGGTGTGAGTGGTATGAACTAACCTTTTTTAGGTCAGCTGTTTATGATGCCTATGGTGGTGTAGACGTGTTTGTGTGTTATGCTGTTGGTGATAGATAGGGGTAGATAGATAGGGGTTTCCCACCATTGTTGCATGGTCCTTGAAGCATGTGTTGGACTTTCCAGATTGATTTCTGGCGTTGCACTCTTGCAGCTGGATCTTTGTGGAAGAAATCATTGGACAGAGAAAGGGAAACAGCAAGGTTTCATGTGTTATGGCAGGATCTTGGATGTACGATTGTGTGATTATGTGTCCGTGGTTGCTATGAAATGTAATTCCACACTAAAAGTTGGTGTAGTGGCTGTAAAGTCATGCCAGGCAGTTGGCAAATGAGGTTCATAGTACAATACGTTGGAGAGCGCAAAGATGTTCAAAGGGAGCATGCATTTGGGTATTCCGGTTCCTCTCAAATGGCATGGTTATGGCTGGGACATTTTTCTGAAAGGCAGTCGGTTGCTCTCAGTGCGTGCACTGCTGATGTCACTGGGGCCGATTCATGGAACAAACGTGCGCCGAAAATCTACGCGCAAGCAGGCGCAAGCGGAAAAAAAGAGGCGCACGCGCACGCGTGCGATTCATGGAAGTCCCTGCGCGTGTCTTCCTCGGGATGTGCGCCAAACCCGTGCATGGCGCACACGTCACTGCAACATCCCGAAAGACGTGAGCGACGCGCACAGTGAAAGCGCACAACCTCTGCGCATACACTAGAAAGTGGGCGGAACACGGGGCGTAACGCGCGGAATGGGGAACAACTCGCGAAAACAAGGGCGTAACTGGGGATGTACTGCAGGGAAGCAGACAGAACGCCCACACGCACCCGAACCACACGTATTCATGGAATCGAATAGGCCAAAGCTACGCACAGCGAAAGACACACACAAGCCCAAACACGTCCGCCACACGAAGGCAGGCGGTAGCGTCCCTGCGCATTACAAAAGTGGCAACATACAGCAATAGTGCCTGTGCGAGCGGGGCACGTGTATTTCGGGGTTGCGCGGGAAGTTACACACGCGATTGAGCGGGGTACGTGTATTCCGGGGGTGCGCGTGAACTTTCTCACGCGATCGGGTCTGGGGGAGCGGGCTACGTGTATTTCAGGGGTTTGCGTGAAGTTTCTCACGCGATCGGGCCTGGGGGAGTGTGCTACGTGTATTTCAGGGGTTCGCGTGAAGTTTCTCACGCGATCGGGCCTGGGGGAGCGGGCTACGTGTATTTCAGGGGTTCGCGTGAACTTTTTCACGCGATCGGGCCTGGGGGAGCGGGCTACGTGTATTTCAGGGGTTCGCGTGAAGTTTCTCACGCGATCGGGCCTGGGGGAGCGGGCTACGTGTATTTCAGGGGTTCGCGTGAAGTTTCTCACGCGATCGGGCCTGGGGGAGCGGGCTACGTGTATTTCAGGGGTTCGCGTGAAGTTTCTCACGCGATCGGGCCTGGGTGAGCGGGCTACGTGTATTTCAGGGGTTCGCGTGAAGTTTCTCACGCGATCGGGCCTGGGGGAGCGGGGTACCACTCACCGTCTGCCTTGCGTGTAGAAGAACGCGTAGCCAACACCCGCTGTGAAGTAATAGCGTGTGAACCCCAACGGATGGAAAACACACGCACCGCACGAAAAGCACGTACAGAACATAAAGGCACGCGGGATCTCCAAGTCCTGCCAGGGCAACGCCCATGCGCAAAACGTCACAGACGCGCTTACGCTGTAAGGGCCTTTGGTCCAGTGAAATCGCGTACGCGTGCAGACGCGCTTACGCGCTAAGGGCCTTTCCTCGATTTTCACGCTGACGTGCAGGATTTTCACGTGCCAAATCACTCCGTATCAAGCTGGCCACGCGAAAACACACGGAAGACCATGCTCCTGCCCAGAAGGCCGAATTACTGCCCCCCAGTGCCCCGAGCAGCCTCCCACGTGCCATCTGCTGCTGCCTGCCTGCCTGCCTGCCTGCTGCCACCGTGCCCTGCCATTTGGTGCCTGCACATCAGCCATCTGCAGGTGTCCAGTTGCTGTGTCCACCCCTGCTGGAACAGAAGACTCCCGACTCGGATAACATCGCTCCACAGCCCAGCCCCAGGACCCAGTTGCCCACCCACTCCTGCCCCTGGGGTTGCCATGTCGGGCACATCAACATCTGGCACCAGTGGCAACCCCCGGCCAGAGGGGCAGAGGGGCACCAGCTTCACTGCCACCGAAGTTGGTGTCCTGGTGGAGCAAGTCCTGGGGCAGTATGATGCCCTCTTCGGATCGTCCCGCGCCAACAGGGAAGGACGGGAGAGGATCTGGGCCGACTGTGTGGTTGCCATCAATGCGCAGGGGGTGGCAACCCGCACCATCCAGAAGGTCAAGAAGCGCTGGGAGGACTTGAGGTCCAGGACCCTCATGAAGGCCCGGCGCTAGGTGGAGGGGGGCCGGGGCCGCATGAGTTCCATCCAGTTGAGGGTCCTGGAACGCGCACACCCAGCGCTCCACGCCCAGGTCCTTGAGAGGGGGACCCGTCTGGAGTTGAGCGGTAAGTGGCCAAGCATTGCTGTGTGAGACAGGGCATGTTGCAGTGTGCTGGTTGTCTGATACTTGCCTGCATGTGTGACATAGGGCATGTACGCATGTATGTGTGCAGGGACATCATGGGAATGCATGTGCGACCTGTAATGTGTGAACCGCACGGTTGTTGCATGTGTTTGAATGCGACATGGGGAGCCCTGTGCAGATTGCACACATGAGAGCATGGCAGTCTCTGTTCCTGTACATGGGTGGGGGCGAGGGATGGGTGCTGATGCCAGATACATATGTGGTATCCATGTCTGTGTGCCTGACCTGCGTGCCTGTGACTTGTGAGTGCCATGGATGCATGACACATGTCTGTGACAATGTACAGATTCACTGATGCAGCCTAGTCATCCTTGTATGCACTGTGATTGGGGTGTACGGGGCCAGATGGATGTGACTGAGGTGAAGTGTGTGCATGTGATAGGCATGACCCATGATGCATGTGAGTCCCATTACATTGTATGATTCGAGAGTCCATTGGACATGCATTGAAATGTCCATGGCACGCACCATGACTGTCACTGTGTGTGTTTTGCCTGGACTGACACATGTGTTGTGGTGTGACATGATGGAAGTGTACTTTGACAGTGGCACTAATCTGCTATTGCTTCCTGTCTAGGGGACCATTGTACAGTACCCTGATGCTTGTGTTCTATGTCTCCCTCTATGCAGCGGCTAGTGAAGGAGAGGGCGGAGACGGCGCTGTGGAGCAAGGCGGCGGGGATGCCCCCACGGCTGCAGCGGAAGGGGTGGGTGAGCCCCCACAGGGGCCTGCTACGGCGGTAGACGGCGAGGAGCCATCCAGGTTGGTGGTTTCCACAGAGGAGGAGGAGGCCGCCACTGAGGCGCACATGGGGCCTGGTGGGGGCATCCCTGCTGGTGCAAGTGGTGCAGTCCAGGGGCAGGGGCAGGAGGCAGCACAGGTCACCGTGGAGGGGCCTGTGCATGTCGCTGTCCCTGAACCTGTGGGTGCACCACCTTGCACCAGCAGGGATGCCCCGTCCCAGGCCCGTCCGCAGGTAGAGGGGATGTCCATGTCATCTGACTCCCCTCCACCTGCGGACGAGGGGACCCCTGGCGGTGTGGAGAAGGTCCTGATTGGGGTCGCGATGCGCACGGCTGTGATTCGTGATGCCGTGCGTGCTTCCCAGGAGGAGCACGCACGTCATCACGAAGAGCACCGTGCCGATGTGGCCCAATTGGGATCGGCCATGTACGGGGGTTTCCTGCATGTGTCAGCCAATCTGGCGGCCCTCTCCTCCTCTGTGGAGACTATACGCCAGTCGTTCTCCTTGCCGTCTTCCGGCCCAGATGCCACCAGGGCCCCCTGTGGACCTGCCCCGACCAATGCAGCCAGCTCGGTGGGGATCCCATCCCTGCCACAGTCGGGAGTCAGAGGTCCAGCAGGGGTGGACAACACAGCAACTGGACCCCAGCAGATGGAGGATGTGACGACATCATTGGGCAGGGCACGTGCACGACGGCGTCGGTGGTTTCCATCATCCTGGATGCCGTCGTGCTGGCAGAGGCAGTGGCGTCGGAGGCAGCAGCAGGCTCGACGTGGGAGGCATCATGGCTCGGGGCCATCAAGATCAGAGGGGCAGGCATCGGCCGGAGGGCAGGAGAACCCTGGGATGGTAGTGTCTTCCGTGTGGGAGCAGTTGGTCCAGCGGATAGGTGCGGAGCGGCAGCGGGCGGAAGAGGAGCGGCTCACCATGGTCAGGGCGGAGTTCTCCATGCGTCGGGCGTTGAGGCGGGCTGAGTGCCTCGAGGAAGCTCGCAGGGAGTTTGAGGTGAACATGGGGTTATCCCTGCGAGACCTCGGGGCCAGGACAGAGTCCCGCCTCCAGGACATCGACATGGAGTTCGATGATGCCCTGGCCGGCAACATCACAGAGTGAGCCGCAGGACTTGCCCGCTGCCATTGTTCTTTAGTTAGTTAGTGTTAGGTTTCCTTTATTTTTTGAGATTTTTTTGGACCGCTCGGACAATGGCCACTTTTCTGTATATAGTTTTTTTATTAGGTAGTAGTAGGTTTCATTTATAGTGTTGGGCTCATGGACCCTGGAATATTCTTGTGTATAGTTGGATTTTTTAAAATACATTTTTTTGATTCATATTTGTGTTCACCATGAGGCAATGGTTTTTCCTTATTTTTTTTCACCATGATTTTGCTTTGGACAACATTAGTTTTTGGATTCCTTTGTTTTTTGGATTTTTACATTACTTATCGGACATGGACAATTTATTTTGTTATCCCCATTGTTGTATGTTTGATTTGTTTACTTCATTTTCTTCGAGAATACATGTTTTTATAACTTTCTTTTGTGGTATTTTCTCATTGGTTTCATGCATGTCATGATATGGATTTTGACATTCACTTGCACCCATTGTGTATGTGTGTGTGACGGACATGTGTTCATTTACATACTTGCCATTGGGGTTGTATCATGTAATTGCATTTGCTATGTGGGTGGATGCAATCCTTGGCTGGGTGTTTGTGCTGGGTATGCTGCCCATTACTGCCATGATTGTGTATCGTCAGGACCTGGGGGCAGGGGGACCTGGTTGGGGGACTGCTGGTAGGTGCCCCACAGTGCTGGGGGGTGGGGGTGCAAGGGGGCATGAGTGGGACATGAGTGGGGGCCTGCTGGCAGGTGCCCCACAGTGCTGGGGGGTGGGGGTGCAAGGGGACATGAGTGGGAAATGAGTGGGGGCCTGCTGGCAGGTGCCCCACAGTGCTGGGGGGTGGGGGTGGTGGGGAACATGAGTTGGACATGGGTGGGGGCCTGCTGGCAGGTGCCCCACAGTGCTGGGGGGTGGGGGTGGTGGGAGACATGGGTGGGGGCCTGGTGGAGGCTGCCCCTGGTGACTGGGGGGGTGGGGGTGGTGGGAGACATGGGTGGGGGCCTGGTGGAGGCTGCCCCTGGTGACTGGGGGGGTGGGGGTGGTGGGAGACATGGGTGGGGGACTGGTGGAGGCTGCCCCTGGTGACTGGGGGGGTGGGGGTGGTGGGAGACATGGGTGGGGGCCTGGTGGAGGCTGCCCCTGGTGACTGGGGGGGTGGGGGTGGTGGGAGACATGGGTGGGGGCCTGGTGGAGGCTGCCCCTGGTGACTGGGGGGGTGGGGGTGGTGGGAGACATGGGTGGGGGCCTGGTGGAGGCTGCCCCTGGTGACTGGGGGGTGGGGGTGCTGGGAGACATGGGTGGGGGCCTGGTGGAGGCTGCCCCTGGTGACTGGGGGGGTGGGGGTGCTGGGAGACATGGGTGGGGGCCTGGTGGAGGCTGCCCCTGGTGACTGGGGGGGTGGGGGTGCTGGGAGACATGGGTGGGCGCCTGGTGGAGGCTGCCCCTGGTGACTGGGGGGGTGGGGGTGCTGGGAGACATGGGTGGGGGCCTGCTGGCAGGTGCCCCGCAATGCTGGGGGTGGGGGTGCAAGGGGACATGAGTTGGTGATCATTGGTGCAAGGAGACATGTGCCTTTGCTGGGGGGCATGCCCATGTTGGGTGGGCTGCCTGCGGGACATGACCAGGGATGCAGGGTAGTCCCCTGTGGTGTGGGCTGCCTGCAGGGGCCGTGGAGGGTGTACAGGGAACACCTGGGAGGACCCACACTGGCAGATCACATGTAGGACTCCCCGGCACCCCTGAAATACACGTACCCTGCTGAAATCGCGTGTAAAACTTTGTGCGCACCCCTGTAATACCCGCACGCAGCCCAATCGCGTGGAAAACTTTGCGCGCACCCCTTTAATACCCGCACGCAGCCCAATCACGTGTACAACTTTGCGCGCACCCCTAATACCCGCACGCAGCCCAATCGCGTGTGAAACTTTGCGCGCACCCCTAATACCCGCACGCAGCCCAATCGCGTGTACAACTTTGCGCGCACCCCTAATACCCGCACGCAGCCCAATCGCGTGTGGAACTTCCCGCGCACCCCTGAAATACACGCGCCCAGGCCAATCGCGTGTGGAACTTCCCGCGCACCCCTGAAATACACGCGCCCAGGCCAATCGCGTGTGGAACTTCCCGCGCACCCCTGAAATACACGCGCCCAGGCCAATCGCGTGTGGAACTTCCCGCGCACCCCTGAAATACACGCGCCCAGGCCAATCGCGTGTGGAACTTCCCGCGCACCCCTGAAATACACGCGCCGAGGCCAATCGCGTGGGGAACTTCCCGCGCACCCCTGAAATACACGCGCCCAGGCCAATCGCGTGTGGAACTTCCCGCGCACCCCTGAAATACACGCGCCCAGGCCAATCGCGTGTGGAACTTCCCGCGCACCCCTGAAATACACGCGCCCAGGCCAATCGCGTGTGGAACTTCCCGCGCACCCCTGAAATACACGCGCCCAGGCCAATCGCGTGTGGAACTTCCCGCGCACCCCTGAAATACACGCGCCCAGGCCAATCGCGTGTGGAACTTCCCGCGCACCCCTGAAATACACGCGCCCAGGCCAATCGCGTGTGGAACTTCCCGCGCACCCCTGAAATACACGCGCCCAGGCCAATCGCGTGTGGAACTTCCCACGCACCCCTGAAATACACGCGCCCAGGCCAATCGCGTGTGGAACTTCCCGCGCACCCCTGAAATACACGCGCCCAGGCCAATCGCGTGTGGAACTTCCCACGCACCCCTGAGATACACGCGCCCAGGCCAATCGCGTGTGGAACTTCTCACGCACCCCTGAAATACACGTAGCCCGCTCCCCCAGGCCCGATCGCATGAGAAACTTCACGCGAACCCCTGAAATACACGTAGCACGCTCCCCCAGGCCCGATCGCGTGAAAAAGTTCACGCGAACCCCTGAAATACACGTAGCCCGCTCCCCCAGGCCCGATCGCGTGAGAAACTTCACGCAAACCCCTGAAATACACGTAGCCCGCTCCCCCAGGCCCGATCGCGTGAGAAACTTCACGCGAACCCCTGAAATACACGTAGCCCGCTCCCCCAGGCCCGATCGCGTGAAAAAGTTCACGCGAACCCCTGAAATACACGTAGCACGCTCCCCCAGGCCCGATCGCGTGAGAAACTTCACGCGAACCCCTGAAATACACGTAGCACGCTCCCCCAGGCCTGATCGCGTGAAAAAGTTCACGCAAACCCCTGAAATACACGTAGCACGCTTGCCCAGGCCCGATCGCGTGAAAAAGTTCACGCGAACCCCTGAAATACACGTAGCACGCTCCCCCAGGCCCGATCGCGTGAGAAACTTCACGCGAACCCCTGAAATACACGTAGCCCGCTTGCCGTGCTGTTACAGGGTTAGCGCAGCCCTTTGCGCTGGATTGGGGATTTTGATGGCTTTTCCCTGCGCGGAAGGCGTTCTTGGGGGCGTAACTGGCGCTGCTGCAAGGTCGCTGCGCCACTGTGCGCCCCGGCTGGTTTTGGTGGCTGGAATCCATGAATACGCTGTGCGCGGAAATGGGTTTTGGCGCACGCGGCTGGCGCAGGGATTCGCACGCGCACACTGTGCGCCAGCCGCGTGCGCCACTTGTGCGCTGAATTCTATGAATTACCCCCACTGTGTTCATGACTAGTTTAGCTTTGTATGTATTTCTTACCATCTGATTTTATTCCTTGGTCGTCAGGGGTCCCCTATTTTTCTGGTGCTGAGGAAGGCGGACAACCACATTTACCGCCAAAACGAACAGCCCCCTCTCAAACACTAATGGACACAGTGATGAGGATGCACAGTCAACATGATTAGCACTGAGCTTGACGTAGAGCCCTGATCCCATGATTAGGTCGTTGTGGCCTTTCTTATCATAAGATGTATTCATTAGTCAGACAGCAAGGTAATTAATGCAATTAACTTGTTTGCACTATTGGATAAACATATGGGTCCTCCCTCCACACTATCTGACTGACATATTTCTTGTATTCCAAGTATCTGTATGATTATATGTCATAATCTTTGTACTGTATCCGTATTGTTTCTAAAATATGTGTGAGTTTCCTTTCTAAAATGTTCTTAAGAGATGATGCATTAAGTAAATACTTTTGCAAAAGAACTAAATAAATCTGCCATATGTAAGGCAGAAAATAATGATCTGCCTACTTGACTTCCATAAGGTTGCTATGTATGGGGCTTTGATTAAAACTACCAATGGCTACCATTATTCACCACGTACCCTGCGATCGTCTACACCTATGAATTATTAGGAATTTTTTTCCATTCAGAACTATTCCCTGACAGGACACTTTTTTGGTTTAGGTTTGCACTTCATAAACTGCATTTTGTTTTATTTTTTATTTTTATTTGTGAGTACAGTGGTGTGTGTAATACATTAGATACATCTAAAAAGCCCTTTCAACATGCAGTCATAATGTGTGTGTATAGGTGACTGTATTGGTCGATAGTTCATAGTTACTTCTGTTCTGAGTTTTCTCCTATGTTTTGAAAGGGGCTTCTATGTGTTACAGAGTGTTGTTTTTATTGTATTTTTTTATGTTGTGGAACTGTCCCACAACTTGAGGTTTGTTGGGGCTCTTGGATTCAGTTGGTCAATGCTTTCCCCTAAATATCGGAGTAGGATTGAATGAAAATCTTGGCTTGATTGGAATATTTGTTTGTCAGTGGCCATCATCCCATGTATTTTATTGCATTGCTGGATGTCGATAAATCGCGAGTCACGGGCAGAATGGTACATCACAAAGCTCACTGAATTATGACCAAATGCATGCATGCCTTCAAGCAAGATCACAAAATAACACAGATCTGCCACTTAAACCACTGCAGAAATGCTCAGTGGAGATGTAGTTCATTTAATTGGCCATGGCAACATCATTTTTTACAACAACATATTGGATGTTTTGTCTGTTGCTCTTAGGTACATTGGGCCTCATTACAACCCAGGCGTTAAGGGGTTAATGGCGCCGTAAAAGGTGGCAGGGCCGTTAAATCCTTAACGCCTGATTAAAAGGTCCCTTTGCAGGTGGCACTTTAACGCCTGCTTTTAGGGACGTAATTAGCACCTTCCCCAGTCCCATTGAGCCCTGTGGGGCAAAAATGGGAATGGGGAAGGACCATGGCGGCATGGGGAATTACCGCCCGCCAACCTCGGAATGGGGGCGGTAATTCCCCATTCTGCCATGGCGGAGTCGGTAGGTTACCGGCTATTAGCACCATGGTCCAACGCCTGGGTCGTAATGAGGGCCATTATGTATTAAATGTTGGGTGACTTCAGCTGTTGAACATACTGACAATACCTGTTCTTTGAGACCTTGGGCCTCATTACGACCTCGGCGGTAGCCATGCCGCTATTCGCCGGCATCGCTGCCGCCGAAATTGCATCCGGGTCCGGGTTCCCAGAATGGGGAATTACCGGGCCATTCCGAGTTTGGAGGGCCCGGTAATTCCTCCCTCCAGGAACCCGGGCCCGGACCTTCCCCATTCCCATTTCAGCACCCATAGTGCTGAATGGGAGTGGGAGAGGGAGCAAACAATGGTCCGATTATGAGTCGCCGTTTGTTTGCTCCCTCTTCCCCTCGCGGGACCCGGTAAAGATCCTGGTTTTACCAGGCGTCCTTACCGTGTCCTGTGAGGGGACCTTGTAACGTGGCAGAACGGGTTTAATGGGTCCGCCTCCTTTTGCGGAGCCCGTTAACCCGTTCCGCCAGGGTCGTAATGAGGTATATTGGTGCCTATTTTAATTGTGATTGGTGGATGGGGTTAGAGGTGTGGTATAGGTGTGTGTGTGTGTGAGAGAGAGAGAGAGAGAGAGAGAGAGAGAGACTTCTGCAGGATAAGGCTTAAATCTCAGTGAGATAACCCAGTAAGTTTAGCATTTAGTGCTGTGATCTGTTTAACCTGCAAGTACGGGCTCAAAGTCCAGTGAGAATGCTAGGGGTGCTCATCCTAGTAAGCCCTGTTAATAGCTGGTTGCTTTTTATAGCATTCCATCACCCAAGTCCCAAACTGCTGTAACAACAGTTTTTACTATTACTCAACACTAGATACTCATTTTAATAACATCAGAAAGACAAAAGGCTAGGTTCACTCACCAGTATTTGAAAGTGTGGCCTTTTAGTTATACAAATGTCTCCCATATATGTCAAAGTATTTGCTGTTTTTACTATTTGCTTATCCTTTTCAGTGTCACTGGAGACTTTCATCATCTACTGAGGAGCAAATATACGACCCATTCATAAACTATTATCACAAATTGATCTTGTGACTAGGAAGGATGTATGTACGGAGATAAAATAGATGAGTCTGTTCATCCTTAATTTCAAAATATATGTTCTTAACTATGAATTTACAATGCAGCTCATTTTCGAAGTCCCACATTGTAAATTAAGGTACTAAAGACAGGTGTAATACTACTGATGCCTGTCTTAGCGCCCCCATTCTCACTAACAGGGAATTTCATTGTTTTTGAAGGCAGAGAGCGGCGGCAGATCAGGAGTTAAGTTTCTGCCTCCCATTTGCAATCCGCTTTCAAACACAAATTTGTTTTACGACGGATGAGAAACTGCCAAAAAGCATGAGTTTTCCATAGGAAATCATTGTAAACGCCACCAGCCAAGCATTTATGGCAGGGGTGTTAAGTCTATTTGCACTGCAGAGTAGAGAAGTATAAGGAGGCTTCGGCCAGCTCTTTACCCTTCTCATTTGCACTCCAAAGTGGAAATGGTCAAAATTGCCTGCAGGGGACCTGTTTGCACGTAGGTGCAAATATAAGCCGTCCCCTGCAGGCAATTACTATTTTTATTAAAAGGAGCTCCCATACATGCATAATGTAAAACTAACAGGCCGATTCATGGAATAAATGTGCGCCGAAAATCCCGGCGCAGAGGGGCCAATACGTGCGCTGCGCCTAAAATCAGCGCAAAGCGCAGGGAAACCAGCGCACGTCGATTCATGGAAGTCCCTGCGCAAGAAAAGCAGAGGACGTGCGCGGAAAAAACGCGCGGCGCAGGCCGGCGCACAGGTCAACCAACGTCGTGCGCCACGGCCACTGCGCCATCACTCCGAGCGCAGCGCACAGCTCTAAAGTAGGCGGGACACAGGGCGGGACACTCGGAATGGGGAATAAAATGGGGCACAACACTCGGAATGGGGAAGAATGTGGGCGGCACGGGGAAAGTTAAGGAGGCAAGTGCGCGGAACGCCCACACGCTCGCATACAACACGTATTCATGGAATAGAATAGGGCAAAAAAGCGCACGCTCAAAGCAGCGCACAGGCACAAACAGGCACAAACACGACCGCCACAAGAAAGCAGGCGGTAGCGTCTCTGCGCCTGCAAGAAATGTGCGCTAAAAGGTGCGCCAACAAATAGCACCTATATACAGACATGATCAATGTCCAATACTGTGGCCCTCCAGGACAAATGACGTACAAAGGGGTACCCACAAACACAGACACGCGCAGAGAGAAAAAATAAACATGTGCGTGCATACCGGGGTGCGCGGTAAGTTGCACACGCGATATGGCCGGGTACGTGGATTTCAGGGGTGCGCGGGAAGTTCCACACGCGATATGGCAGGGTACGTGGATTACAGGGGTGCGCGGGAAGTTCCACACGCGACATGGCCGGCTACGTGGATCCCAGGGGTGCGCGGGAAGTAGCACACGCGATATGGCCCGGTACGTGGATTGCAGGGGTGCGCGGGAAGTTCCACACGCGATATGGCAGGGTACGTGGATTGCAGGGGTGCGCGGGAAGTTCCACACGCGAAATGGCAGGGAACGTGGATTTCAGGGGTGCGCGGGAAGTTCCACACGCGATATGGCCGGCTACGTGGATTGCAGGGGTGCGCGGGAAGTTCCACACGCGATATGGCAGGGTACGTGGATTGCAGGGGTGCGCGGGAAGTTCCACACGCGAAATGGCAGGGAACGTGGATTTCAGGGGTGCGCGGGAAGTTCCACACGCGATATGGCCGGCTACGTGGATTGCAGGGGTGCGCGGGAAATTACACACGCGATATGGCAGGGTACGTGGATTTCAGGGGTGCGCGGGAAGTTGCACACGCGAAATGGCCGGCTACGTGGATTTCAGGGGTGCGCGGGAAGTTCCACACGCGATATGGCCGGCTACGTGGATTCCAGGGGTGCGCGGGAAGTTCCACACGCGATATGGCAGGGTACGTGGATTCCAGGGGTGCGCGGGAAGTTGCACACGCGAAATGGCCGGCTACGTGGATTTCAGGGGTGCGCGGGAAGTCCCACACGCGATATGGCCCGGTACGTGGATTGCAGGGGTGCGCGGGAAGTTCCACACGCGATATGGCAGGGTACGTGGATTGCAGGGGTGCGCGGGAAGTTCCACACGCGAAATGGCCGGCTACGTGGATTACAGGGGTGCGCGGGAAGTTCAACACGCGATATGGCAGGGAACGTGGATTTCAGGGGTGCGCGGGAAGTTCCACACGCGATATGGCCGGCTACGTGGATTGCAGGGGTGCGCGGGAAGTTGCACACGCGAAATGGCCGGCTACGTGGATTTCAGGGGTGCGCGGGAAGTTCCACACGCGAAATGGCGGGCTACGTGGATTTCAGGGGTGCGCGGGAAGTTCCACACGCGATATGGCCGGCTACGTGGATTCCAGGGGTGCGCGGGAAGTTCCACACGCGAAATGGCCGGCTACGTGGATTACAGGGGTGCGCGGGAAGTTCAACGCGCGATATGGCAGGGAACGTGGATTTCAGGGGTGCGCGGGAAGTTCCACACGCGATATGGCCGGCTACGTGGATTGCAGGGGTGCGCGGGAAGTTCCACACGCGATATGGCAGGGTACGTGGATTTCAGGGGTGCGCGGGAAGTTGCACACGCGAAATGGCCGGCTACGTGGATTTCAGGGGTGCGCGGGAAGTTCCACACGCGAAATGGCGGGCTACGTGGATTTCAGGGGTGCGCGGGAAGTTCCACACGCGATATGGCCGGCTACGTGGATTCCAGGGGTGTGCGGGAAGTTGCACACGCGATATGGCAGGGTACGTGGATTCCAGGGGTGCGCGGGAAATTCCACACGCGATATGGCCTGCTACGTGGATTGCAGGGGTGCGCGGGAAGTTCCACACGCGAAATGGCCGGCTACGTGGATTACAGGGGTGCGCGGGAAGTTCAACACGCGATATGGCAGGGAACGTGGATTTCAGGGGTGCGCGGGAAGTTCCACACGCGATATGGCCGGCTACGTGGATTGCAGGGGTGCGCGGGAAGTTCCACACGCGAATTGGCTGTGTGCTCCCAGGCATTACCTGTACACCCTCCACGGCCCCTGCAGGCAGCACACACAACAGGGAACTACCCTGCACACCTGCTCATGTCTCCCACCACCCCCACCCCCCATCCACCAGGGACATCCTCCACCAGGCCCCCACCCATGTCTCCCACCACCCCCACCCCCAGCACTGTGGGGAACCTGCCAGCAGGCCCCCACCCATGTCCAACCCATGTCTCCCACCACCCCCAACCCCCCATCCACCAGGGGCACCCTCCACCAGGCCCCCACCCATGTCTCCCACCACCCCCACCCCCAGCACTGTGGGGAACCTGCCAGCAGGCCCCCACCCATGTCCAACCCATGTCTCCCACCACCCCCACCCCCCATCCACCAGGGACACCCTCCACCAGGCCCCCACCCATGTCTCCCACCACCCCCAACCCCCCATCCACCAGGGACACCCTCCACCAGGCCCCCACCCATGTCTCCCACCACCCCCACCCCCAGCACTGTGGGGAACCTGCCAGCAGGCCCCCACCCATGTCCAACCCATGTCTCCCACCACCCCCACCCCCCACCCACCAGGGACACCCTCCACCAGGCCCCCACCCATGTCTCCCACCACCCCCACCACTGTGGGGAACCTGTCAGCAGGCCCCCACCCATGTCCAACCCATGTCTCCCACCACCCCCAACCCCCATCCACCAGGGACACCCTCCACCAGGCCCCCACCCATGTCTCCCACCACCCCAAACCCCCCATCCACCAGGGGCACCCTCCACCAGGCCCCCACCCATGTCTCCCACCACCCCCACCCCCAGCACTGTGGGGAACCTGCCAGCAGGCCCCCACCCATGTCCAACCCATGTCTCCCACCACCCCCAACCCCCATCCACCAGGGACACCCTCCACCAGGCCCCCACCCATGTCCCCCTGGCCCCTGGTCCTGACGATACACAATAATGGCAGTAATGGCCAGCATACCCAGCACAAACACCCAGGCAAGGATTGCATGCACCCACATAGTGAATGCAATCACATGACACAACCCCAAAGGCAAGTATGCAAAAGAACACATGTCCGCCACACACACATACACAATGGGTGCAAGTGAATGTCAAAACCCATATCATGACATGTAAGAAACCAAAGAAAAAATGACACAAGTGTAAGATAATATAAAAATGTATTAAATAAAAAAATAAGTAAACTAATACAACTATCTGGCAAAGCAAATAAAAGGTCCATGTCCGGGAACAAAAATGAGAAACCAAAAAACAAAGGATAGAAAAATCAATAGATTTTGTCCAAAGCAAACACATGTAGCATGAAATCAAAGAAAAACCATTACGACATGGTGTAAACAATATGAAATTAAAAAAATGTATCTCCCAAAAAATAACAATATATACAGGAATGTTCAAGGGTCCATGAGCCCAACACCACTAATGAAACCTAATACTAACTAAGTTAAAAAATATGTACAAAAAAGTGGCCATTGTCCAAGCGGTCCAAAATAATAAAAAGAAATAAAGGAAACCTAGCACTAACTAACTAAAAAACTATATACAAAGGCAGCGGGCTAGTCCTGCGGCTCACTTGGTGATGCTGGCCAGGGCATCCTCGAACTCCATGTCAATGTCCTGGAGGCGGGACTCAGTCCTGGCCCCGAGGTCTCGCAGGGACAACCCCATGTGCTCACCAAATTCCCTGCGAGCCTCCTCGAGGCACTCAGCCCGCCTCAATGCCTGATGCATGGAGATCTCCGCCCTGGCCATGGCGAGCCGCTCCTCTTCCGCCCGCTGCCGCTCCGCACCTATCCGCTGGCCAAACTCCTCCCACACGGAACACACCGCCATGCCAGGGTTGCCCTGCCCTCCGGCCGATGCCTGCCCCTCTGATCTTGATGGCCCTGAGCCATGATGCCTCCCACGTCGAGCCCGCTGCTGCCTCCGACGCCACTGCCTCTGCCAGCACGACGGCATCCAGGCTGATGGTAACCACCGACGCCGTCGTGCACGTGCCCTGCCCGATGATGCCGGCACATCTTCCATCTGCTGGGGTCCACTTGCTGTGTCGTCCACCCCTGCTGGACCTCCGACTCCCAACTGCGGCAGGGATGGGATCCCCACCGAGCTGGCTGCATTGGTCGGGGCAGGTCCACAGGGGGCCATGGTGGCATCTGGGCCGGAAGACGGCAAGGAGAACGACCGGTGGATAGCCTGCACAGAGGAGGAGAGGGCCGTCAGATTGGCCAACACATGCAGGAACCCCCCGAACATGGCCGATCCCAATTGGGCCACGTCGGCACGGTGCACTTCGTGATGACGTGCGTGCTCCTCCCGGGAAGCACGCACGGCATCACGAATCACAGCCGTGCGCATCGCGACCCCAATCAGGACCTGCTCCACGCGGCCAGGGGTTCCCACGGCCGCAGGTGGAGGGGAGTCAGTTGACATGGACATCCCCTCTACCTGCGGACGGGCCTGGGACGGGGCATCCCTGCTGGTGCATGGTGGTGCACTCACAGGGTCAGGGACAGCGACATGCACAGGCACCTCCACGGTGACCTGTGCTGCCTCCTGCCCCTGGCCCTGGACTGCACCACTTGCACCAGCAGGGATGCTCCCACCAGGCCCCATGTGTGCACCAGTGTCGGCCTCCTCCTCCTCTGTGCAAACCACCAACCTGGATGGCTCCTCACCGTCTCCCGCCGTAGCAGGCCCCTGTGGGGGCTCACCCACCCCTTCCGCTGCAGCCGTGGGGGCATCCCCGCCGCCTTGCTCCACAGCGCCGTCTCCGCCCTCTTCTTCACTAGCCGCTGCGTAGAGGGAGACAAAGGACACAAGCATCAGGCTACTGTACAATGGTCCCCTAGACAGGAAGCAATAGCAGATGAGCACCCCTGTCAAAGTACACTTCCATCATGTCCCTCCACAACACATGGGTCAGTCCAGGCAAAACACACACAGTAACAGGCATGGTGCATGCCATGCACATTTCCATGCATGTCCAATTGACTCTTGAAACATTCAATGATATGTAACTCACATGCATCATGGCTCATGCATATCACATGCACACACTTCACCTCAGTCACATCCATCTGGCCCCAATCACACCGAACACAGGCAAAACAAGGGGAAGTTGGGTGCGTCACTGAATCTGTGCGTTGTCACACACATGTGTCATGCATCCATGGCATGCACAAGTCACAGACATGCAGGTCAGGCACACAGACATGACTACCATATATGTACCTGGCATCAGCACCCATCCTTCACCCCCATCCATGTCCAGGTACAGAGACTGGCATGCTCTCATGTCCCAAATCTGCATAGTGCTCCCCATGCCGCATTTCAACACATGCAACAACCATGTGGGTCACACATCACTGGTCGCACATGCATTACCATGATGTCCCAGCACACATACATGCATACATGGCCCATGGCACACATACAGGCAACTTTCATAGAACCAGCACACCGCAACATGCACTGTCTCACACAGTGATGCTTGGACACTTACCGCTCAACTCCAGACGGGTCTCCCTCTCAAGGATCTGGGCGTGGAGCGCTGGGCGTACGCGTTCCAGGACCCTCTTCTGGATGGAACTCATGTGGCCCCGGCCCCCCTCCACGAGGCGCCGGGCCTTCACAAGGGTCCTGGACCTCAAGTCCTCCCAGCGCTTCTTGATCTTCAAGACGTTGCGGGTTGCCACCCCCTCCGCGTTGATGGCAACCACACAGTCGGCCCAGATCCTCTCCCGTCCTTCCTTGCTGGCGCGGGACGATCCAAAGAGGGCATCATACTGCCCCAGGACATGCTCCACCAGGACACCAACTTCGGTGGCAGTGAAGCTGGTGCCCCTCTGCCCCTCTGGCCTGGGGTTGCCACTGGTGCCAGATGTAGAAGTGCCCGACATGGCAACCCCAGAGGCAGGTGTGGGTGGGCAACTGGGTCCTGGGGCTGGGCTGTGGAGTGATGTAATCCCAGTTGGGAGTCTTCAGTTCCAGCAGGGGTGGACACAGCAACTGGACCCCTGCAGATGGCTGATGTGCAGGCACCAAATGGCAGGGCACGGTGGCAGCAGGCAGGCAGGCAGGCAGGCAGCAGCAGATAGCACGTGGGAGGCTGCTCAGGGCACTGGGGGGGCAGTAACTCGGCCTTCGGGGCAGGAGCGTGGTGTTCCGTGTGTTTTCGGGTGGCCAGCTTGATACGGAGTGATTTGGCACGTGAAATTCCTGCACGTCAGCGTGAAATCCGAGGAAAGGCCCTTAGCGCGTAAGTGCGTCAGCACGCATACGCGATTCTATTGGACCAGAGTCCCTCATCGCGTAAGCGCGTCTGACGTGATCCGCACGGGCGTTCCCCACTCAGCACGTGAAGACGGAGCACACGCGGAAATACTGCACGTCAGAGTGTCATCGCGTGTAATTGGCCAAAAGTGCGCGTACACGCCATTGGCCTATGTACGTGTATTTCATCGCGTGTAATTGGGCAAAAGTGCGCGTACACGCCATTGGCCTATGTACGTGTATTTCATCGCGTGTAATTGGGCAAAAGTGCGCGTACACGCCATTGGCCTATGTACGTGTATTTCAGGGGTGCGGGCCACTTACACAAGCAAGTACGTCAGCGCACCTGTATGCCTGCTGCGTGGGAATTTCCACACGCGATTGGAGTGGGAACTCGATTCCAGGGGTGCGAGGCTCACACGCTCGCCTACAACACGCGCAAGGCATTAATTTGCGCACTTTTCAATAAACAAGCCAGATGCCAGGATGAACATACCGTTCCTAGCAGCAGTGGCAGTGGGCTACCAAAGGAGGAGGAGGAGGAGAGTCAGGGCCAGAATATTCACACCCAGAACCAGCCTATTCGGGATGCCTGATGACCAGGTGTATGGGAGGTACAGGTTTCCAGCACACATCATACTGGACCTGGTCAGTGAGTGGGAGGATGACCTCACATCACCCACCCTGTGCTCCCAAGCACTCAGCCCCCTGCAGAAGGTCCTGAATGTACTGCACTTCTTGGCCACTGGATCCTTTCAGCGGACAAGTGCCATAGTGGGTGGTGTGTCACAGGCCACGCAGTCACGCTGCCTACACCAGGTCTTGAACATCATCACTGCACGGCCATCAGTCCGCAGGCACATATATCTCCCCAGGACTCATGCAGAAAGGCGGACGTGCATCCAGGAATTCTATGGTGTGGCTCAATTCCCCAAAGTGCTTGGTGCAATTGACTGCACACATGTGGCTCTACGTCCACCCAGGGCAACAGAGCACATCTATAGAAACCGCAAGCACTGGCATTCCATCAACGTGCAAGTTGTATGCAATGCCAAGGGAATAATCACATCAGTATATGCCAACTATCCAGGGTCCACCCACGACAGCTTCATCTACAGAATGTCTACCCTATGCCGGGACCTAGAGGCTGGACAGCATGGAGATACATGGCTGCTTGGTGAGCATGAATGCCACTGCACATGCATGCATGTCAGATACTGGGTCATGACACAACACCACTAATGATACCCATCACCACCTCCACAGGGGACAGTGCCTACCCTATCAGCCCCCACATGATGACCCCAATCCGGAACCCCACCACGCCACCCCAGGTAAGGTACAACACAGCCCACATTGCAACACGGGGCATAGTGGAGCGCACATTCGGAGTGCTCAAGTCACGCTTTCGCTCCCTTGACCGTTCTGGCGGGCAGCTGTTATATGCTCCCCGAATAGTGTGCAGGATCATAGTGGCAGCATGTGTCCTGCACAACGTTGCAACACGCCGGGGCCTGCCCGTGGACATGGTGGTGCCCCCACATCCACAACCACATGCACGCCCGCTGCGCATGGGAGGAGGCAGCCCGTACGCAACTGATGGCCAACTTCTTCACCTAGGAATCACAGTGCTGGCTAGTGCACACTGCTCTGGCACATACCATCTGACAATCAATGATGACACTACCTGACAATGTCTGAAATTTACTTGACAATAAACTGTCAGATACACATCAGCCTGAGATTGTTAACATGGAAGTGTCAATATGTGTGCACCCCTAGCTACACATACACCAGCAATGCATCACAACGCAAAGACACAACTCCATCAATCTAATATGCATTGCCACAGGCGATTCACTACATGACAACATTGCCATGTCACCCATTCCCTTCACAGTCCCGCCACTGAGGACACCATGTCATGGTATGTGACAGCAAACAAACTGGCCATCACAACATGACACCAGTGTCACAAATAGCAGTGCCCCAAATGGAACATAGCCGCACTTGAGCAGCTAACGGACCTGGAGCCACTACTACACACCTGTGTAAGAGTAATTTCAATCAAATTACACACCAACCCACCCTGAAGCCCACCCAAACAAGACACAATGCATGTAATCAATGGTAGTCTCATTACCTGATTCTGCTGGTATGTCCTCACCGTCCAGATGTACAGTGATGGCGCCATGCAAAAGTGTCAGTGCACATCTACCGACATGTAGTCTGACTCCAGAGAGTATGCCCTTGTGAAGATCTGTGTGAAATACCTGCAAAACATGAGCAACATATGTAAGTAGAGGCACATATCAAACCATCATGCATAGTTAGGTGCAACAACAATGAACACTATGAATGTCTACACAGTATTGACTATGGACTGGCCAACAGCTCATGGGAGTCCAATGTCACCGTGTAATTTGATGTCACTTGGGCACACCCTTTGCAAGCCCATGGAAACGGAAGCAGGAGGGGTGTGGATGTCTGCTACCCAAGCATCGAAACCAAACTCAGGACAAGCCTGCATGTGCCCAGCCACAATACAGTGTATGCCCAGGTACCCACACAAGGCAACACTCTTGCAAAATAAAAATAAAATAGAGAAAAAATGGCCATGAAAGGGCCGGCGGGGGGGGGGGGGCACCTATGAGGTCCGAGGACAGGATGCATGCCACAATCCACCTGTGTGGATCATGGGAAACGAAAACACCCCATAGGCTCGTGGCCCACACGGCTACTCTGTTGTGGGAGATGAGTCGCTATGGCTCTGGCCAGACCCTGCAGCTGACTCTGGAGGTGGGGGAGCTGCCTCAGAAGATGGTGTGACAATGGGAGGCAGCCCACGCAAAGCACGAGTTTGCTCCTCCATGGCTGCAAGCAGGCGGGTCTGGTAGTTCTGGTTCTGGGTTATAATCATGCGGAGGTCCCCATGCAGTAACTCCCGGGATGACCTGACCTCCGCACGAGTTGCCTGCATCTCGGCCGAGAGCGTCCGTGTCAGACGCTCCAGCTGCTCCTCTGTCCTTCTATGGGATGAAGCCTCAAGCTCTAACAGGGTCGACCTGAGGTGACGGAGTTCTTCCCTCAGGCCTTCCCTGTGGCGCTGGGACTCCATGGAAAGTGATTCCCGCAGAGTCGCCAGTGCCGCCCGCCTGTCCATGTTGGACGCCAACATATCCTCCCTGTGTGCCTGGCAGATGGACTCTGTAGCCTGCTCCAGTCGCTCCATCAGCCTTTCTGGGGGGACAATGGAAGTGGCCACCCTATCCATGGCCTGTGCAATCATCTCGGATGATGCTGCCTGTTGGGTGGCCATACCGTAGATGGATTGCTCCCAAACGGTATTGCCAGGTGGCATACGGCCACCACGTTGACGGGCACCACACCTGCCTGGGGCAAGGCGGACTGCGCCTTGCTGTGCCGGCAAGGACTCAGGCTGCAGGACTGCATTCCCTCTCTGATCTGCAGCCCCAGGAACAGGATCAGAGATTGGGTGGTGTGGCCCTGCATCCGTAACCACCGGAGGCTGATCTGCCGACACTGACATCCCCATTGAGGGCAATGGCCCGGCTGCAGGTGGGTCGGACAGAGGAGATTCTCTCCCAAGAACACTCACCTGCGACTGCACATAGGTGTCATCCTCCGAGTCTACACCTGAATACTGCTCGGGGAGGAACCCCCAGAGACACCCCTCGACAGCACGACCTGCAGCACTTGTGGGTTTTCACCCACAAACACACCACGTCCCTCACTTGTGGTAGGTCGGCCCGGGTTGCCCTCCTGGGACGGCTCAACCACCACATCCCCAGCATCAACAAGTGCTTCGTCCCCTGCAAAGACATGAAAGAGAAAAATGGAAACAGGCATTAGCACCATGGCATGCAACAAGGGCTGATGAACAACAGAGGCAGTAGTTCTACGACACATGTCCCACATGACTGGGAGACCTCCTATGCATTCACCATCACTGGGTTTGTAGGGGAGGCTCAGGGCATACAATGTACAGATTGGAGAGCAACGCCTGCTCACCATGCTGCCTAGCACTGCCATCACACATTGGCCGGTGATTGCCATGTCAAAGGCACATGCCATCACACACATGGCATGTGACATAGCCACCAAGTGAAGAGGGAGAGGAGGGCGAGTTTTTTGGATTTCAACCACTCTGGTCCTGACATTGCATCGTCACTTCAATAAGTATACATGTTGTACATGGATCTGCTAGTCCAAATAGGCCACGATGCACAGTGCCTTGTCTACATCAACAAAATGCAGTAAACAATGTGATTCCACCTCCCCATCACCTGTAAAGGATTCATATTGCATTCGTGAAGCACCGGTCCAGAAATGTATGAAGGTACAGCGGAGCACTGAGGGGTGGTGGGGCAGAAGGGGATGCCAGTCAACAATCCTACTGGTGCTGGTGTCATTCATGTCATGCAAGTGCAGGGGTGGGTGGCACAATGAAGTGCAAGGGGAAGTGGCGGCTGGAAGTGCTGTACAAGGTAAGTAGGACTTGACGTCAAGGGCAGATGGTGTTAGGCACAGACAAGTGCTGGGGGGGTGGCCTATAGGGGTACAGAGTCAATCATGCAGTGCTGTGGGCTCGGAGGGGACAGGGGAGGTACACACTGCATCTGGCTCGGCAAGGTCCTTGCAGATTTCTATGTGTCCTGCAGAGTTGTCACATGCCGCAGATATGTGCCCTTGGATTGGGGATCTCATCTTGGTGAAAAGGGTGAGGCGCTATTGCCTTTGGAGCATGTGGCAGGCCAGTTTGCCAGAGGATGGCCATGATGCAGGACATTCCCTCTGCCACCCGGCACCTGTGGTTTGGGTTCACAAGATCCGAGTCATGCCAGGACTCTGCATTGGCATGGGGCTTCAGACAGGTGGTCATGACCGTGGCAAAGACATCCAGTGTACCTGACATGGAGTGGAGCATGGAGTGGGCCCTGTCAGGATGGGAGTGAGCCTAAGGGGGAGCTGGATGGGGGGGAGATTTTGGCAGCATGAGCCTCGACTGACACACACTTCATGGGTCGGAATACCAAGAAGGTGTGTGACAGTGGTGAGGGTGGCTTTGCCTGTGGGGTGGTGAGGGTGAGCTGGGAGGAGAGGAGAATGTGATCACTCCAGGAGAGAGGAGTGCAGAGATGGACGGAGAGGGGAAAGTCAGATGAGATCAGAGCATCAAGAGTGTGCCCTGCAGAATGAGTAGGGACAGACGGGAGTCTAGAGGGTGAGAGGGAGTTGCTGAGGTCACAGAAAGGTCACGTGGGGGCGTCAACAAGCATGCAGGTGGATGCGTACAGCACCAAGGATGAGGATTTCTGTGTCTGGGGACATGAGTGAGGAGGAGAGGTGAGGACACTCAGAAAGGAAGTAGTACATTTGACCAGTTTTCCCAGACACAGTACGCACTGTTTGAGAATGTCAAGGTGTGGTGGAGAGAGACGTCACACAAGCCATTCCAGAGTGGAGTAGGTCTAAGTAGGAGTGACAGTGGCAGGAATACCCTCAGGGAAGCCAAGGGCACACCCCCCTGCACAGTAGTGGCGGGCCAAGGAGAGGGTCTCCTGAACATCAGGTAGGAGTGTGTGAAGGATGCAGACAGAGCTGGCCGTCAGACATGTTTCCATGAGACCAAGGATGTCAAGGTGCATAACCTCATGTAAGTGACAGATATCGGAGGAATGCCTGATGCAGCCGCAGTGAAAGGAGTGTAATTGTGGAGGAGGTTGACAGCCTTGTAGGACTTACGGGGAGTGCTAGAGATCAGGGGTGCAGCATGTGTAGGAGTTGGAGTGGGAGGCGGAGAAGGTTCATGGGAGGGTGCAGGGAGGCAGTGCAGGATTGATGAGGAGAGAGGAGGGGGGACAGCAGGAGAGGTAAGGAAGTTGATGAGATGTGGGTAGCATTTCTCAAGGAGATTGAGGTTGGCCTAAGGGCCTTGGACTGGGACGCTCCCATTACCATGCACATCAATAGTGGCCTCTGAGGATTGGAAGGAGGCCAGGAGTACACCCCAACGGGTCCCACCATTGATGGTGGAAGAGGAGCAAGGAGAGAGGACAGGGACCATGTGAAGGGTCTATGGGACAGGCAAAGGCATGTATGAGCAGATGTCAGTGAGAGTTAGCTTTGAGTAGGCTCAGATGCACTGGTCAGTGATAGGGTGGGTCGCATTGGAGGGCAGGGTGCCCTCATTTGACTTTTGGCAAGCAGGTGTCGTGAGTAGGGCACGATGGTCTGAACTGTAGAAGTCATGGAAGATAGACCATGAAGAGCAGCATGGAGTGTGAGGGAATGGGGCTCGAAACCAGACGGTACCAAAGCCCACAGGTAGGAGGTGGATGTCAAGGCAACATCCACAGTATGACAGCATGTTGGTTGGCATTTATATACAGAGGACGCATTAGCATGTGGTATCATTGCATGTCAGGCATGTGAAGATGAAACTTGAATGGCTGGGGGAAAGTATAGGAATGGTATGTAAGACATCAGATGAATAGACAGGGGAGTATGAGCAACAATGTAGTGACAAAATGACAATTCAAGGGCAACTTCCATGGTGTCGGGCCATATGTGCACTGTTGCCAGTAGGGATAGTGCTGTGGGCAGATGGTGTTGCACTGAACATACTGGATGGGGCACATGGGTGCCACTATCAACTCTGCCACACACCCCCTTGACAGGCACCCAACATGAATGCTTCACACACACACCATGCACATGGATAATACACACATGCATGTGCACTCACCGGATGATGCCTCGTAATCAGGGAGGTCTCCCACACCTTGGAGTTGTCCCTCGGTGACGTAGGATCCAGCTACGGACTCGTGTGGTGTGAGTTCTATTTCCTGTGCTGGGGACCCACCTCCAGTCACCAAGGTTGCGGCATGACTTGAGGCCAGCTTATCCTTTGCCCTGCGCTTAAGGTCATTCCAGCGCTTCTGGCAATCACTAGCTGTGCGCCTCACTACTCCAAGGGCACTTATTCTGTCAGCAATGGTCTGCCAGTGTGCCTGGCGTCTGGCATGTGTGGTCTTGGACCCTGCAACGATGACCATTTCCCTATCATGATCTGACACATACTGAACAAGTGCATTCAGTTCGGCGTCTGTGAAGCTTGGCTTCCTTGATGGGCCGGACTGTGCAGCCGTGCCTGGTGCATCAGCCTGTGCCGGACGTGCACTCTTCCTCTTGCGCTTGGAAGGGGGTGGGGATCCAGAGTGTCCTACGCCGCTGTGGACACTAGGGGCAGGAGCCGTGATGGACTCAGTACTGGGTGTGTGGGATTGCCCACTCAGCATGGGAGTAGGTGCAGGCATTGGGGGTAGTGGGATGGGGTCAGGCCTGATCTGAGGTGCATGAACTAGGACCGACACAGTCTTGGCAGGGTGTATGAGAGGTGGGGTGGATGGAGCCACACCCTGGCTACGGGGGCCAGCAGATGACCTATCTGGCATAGATGCGCGTGCCCTGATGACACCAATGTGCACCGGTGCACGTGCAGTGGACCTGCTGACCTGGATGTCAGCGATGGGATCACCCTCGGACAGGTCTGGTGCCACAATGGCCTGGTCCGACAAGGGCTGATCAGGGTTGGTATCAGCCACATGACTCTCAACTGGGGGGGGGGGGGCATGGGTGTCCCTGACTGGTCCTCCAGACTGGGGGGGACAGGGGCACCCTGCAAGTCACAACCACGTCCCCTAGTGGATCCTCCACGGCCACCACGTGTGGCTCGGCCACCTTTGCCACCCTTACGGCTTGCACGCCTCCCAACCATGGCACTGATGGTATTGTGCGTATGGGAGTCGGTGTGCACAATTGTCCTGGGCAATTGGGTGTCAAAGGGGTTGGGTACCAGATGGTATTCGTACCCTAGTGCAGTGGCAAGGCTATATGACACCCCTGGGGAAAGATGACGGGTCACGCAACGCACAGGCACCCCAAAAAAGTTAAGGAACGTGCACAATACCCCTCCTAGACCACGTGTGCTGATGGAAAACCCTGCACTACGCTGTGGCATCCAGTAACACAATGAACGTATGCGTGTCACACGCAGCCTAGAATGACCTCTGAAGGGGTAGGCTACACACGGGGCAAGCACAGAAGTTAGATACGTGCGTGACTCACCGTCTGCCAGGTAAAAGAGCGTGAAAAATGAGCGCGTTTGGTTGGCAACACCCCCGCCAAAAGAAGATGTGTACGCTGTCTGAGGAGACAGGACAACAGTAGAAGGGGACACTGTTTGAGGGAACAGGCCCAGGTAAACCAGTACTAGAGGAAAAAGAGAAAAAGCTGTCAGAGGTAACAGGGAGTACGAACTGGAAACGCCGTGAAGTCAATCGCGTGTGAAACGACAAGAAGTACAGAATTCACCCACTCGCTCTCCACGAAAAGCACGTACAAGGAAATGGTGTTCAACACTACCTTTTATACAGGCCCACACGTACAGCGTCACTTACGGCGTGTACGTGCTTGGCCCATGTTCACCAATCACACGCTTTGTCACTTCTGCGTGTGGATCCTTTTTCACCAATCACACGCTTTGACACTCCTGCGTGTAGCTCACTTTTCACCAATCACACGCTTTGTCACTCCTGCGTGTGGATCCTTTTTCACCAATCACACGCTTTGACACTCCTGCGTGTAGCTCACTTTTCACCAATCACACGCTTTGTCACTCCTGCGTGTAGATCCTTTTTCACCAATCACACGCTTTGACACTGCACGTGCAGGTAACTATTGACGCACATATGCTGGGGACGGTTTCGCGCGATTCGCTGAGTGTGGGGTTTTCACGTGCAAAATCACTCCCTATCAGGCTGTCCACGCGTTCAAACACGAAAGACCACGCTCCTGGCCAGGAGGCCAAATTAAAGTCCCCCAGAGCCCTGAGCACGCTCCCACCTGCCATCTGCTGCTGCCTGACTGCCTGCTGGCCACGTGCCCCACAGTGCTGGTGGGTGGGGGTGGTGGGAGACATGGGTGGGGGCCTGGTGGAGGGTGCCCCTGGTGGATGGGGGGTGGGGGTGGTGGGAGACATGGGTGGGGGCCTGATGGCAGGTGCCCCTGCACTGCTGGGGGGTGGGGGTGGTGGGAGACATGGGTGGGGGCCTGGTGGAGGGTGCCCCTGGTGGATGGGGGTGCAGGGGGACATGATCAGGTGTGCAGGGTAGTCCACTGTTTTGTGGGCTGCCTGCAGGGGCCGTGGAGGGTGTACAGGGTACACCTGTGAGGGCCCACCCAGCCTATTCGCGTGTGATAATTCCCGCGTACCCCTGTGATACACGTTCCCTGGCCTATCGCGTGTTCTACCTCACGCGTCCCCCTGTAATACACGTTCCCTGGCCAATCGCGTGTTGGACTTCCCGCTACCCCTGTAATACACGCACCCTGGCTGTTCGCGTGTGATGATTCCCGCGTACCCCTGTAATACACGTTCCCTGGCCTATCGCGTGTTCTACTTCACGCGTACCCCTGTAATACACGTACCCTGGCTGTTCGCGTGTGGTGATTCCCGCGTACCCCTGTCATACACGTTCCCTGGCCTATCGCGTGTTCTACTTCACGCGTACCCCTGTAATACACGTACCCTGGCCAATCGCGTGTTGGACTTCCCGCTACCCCTGTGATACACGCACCCTGGCTGTTCGCGTGTGATAATTCCCGCGTACCCCTGTAATACACGTTCCCTGGCCTATCGCGTGTTCTACTTCACGCGTACCCCTGTAATACACGTACCCTGGCCAATCGCGTGTTGGACTTCCCGCTACCCCTGTAATACACGCACCCTGGCTGTTCGCGTGTGATGATTCCCGCGTACCCCTGTAATACACGTTCCCTGGCCTATCGCGTGTTCTACTTCACGCGTACCCCTGTAATACACGTACCCTGGCTGTTCGCGTGTGGTGATTCCCGCGTACCCCTGTAATACACGTTCCCTGGCCTATCGCGTGTTCTACTTCACGCGTACCCCTGTAATACACGCACCCTGGCTGTTCGCGTGCGGTGATTCCCGCGTACCCCTGTAATTCACGTTCCCTGCCTAGTCGCGTGTAGTACTTCCCGCGTACTCATGATTTGAAGATTGCCCGCTTTGCTTTCCTTGTTTGCCTGCCCTGTGAAGTGGTCCAGGGTTAGCGCAGCCCTTAGCGATGATTTAGCGATTTTGATGGCTTTTCCTTGCGCGAGGGCGTTCTTGGGGGCGTTACTGGCGCTGCTGCAGGCTCGCTGCGATTCTCTGCGCCACGGCTGGTTTGGGAGCTTGAAATCCATGAATACGCTGTGCGCGGAAATCTGTTTTAGCGCACGTGCCTGGCGCAGACTATCGCAGGCGCACGCTGTGCGCCAGCCGCGTGCGCTACTTGTGCGCTGGATTCTATGAATTAGCCTGTAAATGTATAGTGCCAGATTAAGCAGAGTGCCTGGTAGCATTGCAAGCAAGACACCTGGCAGATTAATTGGGTGACTATCAGGGTGATTAGAATGTGGAATAAAAAAGGCTCATTGAAATGTTGCTTCCCATGTTTCCACACATATGTTCCCTTTGCACTGACCATTAAAGATCATAACCACATGTGCACTTACCTGATAACACAGGCATGAGGCAATAGTCTACGAATGTCTGTGACACTTACTTGAAAGCACACAATTGTGCTACTAGATAGGAGTAAGGCAGTGCTGATGTCTATACGCCAAAGCAGGTTGTCAATGAAACAGTGCGGATGGCTGTCATTTTTATGTTCTGTTTCAGCAATAGTTCATGATTTAGACAAATGACTGCAGGACACCGGTATAGAGCTGTAATTGGCATGCCAAGTTATTTGTTTAGATCCCACCTCGTTTTCCAAGCAATGCTCAGTCCGGGTTTTTAAAACAATCGTCTGATGCCATCTCGTTTGAACGTCGCCCTAAAGTCTGCCAGTGTCCTGCGCGCTAGGATTGCAACACTTTGAAGTTGGACAATTCATCATAATGGGATGAGTGGCAGCCTGGCGAGATTGCTGCATGTGTGGCAGTATGCGCTACATCTGAGTTTTGCCAATAGACCATGGCTAACAAGCTTTACAATTCACATCACATGATTTTCCTGTCTTTGCATTTAGAAAAAAGAATATCAACTACATACCGGGATGTGCTGAAAAAAGAAAATGGCGCTCGGAGGTGCTGCCTACTTATCTGGATTCATTCATTCAACAAAGGAGTATGCTTAGCAATGGTATGGAACTATGAAGTCGTACATATTGTGTAATCATGCATGTGTGATTTTAACTGTGTTGAGTGAAATTTAATTCTATGACAAGACAGGAGGCGAGCATTATGCTTATCTTTCTTTATTTGCTGCCACACCAGCACTTTAAAACTTTAACTTTAATACTGCACAGTTATGTTTTTTTCAAACCACAGTTATGGAAAACGAAATGGGTCCGTTTAAATGTTTAGTCCTTCACTTCTGTGTGTCCAATGCAATCACTTGGGGAACTACGAGTTCCATGAAACTTAGGTCTCTGGTAGTCCAAGCCTCTATCCTCTGCACCTATCAGAGGGCAGCCCCATTTATAAGAACCCCTCTGCCCAGGTCCTTTCCTCTCTTTCTTTTTTCTGCCTGAGGTAAGTGACATTCATTGTTTAACATTGGTTACAGTTTGAAGTTTTAGTCACGTTATACAGTTTTGATAATGTTTAAGATTACATGAGAGTGAATCTTTGTATTACTCAGTATTAGCGCTCGCGCTCATTATATCGAAGTTTCATTTCTCCTCAGAAGTTTACATCAGCGTAGCAAAGCGCGAGCATTGTGCAGCGAGTTATTGCTTTCAGCGCGTGAGAAACATTGTTAGTAGTGACGCTGAGGCACAAACTGGACATCCCAGGAGGGAAGATTCTGCCTACAATGCCTAAGGGACAGAGGGACCAAAGGGAGGAGGGAGGGAGGAAACTCAGGGGGGGATAAAGGACTGGGGATCAACATGCCTAAATAATCACTGCTTATAATGTTTGTAATTGTCATCCTGCCTTGATTTAAAATAAACAAAGTTAAAATTAAAAAAAAACATTGTTAGTAGTATGCAGAGCTAGCAGGGGCCGGAGCCGCGAGCAATTCCGCCCGCTTCCGGCTGCCGAGCCCCGCTCTCTCTAGAATCATTACGGCGCCGGCGAACACGGGGGGAGCAGGAACCGTCCAGGTTTCCCAGCTTCGCCTGGGAATCCTACTTCCGTTCGGAGTGTGAGTTCAGCCGCAAACGAGTGAAGTGATTTAATTAGAGCTCCAGAATCAATTTAAAAAAAAAAAACATATTTATAAATCGCAATAAGTGGTTTACATACACACGCTGCAACGATCTACAGCACGTGTGAGAAAACTATTTAGAGCCTTCAATTGCTGACTTCCTTACAGTTGGCCCTGCCAACACCAAGAATATGGCTCGCTTTGGCACCCCAACTAACACTCCATCCACTTCCCCAGAGTGGAGTCAAGAAGAATCGGAAGAGGATCCTTCCCATCAAGAATCAGACTTGTCACAAAGTTTTAAAAAGGTGCTGGGAGACTCCTTGAAGCAGGCTGTCTCACAAGGGGTGCAACCCATTACAAAAAGGCTGGAGACTCTGGAAAGGATGATGGCTGAACAGCAGAAAAAGCTCACAGCCAGGAAAAGACGGGCTAGTAGCCCTGAAGAAGGAACGTCAGCAGGACACCCCCAAAAAGTAGTTGCGAAAAAGGGGTGTAAGGTAGCCCGGAAGAGCAAGCACTCTTTGACCCGGGCAATACTGAACAGGTTAACACTGTTCCCCAATTGGTAGGCGACCCTGTCGCCAGGCTTAGGGAAGCCTTTCTGGCAAAGAAAAGAGATGGCCAGCATAGACCCCCTGCCCCAGGGGTGTACAATCTAGGGGAAGATGACGAGGGCTATTTGCCCGATGATGAAGGAGGTGAGGAAGAGGAGGACATCAATAAAGATGTAGAAGACTCCCAGAATATTGACTACACCACAGACATGTTCGACCTGGAGGCCATCCGGCACCCTAAGTCATCTGAATGGGTACCATCCCCCAGAGTGGCACTATACATGGCCCAACATATTAGAAAGACCCTGGAGAGGGAAGTGAGATCAAGAATGAGATCGGAGTGCCCTAGACGAGAGCTGCCGAATAAACTGACAGAGATGCCAGACCTAGACCCCAAGATGGTCACTTTTGTAACCAAAGCATCTCGAGACATCAGAAAAGGTGTAGACCGTGCCTGGAGGGGATGTCAGGACAAGCTCCTGGACATTTCAGGTCCATTAGCAAAAATTATGGACCTTGCTGAAAAATCAAAAGATACAGGTACTCCAGTAGACGCGACCATCCTAGACAAGTGGCTGCAATGAGCAGTATGCCTCTTGGCCAACAACAATTGCGCCCTATCTTCAGAAAGGAGAAGAGGTATCTTATTGAAAATTTGAGGGATCTAGCCACCTACGAAGCAGGCGAAGGCACCAAAGGTCTGTTGTTCGGAGAGGTATTCGCGAAAGAAATGTCACAGTTCATCGGAACTTACTCTGCACTAGAGAAGACCCAGAGTTCCATCAGAAAGATCTTTCCGGGGTGAGTTTTTGCCGGGACCGGACGACATAGGGGTCGCTCGTCCGGTCGCTATAACTTTCAGCGAAGGCCCCATAATCAACGCACCCAGTACTGGGACTCTAGACAACAAGACTCCTTCTTCCCAGCTAGATCAAGGTTTGCTAGAGGTCGCAGAGGAAGAGGATCTTACAGGCAACCAGGGTCAACAGCTGGTGAGTACTGCAAGTTGGCGCATGGGAGGAAGAACCCTCCACTACCTGAGCGAATAGCAAGCCTTATCAAGCGATGCATGGGTGCTGCAGGCAGTAGCGGGTCTATAGATAGAATTTATAAGAACACCCGTGCAAAGAACAGAACCTTGCCCTATATATATGGCGCAAGAGGAGTCAGCGCTCCTGCACAGCGAACTGAGGATATTAGAAAGCAAAAATGCAATAGAGCGCGAATACCAGGGAGGTCCCGGATTCCTCAGCAACATGTTTCTAGTTCACAGAGGAGACAAGATGAGGCCCGTAATCAATCTCAAAGACTTAAACGAGTGGGTGGTGTACAACCATTTTAAAATGGAGGGGATCCATCTTCTCCGAGACCTTCTGTGTTCCAGAGACTGGCTAGCATGTCTAGACCTCAAGGGCGCATACCTGACGATTCCGATAGCGACAGCTTATCAGAAATATCTGCACTTCCGATGGAAGGGAGAAGTATGGTGATTCACTTGCCTCCCGTTCGGTCTGTCCTCCGCCCCTTGGGCTTTCACCAAGCTTATGGAACCGGTGGCAGCAGCCATCAGAGAAAGGGGCATTCGTATCATTATCTACCTAGGTGACATTCTCGTCTTTGGGCCATAGAAGGCTACTCTAACAAAGAATGTTCAATGGGTTTTCTTGCTCCTGACCTCCCTAGGGTTTCTAGTGAACCTAGACAAATCTCAGCTACTTCCGGTTCAGAGGATAGAATTCCTGGGCTTTACAATAGATTCAGTCAAAGCCTCTCTCAAACTCCTGGGACACAAGGTGAGAGCGATCAAGAAGGAGCTCAGAGCGGTTCTAGCGAAGGAGACTATCTCCCTTCACAATATGGCCAGAATAGTAGGTCTTCTGGCAGCCTCCATTCAGACGATCTTTCTGGGGCCTCTTCATTATCAAGCTCTTCAGCGGCTCAAAGTAAGGCATCTACAAGGAGGCCTCCGTTACCATCAATTAGTGACTATAGATCACAATGCCCGTACAGAGCTCAACTCTTCGCTAAAAAATATGGAAGCTTGGAACGGTCGTGCCATTTTTGGTGATGCCCAGATCTCATAATAGAATCAGATGCGAGTAGATCAGGCTTGGGAGCCAGATGCGAGCACGTTCAGACAGGAGGGAAATGGTCAGAAGAAGAGTTGCATCTCCACATAAACTCTCTCGAGTTGCTAGCGGGCTCTTTCGCAGTGCACGCTTTTACGAAAGACAAGGTAAATTGTTGCATACTGCTCCAGATGGACAACATCTCCGCAGTACGATACATACATAAAGAAAATTAGGAGGAACAAAGTCCAAAATGCTAGCCGAGTTAGTGAAGAATATATGGCATTACTGTCTCCAGAACAGGATATCCGTATCTTCAGAATATTTCCCAGGGAAGCAGAACGAAGTAGCAGACTGGAAGTCACGTTACCTTGTAGACTCCAGCGATTGGAAGCTACATCCTCAGGTCTTCCAGCGATTACAGGATCTCTGGAGCCCTGCACATAGATCTGTTTGCATCCAGAATGAATGCTCAGACTCGAGAGTACTTCAGATGGAAGATAGACACGGATGCAGCGGGCACAGATGCATTCCTGCAACCATGGACAGGAGCAGTACATTATGCCTTCCCGCCATTCATTATGATTCATTATGATCACGAGGGCTCTAGCGAAAATTCGCAGAGATCAAGCAGAGATTGTAATTGTGCTACCCCTATGGAAGGCACAGCCTTGGTTTCCAGTAGTGATGGAACTTTCTATGGATTTTCTGAGGATAGTGAATCATCTGCCGGACCTTCTTCTCGACCCGTCCGGGCAAGCTCACCTACTGCTAACAGCGGGCACGTTACACCTGATAGCGTTCAGGGTTTCAGGAAAATATGGGACTTGCCAGAAATTTCACAGCTCGCTGCAGATTGCATCAGAGACTCATGGGCACCTTCCACCCTTCGGAGATATAGTGCGGCATGGAACGGGTGGTCCATATGGTGTTCGGAACACAAGTTGGATCCCGTTTCAGCCCCTTTAGTAGAAGTCCTCAACTTTCTGGCTTTCAAATTTCAAGAAGGCAGCGCCTTCAGAACGGTGGGAATTTATAGAACGGCCATTTCAGCAGGGCACAAAGAAATAGAAGGTACCACCGTAGGTGAACACCCAGCAGTCTTGCCTTTGCTCAAGGGGATGAACCTCAAAAGACCACCTATGCCCAAGCACAAAATGTTATGGGATGTCAGAGATGTTTTTCGCCTCTTTCTCAGATGGCCCAATAACGAGAACTTATCCCGATCACAGTTATCAGGAAAACTAGCCATGCTTCTTTGCCTTACAGCCTGTAGGAGAGTATCTGATGTCAAAGCTCTTGAGATTGATAGAAAAATATTCTACCCAGAGGGCATATCATTCACCATTACAACAAAGACAGATTCGAGAGTAATAGATTACCCATACTTCACAAGTAATAAAAGCTTTGCGTAGCGCAGTGTATCAAGGATTATGAGAAAGCGACAGCACACCTTAGACCGCAGGGAGTGTCCCAGCTACTCCTAGCGCGCAGGAAGCCCTATCATGCAGTAGTGTCAGCAACCATTGCGAGATGGGTGAGAGAAATAATGAATTGGGCAGGTATTGACTTGGCTCTTTTTGGCGCGAATTCGGCCAGGGGGGGATGGCTTCAAAGGCGTTTACTACAGGGGTGTCTCTACAAGACATTATGAAGTCAGCAGATTGGTCCTCAGAGTCAACCTTTAAGACATTCTATTTTAAACCTGTATCTGAGATACCAAGTAGGGTGGTGGACAGCGTTGAACAAGCATAATGCAAGCCTCCTGTCTTGTCATAGAATAAAGATTGCCCACACTAACAGCTCAGGAAGTCTTCATTCTATTAAAGACAAGGAGGCGAGCATTTTATCCCACCCAGAATAGCAAGAGATCAATTTGCATTGTCATGTTGTTAACTATGTACTACCATTGCTCATTCCCACCCTCATATGTTACTCTCCATTCCTTACAGGACATGAACAAAAGACTGCCGGATGAAAAAATTCTCAGAAATGGCAGAATGACAGTTCAAGTTGGTCATGTTGGACCATAGAGTTTACAGTTTCAAGGATTCTTTCCAGTTCAGTTCTGAAAGGATCACTTCGTTGGCGAAAGACAATTAAGTTCAAATACTCAGACATAAAGAAAGAGGAAATGATCTGGGCAGAGGGGTTCTTATACATGGGGCTGCTCTCTGATAGATGCAGAGGATAGAGGCTTGGACTACCAGAGACCTAAGTTTCATGGGACTCGTAGTTCCCTAAGTGATTGCATTGGACACACAGAAGTGAATGACTAAACATTTAAACGGACCCATTTCGTTTTCCATAACTGTGGTTTTGAAAAAAACATAAATGTGCAGTATTAAAGTTAAAGTTTTAAAGTGCTGGTGTGGCAGCAAATAAAGAAAGATAAGCATAATGCTCGCCTCCTTGTCTTTAATAGAATGAAGACTTCCTGAGCTGTTAGCGTGGCCAATCTTTATTGTCTCCTCAGTTGCTTGCATACATTTATTTAAACCTTAGTCAAACTGAGTAGTTATAAACATATGAGATGATAATAAGATAGAGAAGTGTATAAAACTGTTTGTAAAGAAAATTTTGGAAGCACAAGAAATAGAACTATATTGCTATCCTCTCTAGCACATTTTGAGAGCAATATTGTAAGAGCACACTCATCTTTTAATGTATTGTTTGTGGCCGAGCCAATCAGAATGCTCAGAATGCGGTCTAAAACTCACAATTAAATCAGTTTTCTGAAGCACTTTGACAACCTAGAGTATGTGAAGTTGTACCACACCCCTACCCTGCCTGATCCATCCCCATTCTCCCCAAGCTCCTGTTCCTGCACTTACCTCATAAGGCATTGAGGAGCGTGCAACCCTCTTACTGTCCACTGATGCGACCTCTCACTTTCACCGTCAAATGGAAATCATTGCACCTTGTTAGGCAGAATTATATGCAGTACCCTTTGGGAACACCACAAACAATTAAGACTACAAGTGACAGTACACATTCACCTTTGGTACAAGCCTGTACTAAACAGTAAAAGTGGTAGCGATGGCTGAGCAGCCAGACATATCTAAAGAGCAAGTGAGCAGTATCAATAGTTACACAAAGGACCGCAATTATTATGATTCAAACAAACACTAACTCAAGGTGTCTGAGTAAAAGAATATACATTTATTTACACATCAGTTGTATAACATTTCACTAAAGTAATGCAGTTAAAAAATCACACTCTTAATACACCACACCATACCCAATAGTTTTCAGACAAGTTAAGGTCACAAAATGAAGTGGGAGCAACATGGCACTCTAGTAATTTAAAAGGGAGGGAAAGACAAAGTTAGGCAGAAAATGAGCAGCACCAACAGGTAAGTAAGCAGGGCAATCTAGAAAGAGGAACTACAGTGAGGGAATCAAATCAAATAGGCTTAGGGCCAAAGTCAGTAGGACAAAAGTCTTTTGCTCACGATCACACAGTTCAGGGTAGTTCGCGGTTAAGTCTTTGCCAAGAGTTCTGGACAAAGTTGGTTGGCAGAAAAGTTAGTTCAAAGAGTAGAGAAGGACAAGCCCTCGGATTGGAGAAAGATTTCACACACTTTCACCGTGGCTGAACGTTTCCTGGTAGTTCCTGCAAGTTCATGGTTCCTGAAGCAACTGTCGAACTGGCACGAAGTAGAAAGACTGGAGGAACCTGCACTACCCAGGGATGAAACAAGCAGCAGAGCAAAACAATGAATAAAAGGTGCACTCCTTAAAACCCAAGCAGGGTCCGACCTTCCTGGCTATCCGGCCCACTGTAGCTCTGAACAGCAAATTCGACCAGAGGAGGGAGTCCTGGCTTGCAGTTTGGGTGAACTGGTTGGTCCCACCAGCTCAGGGGAAGAAGATTCCTGGAGGATCTTCTCTGTCGTTGGAGTTCGAAGATTTGGACCTGCAGCAGGGCTTCACCGGGAGGTTCAGTCATGGTAAGGGTCCTCTTCTGTCAGCTCCTCGTTTGTTGTTTCATTTCCAGTGGGGACTCTGCCTTTCCAGACCCAGAGACCTGCTTTTAATGTAGTTTTCCCACCTATTCACACAGCCTGGCTGTCAATCACACAGCAGGGTGGCTATCCCGCCCGGACAGTCACCACAGTCAATAATTTCAGAGTGCGACATGGGTCTCCAAGGAGACCCTGTGCAGGGAGTCCTAAACCCCTCCCTCACATCGTGTCCCCCCCAGACATACAGGCATTCTGTGTAGAAGCCCACGAAAGACGGTGAACAAAGGAATGAACCCCGGTTTGGTGCGCAGAGTAAAACACGAGAAAGACTTTTACAACAAGAAATGGCGAATAAACCCAGCTGGAACCGTAATAAAACATATATGGTGTAGCGGGTTTAAGTTTGAGGCTACCAAGATAGCCTAAAACAATACCAAGGTTAAGTAAGATAACCGCGGTAGGAAAAATTGGGTAGTTACCACTGCCGCCAGCCAAGTCTTGATGAAAATGGAGCAAAACAATGCTCCAAGAGAAACTGACAAAAATGGGATAAGTATTAACCCTTTCCAGTATTCCACGTATGATGGTTTGTACTGGGTCTGTGGATTTAAAAAGACTAATAAAGCCAATGGCAACTTTACATGTTCTGGGAGACAGTAGTCAGTCCCAGAAAATGGAGTCTGAGTTGGGAAGTCTAAAAGACAACCCTGTGTCACTGCACTGAAGGTGCTGTGTAACACACAGTAAAAGGATGATGCCTGTGGAGTAGGTGAGGCGCCACAGTCTATGAACACAAAAAAAGGTTAAACACACACAGCAAAACACATGTAAGAGTGGGAAAAAAGGCTCACACTCTTACCAAGTGAAAAAAATAAATCCTAGAAATCCAGCAAAGCAGCTGAGGGACTCAGTAGGTAAGGGAAATTGGCCATTCTGGAGAATTCTCCATAACACACCTCATAGCAGCGGTCTCTTACTGTCATTAGCTGGGTGGTGACCTTTTATTGGATTGGATTACTGTGTCATTGCCACAGCCACTCCACAGTATCTGCTCAGCTACCATTAAAGGATGGGGACCATTTTTTGGGTCCTCCATTCATGTCACCTTTTTTTTCCTAGTACCTGGGGGCCAAAGGAAAAAAAAAACAGAGATGTGCTAATACATGGTGCCAACACGTGCAACTAGAATTCAATAGAAATATTATGCTTTGTAAAAACAGAAAATTGCCCAAGAGGACATATTACACAATTGGGAAAACATGTTTTATCCTTTTTAAGTATATTGTGCCTCATTTCCTGGAGAAAACATCTGGAAAAAACTTACCCACTAAAGGACATTTCTGGTTGTGGTTTATTGGTGTCACTTCAGCTATGTAGCAAAATATTATTGTAACAGAGAAGGGTAACAGCGTTACAGAGATTTAAATCTACACCAGTTAAATAATCAGTTGATGAAGAAAGCTCCTGTCTTGTAAATCATCAATGTCTTCAAGCAAAACGATACACCTGAAAAATAATTGGGTTCATTACTATCTTATCTCACTGAAAGGTAATACAATTTATACAAACATCTTGACCAAATGTGCCTTTCAGGGACTTCATATCTAAGCTATACTGCCTCCAAAATGGAGGCCTGAAATATCAAATAGACACGGGCATTTTTATTTTCCTTTGTATCATTGTCACGGCATAATGTCTGACTTAATCCTAGATGACGCCATTGCATCATTAATTTCCATCATAATTATTGACTGAGTTTACATATATTTACATTCCAAAGAAGGCTCCAAGGTATGTATAAAACCCTTTTTCATAAGCACATCAGAAATTAAATGCTCTGTCTTGCTTTGTATTTCTTAATAGGATCCATGCCCAATGAAGCTGAATATTGTTAATCCTCTTGCTTGTGTTCATGAAATAATATCTTGACTTTAGGAGAGGCTTATCATTTTTAGTGCACTACATTATCACATCAATTGTCATTTTTGCATATTTCAGTCAGCGAAATATCAGATACTGAACAGTTTTCTTACTTGAAAGCCCAAATCATATTAAATCGTCCAATGAGAAATTATAGATTGGTCTTTTATGTATGTAATGGATAGCCTTCTGGCTAAGTCTCGCCGGCGCATTCCATACATTTTGACACTTTTTAAAAAATAAAACATTAGTGGATTTTTAGCAAACTCGTGTAAGGAGCATGGGCAAGAACCTGAAAGCATGGTTTGCAAATGTGTCCATGTTGTCCATGTTTTATTTTTTGAAAAGTGTCATAATGTAGGTACAAAAAATAGTGATAAATCTTTGGTGACTGAGGTATAGCCTATGGCCATGGACAGTGGCCAGATTGTCTGGGACTTGGCCTAAGGCCATGACCCGCACAATATGGCTACTGGCCATGACCACGAGGGACCAGTAATGGGGTTAAAGTTGGCATGGTGACCAGGCACCATCTAAGTGGTAAAGTTTTTCGAATTTGGGATATGTTTGAATGGGAAAATAAATCTGCTTGTGGGTACAAGTTGAAGTGCTGGATGGGATTGGAGCAATATGCACAAGGAGCGTCAGCAAGAACTTGAAAGCATGTTTTTGGAAATATGTCTTGTGTTTCATTTTTCAAAAGTGTAAGAATGTAAGTAGAAAAAATAGGGATATGCATTTGGTGTGTGAGTAGTGGGCCTGGCCCTCAGCAAGTGCAGATGTGCTTTGCTTACTGGGGAAAGCGGCATGGCCAAAGCCTATGCCCATGCATTTGGAGACTGGCCATGGCTGCATGCCATGAGCACTGGCCATTGGTTACATTATTAGTGTATAGTGGAAACTAAGCTAGGATGCAGGGTAGGTGCAGTGAATAATAGGAGTGGTTTGGTTTGGCTGGGGTCATGGTGCCTTATGCCGTAGGCAATTGAACAATGATTTCCATCCACAGCATGCGCTGCTGATAACGACAGACATAAGTATGTTTTGCAAAAAATATGTTTCTTAAAGGAGCTTTATAGTTCTTTCATATATTTATTTATTTTATTTGTTTAGTTTTAAAAGAACTTTACAAATTGTTATAATATTACATTAATTACAATCTCAAAATTACAATTGCAATCCTTACAAACACTTACAAACACATGTTAAATACTAAAATCACGATCATTACATTAATTAAACACTATAAAAACACTATTAAGGTCAGAATTAAAATTTTGCTTTATGTCTTTTATCTCTTACTTAAGAATATTTTAAAAATCATCATTACTAGGCTCACTTATCATTTTATGTCTAGTATTAATCCATCATCATTGGTTGAGGCGAGTAACATACACTGGTTTAATGGTTCAATACTCTAAAATAGAAGTCATCATTTGATTATTCATTTAAAGTGGTGTTCTATCATCATCAATTCCTTTTCATTTTTTCAGGCACAAGCTTTCTTTTAATAGGTATCCACAGATGGTATAGTCTTATATGGACTGTTTCCAATTCGGTGTTCAAGCAATATGTCCAGAAAACATCACTTTTGATATAATCATAATTGTGTACCAAGTCTCCTAAATATAGCATATACATTGTACTTAATTCAGGGCACTGTAATAGTACATGTTGAGGAGATTCCAAATTATTAGGTTTTTTACAAATTCTGCATGTTCTTTCTGCGCGAGGGATTTTCTGATGAGACCACGTCATTGTTAACAAGGGCAGTTGGTTAATTCTTAACTTCAAACGGAATTGTCTAACTGCAGGATTTGGACATCTTTTCAAATACCTTTCTACTTGTAGGTATTTATGCACAATTCCATATATGAAATTATAGTTCTTTAATTGTTCTAGATGTTTGTAGTTTTTAGTCCAATCCCACTATTTGATCTTGTTTGTATATATCCGTTTCAAAGTTGCATATCCCGTCTTTTTGTAATACAATGGATAGCATTGAACTGTATGGAAGATGTTATTGCAGATGTTCTCGAAAGTATCATTCCTTCTGTTTCTCTCGTCTAGGAGTTCCAGTAATTTACATTGGGGGGAGGAGTGTATTTTGAGATGCAGTGCTCCCATCTTTATCCATAGCATGCTTTTTAGTGATGTTAGACCAAATTCAAGATGGATATATTCAATCGATGTACTTGGACTCAATTTCAGGAGTCTGCGCCAGAATCGTCCATCTAATACGTCTAGCCAATTAAGTTTTTCTATTGCTAGTGCCTCAAGCCCATACAGAATCGTTGGGCAGAAGCATTGTTTGTACAGGGTTATGATTCCTTCTAATGAAAACCCAGCTGTTTCTTTTGCAAATTTTACTATTAATTCTGTCAATTTTTTTGCTTTTCTTTGTTTATTTTCGATTATGTTTTTGTAATCTTTGTCATTACTCATGTCTAATCCCAGATACGGGTACGAGTTCACATATTTTATTACTCCTAATTCGGTGATAATATCTGGGCACAAAACCTTTTTTGTAGAGAATGCCATAATTTTGTTTTTTCCCATATTTATCTTTAGTTTGTTTATTTTTGCATATTTTATTAATGATGAAAACATTTCTTTAATCCCTAAAAATTTATAATTCATTAAGATCACATCATCATCATATATTAAGCATGGGATGATTTTTCCTCCTCGCTTCGGGCAGCACCCATGCGTAGGGGCGAACCAATCTGTAAGGTCTGCCATTTACAAATTGTATAGAAGCGCAGCCAATGGACATCCTTGTTGCACTCCGCAAGTGATGTTAATTGGGGCCGTGGTGCTGCCATCTAAGTCTAATCGTACTCGTGCTTGTGTACCTTGATGTAATAATTCAACTATAGTACTTAGCCAGTTGGGGCAGTCCCAATTTTGTAATTTATTCCATAGTCTTTGCCGGTCAACACTATCAAATGCTGCCACAAAGTCTACGAAAATAACATATAATGTATTCCCTTTCTGTAGTCTTGTATCTTCAATGCATGAGTCATAGTTAAGTTATGTATAGTGCCAGTTCCTGGTCTAAAACCTGTTTGTGTGAAATGAAGAATCTCATTATTATTAGCCTACTCTTGGAGTTTTTGAGAGACAAAGGAGGAGAATAATTTACCAGAAGCATCGAGCATTGATAATAAGCAATAACTTTCAGGTAATGTCTGTGTCCCTTTCTCATATATCGGGAGAATTATCGCCTTTGTCCAAGATTTTGGTATTTGTTGAGCCATGCAAACTTTGATATATAATTCACTTAGTATCACTGCCCATACATATTTGTTCTGTTTAAAGATAGCATTGGCCAGGCCATTAGGCCCCGGGGCCTTAGAGTCTTTTAATTTTGTGATCGCAGATTTCAGCATTTCGACCAAGAACTCCATGGGCCAGTTTTCATTGTTGCTTGAGATTCGATCTTCACTTATATCCTCTTGTTTTTGTTATAAAAATGTTACCCAGATGTTTCCTTGAATGGGATTCACTGTCAACTCACGCATTTCTCCTTTGGCTTTAGCTAATTTTGTCTGTATCTTTTTTGTATTCTTGCTTGCAAGCGTTTTCATCATTGCTTGTCAGTCCTGGTTTAATATGGAATATTTGTGCTTTCTCAGCCAACGTTGATAAGCTCCTCTTATTGAATTTCTTTGTTCGATGTATTGCTTACATTCTAATCCCAAGGTTCTGAGTTTACGAAGTTTTTTCCTCATTTCTCTTTTTTCATTATGAACTGACTCATCGTAAATATACTGTTTTTTCTGGCATAGCGTATATTGCTTCATTTTATTTTCTCCCGTTTTTTTAGTTAAGTCATAGAATTTATGTTCTATTTCATTGACAGATAAGAGATTTATTTCCGTCATTAACTTTTTGCAGAATATTTCAGTCTCTTGTTTGATCTTTTCTAAATTTACACCTGTCCATCGTATAGAGGTTCCTGCATGATTGACAGCACTATTTTTGCATCCACTGGTGTAATTCACGTACAGTGGTTTATTAATCTCCAGGATTAACATTTTATGATCACTATTGTTCATGGGAATGACTGTCAAACTAAATGCTCTTTCAAACATTTCATTATTACCAAAAATGTAATCAAGAGTTGATTCACTGTTGTTTCCCTTCCATGTGTATGCACCAGGGATATCACCCTGGGTTCTCCCATTCATCATCGAGAGTCCCCATTGATGGAGCATCATTATCCATCTATCACCTTTGGTGTTCCCAATTTTTTGTATCATGATACTCTTTTTCTTCACATTTTCATATTCTGCACATTCTCTGTTGTCGTTATATCTTGCATTCATATCTCCTCCAAATAATACCATTTGGCTTTTTTAGTTGATATCAGTAGTTAGTAGTGCACTTTCAATACTTTCCTGAAGTTCTTCTAGGTTGGTCAGATTTGGTGGCGCGTACACATTTATTACCAAAAGCTTCCAGGGAATACCTGATGCCCGGTGTGTGATCTCGACAGCCAATATATTATTATTTTGTATGTCAATTGGCAGCTGTTTAGATTCAAGTTTCTGACTCACTCCAATTATTAGTCCTCCATAAGGTCTGCCCTTTGTACCTTTACTGGCTAATATTTGATATATATGATAACCTTCCATATATATAGGACATTCTAGCCAAAGCTCTTGTAACATAAATATGTCACACCTACATAATTTTTCCCGGGATTGGCTATCTTTTATTGTGTTTGAATCCACGGGTATTCCAGCTTGCTATCCGCAATGGTCAGTTTGAAGTCATTAATTCCTTAAATTCAAATGTGTGCTTATATGTTGGGTTCCAGGTGATGGCTAAAAAGCCAGGATTTGTCTTACTGCTTCTTGCATTGTTTCTATCATTATGGATTTCACCGTCCTGGGTAATTTTACAAACTGTAAATTGTAACCCTTGGCTATAGAGTTTGTGTGCATTTTCCCAGAGCATTGATACTGCAGTGGATGAGGTGAAGCGAATTATCACCCAATTTGTAGGGCTATCAAGTTCAGGTAATTCAATCTGGGCCATATCTCTGCTCTGGATCATCTTTAACCCTGGGATAGATGCCCATAATTGCTCTAAGGCTGAGCGATTTAGAAAGGGGCTTTCATTAGTTGGATTAACTTCATCTATCCGAATTGCCAGGTTAATTTTTTCATACTTTTTCTTGATTTCCATTTGGTTTACATATATATATATATTATATATATATGAAAAGAGGAATTATTAGTAACGTATATGCAGTGATGAAACACCATGAAACATTTTGACCTATAAAAACCTATTTAATTGACAGAAAAAACATTGTTAGAGGGATGTAACAGTTGTAGGTGCCTTTTCCCGGCTTACTACGTGTGAGAGAAAAAAGAAAAAGGAAACACAACCCCTTGTTGGGGAAAGAGGCACTGAGACCCGGCTGCAAGAGTTCAAAGGATGGTTTATTTCTCCAGCTAGGAAATAACCCAAAAAACTCTCCCACATTTACATCAGTGCCAACATTTTTATTAGTTAAAATAACTCTAAAAAAAAATTTTAAATTGACCCGATTGGCCAGACGGTGTGGTGCTTTAGGTGTGGGTAGTATCTCTTCCTCCTGGCTGGCTGAGTAGCTGACGGACGTCAAACATCTTGTGCTCCATGCAGGTCAGGGTCTGGTCACTGTGGTCACTACCTAAGCTAATATGTTACATACTAAATAACAAATTATTTAAAAAATGTTATGCTACTTGTCACATTTCTACATAAGTCACTCACAATGATCATTGTCAGTACAATTGGGTCATTCGTGGCTTTAATTGAAGGCCTTGACCTTTATTGTGCATGTAAAAGAATCAGGCTATGTTTCGCATCTCTTCTAGGTTTCAAACCCATTAGTACAATTAAAACATATATAGTAATAAAAATGCTTAAGGTTAGTAGTGGGTGTGTTGGGTGCGTTTCGCAGCACAGGCGAGGGTCTGGCACTTGAAAGAAATACCTTACAGGGGGTGCAGGGTCAGGATAGCAATAAATTGTTCTAATGGGGGTGGTTGGCTTGCGCGTTTATGAGGACAATTCGAGCAGAAAGTGCTTAGCTCATCCTGGTTCACATGCCAGTTCTTAGACGAACAGTGATCTCAGAGGAAGAAAACTGTAGCATATTGATTGTTGCAACTTTCTCCAGCTTCAGCGTGAGAATGGAAGCGCAGAACTTTCCTTCACAGGGGGAGTGCAAGGGTGGGGGCCAACCAGCTGCCTGTGCGCCTTGTGTGTATGTCTCTGTCCTTGGCTGCTGCGGTGGAAAGGGGAGCTGAGCATTGCTGTACTATCGCAGTGAGGCCTGTTTACCCAACATGGAGTCGAAAGGGGGCACAAAAGATGAATGCCCCGTGTCCTGCTCAGTAGTCCCATCTATGCAGCAGTCAACCGTGGTTAACTTTACATAAAGGCAAGGGGCAATCCCACTACCGGAGGCACGTGGTCCAAGCCTTGTACTGAGGAGCGTACGACGTGAGGGGGCCTGAGGACCCCTCGCTCCCATACATTCCCCCCTTTTGTTACATCTAAAGTAACAAACTACTTTATCTCGTTCTTTCCGTTCTCCCTTCGGTAGCGCTTAGCTTCAGCCACAGCCTCATCCCAAGCAGGTGTACCCTTTATTGGCATCCATGCTTTACACACACTTCTTAAGCTGTTACCTCTTCGTGCATATTCTTCTGGGGTGACGATTAAGTATATCCCACCATCCCCATCTAGATCTATCCAAACCTCATTATACCACAGCAAGTTTTTTGGTTCTCTAATGGTAGTGTAATGTAGATTATCGACCACGTCCCCATACTGTCTATAGATGGCAGTCATCCTATACAGTGGTGTGGTGTATTCTCTGGTTTGTACTTGGGCATCTATCATGGTAGCCACCGTTGTCTGTCGGCCCACGGTTACCATCATCATTGCTGAATTAGGCATATTATTTTCACAGCATCTTAGTCCCAGTTGGCACACACAGAATATTAGGAGAAGAAAGACTATGATGGGAATGAGTATCTTTGCTGCAATGTTCACCCATGATGGTATCCAGCTGAACAAATCGTCGAACCACGTGTTGTTGTCTACTCCACCTTCTGCTCTCATTCTTTCACCTAAATTATGCACTGCTGTCATCACATGTGACAGTGTCCCGTTATCAGCATCGGAAGTTGGTACGAATGTGCAACATGCCCCCCCAATTCTTTTGCAAACACCACCGTCCAATGCCGTGATAAGATCTAAGACATATCTGTTTTGCATCATCATCAGGCGCAATGCTCGGAGCAATATTTTTATGATGTTGAATCCTTCTTCAGTGTCGTTAGCCAGCTGGATGAGCTCCCAGCGTGTTATCTGCAGCCATTTCGCGTTTGCCCTTGCTTGAACGCCTGGTGCTAGGAACGATGCAAAGAATGTTTCTGTAGATGAGAAAAGCTTATACTGCTGTGGGATTTTAGCAAGGAGTTCTGACGATTTGGACGAAATATAATTGGATCTTTTGCTGCGTGACAACATAGAGGGTAATTCATAGAATTTCGCAGAAAAGTGTCGCAAGCGGCTGGCGCAGAGTGTCCGCGTGCGATTGTCTGCGCCAGGCACGTGCGCTAAAACCGATTTCCGCGCACAGCGTATTCATGGATTTTAGGCTCCCAAACCAGCCGTGGCGCAGAGTATCGCAGCGACCCTGCAGCAGCGCCAGTAACGCCCCCAAGAACGCCCTCGCGCAAGGAAAAGCCATCAAAATCGCTAAATCATCGCAAAGGGCTGCGCTAACCCTGGACCAGTTTACAGGGCTGCCAAACAAGGAACGCAAAGCGGGTAACGTTCATATCAGGGGTACGCGGGAAGTTTTACACGCGATTAGCCAGGGTACGTGTATTACAGGGGTACGCGGGAAGTTTAACACGCGATTGGCCAGGGTACGTGTATTAGAGGGGTACACGTGAAGTTTTACATGCGATTAGCCAGGGCACGTGTATTACAGGGGTACGCGGGAATTATCACACGCGATTTGGCTGGGTAGGTGTATTACAGGGGTACACGGGAAGTTTTACACGCGATTTGGCTGGGTACGTGTATTACAGGGGTGCGCTGGAATTATCACACGCGATTGGGCCAGGTACGTGTATTACAGGGGTGCGCGGGAATTATCACACGCGATTTGGCTGGGTAAGTGGATTACAGGGGTGCGTGGGAAGTTACACACGCGATTAGGCTGGGTGGGTCCTCACAGGTGTTCCCTGTACACCCTCCACGGCCCCTGCAGGCAGCCCACAAAACAGGGGACTACCCTGCACACCTGCTCATGTCCCCCTGCACCCCCACCCCCCAGCCACCAGGGGCAGCCTCCACCAGGCCCCCACCCATGTCTACCACCACCCCCGCCCCCAGCCACCAGGGGCAGCCTCCACCAGGCCCCCACCCATGTCCCCCTGCACCCCCACCCCCCAGCCACCAGGGGCAGCCTCCACCAGGCCCCCACTCATGTCTACCACCACCCCCACCCCCCAGCCACCAGGGGCAGCCTCCACCAGGCCCCCACCCATGTCTACCACCACCCCAGCCCCCCAGCCACCAGGGGCAGCCTCCACCGGGCCCCCACCCATGTCCCCCTGCACCCCCACCCCCCAGCCACCAGGGGCAGCCTCCACCAGGCCCCCACCCATGTCTACCACCACCCCCGCCCCCCAGCCACCAGGGGCAGCCTCCACCAGGCCCCCACCCATGTCCCCCTGCACCCCCACCCCCCAGCCACCAGGGGCAGCCTCCACCAGGCCCCCACTCATGTCTCCCTGCACCCCCATCCCCCAGCCACCAGGGGCAGCCTCCACCAGGCCCCCACTCATGTCTACCACCCCACCCCCACCCCCCAGCAGTGCAGGGGCACCCTCCACCAGGCCCCCACTCATGTCTCCCACCACCCCCACCCCCCAGCCACCAGGGGCAGCCTCCACCAGGCCCCCACTCATGTCTCCCACCACCCCACCCCCCAGCCACCAGGGGCAGCCTCCACCAGGCCCCCACTCATGTCTCCCTGCACCCCCATACCCCAGCCACCAGGGGCAGCCTCCACCAGGCCCCCACTCATGTCTCCCACCACCCCCACCCCCCAGCCACCAGGGGCAGCCTCCACCAGGCCCCCACTCATGTCCCCTATCACCCCCACCCCCCAGCCACCAGGGGCAGCCTCCACCAGGGCCCCACTCATGTCTCCCACCACCCCACCCCCCAGCAGTGCAGGGGCACCCTCCACCAGGCCCCCACTCATGTCCCCTATCACCCCCACCCCCCAGCCACCAGGGGCACCCTCCACCAGGCCCCCACCCATGTCTCCCACCACCCCCACCCCACAGCCACCAGGGGAAGCCTCCACCAGGCCCCCACTCATGTGCCCTATCACCCCCACCCCCCAGCACTGTGGGGCACCTGCCAGCAGGCCCCAACCCATGTCACCCACCACCCCCACCCCCCAGCAGTGCAGGGGCAGCCTCCACCAGGCCCCCACTCATGTCCCCTATCACCCCACCCCCCAGCAGTGCAGGGGCACCCTCCACCAGGCCCCCACTCATGTCCCCTATCACCCCCACCCCCCAGCCACCAGGGGAAGCCTCCACCAGGCGCCCACCCATGTCCCCCTGCACCCCACCCCCCAGCCACCAGGGGAAGCCTCCACCAGGCCCCCACCCATGTCTACCACCCTTCCCACCCCCCAGCAGTGCAGGGGCACCCTCCACCAGGCCCCCACTCATGTCTCCCAGCGTGCTACGTGTATTTCAGGGGTGCGCGGGAAGTCCCACTCGCGAATAGCCTGGGCGCGTGTATTTCAGGGGTGCGCGGGAAGTTCCACACGCGAATAGCCTGGGCGCATGCATTTCAGGGGTGCGCGGGAAGTTTTACACGCGACTTCAGCAGGGTACGTGTATTTCAGGTATGCGCGGGAATTCTCACACGCGATTTGGCTTGGTACGTGTATTACAGGGGTGCGTGGGAAGTTACACACGCGATTAGGCTGGGTGGGTCCTCACAGGTGTTCCCTGTACACCCTCCACGGCCCCTGCAGGCAGCCCACAAAACAGGGGACTACCCTGCACACCTGCTCATGTCACCCACCACCCCCACCCTCCACCATCCAGGGGCACCCTCCACCAGGCCCCCACTCATGCCCGACTCATGTCTCCCACCACCCCCACCCCCCAGCACTGTGGGGCACCTGCCAGCAGGCCCCAACCCATGTCACCCACCACCCCCACCCCCCAGCAGTGCAGGGGCAGCCTCCACCAGGCCCCCACCCATGTCTCCCACCACCCCCACCCCCCAGCAGTGCAGGGGCAGCCCCCACCAGGCCCCCACTCATGTCCCCTACCACCCCCACCCCCCCAGTCACCAGGGGCAGCCCCCACCAGGCCCCCACTCATGTCCCCTATCACCCCCACCCCCCCAGTCACCAGGGGCAGCCCCCACCAGGCCCCCACTCATGTCCCCTATCACCCCCACCCCCCAGCAGTGCAGGGGCAGCAGGCAGTCAGGCAGCAGCAGGTGGGAGCGTGCTCGGGCTCTGGGGGGCAGTAGTTCGGCCTTCCGGGCAGGAGCGTGGTATTCCGTGTGCGTACGCGTGGCCAGCTTGGTACGGAGTGATTTTGCACGTGAAAATCCTGCACGTCAGCGTGAAAACTGAGGAAAGGCCCTCAGCGCGTAAGCGCGTCTGTGACGTGACCCGCACAGGTGTTTCCCACACAGCACGTGATGACAGAGCACACGTGGAAAGACTGCACGTCAGAGTGTAATCGCGTGTGATTGGTGGAAATGGCCCTACACGCAGAAGTGACAAAGCGTGTGATTGGTGGAAATGGCCCTACACGCAGAAGTGACAAAGCGTGTGATTGGTGGAAATGGCCCTACACGCAGAAGTGACAAAGCGTGTAATTGGTGGAAATGGCCCTACACGCAGAAGTGACAAAGCATGTAATAGGTGGAAATGGCCCTAGCGCGTACACGCCGCGTAAGTGACGCTGGACGTGTGGGCCTGTATAAAAGGTACGTGTAGAACACGTTTTCCTTGTACGTGCTTTTCGTGGAGAGCGAGTGGGTGAATTCTGTACTTCTTGTCGTTTCACACGCGATTTACTTCATGGCGTTTCAAGTTCGTATTCCCTGTTACCTCTGACAGCTTTTTCTCTTTTTTCTCTTTTACTGGTTTACCTGGGCCTGTTCCCTCAAACAGTGTTCCCTTCTACTGTTGTCCTGTCTCCTCAGACAGCGGACAAATCTTCTTTTGGCGGGGGTGTTGCCAACCAAACGTGCTCCTTTTACACGCTCGTTTACCAGGCAGACGGTGAGTCACGCACGTATCTAACATCTGTGCTTGCCCCGTGTGTAGCCTACCCCTTCAGAGGTCATTCTAGGCTGTGTGTGACACGCATACGTTCATTCTTGTGTTTCTGGGTGCCACAGCGTAGTGCAGGTTTTTCTTTCTGCACACGTGGTCTAGGAGGGGTTGCGTGCACGTCATCTCCCTTTTTTGGGCCTCCTGTGCGTTGCGTGACCCGTCATCTTTCCCCAGGGGTTACATTCAGCCTTGCTAGAGCACTAGGGTACAATTACCATCTGGTACCCAACCCCTTTGACCCCCAATTGCCCAGGACAATAGTCTACATCCACTCCCATACGCACATTAACATCAGTGCCATGGCTGGGAGGCGAGGATTCCGTAAGGGTGGCAAAGGTGGAAGAGCCACAAGTGGTGGCCGTGGTGGATCCGGTAGGGGACGTGGTCGTAACTTGCAGGGTGAGCCTGTCCCCCCATGTGTGGAGGACCAGTCACGGGCACCCATAATCCCCCCTCTCCCCCCCTCCCATTGAGGCTGATGTGGCTGACACCATCCATGCTCAGCCCTTGTTGGACCAGCCCATTGTGGCACCAGACCTGGCTAACTCCATGGCTGACTTCCAGGTCAGCAGGGCTATGACACGTGCGCTGGTGCACGTTGATGCCATCATGCCACGTGGATCTGGGGCAGCAAGGTCATCTGCTGCACCAAGGAGGCAGGGCGGAGAGGCTGCAGGGGCAGCTGCGGCTCCATCCACCCCAGCCCTCACACACCCAGCCAGGACAGTGTCGGTCCTAGTCCATGCTGCTGACATTCCCCCTGACACCATCACACTAGAGCCAATGCCTGCACCAACTCCCATGCTGAGTGTGCAATCCCACACTCCTGATACAGAGTCCACCAGGGCTCCTGCCCCTAGTGTCCAGAGCGGCGCAGGACACTCAGGATCACCACCACCTTCCAAGCGGAAGAGGAAGAGTGCTCGTCCGGCACAGGCTGAAGCCCCAGACACGGCTACACAGTCCGGCCCGTCCAGGAAGCCCAGCTTCACGGATGACGAACTGAATGCACTTGTCGAGTATGTGTCCGGACATGACAACGAGATGGTCATTGTTGCAGGATCCAAGACCACACCTGCACAACGCCAGGCACACTGGCAGACCGTTGCGGACATCTTAAGTGCCCTTGGAATCGTGAGGCGCACAGCCAATGATTGCTATAAGCGCTGGAATGACCTAAAGCGCAGGGCAAAGAGTAAGCTGGCCTCAAGTCATGCCGCAACTCTAGTGACTGGAGGTGGGTCTCCAGTAGTAGACATGGAACTCACTCCACATGAGTCAGTCGCTGGGACCTACGTCACGGAGGAACAGATCCAAGGCGTGGGAGATCTGGCTGATTACGAGGCATTGTCCGGTGAGTGCACATGCATGTGTGTGTCATCCATGTGCATGGTGTGTGTGTGAGGGCTTCTGTTCGGGTGCCAGGTGAGAGTGTGTGCGCCTGAGTCGTATGGGTCAGCCATGTGCTTCATGCAATCCTTCCTGCGCAGCTGCATTTGGCCATAGCAGTATCCCTTCTGCCAACAGTAGACATCTAGCCCAACTGCACGCCAGTTGCCCTTGAAGTGTCACCTTGCCACAACATATTTGCTTCTTTTTCACTGTTCATTCAGTCAGTTTGTTTGCATTCCACCACTTTCACTAGGCATGTCGCTGTCCACTAGTCACATGTCTGACATGGGTATGGTAAAGTGGAGTGACTTTGTTACCTGGATATCATTTGTACACACATGTCCCTGTGCAATTGGACCATTTCAGACTGGCAGCTACAGGTGAAAAATCTGACCTGTTAGAATTAGAAAAGCAATTACATGCGGGAACTGGACTGAATGAATAGGTGCTGCCCTCCTCTCCATCTTCACTCAATAGCAATGGTACATGCCATCTGTGTGATGGGATGTGTGTTTCACCTGCCAATCACAGGCCAATGTGTGATGCCACTGCCAGGCAGCATGCAGAAAATGTGTTCATCTTCCATCTTGGTGTCATCAGTGTGTGCCATTTGCCTGCACTTCATACTCAGTGAGGGTGCATGCATGGGAGGGTTTAGTCATGTGGGACATGTGTCAATCAAGTACTGGTTCTCTTGCTTCTCAGCCCTCAATGTGTGCCATGGTGCTTATGCCTGTTTCCATTTCTTTGTTTTCATGTCTTTGCAGGGGAAGACGCACCTGATACTGCTGGGGTTGTGGAGATGGTGCAGACCCAGGAGGGGTCCGAGGGCCGACCAACCACCAGTGAGGGACGTGGTGTGGTGGTGGGGGAGAACCCACAAGTGCTGCAGGTCGTGCTCTCAAGGGGTGTCTCTGGCTCCACCTCCCCCGAGCTGTACTCAGGTGTTGATTCGGATGAGACCTACGTGCCGTCGCAGGTGAGTGTTCCAGGGAGGGATTCTGTTCTGTCTCACCCACCTGCACCAGGGTAAGAACCCTCCATGGGGATGTCAGTGTTGGCAGCTACGCCTTCGGTGGTTACGGATGCAGGGTCACACTCCGCGACATCTGATCCTGTTCCTGGGCCAGCAGATCAGAGGGGGAATGCAGTCCTGCAGCCTCAGGCAGTGCCGGCACAGCAAGGCGCAGTTCGCCTTGCCCCAGACAGGTGTGGTGCCCGCCGACGTGGTGGCCGTACGCCACCCGGCAATACCGCATGGGAGCAATCCATTTACGGTATGGCAACCCAACAGGCTGCATCATCCGAGATGATGGCTCAGGCCATGGATAGGGTGGCCACTTCCATTGTCCCCCCAGAAAGGCTTATGGAGCGACTAAAGCAGGCAACCGACTCCATCTGCCAGTCACACAGGGAGGACATGTTGGGGTCCAACAGGGACAGGCGGGCGGCACTGGCGACTCTGCAGGAGGCCATCTCCATTGAGTCCCAGGGCCACAGGGAAGCCCTGAGGCAGGAGCTCCTTCACCTCAGGACGACTCTTGTTGAGCTTGAGGCTTCAACACACCAAAGGACAGAACAGCAGCTGGAGCGTCTCACCCGTACGCTCTCAGCTGAGATGCAGGCAACGAGGGCGGAGGTCCGGGCATCCCGTGAGTTGTTGCATGGGGACCTCCGCACACTCATCCTCCAGAACCAGACCTACCACACCCGCATGCTTGCAGCCATGGAGGAGCAGACTAGGGCCTTGCGTGGGCTGCCTCCCATAGTGCAACCACCTCCGGATGCAGCTGCACAGGGTGATAATAGCGACAGCAGTGATACTCCCACAATAGGGTAGCCGTGTGGGCCATGAGCCCATGGAGGTGTTTTATCTTCCAAGGATCCACGCAGGTGGGTTCTGGTGTGCATCCTGTCCTCGGACCTCCTGGGTGGCCTCCCCAACCCCCCCGGGCCCATCAGGGGCAATTTTTGATTGTTTCTTATTTTTATTTTTATTTTGATTTCTTTTATTCCCAATTTTTTTGGGACGATCTGTTGGCTTCCGTGGTTCCTGTGGGCATACGCTGCATTGTGGCTGGGCACATGCAGGCTTGTAATGTATTTGGTTCAGATGCTTGGGTTTGAGTCACACACACCCCTCCTGCTTCCCGTTTCCATGGGCTTGCAAAGGGTGTGCCCAAGTGACAGTGAATTACACAGTGACGTTGGACTCCCATGAGCTGTGTGGGCAGTCTGTAGTCAATACTGTGTATACATTCCTAGTGCATATTGCTGTTGTGTTGTACACTGCATGTTGCATTGATGTGTAACTCTTCTTCTGTGTCTACCTCCCAATTTGCAGGTCCCTTCCTCATGTCCACACAAGGACCTCTAGTCTGGAGATGGGGTCCATGTTGGCAGCAGTGCACCTACAACTCTACATGGCGACAACACTGCACAGTTGGTAGTGGTGGGAGTGCAGGCATTTCCAGGTGGTGAGACTACTAATATGTAACATTTGTGATGTCATGTTAATGGTACTACGTGCTCAAGTATGTTGTTGGTCCGGCATTGCTGTGAGCATTTCAGGTGTTGCAGGTTTCTAATAGTGCCACTGTACATAGTGAGACTGATGTCATGTTGTGGGGATTACTTTGTTTACCTGCAATTAGCATGACATGGCACGGTGTGTCGTGTGGCGGTGCTGGGGTTGGGTTGGCTGACATGGCACTGTCCTCTTGTTGCATTTTGCAAGTGGGTATTCATTTTAGCTGCTTCAATGTGTAACTTCACAAAACTGCATTGGTGGTGTCTGTGTGGGTAGGGATGCACACATTGTGACACTTCCAGGTGAACAATCTCAGGCTGACATGGTATTCCCGGTTCATTCTCCAGACATTCAGGATCAGTGTCAGGTTGAGTCATCATTGATTGTCAGATGGAATGTGCCAGGGCAGTGTGCACTCCACAGGGGTGTGATTTCTATGTGAAGTAATTAGCCACTAGCTGTGTACGGGCTGCCTCCCCCCGTGCCCTTTACCCTCCCATGCGCAGCGGCTGTGCTTGTGGTTGGGGATGTGGGGCCACCACCATGTCCACGGCCAGGCCCCGGCGTGTTGCAATGTTGTGCAGGACACATGCTGCCACTATGATCCTGCACACTACTGGGGGAGCGTATAACAGCTGCCCGCCAGAACGGTCAAGGGAGCGAAAGCGTGACTTTAGCACTCCGAATGTGCGCTCCACTATGCCCCTGGTTGTAATGTGGGCTGTGTTATATCTTACCTGGGGTGGCGTGGTGGGGTTCCGAATTGGCGCCATCATGTGGGGGCTGAGAGGGTAGGCACTGTCCCCTGTGGAGGTGGTGATTGGTATCATTGGTGGGGTTGTGACCTTGCTCAGTATCCAACATGCATGCATGTGCAGTGGCATACATACTCACCAAGCAGCCATGTATCGCCATGCCGCCCAGCTTCTAGGTCCCGGCTTAGGGTGGACATTCGGTAAATGAAGCTGTCGTGGGTGGAGCCGGGATAGTTGGCATATACTGAGGTGATGATTCCCTTGGCATTACATGCTACCTGCACGTTGATGGAATGCCAGTGCTTGCGGTTCCTATAGATGTGCTCAGATGCCCTGGGGGGACGTAGAGCCACATGGGTGCAGTCGATGGCACCTAGCACTTTGGGGAATCGTGCCACAGCGTAAAAATCCAGGGCGGCAGCATGCCTTTCTGCAGGTGTTCTGGGCAGGTATATGTGCCTGCGGACTGATGGGCGTGCAGTGATGATGTTCAAGACCTGGTGTAGGCAGCGTGACTGGGTGGCCTGTGACACCCCACCCACTATGGCACTTGTCCGCTGAAATGATCCAGTGGCTAAGAAGTGCAGTACATTGAGGACCTTCTCCAGGGGGCTGAGTGCTTGGGAGCACAGGGTGGGTGATGTGAGGTCATCCTCCCACTCACTCACCAGGTCCAGTATAATGTGTGGTGGAAACCTGTACCTCCCATACACCTGGTCATCAGGCATCCCGAAAAGGCTGGTTCTGGGTGTGAATATTCTGGCCCTGACTATCCTCCTCCTCCTCCTTTGGTAGCCCACTGCCACTGCTGCTAGGAACGGTATGTTCATCCTGGCGTCTGAGCTTGTTATTGTTAAAGTCCGCAAATTTATGCTTTGCGCGTGTTCTAGGCGAGCGTGTGACCCGCGCACCCCTGGAATCCAGTTCCCAGTCCAATAGCGTGTGGAAATTCACACGCACCACGGGATACAGCGTGTGACCCGTGCACCCCTGGAATCCAGTTCCCAGTCCAATAGCGTGTGGAAATTCACACGCACCACGGGATACATGTTCGCTGACGTACTTGCGTGTGTAAGTGCCCGCGCACCCATTAAATACACGTACATAGGCCAATCGCGTGTACGCGCACTTTTGTCCAATTACACGCGATGACACTCTGACGTGCAGTATCTCCACGTGTGCCCCGTCATCACGTGCTGAGTGGGGAACACCCGTGCGGGTCACGTCACAGACGCGCTTACGCGCTGAGGGACTCTGGTCCAATAGAATCGTGTATGCGTGCTGACGCGCTTACGCGCTAAGGGCCTTTCCTCGGATTTCACGCTCACGTGCAGGATTTTCACGTGCCAAATCACTCCGTATCAAGCTGGCCACGCGAAAACACACGGAAGACCACGCTCCGGCCCAGAAGGCCGAGTTACTGCCCCCCAGTGCCCCGAGCAGCCTCCCACGTGCCATCTGCTGCTGCCTGCCTGCCTGCCTGCTGCCACCGTGCCCTGCCATTTGGTGCCTGCACATCAGCCATCTGCAGGGGTCCAGTTGCTGTGTCCACCCCTGCTGGAACTGAAGACTCCCGACTGGGATTACATCGCTCCACAGCCCAGCCCCAGGACCCAGTTGCCCACCCACACCTGCCTCTGGGGTTGCCATGTCGGGCACTTCCACATCTGGCACCAGTGGCAACCCCAGGCCAGAGGGGCAGAGGGGCACCAGCTTCACTGTCACCGAAGTTGGTGTCCTGGTGGAGCATGTCCTGGGGCAGTATGATGCCCTCTTTGGATCGTCCCGCGCCAGCAAGGAAGGACGGCAGAGGATCTGGGCCGACTGTGTGGTTGCCATCAACGCGGAGGGGGTGGCAACCCGCGACGTCCTGAAGATCAAGAAGCGCTGGGAGGACTTGAGGTCCAGGACCCTTGTGAAGGCCCGGCGCCTCGTGGAGGGGGGCCGGGGCCGCATGAGTTCCATCCAGATGAGGGTCCTGGAACGCGTACGCCCAGCGCTCCACGCCCAGATCCTTGAGAGGGAGGCCCGTCTGGAGTTGAGCGGTAAGTGTCCATGCATTACTGTGTGAGACAGGGCATGTTGCGGTGTGCTGGTTCTATGATACTTGCCTGTATGTGTGCCATAGGCCATGTATGCATGTATGTGTGCAGGGACATCATGGTAATGCATGTGCGACCAGTGATGTGTGATGCACATGGTTGTTGCATGTGTTGAAATGCCGACATGGGGAGCCCTATGCAGATTTTGAACATGAGAGCATGCCAGTCTCTGTACCTGGACATGGGTGGGGGTGAGGGATGGGTGCTGATGCCAGGTACATATATGGTAGCCATGTCTGTGTGCCTGACCTGCGTGTCTGTGACTTGTGCATGCCATGGATGCATGACACATGTGTGTGACAATGCACAGATTCAGTAAAGCAGCCAAATTACCCTTGTATCCGCTGTGTTTGGTGTGTTTGGGGCCAGATGGATGTGACTGAGGTGAAGTGTGTGCATGTGATAGGCATGAGCCATAATGCATGTGAGTTACATATCATTGAATGTTTCAAGAGTCCATTGGACATGCATGGAAATGTCCATGGCATGCACCATGCCTGTTACTGTGTGTGTTTTGCCTGGACTGACCCATGTGTTGTGGAGGGACATGATGGAAGTGGACTTTGACAGTGGTGCTCATCTGCTATTGCTTCCTGTCTAGGGGACCATTGTACAGTGCCCTGATGCTTGTGTTCTTTGTCTCCCTCTACGCAGCGGCTAGTGAAGAAGAGGGCGGAGACGGCGCTGTGGAGCAAGGCGGCGGGGATGCCCCCACGGCTGCAGCGGAAGGGGTGGGTGAGCCCCCACAGGGGCCTGCTACGGTGGGAGACGGTGAGGAGCCATCCAGGTTGGTGGTTTGCACAGAGGAGGAGGAGGCCGCCACTGGGGCACACATGGGGCCTGGTGGGGGCATCCCTGCTGGTGCAAGTGGTGCAGTCCAGGGCCAGGGGCAGGAGGCAGCACAGGTCACCGTGGAAGGGCCTGTGCATGTCGCTGTCCCTGACCCTGTGAGTGCACCACCATGCACCAGCAGGGATGCCCCGTCCCAGGCCTGTCCGCAGGTAGAGGGGATGTCCATGTCACCTGACTCCCCTCCACCTGCGGACGTGGGAACCCCTGGCCATGCGGAGAAGGTCCTGATTGGGGTCGCGATGCGCACGGCTGTGATTCGTGATGCCGTGCGTGCTTCCTGGGAGGAGCACGCACGTCATCACGAAGTGCACCGTGCCGACGTGGCCCAATTGGGATCGGCCATGTTCGGGGGTTTCCTGCATGTGTTGGCCAATGTGGCGGCCCTCTCCTCCTCTGTGCAGGCTATCCACCAGTCATTCTCCTTGCCGTCTTCCAGCCCAGATGCCACCAGGGCCCCCTGTGGGCCTGCCCCGACCAATGCAGCCAGCTCGGTGGGGATCCCATCCCTCCCACAGTCGGGAGTCAGAGATCCAGCAGGGGTGGACACCACAGCAACTGGACCCCAGCAGATGGAGGATGTGACGGCATCATCGGGCAGGGCACGTGCACGACGGCGTCGGTGGTTTCCATCAGCCTGGATGCCGTCGTGCTGGCACAGGCAGTTGCGTCGGAGGCAGCAGCAGGCTCAACGTGGGAGGCATCATGGCTCGGGGCCATCAACATCAGGGGTGCAGGCATCGGCCGGAGGGCAGGAGAACCCTGGAATGGGAGTGGCTTCCGTGTGGGAGCGGTTGTGCCAGCGGATAGGTGCGGAGCGGCAGCGGGCAGAGGAGGAACGGCTCACGATGGTCAGGGCGGAGGACTCCATGCGGAGGGCGCAGAGGCGGGCTGAGTGCCTCGAGGGTCTTCGCAGGGAGTTTGAGCTTGACACTGCGTTATCCCTGCGGGACCTCGGGGCCAGGGAACAAGCCATTGACCAGGAGTTCGATGATGCCCTGGCCCATGACAACAACCAGTGAGCCGTCCGAATAGCCCGCTGCCTTTGTATATAGTTGTATAGTTAGGGTTAGGTTTCCTTTGTTTTTTTGATTTTTTTTTGGTTGCGATTGGACAATGCACCACTTTTTTGTATATAGTTCAGTTTTTAGTTAGTAGTCATAGTTAGGTTTAATTTGGTTGGGCTCATGGACCCAGGATGATCTTCTTCATGGTTCTTCATTGGCTTATTTTAATTTTTCAGATTATTTTCTTGGACATTCATCTTGTTTTGTTTGATTTGCTTTGTATTTTTTCTTATTTCATTTCCATTCTACTTGCTGTTCAATACATATTTTTTTTGATTCTTCAATGTGTCGTATCATCTCATTGCTTTCAGGCATGTCATGTTGGGTGTTTTGTCATTCACTTGCAGCCATTGTGTGTGACAGACATGTGTTCAATTGCATTATTTAAATTGGGGGTGTAACATGTAATTGCCTTTGATATGTGGGTGGGTGTGATAGTTGGTTGGGCCTTTTGGCAGGGGAGGATGGGCATTACGGACATGATTGGGGAATGTTGGGACCCAGGTGCAGGGGGGCATGGATTGGACATGGGTGGGGGCCTGCTGGCAGGTGCCCCACAGTGCTGGGGGGGTGGGGGTGGTGGGAGACATGGGTGGGGGCCTGGTGGAGGCTGCCCCTGGTGACTGGGGGGGTGGGGGTGCTGGGTGACATGAGTGGGGGCCTGGTGGAGGGTGCCCCTGGTGGCTGGGGGGTGGGGGTGGTGAGAGACATGAGTGGGGGCCTGGTGGAGGGTGACCCTGCACTTCTGGGGTGTGGGGGTGGTGGGTGACATGAGTGGGGGCCTGGTGGAGGGTGCCCCTGGTGGCTGGGGTGTGGGGGTGGTGGGAGACATGAGTGGGGGCCTGGTGGAGGGTGACCCTGGTGGCTGGGGGGTGGGGGTGGTGGGTGACATGAGTGGGGGCCTGGTGGAGCGTGACCCTGCACTGCTGGGGTGTGGGGGTGGTGGGAGACATGAGTGGGGGCCTGGTGGAGGGTGCCCCTGGTGGCTGGGGGGTGGGGGTGGTGGGAGACATGAGTGGGGGCCTGGTGGAGGGTGACCCTGCACTGCTGGGGTTTGGGGGTGGTGGGAGACATAAGTGGGGGCCTGGTGGAGGGTGCCCCTGGTGGCTGGGGGGTGGGGGTGGTGGGAGACATGAGTGGGGGCCTGGTGGAGGGTGACCCTGGTGGCTGGGGGGTGGGGGTGGTGGGAGACATGAGTTGGACATGGGTGGGGGCCTGCTGGCAGGTGCCCCACAGTGCTGGGGGGTGGGGGTGGTGGGGGACATGAGTTGGACATGGGTGGGGGCCTGCTGGCAGGTGCCCCACAGTGCTGGGGGGTGGGGGTGCAAGGGGACATGAGTTGGTGTTCATTAGTTCAAGGAGACATGTGCCTTTGCTGGGGGGCATGCCCATGGTGGGTGGGCTGCCTGCAGGACATGACCAGGGATGCAGGGTAGTCCCCTGTGGTGTGGGCTGCCTGCAGGGGCCGTGGAGGGTGTACAGGGTACACCTGGGAGGACCCACACTGTCAAATCACATGTGGAACTTCCCGCGCACCCCTGAAATACACGCGCCCAGGCTATTCGCGTGTGGAACTTCCCGCGCACCCCTGAAATACACGCGCCCAGGCTATTCGCGTGTGGAACTTCCCGCGCACCCCTGAAATACACGCGCCCAGGCTATTCGCGTGTGGAACTTCCCGCGCACCCCTGAAATACACGCGCCCAGGCTATTCGCGTGTGGAACTTCCCGCGCACCCCTGAAATACACGCGCCCCGAGGCTATTCGCGTGTGGAACTTCCCGCGCACCCCTGAAATACACGCGCCCAGGCTATTCGCGTGTGGAACTTCCCGCGCACCCCTGAAATACACGCGCCCAGGCTATTCGCGTGTGGAACTTCCCGCGCACCCCTGAAATACACGCGCCCAGGCTATTCGCGTGTGGAACTTCCCGCGCACCCCTGAAATACACGCGCCCAGGCTATTCGCGTGTGGAACTTCACGCGCACCCCTGGAATACACGCGCCCCCAGGCTATTCGCGTGTGGAACTTCCCGCGCACCCCTAAAATACACGCGCCCAGGCTATTCGCGTGTGGAACTTCACGCGCACCCCTGGAATACACGTAGCCCGCTCCCCCAGGCCCGATCGCGTGAGGAACTTCACGCGAACCCCTGTAATACACGTAGCCCGCTACCCCAGGCCCGATCGCGTGAGGAACTTCACGCGAACCCCTGTAATACACGTAGCCCGCTCCCCCAGGCCCGATCGCGTGTGAAACTTCACGCGAACCCCTGAAATACACGTAGCACGCTCCCCCAGGCCCGATCGCGTGAGGAACTTCACGCGAACCCCTGTAATACACGTAGCCCGCTCCCCCAGACCCGATCGCGTGTGAAACTTCACGCGAACCCCTGAAATACATGTAGCCCGCTCCCCCAGGCCCGATCGCGTGAATAACTTCACGCGAACCCCTGTGATGCACGTACCCTGCTGAAATCGCGTGTTAGACTTCCCGCGCACCCCGGTATACACGCACACGTATTTTTTGTCAGCGGGTGTCCGTGTTTGTGGGTACCCCTTTGCACGTCATTTTTCCTGGAGGGCCACAGTATGGGACATTGATCATGGCAGTATATAGGTGCTATTTGTTGGCGCACCTTTTGGCACACATTTCTTACAGCCGCAGAGACGCTACCGCCTGCTTTCTTGTGGCGGTCGTGTTTGTGCCTGTGCGCTGGTTTGAGCGTGCGCTTTTTTGCCCTATTCTATTCCATGAATACGTGTTGTAGGCGAGCGTGTGGGCGTTCCGCGCACTTGTGCCCTGTACTTCCCCCGTGACGCCCACGTTTTGGCAAGTTGTTCCCCATTCCGAGTGTTACGCCCGTGTTCGGCCTACTTTTGTTGCGTGCGCCGCGCTATGTGCGAATTTCGCTGTGGCCTGTGCGATTTTCGCTGTGACCTGGCGCACGCTGTTAGATGGCCTGTGCGCCAACGTGCGCCGCGCACTTTTTTATCGCACATCCGCTGGTTTTCTCGCGCACGGCCTTCCATGAATCGACGTGCGCTGCTTTTCGTGCGATTTTCGCAATTGCACTGCGATTTTTGCTATTCCACTGCGATTCGCACGTTTTTGCCCACTTGCGTCGCGCTAATTATTCCATGAATCGGCCTGTTAGTTTTCAACGTTTCTTCTGACAATAGTTCGTATGCTGGGGGCTCTGTGATTGTCCCATAGGGCGCTGTCGATGGTTCAACCGATTGCCCTGCTGCCGATTGGGCGGGTCGATTGGCATGCTGTTGATATGTCAGCCGAAGGCCTTGCTGTAAACTGGACGTGGCTCTCTGGTATCACCATTAGTGCTGAGTGAAGTGTGGCTAGGGCACAAGTGCACCTCCAAGATGCTGGAAGATGCAGGTAAGTTCGTTTGCCACGGATGTATACGAATTGTTCAAACTACAATTGTTCGAATCACAATTGACCTTTGCACAATTGACCGAATTGTGAAGGTCAATTGTTATTACATATCTGCGGGGGGAAACCCCCCGCAACCCCCATTATATATATATATATATATGTATGTATATATATATTCAGTGAAAAAAACGTTGTTAAAGGGACGTTATGGTTAAGTTGCGCTACTAAAAACCTATGAAATTCAGTGAAAAAACGTTGTTAAAGGGACGTTATGGTTCCAAGTAAAACCGAAAAACCCTTGAAATTCGCCAGTTATGGTAAGCTAAGCAACCATAACTCGCGCCACCACCGTGCACTGCTAAGACTAACACCCAGGACATCAAAGATGACATCACAAATGTCATTGATGACATCACTGATGACATCACATGTGTATGTACTTCTCATGAAATATGTGTAGAAGGGATTCTTATTATATTGCGAAAAAAGTGTCAAGAATCATTGCAAGAAATATACCCTAATAAGTGCATTGAACGATGCATTGATATAAATAGCATCCTATTATAGGGTTCTATCTAGTATACTAAGCTACTCATACAGAAACATAACATTGTGTGCAGCGTACAAGCTGAAGGTATGATATTCGTAATGTTAATATGTTGAATAATTAAATGATAATTGTTTTCTTAATATATTTTTGTGTACTGTGAAATATGTAATAAGTAGCTAATAAAACCCATGTATTACATAATTGCATTACTATAGACAAAACACAAAGACACAAGAACACATACCAATATGGGTATATACAGGGAAAGTGAAGTTAGCAAAAAAGCACAAGTAGTAGCAGAAACAATTCATAACTTAACTGATTAGTTTCATGCAAATAAATGATTGCTCTGTTTCAAAGCTGCTATTTACCCTATGTATAAGTATCACTTGATGTGATTGGACCCTAAGGAAAGTAGTGTGAGTACAATGTATACAAATATGACCATATACAGGGGAAGTACAGCCATAAAAAAAAACAACAGAACTATCAAAAAGTGCTCATAAGTCTAGTGATTATCTTTATTTACAAAAAGGATTGCTGTCTTTCAAGCTTGTGTTTTCCCATATGTATATGTTTCATATGATGTGACTGTACTCTAAGGGAATTACTGTAAGAACCTACTAGAAGGATATGTCTACAAATAAAATAAAATTCTTAGTTTCTGACTGTTACTGAAGAAAACCATGTGGCCTAAATATGTCAGCAAAAGAAAAAATAGTGAGCCAGACATGTGATGTCATCAGTGATGTCATCAATGACATTTGTGATGTCATCTTTGATGTCCTGGGTGTTAGTCTTAGCAGTGCACGGTGGTGGCGCGAGTTATGGTTGCTTAGCTTACCATAACTGGCGAATTTCAAGGGTTTTTCGGTTTTACTTGGAACCATAACGTCCCTTTAACAAAGTTTTTTCACTGAATTTCATAGGTTTTTAGTAGCGCAACTTAACCATAATGTCCCTTTAACAAAGTTTTTTTCACTGAATTTCATAGGTTTTTAGTAGCGCAACTTAACCATAACGTCCCTTTAACAAAGTTTTTTCACTGAATTTCATAGTTTTTTAGTAGCAAAATTTAACAATAATGACTTTGACTTTATATACATGTCATATGGAACTGACTAGATCTCTTCTTATGAACGTGATGTCCGCGAACTTATTTAATGTTCGCGGACATGTTCGGAGAACAGTACCACTACCTAAAAACTGTGGGGGGGGAGGGCGGGTATGTTTGATTGTTATATCATAATATAGGAACATTTAACAAATTCAAAAAGCAGCACACAAACACATTATATATAGTAATACATAAGAAATGTAACCCATATATGTAACACACTAACCATCCATTTAAATACAATATGTTCTGAAATGGAATATACCACAAGAACATAAATTGGCTTCCAACATAATTACCTCACAGACACAACAGAACTGAGAACAAGACCAGACCCACTGAATACATAGGACTTATCTTACCAGAAATAGTAAGTGTACTTCATTTTACTCACATATTTCTAAACTTTCTGTATTAGATTTTAAAATATATTATCTTTTTTTTTTCCTCACAGAAATGTCTAGTACTCTTAAAATGGCTAGAGGCCAATTTCCCACATGAAGAAATGTCACAAGATAGTGAAACTAATGGTAAACACTTTATAATATAAACCATTTAAATATTATTATTTTGTATACATTTAACATATATATATTTTTTTTGTACAGAGCATAACAAAATAGAAACTACCTCTGAAGAAGCTGTTATGGAAAACACGCTTGACAACATAAAAGAAAAAATTGATTTACTGTTGACCAATTTTAATAATTTGAAACCTTTTGTTGAAGATCATTTTAAAACAAAAACGTCATACCATTGCCCCACATGTACTTGTCCCTCCTCACCATATCCCAGTCAATTATCCCCAAACCCTCTCCATAATCCAAAACGTTTTGATGAGATTTCCATCCCTTCTTCACCTAATACCAATCATGTTGAAACCCCAAATTCTCCTGTTTTTGTTTCTGTTTCTGCCTCACCTTCTCTGTCATAAATTATTAATATATGTTAAATAAAGTTGAATTTTTATATTGCATTGTGAATAGTTTCCGTTTTTTTTTTAAAAAAACAATAAAAGTGTCCGCGGACAGTGCGAGTGTTCTGAAATGTTCGTACATAAACGAAAATGGAGGTGTCCTGAAGAACACCACACCTGTTCGTACTGTTCGCTAGCAAGTTGAAACTGTTCTTAGAACACACGTGGTGTCCTGAAATGTTCGTAAAGAAACAAAAATGAAAGTGTTCTAAAGAACACTATATCTGTCCGTAATGTTTGCTATCAACTTAAATCTGTCCTAAGAACACAATTGGTGTCCTGAAATGTTCGTAAATAAACGAAAATGATGTGTCCTGAACAACAGTACAACTGTTCGTAGTGTTCGCTAGCAACATGAAACTGTACTAAGAACACACGCGGTGTCCTGAATTGTTTGTAAACAAACAAAAATTAAAGTGTCCTAAAGAACACTATACCTGTCCGGTACTGTTCGCTAGCAAGTTCAAACTGTTCTAAGAACGCTATTTGTGTCCTGAAATGTTCGTACGTAAACGAAAATGGAGATGTCCTGAAGAACACTATACCTGTTCGTAGTGTTCGCTACCCAATTGAAACTGTTCTAAGAACACAATTGGTGTCCTGAAATTTTCGTACATAAACTAAATTACACGTGTCCTGAAGAACACTATATCTGTCCTTACTGTTCGCTACCAAGTTTAAACTGTTCTAAGAACACACGCGGTGTCCTGAAATGTTCGTTTGACGTGTGACGCACTTTTAATTACTTCAGAACCCGAACAGTGTCCGTAGGACATCAATGCGCATGCGCTAACCAATCTCCGTGCACTTGGTGTCCTGTGGACAGGCGCTTCCTTCGCGGACTAGTGCGCAAACGGATCATATGACCGCGCCCAGGTGTCCCCGAACAATTTAAAAGTACATTTTCAGTTAATCCATAATATTTTTCAATAAAATCTCACCATGCCACAAGTCCCACATAGCAATCTTGAGTTTCTATATACCTTTTGAAACTTTCCGATCCTTTTTTTGTGTTCGATCTGTCCGCGCACAGTGCGCATGTCCGCGGACTGCGCACAAGCACCCCTATAAAAGACCACGCCCAAGAGCTTATTCCCATTGTGTTTCTGGCTATTCTTCAGAACACAGTGATTTTTGCTGCCACCTGCAGACTATACCATCATCGAGATGGAATCCTTGGCTGCTGAACTGCCACTTGGTGCTGCACCTGCTTCAGCACCACCACCACCCCCTCCACCAACACCACCTCCCCAAGGGCCTGAAGAGGGGAACAGGACTGAGGATGTGGAGGAGGAAGAAGAGGATCATGAGAATGAGGCAGAGGAAATCCCTACTACCCGCACTAGGCGTGAGTCTTGGGTGTGGCGGTTATTTACCATTCATGGGAATGGTCCTAAGGCTCGTGTGAACCATGTTACCTGCAATGAGTGCAAAATGATACTCAGTGGCGGGAAGCACGGTAACTACAGCTTTGGGACCACTAATATGAAGCGACACCTGAGGTCATTTCACTCTGGGGCTATTCGCAGGGTTGTACCTTGCGAAGAACGTAGCAGGTTGATTTCCTCTACTTCATCCTCTGTTTCTGATCCTGTCACCACAAGGATCACCTCTGTGGGACAGCGTCTTTCGCAAGCTGCCGCACAGGCCATACAGAATGCTGATGACCCTTACCTTTCGAGGGTCACAGTTGTATGTATGTACTGTGACACAGTACTCTGCAGGGGGGAGCGACTTCGGAGTGCTTTTGAGACTATCGTCTCAGAGCACGAGAAGACCTGCTCACTACCCAAATAAAACCCACTCTACATCTTCCTCTCTCAGCTCGCCCTTTCTTATCCCTGTGGTTGGTGTCCCCCCCTTTACCCACCTTTACCCTCCTCTCCTAGTGTGTCGTGTCTGAAAAACCAAAAAAAAATACAAAATTACAAAAATCCAAAAAAAATAAGGCTCTTTTCAGAGCCGCCTTTCCCAGTTAAAAAATAGAAGTGAAAATAAATGAAGCAGGGCTCTTTGTATTTTTTAGAAGTCCGCGGACAGTTCGCGAACATTTAAAAAATTGGGTTGCTACTCCACCACAAACATTGTAATTTTCTCTGGAAAGAAGTGGTGGCTCTGAAAAGAGCCTTTGGGTGGTGTTTGTAAGTCAAAAATTGTAAATGCTTAACATCTACTTCAAAATCATTGTTGTAATTCCAAAAAAGGGCGCAATGCATTTTGTACATTTCTCAGAAAAATCTGATTGCCAGCATAAGTAAGATGGACTCCATCTCTGCGAAAAATGTATGTACTACAAAACATAATATTTTCATTGTGAAAAGAAGACATGCCAAAATCTCTTAGAAAGCCACAAATAGCCTTATTAACATTGCGCCTTTTTTTTTCCATTTGTGGACCAAATGAAGAAGAACAAAGCCATATTTGTCTCTGCGCAATCCGTGAAAATATCACTTGAGAATTAGGAAACATGTCCATAACCTTCCTAAGTCCTTCTTTCATAGCAAATTGCAAAGAAATTCCAGTCACATGTCCTAAACTGTTCCCTCCACAATGAATTACAATTATGTCTGGATGTTGCTCTGTCTCCAAAGAGAGGTAGCAAGTCCAACCACTTCATCCCACGTACTCCATGCCAGTGTACTTCCACATGTGGGAATCCAAGATCTACAGCTACTCCACAGCTTTCTGCATGCACCTTCAACCAATGTATCCACGAATCTCCTAAAATCCAAACAATCTGTTTTCTGAAACACACAGCCATAGCTATCTTTTGTTCTCTCAGCAAAAAGAGTATCTGAGAAAATCTCTCCTGGCACAACACACCCACCAAACTTTCCTGACCAATCCCTTTCAGTGCTTATTCTCATTTGCATGACTTCTGAACCCAAAAATCCCCGGATGTAACTCCTGATGTCCGCAAACTACCGCCATGTCCGCGGACATATCGTAACATGAACAGCCCTTCTACCATTTCCACTACACTCTCTCTGCCATTCCCTCATTGGATGTACCTCAAAAATCACATGACCATGCACCAATCACATTCAAGACCTCTACATCTAACTGCATCATCATAGATCAGCACTGCAAAAGTACTCTGAATCTCTCTGAGTACAAGTGTCATATCATTGGCAAGCAGCATCTACCAGAAATACTGTACAAGTCTTCAAGATTTCTACTTGCAGCTCCATGCATATCCATATGCATGAACACAAACTTCAGGTATGCATATTTTCTGTATAGTAGATGAACACATTTTCAAACAGACTTTTACCTTGTAAAATCTGTAAAATGAATTTACTGCACTTTTTTCAATTTCCTAAAATCAACTATCACTTATAAACCTTTATACTTTTTACTTTCTTTATACACACACACTCAAATCATGTTAAACTAACATTTTTTAAATTAAATATATAGACTACATATATTCAAACAAAATTGCATGCAAACACTATCTATGTTTAAACCTTTATAAAAATACTTATACAATTTCATATTTTTAGTTTTTATTTATTTATTTACTTAATTACTTTGAATTAGACATGACATTGAGGCGCTATTACCTAGAACAGTTTACTTACAAAAATAGTGGTATTCACTAATATATTATAAATTTCACAAGACATAGTAAAGATATATTTTTTTTGCTACAGTTAGTCATTCAATACAATTTGTTCATTAAGAACATATCATATGTACTGAACTCCTGCAATGTATCTTATGTAAATAAATTAGTTTAATGGTTTTACAGAAGGCACTGAGGATTTCAATTAAAAAAATCAATATCTAAATTAAAAACGGTGCTATATACAAACAAAGTTACTAATTTGAAGCTTTTACAATTGCAGTGAAGACCAGTTTCCTGAAAAGAAGCAGCCGAATTCGAAGAAGAAAGAAAAACTAAGAAGTTACCTGTTCATTTAAAAAAAAAGTAATATCACCATAATATTTATATTATTAATCGAATATACTATAACATTAATACGAGCTATTTTGGTTTCTTAAAATAGAGATTTTGTACCATTTTGTCCAAAAATGTCCATGTCTTAAACAGCGATTTACAGCCAGAACGGCCCACAAATTTCTATTTTTGGACACACAAATTAGCCAACTGAACCACTACAATTTTCATATTATAGAACAAACAACTGTTTTAATTGTATACATTAGATTTACTATTTGTACTTTTCCACACCACTAGCTTACTTTTTTTTTGTCATCTGAACCCCAGTTTAGTAACACATACATTCAAGAATACCTATCCCTACTAGTTTTAGTTCCCAATGCACAATCACACACCATTACATACATCTTTATCATCTTACTCAAACACTCATGCACACAGCACACATACATTCCAGAACACCAAAAAGTTGAAACAAAACAGCTAATACAATCATTTAGTGAAACACAAGAAGTTTCAAGTACAACAACTTCGCTTCCTCTATCAAAATGTAAAACAAACCAAAAAACAATTAACAGAAAATCAGCTATCAGTACAGATAAAACTACTTCTTCAAATTTTTTTATAGTGCAAAGTAAGCATACCAAGAAAAGTATTTTAGCCAAAATATACCACCACAAAGTCCTTCAAAATCTTATAAAAACAGGAGAGAAATCAGGTTCAAAGCTTAAAACCTATCGTAGGAAATTAATCTTAGAAGCATTGATGGACAGTGCAATTCTTCTCAAAAGAAATGTATTTATTTTACTCTTAAACAAAATGAAACCACTAACAAAACTAATAACTAAATTACAAAAAAGACTTCTCAATAAGCGAAATGTCAACAGAAAGAACTTCTTAAGTATCTGCGGAGGTGAATGGAATCACACTACGAGCACAGAACCATATTTTAATGAAGAAGCGTACAAACAAAAGCAAACAAATACAATTGCCATAAATAGCAGTGGTCGAGGTTATGAAAAAGTGAATAATACCATAATGGAACAAGAAGTACTCCTTACAAAAATATTCCCTGAAAACTTAGAATTACCCCTCCATTCAACTGAATCAGAACGTCTAGTGTACAAATGGCCATGCACGTCAATGTGTAACATTCCCAAACAATGTTTCAATAAATAAATATGTTCTCAAACAATGTTCTCAATAAATATGTAAAAAGCAAAGACAAAATCAAAATTAAATTACTGCAAAATATAGATACCTGTCCAGTGCGCAAGTACACAGGACTACAAGGACATTCATTGGCCTGGATTACAGGACCTACTTGTAAAACCACTTTCCATGATATCAAAAGGATATCAACACATCATTCAACTATAAGAAATCTAGTCTATAAACTGTACTATGCTAAAAGTCCTGCTTTAGCACTAGCAAAGTTAAATAACATCCTTCTACATGGTACAGCAAAAGACCTACTTGAAGAAATTCACAGGCCGATTCATGGAATTAATGTGTGCCGAAAAAACGGCGCACGCGTGCGAAAACGTGCGATTCGTAGAGAAATAGCGAAAATCGCAGTGCAAGTGCGATTATCGCACAGAAAACATCGCACATCAATTCATGGAAGTCCGTGCAGACGCGAAATGTGGGATGTGCGCTGAGAAAGTGCACGGCGCACGCTGGCGCACGCTGGCGCACAGGTCATTGAACGCCGTGCGATAAGGCCACAGCGAATTCGCACATAGCGTGGCGCACATAATAAAAGTAGGCGTAACACGGGGCGTCACACGCAGAATGGGTAACAACTCGTGAAAATGTGGGCGTCATGGAGGAAGTACAGGAGGCAAGTGCGCAGAACGCCCGCACGATCGCCTACAACACGTATTCATGGAATCGAATAGGGAAAACAGCGCACGGCCAAAGACGCGCACAGGCCCATACATGTCCGCCACACGAAAGCAGGCGGTAGCGTCCCTGCGCAGGAAAAAAATGTGCACCAAAGTCCTACATGCGCGAGAAGGCCCACACGCGATCGGGCCTGGGGGAGCGTGTGCGTGTATTTCAGGGGTGCGCGAGAAGTTTCTCACACGCGATTGGGCTGCGTGCGGCCATTTCAGGGGTGCGTGTGGAGTTTCACACACGATTGGGCTGTGTGCGGGTATTTCAGGGGTGCGAGTGAAGTTTTACACGCGATCTGGCCTGGGGGAGCGTGTGCGTGTATTACAGGGGTGCGCGTGAAGTTCCACACGCGATTGGCCTGGGCGCGTGTATTTCAGGGGTGCGCGAGAAGTTTCTCACACGCGATTGGCCTGGGCGCGTGTATTTCAGGGGCTCGCGGGTGTTTTTACACGCGATCGGGCCTAGGGGAGCGGCGTACGTGTATTTCAGGGGCTCGCGGGTGTTTACACACGCGATCGGGCCTGGGGGAGCGTGTGCGTGTATTACAGGGGTGCGCGTGAAGTTCCACACGCGATTGGCCTGGGCGCGTGTATTTCAGGGGTGCGCGAGAAGTTTCTCACACGCGATTGGCCTGGGCGCGTGTATTTCAGAGGCTCGCAGGTGTTTTCACACACGATTGGGCCTGGGGGAGCGGGGTACGTGTATTCCAGGGGCTCGTGGGTGTTTTTACACGCGATCGGGCCTAGGGGAGCGGCGTACGTGTATTTCAGGGGCTCGCGGGTGTTTACACACGCGATCGGGCCTGGGGGAGCGTTTGCGTGTATTACAGGGGTGCGCGTGAAGTTCCACACGCGATTGGCCTGGGCACGTGTATTTCAGGGGTGCGTGAGAAGTTTCTCACACGCGATTGGCCTGGGCGCGTGTATTTCAGGGGCTCGCGGGTGTTTTCACACACGATCGGGCCTGGGGGAGCGGGGTACGTGTATTCCAGGGGCTCGCAGGTGTTTTTACACGCGATCGGGCCTAGGGGAGCGGCGTACGTGTATTTCAGGGGCTCGCGGGTGTTTACACACGCGATCGGGCCTGGGGGAGCGTGTGCGTGTATTTCAGAGGTGCGCGAGAAGTTCCACACGGGATTGGGCTGCGTGCGGGCATTTCAGGGGTGCGCGTGAAGTTTCACACGCAATTGGGCTGCGTACAGGTATTTCAGAGGTGCGCGCAAAGTTTTACACGCGATCTGGCCTGGGGGAGCGTGTGCGTGTATTTCAGGGGCTCGCGGGTGTTATCACACGCGATTGGGCCTGGGGGAGTGGGGTACGTGTATTCCAGGGGCTCGCGGGTGTTTTCACACGCGAACAGGCCTGGAGGAGCGTGCTATGTGTATTCCAGGGGTTCACGTGAAGTTTTTCACGCGATCGGGCCTGGGGAGGAGCGGGGTACCACTCACCGTCTGCCTTGTGTGTAGAAGAACGCGTAGCCAACACCCGCTGTGAAGTAATACCGTGTGAACCCCAACGGATGGAAAACACACGCACCGCACGAAAAGCACGTACAGAGCAGTGTAAAGGCACGCGGGATCTCCAAGCCCTGCCAGGGCAACGCCCGTGTGCGAAACGCCACAGGCGCACTTACGCTGTAAGGGCCTTTGGTCCAATGAAATCGCGTACGCGTGCTGACATGCTTACGCGCTAAGGCCCTTTCCTCGAATTTTACGCTGACGTGCAGGATTTTCACGTGCCAAATCACTCCGTATCAAGCTGGCCACGCAAAAACACACGGAAGACCACGCTCCTGCCCAGAAGGCCGAATTACTGCCCCCCAGTGCCCCGAGCAGCCTCCCACGTGCCATCTGCTGCTGCCTGCCTGCCTGCTGCCATCGTGCCCTGCCATTTGGTGCCTGCACATCAGCCATCTGCGGGGGTCCAGTTGCTGTGTCCACCCCTGCTGGAAGAGAAGACTCCCGACTCGGATAACATCGCTCCACAGCCCAGCCCCAGGACCCAGTTGCCCACCCACTCCTGCCCCTGGGGTTGCCATGTCGGGCACATCAACATCTGGCACCAGTGGCAACCCCTGGCCAGAGGGGCAGAGGGGCACCATCTTCACTGCCACCGAAGTTGGTGTCCTGGTGGAGCAAGTCCTGGGGCAGTATGATGCCCTCTTCGGATCGTCCCGCGCCAACAAGGAAGGACGGGAGAGGATCTGGGCCGACTGTGTGGTTGCCATCAACGCGGAGGGGGTGGCAACCCGCACCATCCAGAAGGTCAAGAAGCGCTGGGAGGACTTGAGGTCCAGGACCCTCATAAAGGCCCGGCGCCTCGTGGAGGGGGGCCGGGGCCGCATGAGTTCCATCCAGATGAGGGTCCTGGAACGCGTACACCCAGCGTTCCACGCCCAGGTCCTTGAGAGGGAGACCCGTCTGGAGTTGAGCGGTAAGTGGCCAAGCATTGCTGTGTGAGACAGGGCATGTTGCAGTGTGCTGGTTGTCTGATACTTGCCTGTATGTGTGACATAGGCCATGTACGCATGTATGTGTGCAGGGACATCATGGTAATGCATGTGCGACCAGTAATGTGTGAACCGCACGTTTGTTGCATGTGTTTAAATGCGACATGGGGAGCCCTATGCAGATTGCACACAAGAGAGCATGGCAGTCTCTGTTCCTGGACTTGGGTGGGGGTGAAGGATGGGTGCTGATGCCAGGTACATATATAGTATCCATGTCTGTGTGCCTGACCTGCGTGTCTGTGACTTGTGAATGCCATGGATGCATGACACATGTCTGTGACAATTTACAGATTCACTGATGCAGCCTAGTCATCCTTGTATCCACTGTGATTGGAGTGTACGGGGCCAGATGGATGTGACTGAGGTGAAGTGTGTGCATGTGATAGGCATGACCCATGATGCATGTGAGTACCATTACATTGTATGTTTCGAGAGACCATTGGACATGTATGGAAATGTCCATGGCATGCACCATGACTGTCACTGTGTGTGTATGCCTGGACTGACACATGTGTTGTGGAGGGTCATGATGGAAGTGTACTTTGACAGTGGCACTCATCTGCTATTGCTTCCTGTCTAGGGGACCATTGTACAGTACCCTGATGCTTGTGTTCTATGTCTCCCTCTATGCAGCGGCTAGTGAAGAAGAGGGCGGAGGCGGTGCTGTGGAGCAAGGCGGCGGGGATGCCAGCACGGCTGCAGCGGAAGGGGTGGGTGAGCCCCCACAGGGGCCTGCTACGACGGAAGACGGTGAGGAGCCATCCAGGTTGGTGGTTTCCACAGAGGAGGAGGAGGCCGCCACTGAGGCGCACATGGGGCCTGGTGGGGGCATCCCTGCTGGTGCAAGTGGTGCAGTCCAGGGGCAGGAGGCAGCACAGGTCACCCTGGAGGGGCCTGTGCATGTCGCTGTCCCTGACCCTGTGGGTGCACCACCATGCACCAGCAGGGATGCCCCGTCCCAGGCCTGTCCGCAGGTAGAGGGGATGTCCATGTCATCTGACTCCCCTCCACCTGCGGACGAGGGGACCCCTGGCCGTATGGAGAAGGTCCTGATTGGGGTCGCGATGCGCACGGCTGTGATTTGTGATGCCGTGCGTGCTTCCCAGGAGGAGCACGCACGTCATCACGAAGAGCACCGTGCCGACGTGGCCCAATTGGGATCGTCCATGTTCGGGGGTTTCCTGCATGTGTCGGCCAATCTGGCGGCCCTCTCCTCCTCTGTGGAGACTATACGCCAGTCGTTCTCCTTGATGTCTTCCGGCCCAGATGCCACCAGGGCCCCCTGTGGACCTGCCCCGACCAATGCAGCCAGCTCGGTGGGGATCCCATCCCTGCCACAGTCGGGAGGCAGAGGTCCAGCAGGGGTGGAAACCACAGCAACTGTACCCCAGCAGATGGAGGATGTGCCGGCATCATCAGGCAGGGCACGTGCATGACGGCGTCAGTGGATTCCATCAGCCTGGATGCCGTCGTGCTGGCAGAGGCAGTGGCGTCGGAGGCAGCAGCGAAGTCAACGTGGGAGGCATCATGGCTCGGGGCCATCAACATCGGAGGGGCAGGCATCGGCCGGAGGGCAGGAGGACCCAGGACGGGAAGTGTCTTCCGTGTGGCAGCGGTTGGGCCAGCATATAGGTGCGGAGCGGCGGCGGGCGGAAGAGGCGCTGCTCACAATGGTCAGGGCGGAGAACTCCATGCGGAGGGCCCTGAGGCGGGCCGAGTGCCTCGAGGCAATCCACAGGGGGTTGGAGGAGGAGACGGCGTCGGCCCTGCGGACCCTCGGGGCCATGGAACAGGACCGCCTCCGGGACATCGAACAGGAGTTTGATGATGCCCTGGCCCGGAACACCACGGAGTGAGCCGCTGGACTTGGCCGCCGCCTTTGTATATAGTTATATAGTTAGTGATTTTTTTTTATTTGGTTGCGATTGGACAATGCGCCACATTTTTGTATATAGTTCAGTTTTTAGTTAGTTGTCATAGTTAGGTTTCATTTGGTTGGGCTCATGGACCCGGGATTATCTTGTAAATAGTTATTCAATTGATTCTTTTATTTTTTGGGTTTTTTTCATCGCCATGGAGCAATGGTTTTTGTTTATCATTTACACTTGGATTACTTTTCTGACTGTGACTTTGGACACCATTCATTTTGATTGTGCTGTGTGTTTTTTGATTTTTTTCATGGACATTCATCTTCTTTTGGTTGTTTTGCTTTGTGGTTTTTCTCATTTCATTTCCATTCAAGTTGATTTTCAATACATTTTTATTTTCATCCTTCAATGTGTCATATCATCTCATTGCTTTCATGCATGTCATGTTGGGTGTTTTAACATTCACTTGCAGCCATTGTGTGTTACAGACATGTGTTAATTTGCATTATTTACATTGGGTGTGTAACATGTAATTGCCTTTGATATGTGGGTGGATGTGATAGTTGGTTGGGCCTTTTGGCAGGGGAGGATGGCCATTACGGACATGATTGGGGATTGTTGGGAGCCAGGTGCAGGGGGGCATGGATGGGACATGGGCGAGGGCCTGGTGGAGGGTGCCCCTGCACTGCTGGGGGGTGGGGGGTGGGGAACATGAGTTGGACATGGGTGGGGGCCTGCTGGCAGGTGCCCCACAGTGGTGGGGGCTGGGGGGGTGGGAGACATGGGTGGGGGCCTGCTGGCAGGTGCCCCACAGTGCTGGGGGGTGGGGGTGGTGGGGAACATGAGTTGGACATGGGTGGGGGCCTGCTGGCAGGTGCCCCACAGTGCTGGGGGGTGGGGGGATGGGGAACATGAGTTGGACATGGGTGGGGGCCTGCTGGCAGGTGCACCACAGTGCGGGGGGTGGTGGGGTGGGGAACATGAGTTGGACATGGGTGGGGGCCTGCTGGCAGGTGCCCCACAGTGCTGAGGGGTGGGGGGGGGGTGGGAGACATGAGTTGGACATGGGTGGGGGCCTGATGGCAGGTGCCCCACAGTGCTGGGGGGTGGGGGGGTGGGAGACATGGGTGGGGGCCTGGTGGAGGGTGCCCCTGGTGGCTGAGGGTGCAGGGGGACATGCATTGGTGGGCAGTAGTGCAAGTTGACATGTGGGTTGGCTGGGGGTATGGCCATGGTGGAAGGGGTGCCTGCAGGACATGTGCAGGGTAGGCCCCTGTGGTGTGAGCCACCTGCAGGGGCCGTGGAGGGTGTAGAGGGAACACCTGGGAGGACCCACACGTGCAATCCACGTGTGGTGCTCCCTGCGCACCCCTGTAATACATGTACCCTGATGAAATCGCGTGTGAAACTTCCCGCGCACCCCTGTAATACACGCGCCCAGGGCAATCGCGTGTGAAACTTCCCGCGCACCCCTGAAATACACGCACACAGCCCAATCGCGTGTGAAACTTCCCGCGCACCCCTGTAATACATGCGCCCAGGGCAATCGCGTGTGAAACTTCCCGCGCACCCCTGAAATACACGCACGCAGCCCAATCGCGTGTGAAACTTCCCACGCACCCCTGAAATACACGCACGCAGCCCAATCGCGTGCGAAACTTCCCGCACACCCCTGAAATACATGCACGCAGCCCAATCGCGTGTGAAACTTCCCACGGACCCCTGAAATACACGCACGCAGCCCAATCGTGTGTGAAACTTCCCGCGCACCCCTGAAATACACGCACGCAGCCCAATCGCGTGTGAAACTTCCCACACACCCCTGAAATATACGCACACGCTCCCCCAGGCCCGATCGCATGTGAAACCACCCGCGAGCCCCTGAAATACACGCGCCCAGGCCAATCACGTGTGGAACTTCCCGCGCACCCCTGAAATACACGCACACTCTCCCCCAGGCCCGATCGCGTGTGAAACCACCTGCGAGCCCCTGAAATACACGCGCCCAGGCCAATCGCGTGTGGAACTTCTCGCGCACCCCTGAAATCCACGCACACGCTCCGCCAGGCCCGATCGCGTGTGAATCCACCCGCGAGCCCCTGAAATACACGCGCCCAGGCCAATCGCGTGTGGAACTTCTTGCGCACCCCTGAAATACACGCACACGCTCCTCCAGGCCCGATCGCGTGTGAAACCACCCGCGAGCCCCTGAAATACACACGCCCAGGCCAATCGCGTGTGGAACTTCTCGCACACCCCTGAAATACACACACATGCTCCCGCATGCCCGAACGCGTGTGAAACCACCCGCGAGCCCCTGAAATACACGCGCCCAGGCCAATCACGCGTGGTACTTCTCGCGCACCCCTGAAATACATGCACACGCTCCCCCAGGCCCGATCGCGTGTGAAACCACCCGCAAGCCCTTGAAATACACGCGCCCAGGCCAATCGCATGTGGAACTTCTCGCGCACCCCTGAAATACACGCACACGCTCCCCCAGGCCCGATAGTGTGTGAAACCACCCACGAGCCCCTGAAATACACGCGCCCAGGCCAATCGCGTGTGGTACTTCTCGCGCACCCCTGAAATACACGCACACGCTCCCCCAGGCCCGATCGCGTGTGAAACCACCCACGAGCCCCTGAAATACACGCGCCCAGGCCAATCACGTGTGGAACTTCTTGCGCACCCCTGAATTACACGCACACGCTCCCCCAGGCCCGATCACGTGTGAAACCACCCGCGAGCCCCTGAAATACATGTGCCCAGGCCAATCACGTGTGGAACTTCTCGCGCACCCCTGAAATACACGCACACGCTCCCCCAGGTCCGATCGCGTGTGAAACCACCCGCGAGCCCCTGAAATACACGCGCCCTGGCCAACCGCGTGTGGAACTTCTCGCGCACCCATGAAATACACGCACCCAGGCCATTCGCGTGTAATACTTCTCGCGCACCCCTAAAATACACGCACACGCTCCCCCAGGCCAGGTAGCGTGTGAAGCTTCTCGCGCACGCGTGTTCCCGACACCCGTAATACGCGTTCCCCGCTTTGCGTTTGCTGTTTGCCAGTCCGGTAAACTGGTACAGGGTTGGCGCAGCCCTTTGTGATGGTTTTGCGATCTTGATGGCTTTTCCTTGCGCGAGGGCATTCTTGGGGGCGTAACTGGCGCTGCTGCAGGGTCGCTGCGCCACTCTGCGCCACGTCTGCTTTTGGAGGTGGGAATCCATGAATACGCTGTGCGCGGAAATTGATTTTATCACACGCGGCTGGCGCAGACATTCGCACGGGCACGCTGTGCGCCAGCCGCGTGCAACACTTTTGAGAGGAATTACATGAATCGGCCTGTCACTATATCCAGAAAAAATATTTTGGAAGTGAAAGCCATTTACAGAATGAAATAGCTTTAAACCAATTAAGCAACAATTCTACACATGGCAACCTTTTGCTAAACACATACAAAAAAGAAATACTAAAATTTAAAAGTACATCAGCTGAAGTATCAAAGCATGTATGTGTATGTTGCCTTAGAATTTTTTATAAAAGTAACACAAAAACTGTGGACCTATCATACAAAATAGAAGACAATGAAGATTCTAAATGGTTTGAATTAGCTCTCTACCTTCTAGCAGAAAACAAATATGAAATAACTGAGCCCTTAATACATTGCAGTTATTGCACTACAAAACTTGACAACAACCAAACTCCTTCACGTTCTATCACAAATAATTTGGAATTATACCCAGAACCAAAACCTCTACAACAACTTAATTTATATGAGAGCATCATATTTCAAACAGTACACCCATTTCAAGCAATAATACGCCTTCAACCAAAAACAGCAAAATTACCTCCCTCTGAATTGGTAAAAGGCATTCGTGGAAAAGTAGTTTATTTACCATTAAATCTAAAAGAAAATGTGCATACTCTAGGAGTGCAACGTCCAATGCAGCAATCTTTAATTATATTAGTAAATGGAGTACCTACAAAAGACCAAAAAATATGGCAACAGCTGGTAGATTTAGACAAGCCTTCCAATATCTTAAAGAGAATAATGAATATTGCAAAGAAATTAATATTGAAGAAAACTTGAAAGATACAACTGAAATAATTCAAGAAACACAAGAAGCTGGTCAATTTGAGCTACTAGATCCTGCTACAATATCAAATTCTTTAGACCATTATACAATTCATCCTTTGCACTGTAATGACACCGTACAAGATGTACTGGAAACTTACCAAATGCGTCAAACAAAAGGATCGCCAATCAGTATATGGGAAAAAAGTATAGAAGCACGTGCTTTTCCTCTACTCTTTCCTACTGGCAAAGGAGGAAGGTATGATGATAGACCTATTCAAATATCAGCTTCAGAATACCGCTCATTACGGATGTATTCTGAAGATCCCAGATTTAGACAAAATGTGGAATACATATTCCACCTACTCTTTGAAAGTGAACTAGAAACTTTATGTTACGGAGTTGCACACATATTAAAATCAGGATCACACTTTCAAAATATGACAGCTACACAATTATTAGAGAAAGTGCAACAAAAGGATGAGGTTTTACAATCAAATATTACAAATCTATTAGCAAATATGCGTGGTACTAAAGAGTACTGGTTTCGACGTCATGGAGATGTACGTTGTATGATCAGAAACCTTGGCCCACCCACTTGGTTTGTTACATTAAGTTGTGCAGAATATGCATGGGAAGATTTACATGATTTCCTACGCATATCAAATAAAAACAAAACAAACATAGATATTCTAACACCTGGAGCACTTTGTTCTTTGGATCCTGTTAATGTTTCAAGATATTTTCACCATCGCTTCATTGCTATGCTACATTTTATTTGTAATAAAACTGTTCCTCCCCTTGGAGAAGTGCAGCACTTCTTTTGGAGAAAAGAATACCAAGCCAGAGGAGCACCACATATCCACATGCTTTTATGGTTTAAAGATGCTCCTAAATTTGGTCAAGACAGTGATGCCACTGTTTTACAGTTTATTGAAAAATATGTCACTTGTGAAATTCCATCAGAAGCCACAAATAGTGATCTTCGTGTACAAATTTTACAATTTCAAAGACACAAATGTGGAAAATATTGTCGTCGCAAATACAAAAACAAAGGCAAATACTACACCAAATGCCGATTTGGTTTCCCTAGACCAGTTACAAATACAGGTCAAGTAAACAACCTCATGTCTTCAGTTAGACATAGTGTTAAAAGTAAGTCACCTAAAAATACATATTACATAAAAAGAAAAGAAGAAGAAAAATATATCAATAATTATAATGCAATCATTGCCCACTTATGGAATGCAAACATAGATGTGCAGTACATTGCAGACAATTCTACTGCAGTTGCACGATATGTCACAGCATACTTAACTAAAGCAGAAAAGACAGAGCTCCAAGACCTCTGGAATGGAATGACCTGTCATCAGATAAAACAGTATCTCAGAAATTATACAGCTTGGGCATAAAAATGCTCACCCATAGAGAATGTGGATCTTATGAAGCAGCTGATCGTTTAACTGGTACTTCATTGTATGGTAAATCTAAAAATATAGTATGGCTAAGTCTTGGTCCAGCTAAATCTAGAAAAAGAGTTCTAAAATCATATGAAGATATAGAAACAATAGCCAAACATGATCCCAACAGCCAAAACATTTTAAAAAACAATTTATTGGACACATACTACCCAAACAGAAGTAATACTTTGGAAACATGTGTCTATACCAAATAGCCCAAAACTACACATACAAAAATAATATTAAACCTGATGAAAAAATAGGTAAATATAGAGTGACAGACTGTGAAGGCAGCTTAGTTAAACTCACTAAACCAAATTTAATTAATCATATCGAATTGTCACTGAAGACTCCTCAACATAAAGAAGTATATTACATGTCCCTGCTACAACTCTTCAAACCATGGAGAAAAGAAGAACAATTACTAGACAACTATGACTCATATGAGGATGCTTTCAAAGCAATTGAAAGCACTATAACTGATGTAAACTTCACACAGTACAAAACAATGTTGCACAATGAACAGCAACATGAAGAAGAACTCCAAGCCCAACTAGATAAGGATACTCCTGACAGTAGTCAACCTTCTGTAACAGGAAACCAAGAACCACTGGGAGAACCACTAATAACAAATGAGGCAGAATTAGCTATGATAGAAGTAGAAAACACCATGTGTCAGTATGAAGATAAGGAAGACTTAACTATACTACAATCAAAACTAAACAATGAGCAAAGTAGCATTTTTCAAAAAGTAACAAAACAAATTGCACATGGTGTAAAACATGAAAATAAAGAATGTTCCTGCCATAATTATAAACCTATACTACTGTACGTCAGTGGTGAAGCTGGTTCTGGCAAAACATTCCTAATCAAAATCATTAGTAAGTTCCTTCAACAATTGACAAACAACAAACTGTCAGCTGTTGTCACTGCCCCCACAGGTTTAGCTGCCTACGACATAGGTGGTGTTATATTACACCGATTACTACTATTACCAGTAGAACACCAGAACAAATTAGACTATTACAAACTTTCTGCAGAAGCTGCAATGGAATTACGCAGAGTATTGAAACAAATGAAAATGCTACTAATAGATGAAGTGAGCATGGTCTCCAACCTGATGTTACCTTTGATTCACCTCAGATTACAAGAAGTACTCAAAACAGACTATGAAGAGCTCTTTGCAGGAAAACACATTATTGTTTTTGGAGATCTGCTTCAATTAACACCAGTAAAAGGTGAACCTATTTTTAAAACATTAGGGCACAAACTCTGCCGTAAAACTGTTGGCAGCATTGGAAATGTCAACGTTTGGCAACATTTCCAATACAGAGAATTAACAGAAAACATGCGCCAATCTGCAGATCTAACTTATGCCAACATTTTAAAAAGTTTGAGAGTTGGTATACTTTCTAAAGAAGCAGAAGCATCATTGAAAACCCGGCACATTAATGCACTTTATGGCGATAATGCATGTGCTACAGATGTTATGGAACAATTAGCCCACAAAAATGTCAATTGTAGGACTTAGTGCCAACTCTTGCAAGCTGTTTCAAATTCAATGAAATCATGCTAAGTAAAGAAATGCAACCAATAATGGAAATTAGCGCCACAGACAAACTAGATGTACATGGTATGACACTACCCATGTGTGACCAAGCCACAACAAGACTAAATAATTTAGAAAAATCAATCTCAAACACAGCAGGCTTAGAAAAGATGTTAAAATTAATCTTAAATTGCAGAGTAATGCTTAAACGTAACCTTGACTTGGACCAAGGACTAGTTAATGGAGCACTGGGTACAGTTGTTGGCTTTCAAACATACTCACGTGACAACAAAATTCAGTTTGTCAATATACTCTTTGACAAACTTTCAGAAGTAAAATGGATAGGACGCTCAACAGCTAGATTCCTTCTCTTCAAAGATATGTATGTACGCAGAGAACAATTTTCTCTAACTCTTGCATACGCAGTCACGATTCATAAATCACAAGGTCTTACCCTAGACAAAGCAATGATAGATATTGGTAACACAGTCTTTAAAGAAGGCATGAGCTACGTAGCACTATCACGCTTACGTACATTTGACGGTCTATTTCTAATCAACTTTGATGCAAGTAAAGTAAACGCTGATATTCCTTGCATTTTAGAATATAATAGACTTCGCTCACTATACGCTCCCCATCTAAACACATATTCTGTTCCACAAAAACTAAAACGTTGTAAAAGAAAACTAAATCAAACAGAAATGCAACAGGACGTCACTGCAAATCCTCCAAAGAGAGTAAAAGAAACTAACACTTCATCAAGTACCACAAACAAAAAAGAATCAATTAGAGAAAGTAAACCAGGTACTTCTTTAAAGAAGGAAGACAAACTCCAAAAAAAGCAGTTAGATACAGAACTACCTGGACCATTTAAATTCTCAAATATAGTTGGTATAAGTTGCTATGCAAATGTAGCAATGAATATTCTATTTCAATTACCACCAATTGTTGACAACATTTACTTACACAGTACAGACCCATTGTGTTTGCAAATGTTAGTACTTCACAGAAATGCAGCAAACAATCCTGACAACACATATAGTGTTTTTGGAATAAGACGACAATTGGACTACTGTGCTGGAATGGTTAAATTCGCAATAAACTCACAGGAAGATCCACAAGAATTTCTAATGTACTTACTACAAGTACTGGAAAACAAAAACATACCTATAAATGAAATCTTTCAGATTTCATACATGTGGAAACATACATGCACTCTCTGCAACAATGTGACACAAGAAGAAATCCCCAATGAACGCTTCATATATATATCAATACCAAATTGTGAATCCATTCCATTTCAGCAACTTGTACAAAATGCAAACCATGGTAGATTATGCTCTACCTGCAATTCAGATAATCGCTCCACGTTAGTAATACAAACACATAGTAAATACGTAATACTAATGCTTCTACGTTACAATGCAGATGGTACCAAAAACAACTGCAAGCTGACTGGATTCACACATGGTCAAATATCACTTGGTAAGAAAACCTTCACAACAATAGGTATAATCTACCACGCAGGAGCCAAAACCAATTCAGGGCACTACACTGCATATATGAAAAAGAAATGTGGATGGTTTGAATATAATGATAGTACCATTACTGTAAAGCAGAGATTACCAGCAAATCTTACAAACGCTTATTTGATGTTCTTAAAACCAAAATTTGATAAATAAACTGTATTTAAACCTTTAAGTAAATTTGTGTTAAAAAAATATAAACTGTTAGAATACTCCAAAAGCTATCTAACTGCTCAAAGATTCTACAACAACTAATCAGATAAATGAATACCACTAAATTAGACCAAAGAATACACAGTTAGAATACGCCAATTGGTATCTAACTGTCCCAAAATTATAAATTTGTGTTAAAATAATATAAACTGTTAGAATACTCCAAAAGCTATCTAACAGCTCAAAGATTCTACAACAACTAATCAGATAAATGAATACCACTAAATTAGGCCAACAAATACACAGTTAGAATACGCCAATTGGTATCTAACTGTCCCAAAATTTAACAATATCCAAATAGATAAATCAAAACCACTAAAATATATTAAAAAAATAGACAGTTAAAATACGCCAATTGGTATCTAACTGCTCCAAAATTTTATAATATCAAAACAAATGAAGAATCTGTTACTGCTCCAAAAAAAATACAACAAAGCAAAGTATAAAGCATTAGCCAGAAACAACAAGTGAACACTGAAAACAAACAAACAAACAATTAAACTGTAGCATAACAGAAAAAGGTTTTTTTTTTAATCCAACATGGATTTTTTTTCTCCCACAGACCCAATGATTTTAGCAACAAATACAGAAACTGAGCAAATTGCACAGTACTCTGATTTGTACTCTACTTAATATGAGGGTCAAAAAAAAAAAAGTATATTGCTTATACAATGTAATAAGTCATTACAAAATACTAATACTAACATGCTATTTTCTTTTATCACAGAAATGAAGAAAAAAAACATGGACTCCCATTACTAGACCAAACAGTAAGTATACAATAATAAGGACAACCATAGCAGCATATCACATCCATAGTATCTAATACCTTTGTTCCTTATACATTTGCTTTTCACCCAAAGTTATAAGCAAATATGAATGTGATATGCTGCGGTGGTTGTTGCCAGGGCATAGAGTCTTGGGTGCATGGCCAAATGGCCATGCACCCAAGACTCTATGCCCTGGCAACAACCACCGCAGCATATCACATCTATAGAGTCAAACATTTCAACTATGATCTATGGGAAACTTTTAATGTCCGCGAACAATGTGAGTGTTCTTAGAACACTTTGAACTTGCCAGCGAACAATACGGACACCACTTTCAGGACACCCCCTACGAACATTTCAGAATAACGCGATAGTTCTTAGAACACTTTCAAATTAACAACGAACAATACGGACAGCGTCCTAAGGACACCCCCTACGAACATTCCAGGACACCGGGAGTGTTCTTAGAAGCGTCTTCAGAACACCACCATTTTGTTTATTTGCGAACATTTCAGGACACCGCGAGTGTTCTTAGGACACATTCAACTTGACAAAGAACAATACGGACAGCGTCCTCAGGACACACCCTACGAACACTCCCCGGACACGGGGAGTGTTCTTAGAAGAGTCTTCAGAACACCACCATCTTGTTTATTTGCGAACATTTCAGGACACTGCGAGTGTTCTTAGGATACATTCAACTTGACAAAGAACAATACGGACAGCGTCCTCAGGACACCCCCTACGAACACTACCCAGACACCGCGAGTGTTCTTAGAAGCGTCTTCAGAACACCCCCATTTTGTTTATTTGCGAACATTTCAGTACACCGTGAGTGTTCTTAGGACACATTCAACTTGACAGAGAACAATACGGACAGCGTCCTCAGGACACTCTCTACGAACACTCCCCGGACACCGCGAGTGTTCTTAGGAGCGTCTTCAGAACACCCCCATTTTGTTTATTTGCGAACATTTCCGGACACCGCGAGTGTTCTTAGGACACATTCAACTTGACAGAGAACAATATGGACAGCGTCCCCAGGACACCTCCTACGAACACTCCCCGGACACCGCGAGTGTTCTTAGAAGCGTCTTCAGAACACCCCCATTTTGTTTATTTGAGAACATTTCAGGACACCGCGCGTGTTCTTAGAACACATTCAACTTGACAGAGAACAATACGGACAGCGTCCTCAGGACACCCCCTACGAACACTCCCCGGACACCGCGAGTGTTCTTAGAACAGTTTCACTTTGCTTCCGAACAAAATGGACACATATTGACTCCTTAGAACAGCCCCTAGTCAGTTTATTTAGAACATTTCAGAACACCCGTGATGGCCGCAAACAAATCGAACACAAAAAGAATGTCTAACACATAAAAAACACAACTTTCATCCTATCTCATATACTCCCACCCTCCCCAAACACTCCTACACACCAACACACTATATAAAATACACATTTTGAACAAAGTTTCACCGCGCTGTCCGGGGACGTCCGCGAATCCAAGATGGCGGGCGCTACCGAAAAATCTGACGCGCTTCACGCTCCACGCCATCCAATCAGCGAACACTTTGCATGTCCGCGAACATCACGCAAGAAGATTGGCCAATCAGGACACTTTCCGCGGAGCGAACAGGGAAGTGTGTCCGCAAACCCAACACAGATATCACTAATTTTTTTTTACCTACTTTTTGGTCATTTTAAAAAAAAATACTGGACGGATTTTCACCAAATTTGCAAAAGCACACTTTCGGGACCAAACCGCTGCTCCTGGTCCAAATTTGGTGGAAATCCGTCCAGCGGTTTGGGCTGTAGGCGCGAGCAAAATTTTTTTCACATTCACTCTATGGAGAGTGAGTATAATGTATACAAATATGAGCATATAGAGGGAAGGTAGAGTAATAAAAATAAAACTATAAGAAAGTGCTGATAACCATAATGATTATCTTCATTCACAGAAAGGATTGCTCTCTTTCAAGCCTGTATCTTCCGCTATGTATATGTTTCAAATGATGTGACTGGACCCTAAGACTACAAATATAGTACCTTTTCAATTTTTACTTCCTGACTGTTACTGAAGAAAACTATGTGGCTTCGATATGTCAGTAAAGGATAAAAAGGGAGAGCCAGCCATGTGATGTCATCAGTGATGTCATCAATGACATTTGTGATGTCATCTTTGATGTCCTGGGTGTTAGTGTTAGCAGTGCACGGTGGCGCGAGTTATGGTTGCTTATGTTACCATAACTGCCGGATTTCAGGGGTTTTTCGGTTTTACTTTGAGCCATAACGTCCCTTTAACAAAGTTTTTTCACTGAATTTCATAGGTTTTTAGTAGCGCAACTTAACCATAACATCCCTTTAACAACGTTTTTTCACTGAATTTCATAGGTTTTTAGTGCACAACTTAACCATAATATCCCTGACTTCATATACATGTAACATAGAACATACTAACCCCCTCGTAGTGATTTTCATGTCCGCAGACTACCGCCATGTCTGCGGACACATCGAAAATCTGAGCGTGGTGAATGTAAATTTAAATAGTGTGCCCCATTTCCCCTTTGAAGTTGGCTCTGAAAAGAGACGTTTTTTTTTTTTTACAGATGCTTGACAGACACCTGTTATTTTGTATTTTTTTCTTGTTTTTTTTTTCTTACGTTACTCCTAAAATCTTCACATAACCTTCTCCAAAGCAACCCTTACCTTCCAAAATAGAAAGGCATTTCCCGTAAAAGATAAAGAAATGCCATCTTCTTTAAAATTAACAGCATTACTGGCATCAATATTCTCATTGTTACAGAAGAACATACCAGCTCTAAGCATGAAGACACACATGCCTCAGTTCATGACACACCTAGCAATATTTTGCTGAGGACAAAAAACTGAACTATTGTCCCATATTGCCCTAGGTAGTAATCCAGAAAAAATTACTTTTGCATTTGGAAGGATCTTCATTACTGCTTGAACCAAGCGTTCCAAATCAGCCAACAAAGTAGGGGCACTGACGTTGCCCAAATGGAAAGCACCATAGTGCAAAACTACCACATGCGGACTGTTCATCGTGGCCATATCCTCACAAACTTGTACAATTCCCTGTACATTGCAATCAGGCACACTGCTCCACACCACCTCCACTCCTTTCACATCAAAGTTCTTTGCAACATGCCTGCATTCAGCGTACTGCTGTAAAACATGCACAAACATATCTCTGAGCACCAACACCCTGACTTTCTCCACTTCTGCCATCTTCACCACACACAGTCTCTTTCAACACAAATCCACAACCTCGACATCTGATTGGCTGATCCGTACAGTCTTCTTTCCATGTTGGATTTCCTGGAAAAACCTGGATGTAGCACGCCCTGTCCACGAACAGCCGTGGTGTCCGCGGACGGCGTCCACTTTACTCTCTGTGCCATTCCCTCATTGCATACAGCTAAGCAATCACACAATACGAATAACGTCCTCAGAACAACCCCATTTTGTGAATTTTCGAACATTTCAGCACAATTATTATTTCATTATTCAACATATTAACATTACACATATAATACTTTCATCTTGTACTCTGCACACAATGCTATGTTTCTCCATTAGTAGCTCAGTATACTAGATAGAATCCCATAATACAATGCTATTTATATCAATGCATCGTTCAAAGCACTAATAACGGTATGATATTTATTGCAATATCTTTGACACTTTTTTCGCAACATTATAATAAAAATCCCTAGTACACAAATTCCATGAAAAGTACATACACACGTGATGTCATCAGTGATTTCATCAATGACATTTGCGATGTCATCTTTAATGTCCTGGGTGTTAGTCTTAGCAGTGCACGGTGGTGGCGCCAGTTATTTTTCAAAGCTTACCATAACTTGCGATTTTCAGGGGTCTTTCGGCTGTACTTAGAACCATAACGTCCTTTAAACAAACTTTTTTTAATATCACGCAAACAATATACAAACATGGCGTGCAAAAACCAACTTCTACAGATGGCTTTACACAGAATGTTCCAAAGTAAGAATTTATGCTCGTTCACAGTGAAGGTCAGCTGCTTCCGTTTTTTTCTCGGGCCCCGGAGAGGCTCACGAAGCGGACTATAAGGTTGTATTCTGTTTTGACCTTGACAGACAGAGATTGTGATGAAAGACTTCTCTTGAAGGAGTGTTGCTAAAACCTAAGAGAAGATAAAGATGAAATTTCTGAAACGAAACCACTTTTATATATGATATCACTATGCGAAAGATCGTTGGCACACGCGGAGTCGTATTTTGGGACTGCACCACTCGTAGACAATGGAAATTGCAATTGTACTGTAAGTTACCCTTTAGATTACTTTACACCAAATATAATTACAATAGCGTAGCATTAAAGACCGCTCAAGTTGAACTTGTTTGTTGAAAGTGGCATAATGTTTTCTACCGCGCACTATCACCGCCGAATTGATCCCCTGCCGTTTAGAGGGCTCTGAAAAAGGCAGTCGACACAGGGTGGGTTAATAGAAATAATTTAACCGGTCTACAGGCGGTCAAGCGCTCTACTCGCTGTGCCACTTCACTGTAGCCTGTCAAGTGGCACAGCGAGTACAGCGCTCGCTTTGACATCCGTGCACAGCTTGCTAAAGCAAGTTTGAATCCCGGCAAGGCCAAACTCAGCCTTTCATCCTTCCGTGGTCGATAAATGAGCACCACACACCGTGGTTAATAATAAGCACCGCTTAGATACCTCACGGTTCTTAGCGCTATATGAATGGGAAAATATTATTATTTTATTATTAACATACTCTGTTGCACTATCTTCGATAGCAAATATTTTCAAGCCCTAATAAATAAAATGATGATTTTTAATGAAGATTGGCTGGTGATACTAATTTATGTTTTTTAAAACAGGTATGTGGCTCCATTTTGCCTATGTCACGATTTACAGACTCCAGCGGATGGGGTCTTCAACTGCCAGGTGCAGGTCCAAATATGCAACTACATGACCCTCACCATTTTATGGGACAATCGCCAAGGACAAATATGCCCTTACGCAGTACTAGCGGCTACAAACAACATACCAACCAATAGGGTGGTCTAATGGCTTGTTGTTGGTGCAACCTTCCGATTATCAGAGCGACCATTTACTGCTTTTATCATAAACCAACAGCCTATAAACCGCAAAGGAACAACGGGTGGCTCCAAATAAACTTTTGCTGATCGACAGCAGAGACAATAGCAAATCGCTGAATATTCACTAAACATTTCATGTGAAATAAAGGTACTTTACCAAATGTACAATCCTGCTGTTTACTTTTAAACCACAGTTTCATATTCCAAATTGTGGCGCACTGAGTTGTAAGCTGATCTAACACTTTCTGTCCGCAAAGGAACATTGCGTGTCTCAACATGAACTTTTGCGGATCGACAACAAAGACAAATGCAAATTGCTGAATATTCTCTAAACATTTGATGTCAAATAAATGTACTTTACAACATTTACAATCTTGCTGTTTGCTTTTAAATCACAGTTTCATATTCCGAATTGTGGCGCGCTGTGTTGTGACATAATGTGTGTTGTCTTCCGGGTTCTGTGTAAAGTCGCGTAGTACTGGAGACGACTGGGCGCGTTTCATTACGCACCCTGTAATGTCACGGAGAGAGGCGGGGAATATGAATGCTTTGATAATATCAGGCTTAGGGGCGGGAGATATGATTTAGTGTCGCAAAAGCAAGTCAGCCAGGTCAATAGCGCCAGTCATAGGATTATCACATAATGTCGGCGCATACCAGCCGGATTTATCGTTTCTTTAGTGGACAAAAAGTCGGTTGACGCCCCTAGGAAATTGTACTATTAGCGGACAAAAGAAGTGCTCTTAAAACACTTTCACCCTGACAACGAACAATACAAACAACGTTCTCAGAACACCCCCATTTTGTGTAATTGCAACCATTTCGGGACACTGCGAGTGTTCTTAGAACACATTCAACTAGACAGATTACAATACGGACAGCGTCCTCAGGACACCCCCTACGAACACTCCCCAGACACCGCGAGTGTTCTTAGAAGCGTCTTCAGAACACCCCCATTTTGTTTATTTGCGAACATTTCAGGACACCGCGCGTGTTCTTAGAACACATTCAACTTGACAGAGAACAATACGGACAGCGTCCTCAGGACACCCCCTTTGAACACTCCCTGGACACCGCGAGTGTTCTTAGAACAGTTTCACTTTGCTTCCGAACAAAACGGACACATATTGACTTCGTAGAACACCCCCTAGTCAGTTTATTTAGAACATTTCAGAACACCCGTGATGGCCGCAAACAAATCGAACACAAAAAGAACGTCTAACACATAAAAAACACAACTTTCATCCTATCTCATACACTCCCACCCTACCCAAACACTCCTACACACCAACACACTCTACAAAATACACATTTTGAACAAAGTTTCACCGCGCTGTCCGGGGACGTCCGCGAATCCAAGATGGCGGGCGCTACCAAAAAATCTGACGCGCTTCACGCTCCACACCGTCCAATCAGCGAACACTTTGCATGTCCGCGAACATCACGCAAGACGATTGGCCAATCAGGACACTTTCCGCGGAGCGAACAGGGAAGTGTGTCCGCAAACCCAACACAGATATCACTAATTTTTTTTACCTACTTTTTGGTCATTTAAAAAAAAAACTACTGGACGGATTTTCACCAAATTTGCAAAAGCATGCTTTCGGGACCAAGCCGCTGCTCCGGGTCCAAATTTGGTGGAAATCCGTCCAGCGGTTTGGGCTGTAGGCGCGAGCAAATTTTTTTTCCCATTCACTCTATGGAGAGTGAGTATAATGTATACAAATATGAGCATATAGAGGGAAGGTAGAGTAATAAAAATAAAACTATGAGAAAGTGCTGATAACCATAATGATTATCTTCATGCACAGAAAGGATTGCTCTCTTTCAAGCCTGTATCTTCCGCTATGTATATGTTTCATATGATGTGACTGGACCCTAAGTCTACAAATATAGTACCTTTTCAATTTTTACTTCCTGACTGTTACTGAAGAAAACTATGTGGCTTCGATATGTCAGTAAAGGATAAAAAGGGAGAGCCAGCCATGTGATGTCATCAGTGATGTCATCAATGACATTTGCGATGTCATCTTTGATGTCCTGGGTGTTAGTGTTAGCAGTGCACGGTGGCGCGAGTTATGGTTGCTTATATTATCATAACTGCCGAATTTCAGGAGTTTTTCAGTTTTACTTTGAGCCATAACGTCCCTTTAACAAAGTTTTTTCACTGAATTTCATAGGTTTTTAGTAGCGCAACTTAACCATAACGTCCCTTTAACAAAGTTTTTTCACTGAATTTCATAGGTTTTTAGTGCACAACTTAACCATAATATCCCTGACTTCATATACATGTAACATAGAACATACTAACCCCCTCGTAGTGATTTTCATGTCCGCGGACTACCGCCATGTCTGCGGACACATCGAAAATCTGAGCAAGGTGAATGTAAATTTAAATAGTGTGCCCCATATTCCCTTTGAAGTTGGCTCTGAAAAGAGCCGTTTTTTTTTTTTTTACAGATGCTTGACAGACACCTGTTATTTTGTATTTTTTTTCTTGTTTTCTTACTTTACTCCTAAAATCTTCACATAACCTTCTCCAAAGCAACCCTTAGATTCCAAAATAGAAAGACATTTCCCGTAAAAGATAAAGAAATGCCATCTTCTTTACAATTAACAGCATTACTGGCATCAATATTCTCATTGTTACAGAAGAACATACCAGCTCTAAGCATGAAGGCACACATGCCTCGGTTCATGACACACCTAGCAATATTTTGCTGAGGACAAAAAACTGAACTATTGTCCCATATTGCCCTAGGTAGTAATCCAGAAAAAATTACTTTTGCATTTGGAAGGATCTTCATTACTGCTTGAATCAAGCGTTCCAAATCAGCCAACAAAGTAGGGGCACTGACGTTGCACAAATAGAAAGCACCATAGTGTAAAACTACCACATGCGGACTGTTCATTGTGGCCATATCCTCACAAACTTGTACAATTCCCTGTACATTGCAATCAGACACACTGCTCCACACCACCTCCACTCCTTTCACATCAAAGTTCTTTGCAACATGCCTGCATTCAGCGTACTGCTGTAAACCATGCACAAACATATCTCCGAGCACCAACACCCTGACTTTCTCCACTTCTGCCATCTTCACCACACACAGTCTCTTTCAACACAAATCCACAACCTCGACATCTGATTGGCTGATCCGTACAGTCTTCTTTCCATGTTGGATTTCCTGGAAAAACCCGGATGTAGCACGCCCTGTCCACGAACAGCCGCGGTGTCCGCGGACGGCGTCCACTTTACTCTCTGTGCCATTCCCTCATTGCATATAGCTAAGCAATCACACAATACGAATAACGTCCACAGAACAACCCCATTTTGGGAATTTTCGAACATTTCAGGACAATTATTATTTCATTATTCAACATATTAACATTACACATATTATACTTTCATCTTGTACTCTGCACACAATGCTATGTTTCTCCATTAGTAGCTCAGTATACTAGATAGAATCCCATAATACAATGCTATTTATATCAATGCATCGTTCAAAGCACTAATAACGGTATGATATTTATTGCAATATCCTTGACACTTTTTTCGCAACATTATAATAAAAATCCCTAGCACACAAATTCCATGAAAAGTACATACACATGTGATGTCATCAGTGATTTCATCAATGACATTTGCGATGTCATCTTTAATGTCCTGGGTGTTAGTCTTAGCAGTGCACGGTGGTGGCGTCAGTTATTTTTCAAAGCTTACCATAACTTGCAATTTTCAGGGGTCTTTCGGCTGTACTTAGAACCATAACGTCCTTTAAACAAACTTTTTTTAATATCACGCAAACAATATACAAACATGGCGTGCAAAAACCAACTTCTACAGATGGCTTTACACAGAATGTTCCACAGTAAGAATTTATGCTCGTTCACAGTGAAGGTCAGCTGCTTCCACAACTTCTACAGATGGCTTTACACAGAATGTTGCAAAGTAAGAATTTATGCTCGTTCACAGTGAAGGTTGGCTGCTTCCATTTTTTTCTCGGGCCCCGGAGAGGCTCACGAAGCAGACTATAAGGTTGTATTCTGTTTTGACCTTGACAGACAGAGATTGTGATGAAAGACTTCTCTTGAAGGAGTGTTGCTAAAACGTAAGAGAAGATAAAGATGAAATTTCTGAAACAAAACCACTTTTATATATTATATCACTATGCGAAAGATCGTTGGCACACGCGGAGTCATATTTTGGGACTGCACCACTCGTAGACAATGGAAATTGCAATTGTACTGTAAGTTACCCTTTAGATTACTTTATACCAAATATAATTACAATAGCGTAGCATTAAAGACCGCTCAAGTTGAACTTGTTCGTTGAAAGTGGCATAATGTTTTCTACCGCGCACTATCACCGCCAAATTGATCCCCTGTCGTTTAGAGGGCTCTGAAAAAGGCAGACGACACAGGGTGGGTTAATAGAAATAATTTAACCGGTCTATAGGCGGTCAAGCGCTCTACTCGCTGTGCCACTTCACTGTAGCCTGTCAAGTGGCACAGCGAGTACAGCGCTCGCTTTGACATCCGTACACAGCTTGCTAACGCAAGTTTGAATCCCGGCAAGGCCAAACTCAGCCTTTCATCCTTCCGTGGTCGATAAATAAGCACCACACACCGTGGTTAATAATAAGCACCGCTTAGATACCTCACGGTTCTTAGCGCTATATGAATGGGAAAATATTATTATTTTATTATTAACATACTCTGTTGCACTATCTTCGATAGCAAATATTTTCACGCCCTAATAAATAAAATGATGATTTTTATTGAAGATCGGCTGGTGATACTAATTTATGTTTTTTAAAACAGGTATGTGGCTCCATTTTGCCTATGTCATGATTTACAGACTCCAGCGTATGGGGTCTTCAACTGCCAGGTGCAGGTCCAAATATGCAACTTCATGACCCTCACCATTTTATGGGACAATCGCCAAGGACCAATATGCCCTTACGCAGTACTAGCGGCTACAAACAACATACCAACCAATAGGGTGGTCTAATGGCTCGTTGTTGGAGCAACCTTCCGATTATCAGAGCGACCATTTACTGCTTTTATCATAAACCAACAGCCTATCTACCGCAAAGGAACAACGCGTGGCTCCAAATAAACTTTTGCTGATCGACAGCAGAGACAACAGCAAATCGCTGAATATTCACTAAACATTTCATGTGAAATAAATGTACTTTACCAAATGTACAATCCTGCTGTTTACTTTTAAACCACAGTTTCATATTCCGAATTGTGGCGCACTGAGTTGTAAGATGATCTAACACTCTCTGTCCGCAAAGGAACATCGCGTGTCTCAACATGAACTTTTTCGGATCGACAACAAAGACAAATGCAAATTGCTGAATATTCTCTAAACATTTGATGTCAAATAAATGTACTTTACAACATTTACAATCTTGCTGTTTGCTTTTAAATCATAGTTTCATATTCCGAATTGTGGCGCGCTGTGTTGTGACATAATGTGTGTTGTCTTCCGGGTTCTGTGTAAAGTCGCGTAGTACTGGAGACGACTGGGCGCGTTTGATAACGCACCCTGTAACGTCACGGAGAGAGGCAGGGAATATGAATGCTTTGATAATATCAGGCTTAGGGGCGGGAGATATGATTTAGTGTCGCAAAAGCAAGTCAGCCAGGTCAATAGCGCCAGTCATATGATTATCACATAATGTCGGCGCACACCAGCCGGATTTATCGTTTCTTTAGTGGACAAAAAGTCGGTTGACGCCCCTAGGAAATTGTACTATTAGCGGACAAAAGGAGTGCTCTTAAAACACTTTCACCCTGACAACGAACAATACAAACAACGTTCTCAGAACACCCCCATTTTGTGTAATTGCAACCATTTCGGGACACTGCGAGTGTTCTTAGAACACATTGAACTAGACAGATTACAATACGGATAGCGTCCTCAAGACACCCCCTACGAACACTCCCCGGACACCGCGAGTGTTCTTAGAAGCGTCTTCAGAACACCCCCATTTTGTTTATTTGCGAACATTTCAGGACACCGCGCGTGTTCTTAGAACACATTCAACTAGACAGATTACAATACGGACAGCGTCCTGAGGACACCCCCAGTTTGTGTATTTACGAACAATTAAGTACACCGCGAGTGTTCATTGCTCATTTTTACCTACCTTGCGAACAAAAATGACACATACTCCGTCCTCGAAGCACCCCACCATTTAGTTTATTTACAAAATGTCAGAAGAGCCGTGTTCTCCGTGGACAAATCGAACGCAACAAAAACATCTAGCACATAAAAAAAAAAAACATTGAACCTATCTCATACTCCCGCACCCTCCCCAAACACTCTTACACACCAACACACGGCACTAAATACAATTTTTTATCCACGTTTCACTGCGCTGTAGGCGGTCGACTGCGAATACAAGATGGCGGGCGCCACAGAAAATCTGACGCGCTCCACGCCCCTCGCCGTCCAATCAGCGAACACGTCGCATGTCTGCGGACATGACGCAAGGCCATGGGCCAATCGGGGTGCTGTCCGCGGAGCGAACAGGGAAGTCCGTCCGCGAAGCGAACACAGATATCATTAATTTTTTTGCCTTACATTTTGGTCATTTTTAAAAGAACTACTGGACAGATTTACACCAAATTTACAAAAGCACACTTTTGGAACCAGGCCGCCGCTCCTGCCGCAAATTTGGTGTAAATCCGTCCAGCGGTTCGGGCTGTAGCCGTGCGCAAAGTTTTTTCCCATTCAGTCTATGGGAAAAAAAAAGTTTTGGGACCCCCCCTATAACTTTTCCCCCCCTGGACGAATCCTCACCAAACTTTGCAAAAGAATTCAGAGTGACCCAACTACTTTTTTTGCAAAGTTTGGTGAGGATCCGTCCAGGGAGAGCGAAGTTATAAGCCACCCAAAAAGTGCCCTTCCTATGGAAACAGCAACTTAACCATAACTACATGGCCACTTCCGTGGCCATGTAATATATATAACCAAAGCAAAATATATATATATATATATATATATATATATATATATATATATATATACAGTCAATTGTGCAAAGGTCAATTCGGACCCTTTCGATCAATTGGGTCATTCGAACAATTGTGTTCGAACAATTTGGGTAATTCCTTTGCCACAGATCCAGTATATGTCCATTAGTGCGGCAGTGCCTTTTTTCATAACTGGCATTATTAAAGTCTTATTGCACTGCTGCACGGTTCCCATGTTCACCTTCCCTTCTCCATGGAAGCAAGGTTCGTGTGGTATTTCCTTTTGAATCTTTATGGGTCTCTCCAGGGGTGTGAACCATGTCAGCTTGGTGATATGCTGTGACCAGATAGGGATTCACGTTTCTTTTTCCCATTCGTATGTTTCATCTGGCAGCCCTCGAAGCCCCTCAGCTTTGCATTCAATCGTTTCATCTTGCCACTTGTCATCTGCATATCTTGTCCCTTTTATAATGAAAAATGGCTCCTGGGGGCAGATTACTCCTTGTCGTCTGCTGGTGCAAGTTTGTTTGTTTTCCAATTTTTCCATAGTGACTGTGTGTGCCTGGAATGTCTTTTTTATTCTACACAGCATCAGCATTGTTACTTGCTTGCTTTGCTGCAATGCTCATGTCTGAATACCATTGTTTGATTGGTCAGGGTGTCGGGGGTCCTCTATTTCATCTAACCCCAGGTTATGAAAAATATCGTATCTGTTTTTTCCCACCCCCTTTTTCTCCTCCTTCTGTTTTTTAATTGGGTATCAACTCGTGGATATTGCAGCGGGAATATTCTAGACCATGCTTCATCTATGTTGTTCATGGTGACATGTGTGTATTCAGTAGTGGTTTCTGGTGCAGTGTGTGTACGCATGCTTGTATTTCTGGAATTAGTTAACCAATAGTAATCAACATTTACATTCCATCCAAGCTCTATTTCCTTGGCCCCGGTATTATTCAACAATGGAATAGCAGTTTTGTTTACGTGCAATTGTACAAGGGGCAACGTTATATTTTTACTATTCAATTCAATGTTATAAGAGTCCTTCAAAATAGCCGTTGCTTCAGTCCTTATTAGTTTAGACCCTGGTTTTGTCATATCAGTTCGGCTCCCCCCTTTGTTCATTTCATTTGCCACATATAAAACAACATTATACCAGAGACGATAAAACATCATTATTGCAAATAGTATGGCAGCATATTTTATAACACATTCCAAATTATTTAATCTACTGGCCCTAGTGGCATCCCTATTTCTATCTAACATTTCAGCCTGCTCAGCCATTTCGTCGCATTGGCTCATGTTGAACCTATGTGGGCGAGACAAATTCGTTAAATCACATGAAAAGAAACATAATTGCAATTGTTCATTCTTTTTCATTTCTTTACTCAGTTAGGCATTTAACAATTCCTTTTCATTTCATTATGGAAAAAATGAGGAAAATATAGAAAAAACAACACGATTTATATGAGAAGAAAAGAAAGAGAGAGAGAGAGAGAGAGAGAGAGAGAGAGAGACAAAATATGTAAAATATTTGCTTTTCCCCTATACTTTCCCTGTCTAAGTTGCAATTTTCATCATGTCAACCTGTGCCAGAAATGGCATCCACACAGTCGGTTTCATTTTGGGGAGGTGTAACACTGTGTGCCCTTCTCACATCTGAGAGGTGCACCCAGTACTTTAACCCCCGTAACTTTAACTGCACTTGGGGTGCTGTACACCACTGTGTATGGACCATGAAATCTTTGTGAATTCCACCTTCTTAAAAAATTTCTAACAAGAATTTGCTCCCCTGGCATTAAAGGCCCCTCCGGGCTGTCTGCTGTCGGCATGGAGGTGTCTGTTGCTACATCTTCAGTAAATGGTGAAACAATTTGTTTTGCTATGCTGCGTACTGCGCGCGTTAGCTGTGTTAGGTATTCTTTAAACTCTTCTCCCAGCACTGTGGCAGCCCTGTGCACATCATACGCCCTCCTAACAGGGGAGAGCGGTGTGTGCATTCTCCTTTCCGTCACGATTTTGTGCGGGCTTAAATGATGATCCTTGCATGGTTGGATTCTGAGTTGGAACAGTGCTAGGGGCAGACAATATACCCAATTGTTTTTCAACGTGCTGCATAATTTCGATAAATTGCTTTTGAGCAGCCCGTTGATCCTCTCCACAACTCCATTGGCCATTGGATGATAAATCGAACATAATTTGTGTTTCACCCCCAGAAGGGTGGTTACTTCTTTGAAGAGGTCATTCAGCAAAGTGCGTGCCGTTGTCTGAACGGATCATGTCACAGATTCCCCACCGCGAGAATACTTCTCGCACAAGGAACTTGGAAGCACATTTTGCATCAGGATGGGGACAGGGGCCCGCTTCCACCCACCGTGAAAAAGGGCATACCACCACAATCAAGTATCTTGCTCAGTTACATCGTTCTCCCATATCGGCGTAATCGATATGTAGTTCTCTAAATGGACCTGTAGGGCGTGGCAAAGTGCCACGCAGAGTTTGCAATGTCATTCCTGAATTGTAAGTTTGGCATGTAGTACATTCAATCACAAATTTAGTCAAGTATTTGTGTAGATTAGGAACAAATCAATCCTCTTGAATATCTGAGGCAATGTGTTGTTTTGTAATGTGAGCTGGGAAATGTAGTTGTTGGAATGCTACTTCTAATAATTCTACGGGCATCACTACCTTGCCTGTCGTTTCCTGTCTCCAAATGAGATTTGTGGCTGATTGCTTACACCCTCGTTTGCCCCACAATTCCTGCTCTTCCGGTGGGGCCCTTCTCTGGAGTTCTATCAATTGTGCTATGGGCGTGTTATTGTATGCATCTGCTGGTTGTTCTGCTTTGGTTGTTTTTACAATGTACTCTGATGTTGGTGTCTTATTGAAGTACGAGGGTTCTTTCGCTGCCGCGTCGGCTGCCGCGTTCCCCAATGAGACAGCATCTGTGTTATGGGTATGGCTTGGCATTTAACCACCGCTACTACCGATGGTTCTGCTAAAGCTTCTATTAGTTTATTTAGCAATGTGGCATGTTGTACAGGGGACCCGTCTGCTCTTCTGAACCCTCTACCTCGCCAACGTGATAGCCCTGAGTGAACTGTGGTGGTGACATAAGCTGAGTCTGAATATATGGTCATGGCACAATCTTTGGCTGTGTGTAACGCGCTGATTAGCGCAGTCGGTTCGGCTGCTTGTGCAGAGTAGTGTGAGGGGAGGCGTTTTTGAACAATCACTTTGTTTGTGTCTTCTTCCATGCGCACTACTGCCATCCCCACATGTTTCTCTCCTGTCTCTGAGTTTATGGATGCTGACCGTCTATAAAATAAATTTCTCCTTCTGTGAGGGCATTTACGCTTGCTTTGGGAATGTCATCGCCCTCTCCCTCATATGTGCTACAATCGTGTTCCTGTAAATCCTCAGTTGTGCATGGCTCTGTAATGAAGGTGGCTGGGTTCACTGTCTTGTATCTGACCACATGTACATTTGGACTTGATATTATTATTTCATAAGCAGAGGCTCTCTGTGTTGTGAGGGTAGATTTTGATCTTTCTAAAATAGCAAATAACGCATATAGCGTCACTGAACATCCCATTATGATCGTGGCACTTTTCTCAATGGCGAAGGCCGCTGCAGCGAGGGCCTGTTCGCAAGTGAAATGTCCCTGCATTACTGGGTCTAATATTCCACTGTAGTACGCTAATGTTTTGTGGCCTAGCGATGTCTTTTGTGTCAATACTGCTGTCATCAATGTTCCATTGCTGTGTGAAAACAGGAAAAAATCCCTTTCATAATCTGGATTTGCAAGGACTGGGGTGTCTGAAATAAGGTGTTTTAATTGAGAGAATTGAGCAATTGTCTCCTGTGTCCATTTTATTGGGGCTCTGTTCTTTTGTGCTATGTTACGTATTGGCCGTGTGTATGCTGCATAACCGAGGATCCATGCTCGGCAATAGTTACATATGCCAAGAAATTTCTGCATGTCCTTCACTGTTTCTGATATGATAATGTGTTGAATGGCTGCTGCTCTGTCTGGTAGTATTCTTTTTCCATCTTTAGATATTTGCTGGCCAAGATACACAATGTCAGCAAGGCAGTATTGTAACTTTCCTTTGTCCACTTTGTATCCTTTGGCAGCCAATAAGTTAAGCAGTGTTATTGAGTCTTCTCTACACTCTTCTTCTGTTTTGCTGCAGACGAGTAAATCGTCTACGTACTGTATAATGGTGCTCCCTACATCTATGTTGCCAATGTCTTCTCGTATTACTCTGTTGAAAATCCTTGGGCTCTCGCAATACCCCTGTGGGAGTCTGCGATGTTCATATCTGTTGTTTCCTAATGTAAAAGCTGTAAGGTACTGCAACTCTGGTGCGAGTGGCACAGTAAAAAAGGCATTTTTCACATCAATGACAGTGAAGCAAGTTGCCTCTTTTGGTATACTGCACAATATTGATGACGGGTTAGGCACTAAAGGGAACTCTTTTTGGATGATGTCATTGAGTGGGCAGAGGTCCTGGTCCATTCTCCACACCCCTCCTTTTGCTTTCTTAATCGGATAAATCGCTGTGTTGCATGCGGAAGTTGATGGCACTAAAATACCTTGGTTTAGGAGTGTTTCTCTAATACCTTCCTCTGCTTCTTTGGATATTAGGTATTGTTTCACTCTGGGTGGGAGGGCACCTGGTTTCAGTTTTATTTTTATGGGAGTTACCTCGTGCCACAATCCTACATCGTGTGGTCCGGTAGTCCAAATTTCAGGTGCTACCCTGGCCATGTCTTCTTCAAATATTGTCAGTGGGGCCTTTATGTAAGCCATGAGTGGGTTGTGTATCTCTCTGTATTGAATCATAATGTCACATGGTATGCTTATTTCCATTATTATTTCTCCATCCCCTTCGTAATAAGTAAACAATTCTTCATCAGTTATATCTTTTAGCATTATGTTTGGCACTATACACAGCACACTTTTCCACTCACTTCCTTGCGTGTCCAGGCCTATGACCACAATGCGTTTGTTGGAAACTTGAACTGCCTCAATGTCTATAGACATAATTGTGCCTGGTACTACATCTGTTGTTGTGATTCGGTGGAATATAAAGTCAGATGGTATTCTCCACTCTTTTTGTGTTATTTCAGGCACTACTCTGGCTAATACCTGTATTCCATAGACGAAAATGTCCATGTCAATGGGAATCCCTCTTACTGCAACTTCCTTTGTAATCGTGCTTATTATGAAGAGTGCCCGTACGGGGCATACCCCTTGCGTCGAGCACACTATTCCTCTTTCAGTAAAGGCTATGGTCATGTTTAACTTACTGAGTAGGTCTCGTCCCATCAAATTGATTGGCACGTCTTTGTAATACAATAAGGCTGCACACACTGTTTTTCCCCCCACTGTTACATCAAGATCTTTTGTATAAGGAACTTTTAAAATAGCCCCAGAGAACCCCTGCGTCTCCAAATTTCTTCCCGAGAGCTGAACCGCCCTTCTGTGAGGCATGATTTTTCTGCTCCAGAGTCTACCATAAAGATAAACTGCTTGTTTCCTATCTCTGCCGCCACTAGTGGTTCCTCATTTGCACTTTGTGTGGTGGATAGGACTGGACACGCAAGTGCTCCCTGTGGGCTGTCCTAGTCTTGGTATCTTTGCTGACCTCGCATTGAAAAAAGGTTATCACCCTCGTCCGTTACGCCGTGGTATGGTGCAGGGGCACCGTTTGCGGCCGCTGCAAAAGGGATATTGTTTATGTTCCCTACTGGGTTTTGTCTCGCCATGGGCTGTAGTGCATTTTGCTGTTGTGGCTGCTGCTGCTGTTGCTGCTGTTGTGGGGCTTGCTGTCTCTGTTGCCTTTGGGGGTCATAGCAGTATTGATCCTGTTGTCCCCCTCTCACCATTGGAGCTCCACAAGGGCTACCTGGGTGTGGGCAGCCCCACCCCTGTTCATTGTTCATGGGCTGTTGTTGCTGCTGTTGAAAATACCCTGATGGTCGCATACTAAAATCTACTGAATAATGTCCCCATCTTCCACAATTCCAACTCAACCCCTGTTGTCCTCCCCTTGGTCCTTGCCCACCATAACCTCTGTTTCCCATTCCTCCATATCCTCCCCTTTGCCCGCGGTACCCACCTCTTCCTTGGGCCGGCCTGTTCTGCCACTGCGATCCTTGGCATGGCTGTTCCTCTCCATTCCACTGTCCTCACCAACCCACTGCGCTGCTATCCCAACGGGCCTTCCTCCCGCGTTTTCCTCTCCTTCGTTTCCACTGTCTGCTGTTGTACTGGCAGTAATGGCGGCGACCTTCACTAATTTCGTCTGTACTAATTTTGATTCGTCAGCCAGCCTCTTTTGCGTGATCTTCTTTTCCTTCTATTTGATCCTCCTCCAGTGGTGTACAATTATGCTCTGAATTTCAGGCCACCCTGTGGCTTCAATACCAGCTATTTTGCCCAAGGCCTTCTGCACCTCTTTCGGCAACCCCTTTTTAATGATAAAATAGAATAAAGCTGTTGATTGATTCCATGCCGTACCAGTTTCGCTTCTCCATAAGTCTTGCACTCGCAAAAAAATGAATTGCGCAGGATCCTCGTTCTCCTCCATCGTGCACTGCATCACTGCATGTAAATCTGGAACGTCTGGAAATGCACGCCGCAATGCATCCCACACTTGTGCTCAAACATTGTTAAATGGTGATCCATCGTGTCGGTCACAGCTCATCGTTACTCCCGGGAACCCTGCCCTTTCCCAGATTATGTCTGCTTGGTCCCCGATTGCTGAAACTAATAGACTTTTTACATCACCTATAGCTGATAGCTAACGGCACACCTGCCGTGTTCTTCTCAAATACATGTATCCACTTACCTGCCTCTCCCGTCAGCGGGAGGAGGAGTTTTAACAAGTTGGTTTTGTCCATTTGGGCCCATGGAATGTAGTTTGGCCTACCTGCTCTTTTATGTATCAGTGGCATTTGTAGTTTTTGTTTCTTTCCCTTTCTGCTTGTCTTCCCTTTCTTCGTTTTACTTACCAATATGTTTCCTATCCTCCCTGTTCGTTCTTTTAATCTACCTTGCCATAATGGTGTCGATAGTGTGTCTGGGTAACAGCGGTTTGGCAGTGTGGAACCCTCCACGGCAGCTGCCTCTTCGTATTCATCTAAATCATCCCATATTTCTTCTATTTCTGACTCTAGCTCATTATTATCCTCCCAGTTTTCCTTGGGTTCACTTCCTTGTCTTTCACCTTGGTCTCCACTTTGTTGACTCTCTGGTGTATCTGGGCGTATAATTCTCACTGGCTTGTTATTCAATTGGAACAGGAACTGTCCTGACTGCCACTCTTGTTCTTGTCTTTGCTGCGATGACGTCCCTTGCGATACTATAGACTGCCCTGATACCGAGGCTACTGGGGTTGCATTGCTTGCTGCCCTGATCGGAGGTGTGAGATCTGCCAGTGACAAGGGGGGTACCTCCCCTCCCCCTGGCAGCATTTGCCCTTTGTCACATAAAGCTCTTAACCGTGTTATTTCCGCATGTGCTAGCTGACGGTTCAAATCACCTGTTAAACGTGCTATGTCCACAGGAGGTGCGCACGTGGGGCCATACAGGCCTCCTTTGTCGTATGGTGGAGGTTCGGGGACTGTTACCCCACCTTAGCCAGTGGCGGTGGGAGGTATATACAGGGGTTCACTAAACCCTACTGCTGGCCTAGTCATTAAGGGATAGATTTTTGTTACTTCGTTTTCGGTTGTAGTTGTTGAGCATTCCCCTTTTGGTGTTCAACCTACTTCTTCAGGGTTTTTCGGCTTTTCTATCATTCGGCTTGTACCTATGTCTGCCGTGGGGGCAACTTCCTCAAACATTCGCCATAGATCTAACACTTCTCTCCAGTTCTGTAACTGTTTCCCTTTATATTGTGCTAGCAAATGTGTTGATACTAGGTCCAGCACTCTTTTGTCAAATGATTCTCCTTCTGGCCAAATTGCTGTAACCCCGTCTCCCTTTATCTCAGTGATCCACTGATCGTGATACTTCTGTATCCTGTTGCTATAAAGTGGAAGGTGCTGGCAAATATGTGCCAGTGGTGTTACTCCCCCCATGGCAATGGTTCTTTTCCTTTCTTGTGTATTCTAGTACCTTTGAATCTCTTCCCACCTCTAACTTGGTATGTCAGTTACAATATGTGGAAATAATACGTTCTTTATCAATGCTTACAATTACCATATGTCACATTAGCTTTTTGAGAGGTGTTACCTGATCACCCCTCACAGTTTATTTCTTCTGCTTTGCCTTATATCAATCACAAATTACTTGTATTAAAATACTTTAGCGTGTTCAACAGGACATATACATAAAAGCAGACCAACAAACATGTAATCATGCAACATACACATGCACTTCCTGCGCGTGTTTGTTCTTTCCCTATTCCCGTTACTGTCCCTGTTTTTTCTTCTTCCCTATACTACCTACTATTTCGCATTCACTCCCCACCTCTTTCACCTTTATTATGTCTCAAGTCTTCTTCGTTACATGGAAAAAGAATATTCTAAAAACTACTCCGAGCCTACACGAGACCCCTATTATTTTTCTCTTTATCTCTATTCTGCACTTGGTCGGGACAAATGCTACGCGGCACCGCCTTCTACCCCCTAAGGGCTAGGATACCACTTCTCTTCTTCTTCTCACTTCTTACAACACCTAATGGCCATATAAAGGATAGATCAGAAAAGCCTCACCATCACTCACGCAGACCCTATTCTTGGCTACCTTCGCTTTGTTGCTAATTCCCTTCTTCCCGTATTTCCCCTTACCTTCCGTTGGGGTCTTTGCAGCCGGGACTCCACGTGTTCAGTCAAGTACTCCGAGGGTCGCCGCTCACGGCTGGACCTCGCTCAGGTCCTTCCCCCAACCAAGCCGTGGCCTGCCTTGGCGAGCAGCTTTTTCCATCGGGTATTCAACAACCGGGAACCCTTGACCCTTTCTTCTTGGTGTGCACAGTCTGGTCAACCGCAGAGGCAGTGGTTCTGCTGGGGAGCGCCCTGGATCTCGCTGCCGGGCGGCGCAGGCCTCAAGGCACCTCTCTAAATCACGTCGCGGAGGACACCAAAAATGTAGGTGCCTTTCCCCGGCTTACTACGTGTGAGAGAAAAAATAAAAAGCAAACACAACCTCTTGTCGGGGAAAGAGGCACTGAGACCTGGCTGCAAGAGTTCAAAGGATGGTTTATTTCTCCAGCTAGGATATAACCCAAAAAACTCTCCCACATGACATCAGTGCCAACATTTATATTATTTAAAGTAACTCTAACAAAAAATACTAAATGGACCCGTTTGGCCAGACGGTGTGGTGCTGTAGGTGTGGGTAGCATCTCTTCCTCCTGGTTGGCTAAGTAGCTGACGGTCGTCAAACATCTTGTGCTCCATGCAGGTCAGGGTCCGGTCACTGTGGTCACTAACTAAGCTTAAATGTTACATACTAAATAACAAATTATTTAAAACATTTTATGCTAATTGTCACATTTCTACATAAGTCACACACAATGATCATTGTCAGTACAATTGGGTCATTCATGGCTTTAATTGAAGGCCTTGACCTTTATTGTCCATGTAAAAGAATCAGGCTATGTTTCGCATCTCTTCTAGGTTTCAAACCCATTAGTACAAGTAAAAACATATATAGTAATAAAAATGCTTAAGGTTAGGGTGGGTGTGTTGGGTGGGTTTCACAGCACAGGCGAGGGTCTGGCACTTGAAAGAAATACCTTACAGGGGGTGCAGGGTCAGGATAGCAATAAATTGTTCTAATGGGGGTGGGTGGCTTGCGAGTTTATGAGGACGAATCGAGCAGAAAGTGCTTAGCTCATCCTGGTTCACATGCCGGTTCTTAGACGAACAGTGATCTCAGAGGAAGAAAACTGTAGCATATTGATTGTTGCAACTTTCTCCAGCTTCAGCGTGGGAATGGAAGCGCAGAGCTATCCTTCGCAGGGGGAGTGCAAGGGTGGGGGCCAGCCAGCTGCCTGTGCGCCTTGTGTGTGTGTCTCTGTCCTTGGCTGCTGCGGTGGAAAGGGGAGCTGAGCATTGCTGTACTATCGCAGTGAGGCCTGTTTACCACAGATGGAGTAGAAAGGGGGCACAAAAGATGGATGCCCCGTGTCCTGCTCAGTAGTCCCATCTATGCAGCAGTCAACCGTGGTTAACTTTACATAAGGGCAAGGGGCAATCCCACTACCGGACACACGTGGCCCAAGCCTTGTACTGAGGAGCGTACGACGCGAGGGGGCCTGAGGACCCCTCGCTCCCATATACAGTTAAGATGCATCCCACCCATGGGACTCCTTTGCTCCAGTAGTTAGCCAGTGGCGTCCCACGCTGTCCAGTCATTTGGTCGACAGACAAATGGTTGACAAATGGTCGACGCAATTTGGTCGAAAGACAAATGGTCGAATTTTTTTTTTATTTATACATATATTTTTCAGGTTTTCGTTTAGGAAAAAAAAGGTTTTTTTAGCAAAAAAAGGGGTTTGGGGGGACCCGCCCAAAACGAAAAAAACAAAAATGTGAGAATACAACAAAAAAAATTCGACCATTTGTCTTTCGACCAAATTGCGTCGACCATTTGTCCTGTCGACCATTTATTTTCGACCAAATGACCTGTAACCACGTCCCACCTTGCCACACTTTGGCATTTCCCTGCTGGGTTCTCAGGAGCACTTGCCCATTCGTACTGCCCCTTCTATTTATGCACTTCTCTCACTGCACAATGCATATGTGCATTTATAGGAGCATTGTGTACATTTCTTTGGTATACGTAAGGGAAATGCAGATGCAAAACATTTGTAGAAGATTGTTAAGTGGCAGTTGGTGTGTAGAAGCTAAGTATGGTCATAGGGTTGTATGTATAGTTTTTGAAAATGATTGGTGGATGGATGGATGTGTGACTGTTTGAAAGCAGGCATTGAGTGAGTGTTACAAATATAAAATTAAAAAGGGTAGAAGTGCTGCCCTGTTCGATGGTGTGCACATGCCATTCACATATTTTAATCATCCAGGGACCTGGAATGGGGACTGTGGAAACTGTGGATAGTTATAAAGGTTCACCGATTATGGTCCTTTTTGTATGTTTGAGAAAAGTATATGGGACAGAAAATGTTTTCTATCCTTTTATATTTTTCTCTAGTATACACTTGTCCATTAGCACCCTAAGCAGAGAAGCCAGCCAATCAGGTGGCGGGGAATGCAGGCTTGAACCGCCGGGACAAGCCTGCATTCCAAGCCACCTGATGGACTGCTCTCCCCCCTGTCATCTTCCCCCCACCCTCCGTCCCATTTTTTTATTTATTCTTCACCCCCACACCCCTAGTTACCTTATTACGGCAGCAGCGGGTACTGCTGTCACACTCATATTGTTCTCTTCACCTTCTGCAGGCCGCCATGGAAAGGGAAGAGGGGCTCCGTATGGATCCCGGCCTTCCCTTTCCATGGTGGACATCTTGGAAAAGGATTTTCCTTCCTATAGCGGGACGCCTGTGTGTCCCGCTGTAGGAAGCAAAACCCTTTTTTTAGCATCCGGGTTACCAGGGGTGTTAATGGCCTTCTTCCCCTGTTGCAGGGGATGGAACAGGGGATAATGGCCCAGACCCCTTGTTATCCTTCCTCGCTTCTCTTAGGCAGATAACTTGGGCTGCCGGACCGTTATCCCCTGTGCCTGCCCCTGGAATGGTGGATGAACACCACATTATTTGCATTAGCATATTACAAAATGTTAATCGAAGGAAATGTTGAAGAATCTTATTGCTTCTATCTACTTTCTTGAGAAATATAAAATAGATGTAGTATATAAGATTATTTTCTTAGTTCTAGTTATTGAACTGTGATTTGTTTATTACTTATATCGCGCGCCGAACCCTGGGGTAACTGGGCGCTTGAGAATATAGGTTACAGATATACAGCAGGTATACAGGTTGTACATATAAATAACAGTAAATGGGACCCTGGTTACAGCTAGGTCAGAATACGAAATACACAGGTGGTTGTACAATGGTGGACCCTGGTTACAGTAGGATCTGTCAAGGGAGGCAGCTGGTCTCTTACTGAGAAGGGTTGTTGCTTAGCCATATTTTTATGCCAGCTTTGAAGGTGAGGAAGGAGGGTTCCTGTTTGAGGGTGGTGGGGATGGCATTCCAATGTTTGGCGGCTTGAACTGGGAAGCTGGCGCCGCCTGCTGATTTTAGGTTGCATCTTGGGACCACTAGGTTTGAGGAGTTTGAAGATCTGGTGATACGAGTGGGTTGGTGGAGGCAGAGTTTATCTGCCAGTTATTTCGGGCAGAGTTGTTGAGGCATTTGTGCGTGATGGCTAGAGTACGAAGGGTGATTCTGTCACGGATGGGCAGCCAGTTGGCATTTCGTCTGTGTGTGGAGATGTGGCAGGATCTCGGGAGACTGAGTGCTGCTCTTAGGGAGTTATTCTGAAGTACCTGGAGTTTGTTGAGGTTGTGTTCCGAGGGGCCAAGGAATAGTGTGTTACAATAATCAATTTTGGAGCGAGCGAGTGCTCTGGCTAGCGTTAAGCAACTACTTGTGGATAAAAATGATTTACAACTATAGATCAGTTTGTTTGTGTAGGCTGTAGAGGATGCAACGCTGTTGACCTGTTTTCTGAGGGAGAGGGTTGAATCAAGATAAACCCCCAAGGTTTTTATCTCTTTGGAGACGCTGATAGTGTTGTTGTCAATGACGAAAGATGAGTATCTGCAATCGAGTTTGTTCAGGTGTGCCGGAGAGCCTACAATCATCAACTTTGTCTTGTCGTTATTGAGACAAAGGCTGTTGCCAGCCATTCAGGCTTGAATTTCAAGATAGATATTATTGAGTAGTTTGGAATCATGGTCATAGCAACCAGTAAGGTGGATGAGGACATGAGTGTCGTCAGCATAATTAGTGTAGACGACACCCAGGTTGTCTAGGCGGTCGAAGAGGAGCTTCATAAAATTATTATATAAAGTGGGTGACATGCAAGAACCTTGCGGGACGCCACACAATATCGGAGTTGGGTCTGCGGAGGCTGAGGGTGAAGTTTCATGAACAGTTCGGAAATGCGTTTTCTGCTGATCTAGGATCAAGCTCAAACCCTTGCACAGCTCCTACACCTATTCATACTCTTACTATTATTACTATGATAGGTGGTTCCTAAAGAAACCTTTTTTTGCTTTTGCAGGAGAGGTGAGAAAGTAAGGTGGGGAAAGAAATGAGGGAAGAGGCACCAACTGCTAATATGGAGGGGCAGGTGGACATGGGAAGATGTTGCGCGTGTGTTACATCTCAGGTAGGGGGCAGTGTTTCTCATGCTTCTTGATTACAGTTCACAAGCACTTTGAAAATGCTCCCCCCTGCAGAATGGTGCGTTGCAGTATGTACAGAGTACTGTTGTCTTCAAAAGATATAGATTGACAGCCTCTTTTATCACTTGCAATGTAGCTGGTGGGATTTTGTGTCGCACAGAAGAAGGCTGTGTGGTTGCAGTATTGGTTGAGGAAGATGAGGTGGAGGAAGACAGCATACTACTTGCTAAGAAAGGAAAAATCTTTCTGAGAGCATAGCAGTGGTTGGATTTGGTGTGGCAGCATGGAGTTGGTCCCATAGGAGTACTGTCCAGGTAGTTGGCGACTGATAGTGCAACGTTGCACTGAGTGCATTTTACTTTGGTAGCTTTAGCCTTCCGTACATTCCCAACAGTGGTAAAGAACTGCCACAATCATGTTTCTGTATGGGTGCTAGAGTTAGGCACTTCCTCTGCCTCATCTTCTGGGTCCTCCTTATTGTCTTTGGAAGTACTGTGCTTTTTTTGTTGTGTAGGTTCTCCAGCTGGTGGTGGTGGTGGCTCTTCGGGAGGTGGGATGGTAATAGCTGATGTCATTTTTAAGGTAAATAGCAGTGTTGCTAATATTCTTCCAAGTATGTGCTCGGTGCTAGATTATTAATGTATAATGAGTATGAATAGGTGGAGGAGCTGTGCAAGGGTTTGAGCTTTATCCTAGATCAGCAGACAATGCATTTCCGAACTGTTCATGAAGCACTGACCCGTTCGTGAAGTGCGGACATGTTCGTGGACATGATATCATGCCACGTGCATGCGTGCGGACACGTGACACTGTCCGGAAAGTCTGCAATGATGTCAGATGTTCGCAAACGCCAACAAACACAAAAACAGTGGCAACATTTGCAAAAAGTATATAGAATTATTCAAATTGACGCTAGAAGGTTGGGAATGACAGAGTTGTAAGGTGAAACGTTGTAAATTGGACACAAATGGTGCTACATTTGGGTAAGTATGATGTTAGTAAGTTGTAGGTAATTAAGGGTGCACTGCTACAAACCTATGAAATTCACTGAAAAATCTTTTTTAAAGGGACGTTATGGTAAACCCGATAAACCTCAGAAATTTGCCAGTTATGGTAAGCTAAGCAACCATAACTCGTGCCACCACCATGCACTGCTAAGACTAACACCCAGGACATGAAAGATGACATCCCAAATTACATTGATGACATCACTGATGGACCACTTGTTTTTATTTACTGACATGATCAGCTTAGTTTTTTGTTTTTACTGGCAATGAGAATTTCCAAAAAGGTGTTATCTATCTGCGCATTAACCTTTTTATATGTTCTAAAAGTACTTTCCTTAGAGTTTAGTCTGAGCTCATAGTGCACATACAGGGTGCAATAAGCATGCCTCAAACACAAATTTAATTTGTGTACATGATAATTAACTCTAATTTTATTGTCATTTTTGGATGCTGTTGTTTCTTTCTTCCTTACTTTAGATTCCCTGTGTGTGTGTCTCTAATTTGTACGCACTGTACATTTTTATATGTATTCTTTCTACTAACACAAGTGTATGCTAAGTTTTCAATTGTTACCTATTTACTCCATGTTTAAAATTACTAAAAACTCTCATAAGGTAGTATTTTTCATTTTACTATCGGAATTTACAAGATTAAAAATATTATACTTCTATGGTGCGTGCTGCAACGATTGCCTGTATGCATGTGCGATTAGGTTCCTCTAGTTACAACAACAATAGAAAATAATGATGTTTACATGAGTACATTCTTTAGTACATTAACTAGTTCATGAAAGTCCTCCCAATCACCCCCAACACCTTGTTTCCAACATAATAAATTCAACCCCTTGCAGGGACTCTTTATTAAAATGTATGTAATATGTGATGTCATCAATGACATGTGAGATGCCATCTTTCATGTCCTGGGTGTTAGTCTTAGCAGTGCACAGTGGTGGCGTGAGTTATGGCGGCTTAGCTTACCATAAGTGGCGAATTTCAGAGTTTTTTTCGGTTTTACTTGTAACTATGATATCCCTTTAACAAAGTTATTTCATTGAACTTCATAGGTTTTTATTAGTGCAACTTAACCATAATGTCCCGTTAACAAGCTTTTTCAGTGAAAAAAAAAAAAAAAAAAAAAAATTATATATATATATATATATATATATATATATATATATATATATATATATATTCAGTAAACAAAACTTTGTTAAAGGGACGTTATGGTTAAGTTGCGCTACTAAAAACCTATGAAATTCACTAAAAAAAATTGTTAATGGGACGTTATGGTTCCAAGTAAAACCGGAAAACCCTTGCAATTCACCAGTTATGGTAAGCTAAGCAACTCGTGCCACCACTGTGCACTGCTAAGACTAACACCCAGGACATCAAAGATGACATCACAAATGTCATTGATGACATCACTGATGACATCACATTTGCATTTACTTTTCATGAAAACTCTGTAGAAGGGATTGTTATTATAATGTTGACCAAAAAGTGTCAAGGATCATTGGAATAAATATCAAGTGCTAATTAGTGCATTAAGCAATGCATTGACATAAATAGCATTCTATTATGAAATTCTATCCAGTATACTAAGCTACTCATGTAGACACATAGGCATTGTGTGCAGCATATATGATGGAGCTACAATATTCATAATCTTGCCATGTTGAATAGTGAAATGATGTGTTTTCTTATTTGAGTTTTGCGTACTGTGAAACATGTGATAAGTAGGTAATAAAACCCACTTACTACATAATTGCATTATTATAGACAAAACACAAAGAGACAACACATACACATATGAGTATATACAAGGAAATTGAAGTAAGGAAAAAAGCAACAGTAGTAGCAGAAAGTGTTCATAATCTAACTGATTACCTTTATGCAGAGAAATGATTGCTCTGTTTCAAAGATGCTACTTACCCTATGCATATGTATGACATGATTTGACTGGACCCTAAGGGAATTACTGTAAGAACACACTTCAAGGATAAGTCTACAAATATAGTACCTTTTCAATTGTTAATTCCTGACTGTTACTGAAGAAAAACATGTGGCCTAGATGTCAGTAAAGGAAAAAAGGGGGGTGCCAGACATGTGATGTCATCAGTGATGTCATCAATGACATTTGTGATGTCATCTTTGATGTCCTGGGTGTTAGTCTTAGCAGTGCACAATGGTGGCGTGAGTTATGGTTGCTTAGCTTACCATAACTGGCGAATTTCAAGGGTTTTTTGGTTTTACTTGGAACCATAACGTCCCGTTAACAACATTTTTTTAGTGAATTTCATAGGTTTTTAGTAGCGCAACTTAACCATAACGTCCCTTTAACAAAGTTTTATTTACTGAATTTCATAGGCTTTTAGTAGCGCAATTTAACCATAATGTCCCTTTAACAAAGTTTTTTTTACTGAATTTCATAGGTTTTTAGTAGCGCAACTTAACCATAACGTCCCTTTAACAAAGTTTTTTTACTGAAGTTTATAGGTTTCTAGAAGTGGCACGTAACCATAATGTAAACAAACATCTGACTTCATTGCACACCTTCCGGAGAATGCCACATGACCATATGGTGGCGCACAGCATGGTGACGTGTCCGAGAACCCGTACACACTTAAGAATAAGATCTATGCCTCGTGGACAGTGTGGAACTACATTTTTTACTGATGTAGGAACTTGCAACTTCAACATTTCCCTTGCGCAGCTCCAACACCTATTCGTACTCAGCCATTAACAATGTAGTACACAGTATATACTTTTTGAAAAAGTACTATTTATCTGAAAACGACATGAGCTAAGGCCACCCCTCCTCCCCAAGAAACAGCACCACTGCTGTAATGAAGGATTCATGAGAAACACTGCCCCTACCTTACAAATAACAAACGCACAACATTTTCCCCATCCACCTACCCCTCCATATTACTAGTTTGGTGCCTCTTTGCTCATTTCTGTCCGCAACTTTCATTCTTAGCTGTCCTCCCAAAAAAAAAGCCATCCGTAAACAAAATAAATGTTCCTTTAAGAACCACCTTTCACAGTTAAAAAATATAACTAAATAAAAATTGCATAGACTCCATCTACTTTATATTTCTCAGTAAAGTACATAGACGCAATAAGATTTTCCAACATTTCTATTTGCAGTTTGTGTTATGCTAATGGGAATATTGTAGCGTTCATCCTCCGTTCCAGGGACTGGAACGTTGAATAAAGGGCCAGCAGGCCAAGTTATCAGCCCAATCGAAGCGAGAGTGCATAACGAGATCTCTGGATCACTACCCCCCTTCCACCCCTAAAATGGGGGATGAATACCATTAACAATCTAGAATTCCAAAGCAGTAACCCATGCTACTACAAAAGAGGATTTTTCATCCTAAACCGGGACACCTGTGGCGTCCCGGTTTAGGAAACAAAATCCTTTTCCAAGATGGCCACCATAGAAAGGGAAGGCGGGTATTCCATACAGGGCCGCTCTTCGTTTTCCAAGGCAGCCTGCAAAAAGCAAAAAGGAAACCCTGTTAACATATTACCACAAGAACTTTTTTCTTCCCTTTCAAATGTATCCTAATGTCGAACAACCTTACCGCAAAGCCAGTCCCAGGTGGACATGTCCACTTTAATCCTGTCTTTTCTCCCTTCTGGTCATGCCCAGTAGCCACATTGTGCGGATCAGGACCTTATACGATGACCCCGACATTCTGCCCACTCCCCATGGCTACAGCCTACCCTTCAGTCAGTAAAGGTATACCGCTATTTTTTTAACTACATTATGACACTTGTCAAATACGAAAACACTCCCACATCTCCAACACCAGGCTTTTCGGTCGTTGCCAATCAGCCTTATGCAAATTTACTGTAAATCAACCCACGTTTTTTTTTTTCAAAACTGTCAAAAGAATACACAAATAATTTGTCATATTAGGTTTTACTTTGTAAAATCATTTGCAATCACTAGTCTTGTCCATTGCTGCATCTGCCTAACATAAATTGCCCTGACGTCACTAAATCATATGGCCCTCCCCTGACCATCACATAACCAACCCTAATGATATTCTATACCTTTTATGGATGACGTTCCTCTCCAGCATAGCCAAATGCACCCATAAGCACCTACGTGCCGAGACCATAGGACTATTCCCATGTTCAATCAAATTGTAACTTTGTTTCTTTGGTCGTCATCAAAAATGTTAATCTTGAGGCACACGTTGTTCTTTTCCCATACACAAAGTATTCATTTTCGATAAAGCAACAGCTTCGGTCGCACAGTGAATTCTAGGACGTCGGCATGAACTTGTGCCTAGACCACCATAAAGATGTTATGTTACTCCTAATTGCCACTGCAGCGTATGGACAAATGGGTCCTGCGTGATCGTCCCACAAAACAGTCACGGTTAGGCAGCCGGTCATGAGTACATGCATCTGGCGTGCAAAAAATCCATCACTTGGCATCTGGAATCCATGGCAATCACAGTAAGGCAGGATGTAGCTATTTGGAAAACATAACAGAAAATACGTATCAATCCCCAACCTTTAGCAAACAATTTCAAAAAAGACAAAAAGAACGAGGAAACTGATACACAAATCGATGCGGTCATACATGACATTTTAAAGAAATATTAGATTTGAACATGGGGGAATCTACTGATAGCCTACAAACGCTGAGAATCTGCACTCTCCATAACTAAAAAAAATGACAATTACACAGAAAGATAATACTTCAGTTACAATGCCAAAATTAATGTTCAGGTAATAAAAAACGAAATCTTGTTCCGGTGTACAATCATCAAAAGCAAACTAACATGATATTGACCGTCTCCATTGTCTTCGTAAAACTCACACAGCAATGCGCTTGCACCAAAGATTCTTCATGAACTGATATTAAATGTGCCTTACAAACGTTTTGAATGCATAACCTTATCAAATGGTCTTTTTTGCAAACTTTCACTCCCTGCATTCTTACTGAATTTTCCCTTTTGCTCAAGGTCAAAAAACAATTGACCCTTATAGGTTCAGTCGGATGCGTGGGCCTACTGAGCTCGCAACCAAAAAAGCAAAGTAAGTGACCTTCACTCAGAATCCAAATACATTCTGACTTTGCAATAACATGTCTCAATGGGTTCATGAGAACTGGTACTCCCATACACTTGCAGACCCGCTGTTTCCATCAAACACTGCAGGTGGCTGCCTCAGATTTCAAACTCTAGGGCGCCAGTCTGACTGCAATATTATTTTAAATACATTGTAACACACACACAGTAATTCTTCGCCTGTACTTTACAGACATTATATTGAGCAACAACTTCCAATTTACCGTATGACTTTGGTGACAAAAAAAACACAACTTTTTGACTTCCTGCTGCCACATCCCATCCCAGTCTCATTAACACTGACCTTCCGAGACAGTATTTCATAAGTTTAACAAGTACAATGTTGTGTTGTTTTATATGTTTTAGCAGTGATGGCCGCGTACACCAAAACACAAACGAAAGATGGTGGGCGCATTGAAACAATCTGATGCACTTCACGCTCTTCAACATCCAATCAGTGAACATGTCACATGTCCACGGACATGACGCTATGGATTAGCCAATCGGTATCTTGTCCGCTGAGCGAACAGGGAAGTGTGACCGCTGAGCGGACATAGATATCACTAATGTTTTTAGACATTTTTTTGTTGTTTTAAAAAAAACTACTAGACGGATTCTCACCAAATTTACAAAAGCAGGCTTTCAGGACCAAGCTTCTGCTCCTGCCGCATATTTGGTGAAAATCCATCCAGCGGTTTGGGCTGTAGGCGTGCACAAACTTTTCCCCCATTCAGTCTATGGGAAAAAAATACATTTTAGGACCCCCCCTATAACTTCCCCCCCTGGACCAAACCTCACCAAACTTTGCAAAAAAATTCAGAGTGGGCCGTATACTTTTTTTGCACAGTTTGGTGAGGATTCGTCCAGGGGGAGCGGAGTTATAAGCCACCCAAAAAGTGTTCTTCCTATGGAAACAGCAACTTAACCATAACTACAGAGCCACTACCATGGCTGTGTAATATATATATATAGTTTTGACAAAACATAAATACAGTAAAACAATAAATAAAGCAAATGTATATGTTTAAGGCTTTATCATTTTAATTGGGGTAATTTTGAGCAATGTGCCCGAGGCAGTAAAATCTGCTCATATTGTTTAGATAAACAGCATCCCACCGAAATCTAATGTCAATTGATGGCAGTGTTTAAAGTTACCATTTTCATTTATCAAGCCCATGGTTGAAAGATTGGCTGAAAGATTGTGTATGGACTCCTTACATACCAATATTCCTTGTGGAGCTTCAAGTATTAGGCACAGCATTCAGTCTTCCTTAGCACACATGGTATTAGAAAATGCGATTTGAGAAGGTTTGCTACTGTGTCTGAACTAGTTGTTAATATGCCATAAAAGATTTTCAGTCTAATGCTAAGAATGCCTTTCCAGTTGCTGGTGGTTAAAAGCCAATATTTGGTATCTCTCCTTTCTTTTGAGAGGACTCTGCATTGCCAGAAGTCAACAGGAACATTGTATACAGGCGTCCCTGTCATACGCTTGGTTATCTAGCAATGTATAGCCCTTTTAAAGCCGGCATCAGAGTCTGCTGCCCCTGCCACTGCTAGACTGCCATATCTGTGACTTCTTCAACCAGCAGCTAATCATCTGTCTATATATATGCATAAGGGGTTTAAAATGGTTTTCTTTTGTATATGACTTATGGAGATGGCCGAGCAGTACCTATATTATATATGTATAGCTGGTCCCCTCCTTCTCATCAGTTCCCTTTAGCAGATGCAAGGAGTTCATCCATCTGCACTATGGAAAACATATACATATATGTTGTATTTAGAGCCAGTGGTCTTCAGAGTATTGGAGAGCAGTACAGAGCACCCCATAATAAGTGCATGACATTGGAATTAAGTAAGAAAATACTTTAAAGACGTGGGATGAAATAAGATCAAGGGCAAGAGCTAAGATAGACATAATTAAGTAGTAAAACAGCACATAGGGTGATACAGCATAGTGCTAACTGACCTCTTCACCCTCTCTCCAACTAACATCATCTATGAGTGAGTTGTCAAAGGCGGAGAGAGATGTTAATACTGTAAAACAGAACAAGAACATGACAGAGGGTGACGCTTTAGTAGTAAAATATGGACAGGCAGAGAAAGGAGCAAACTAAACAACAAATACATAGGAGGAAAGGAAAACCAGTCTAGATAGAAGTGTGATCAAATGGGGCATAGAAGAAAAGAAAAGGGTGTATAAATGTCATAAGACAATATAAAAATGGAAGTATACGGATAGCAAGTATAAAAAAGGAACAACAACATTATTTGCAATCTATGAAGCTTCTCTCATTAACTAAGTGAATAATGGGTCTGAACTGGGTCATACGCACATTATCCACGAAGCCACTCATATCAAAGGCAGAACACTAGACTGGCTCTCCCACCTCAACTGCTCTATTGACCTCCTATCCAATGACCCATGCATCTGGTCGGATCATCATAAATTAACCTTTGCTATCAAAGCCAACACACCCCTCCCGGCGACTATCATCGCCCCTGCCACCTGCACGAGAAATAAGAAAGATATTACTCCCGACAAACTCCTACCTATACTACTCCCTATTTTGAATAATATTGATTCAGATGCTGACCCCACAGTTTTAGTGGATATCTACAACCAGGCTATACTCAAAGCACTGAACACCATTTCCCCCTATAAAACTGCGGAAACCTAAACCACAGTGTCACCTTAACACTTGGTTCAGGCCACAGCTTAGAGAATTACGCAAATCTAAAAGAACTGTGGAGGCACATTGGAAAAAACAGCCCACAGCATCCAATAAGACTGAGCTAACCTTAGCCTCCTCTAGATACAAAGAAGCCATACTTCTTGCTAAAAAAGACACCTATAACAAAAGGATTACACAAGCGGAATCCAACACAAAAGAACTCTTTAAAATTCTGAAAGAACTAGAATCCCCCATTCCCCCCATAGACAAATGTGTTACTGGCGCACTATGGTGTAGTAATATTCAGAAGGCCTTATTAGATAAAATAGCTTGCCTACAATCCAAAATCAATGCAAAAAATCCTTACTACTAGCTGACCCAGACCACAAACAACCATCTAACAAACAATCTACCTTTAAGTCAACCTGTGAACCTTTCAGCTTTTCACCCCTCTCTACTTGGGAAGTAGAAAACATCATCAGGAAACTTAAACCCTCAAACTGCCAAGGTGATGCCTGCCCTGCCCCGATCATCAAAGCGGCCGCGCACGACCTGGCACCATTCATTACCAACCTCATCAATGCCTCCTTCAAATCTGGAATAGTACCTGACAACCTTAAAGACGCTTGGGTCATTCCACTCCTCAAAAAACCTACTCTTGACCCAGCCAACCCGTCCAACTATAGGCCGATAACAACTGAACCGTTCTTATTAAAAATACTGGACAGAGCACCCTATTTACAAATACAGGCCTACTTAGAATCAAACAATCTCCTAGGACTTAGGCAATCAGGCTTCCGACCGAGACACGGTACGGAAACTGCACTAATAGACCTTACTACCCAGATCCAAATCTCGAAAGATAATGGCAAACTTGCACTCCTCTTACTGCTTGACCTGTCAGCAGCTTTCGACCGGGTCAACCACCAAACACTCTGTCACCACTTGAAATCTGCAGCACACTTTTCAGACGCAGCTACGGCTTGGATCAGTTCCTTCATGGTGAACAGAACCATGAGGGTCTTCTCTCCAACGGATTCTGCTCAACCCTCACCAGTACCCTGTGGAGTCCCGCAAGGCTGTTGCGTGTCCCTGACACCTTATAATGTATTCACAAAACCCCTCTTTGATATCCTTGACTATCTGGGTGTCACGTATACCAATTACGCGGACGACACCCAGATACTCATTCCTATCTCGGGTGTTTAACTGACAGCACCACCCTTAATGAAATCTACTCTGTAATACAAGCATGGATGGCACACCATGGACTGTGTCTCAATGACGAAAAAAACGAGCTGATCATCCTGGGCACTCATGCCAAACTCAAAAATCTTAATCCCTCATTCAATGCCTTCACCATAGATGGCAATCTCATCCCTGTGTCAAATAACACTAAAACCCTTGGTAGCGACATCGATGCTACCTTATCCTTCTCAAAACAAACCAATGCAGTAGCATCATCAGCCACATACACCTGTAAGCTGATCACTGCATGTAGACCGTTCATCTCCGCACCCAATTGCATTACTCTTGCCAGAGCATTAGTCCTATCTAAAATAGACTACTGTAATGCCCTTTACTTGGGCACTAGTCACAAAATTATCAACAAATTGCAAGTAGTCCAAAACAATGCCATCAGGGCTGCCCTCAACATTCCCAAAAAGGCACACATATCTGAGACCAGACGTAAACTACGCTGGCTCCCTGTCGAGCATAGAATATCCCTTAAAACGTTGGCCTTTACACACAAAGCCAGGGCCAACCTTGCTCCAGCATACCTTACTAACCAATTTACACCTCACACCTCTTCAAGACCACTCAGAGCAGCACAAACTAACACCATGACCATACCGAGATTCAAACTTCATAACTCGGGTGGAGCTAGCTTCCCTGCACAAGCTTCCAAATTATGGAACACTATCCCGCGCCCTTGTGAGCAGAATCCTCAGTTAACCTGTTCAAACACAACACAAAGTGCTGGTTTCACAATTTGGACTCTATGACAGCCTAACCTCCTGATCCCAGCACAATGGACTGCTGCCGGCACACTTTGTAATTTAATGTATATTTGTACGCATTTGCAATACTATGTTTGTACTTACCTGTAACTGTCACGTAACCATTGTTGACTGCATTTAATTGTAACTGTAACCAGATCTAACTTACGCGCCCATATGCCCCCAGGCCTGGCTGCGCTTTATAAATAAAATAAATACAAATACAAATACAATTGTGCACCTTTGCCTCCCACGCACAACAGTAGCAGCTCCCCTTGCTAGATGGCTACAATAAACATTACTGCTCATGTCCAACCAAAGATGTATACATAAACTATTTAAACTTGCGTACCAGAGCATGTTGCAAAATGAAGTATACTAGAACATTTAAAATGTAACTTGTTGTATCCGGCGTAACATATGCCGTTCTAGAATATCTTAAAGGTTATTAATTAAATATCATCACACTTGTATTTATTTCATTGTGAAGAGAATAAATAAATCTGAGTGATCAAACTATTGAGAGAGCAACATATAGTTGCCCGTGACTGAATACAGGTTTAGAAAGGTGTATGCAGATTCTCTCAAAAGTCTGTCTCTGTGACTTATTAATGGTCATTGAAAAGGCTAAATGTATAGGAAATCTCTTCTTTTGAATTTGAAAGGCATATTTGTATCAGATGGAATGGGAGGTATGCGTGGTATAAAAACAGTATCTAAGTTCAATCCATCGATTGCATTGGCCTCTATGATGTCTCTTTGTAGATGCGTAATTGTCAAACTTGTTCCATTGCAGAGTCCCTGTGATGACATAAGATTGCATAGTAGCATAATTACAGCACCTACTTTTAGTTTTAGCTTGTGAGGAGGTATTTCTGTTGGTGTTAAGGTGTTGAGGAACGCTTCAGGGTATGCTACATGATCACTTGGTTCATCGCTTTATAGATTATCTACACGTTTGTAAATAACCTCTTCTCCTGACATACGGTTTAACACTTTGATGTTCAGTTCCACAGAATGCTCACTTGTAACAGTTAGTATTGCTGTGCCTGTTGCTGATCTGTAACAGTGTTGAAGTTAAGGTCACCATAGAGTTGTTCTACAGGGTCTTATGTATTTAAAAAACAGGCTGGAATTTTATAGATGCACCACTTCTTCCTACTTCGAATAGCTAGTCTAAAAATTCATTCTCACTTGATATTGTTTGCATATTACGTGTCAGTTTCAATGCTTGAAATTGGGTCCATAGCCTATGTTTCTTTATACAACTGGCAACAGTCCGAGATCTTGACCCTCGTAGTATCACCAGTAGAACTTGCTTGAAGTCTCTGCACAGTAGCATAACTTTCCCCGAAAAGACTTGAACGTGCGAAATTGGTGCTTCATCCCACACTATCAGTTTTGATTGGAGAACTGACTAAACTTCCTTTGTGTTTGGCTTTAAATTGCATGTTGAACTTGCATTCAACGGCAAAGGTATCTTGAACGTAGTGTGAGCAGCTGTACCCCCTGCTAAAAGAGTTGCTGCAACAACTGTAGATGCAACAGGCGTAACACTATCTCCATTGCCTCGTATAGCGTGTAGTAGATTTGAGTTAAGAAATGACTTTCCAGTTTCAGCTGGACCATCAAGAAAGAAACAGTGTTGATTAGTGGTTGGGTTACTGTAAACGGCCTCAATAATAGTGCCAAATGCCATTTTGTGTTCATTGTTCAATTTTTCTGTATTTGCAATCGCTTTGGCTTGTCCTTCCAAAATGTCAAATGATTGCAAATACAGAGCTGCTGTCAGCATTTCAACAGCTGGTAGATGCAGTTTTCAAAGGTTAAGATCATACGTTTTCACCAGTTTGCTGATTTCAACAAAAGAATAGAGCAGACCAGTTTCTTAAGAATAACATCTTATGAAGCCTTCACTCATGCCCTGCTTATGTCTTTCCATTAGTTCAGGTACATCTTCTAGTTCTCCAAATCCACATATCATTGCAAATAATAACTGTGTATAACTGTGTGTACATGTTCTGTTGCATACACAGAGGTGCAGTTTTCTATTTGGACAGCAGTGGGCAACCTAACACTGATAAATTGCATCAGCTGAGTACGGAAACATACCTATGTGTTTTATGTATATAGATAGATTTGTCTAGTTTGAACCTCTTATTCCATTTGACATAATCTCTGGCATGTGTGTAAATTGATTGTTGATGTGTGATGGCATATAGAGAGAATGAAATGTGCAATGTAATTAAGGTGAGTGCATGAGCTTACGTAATAATCATTTATGATGTATGTAATGATGGCAGTCAGCAACAATAACATAACCAATTGGCTTACTTGTTTTACAGGGCAAAACTTGGAATGCTGGTTTCATCAATATGACAATTTCCATGGAAGAGACAAGCTCTGAAAATGTCAGTGATACAGTGGAAGGGTGGTCACCTGAGGATTGGTTTGACAGACCTGGGGAAGAAGATCATACATTGCTTCTCATCTTGAGAAGCCTCTCGTTGGTATTTTCAGTCATTGGCTTGGTTGGCAATGGAATAGTCCTGTGGTTTCTTTTCTTTAGAATACATTCAAACCCGTTCACTGTCTATATCCTTAATCTGGCCCTGGCTGACTTTACAGTACTCCTCAGCTCCTTCATCACTCTACTCTATGTCTTTGTACACCCACCGGGGGAGGTGACTTCAACAGTTGCTAGAAATGTTTTACTGACCCTACGGATCTTTAATATCTTTGGCTTCAATACCAGTTTATACCTCCTGACAGCTATTAGCTTGGAGCGTTGCCTGTCAGTGTACCACCCAATCTGGTATAAATGTCGCCGCCCACAGCACCAGTCAGTAATAGTGTGTATGTTGCTCTGGGCACTCTCTTGTTTGATGACCGGGTCTGAGTTCTTCCTCTGTGATGAGAAGATGTATGCATTTGAGGACTATCAGTGTGCAGCAGCGCTTATAACTTCCTTTGGTTTTGGTTTCATCATTCTTGCCCCGATCATGGTCATTTCAAGCCTGACCCTGCTCTGCAAGATATGCTCCAGCTCCCGGCAGCACCAGAGTCCAAAGCTTTTTATTGTCATCTCAATTACTGTTGTGGTTTTTCTCAAAGTCACTATACCACCAAGGTTACTAGATATCCTCCTATACTTTAAAGTCATTTCACCAGGCATTATATCCTTCTTTAGTGCCAACCATGCAGGCATGATCTGCTCAACAATTAATGGCTGTGTTGACCCTTTCATATATGTCTTTGTAGGGGGGCTTTGGAAACACAGAGGTAAAAATCCCATCCATCGTGCACTCCACACAGTTTTCAAGAATGAGACATCAATAATTGCACACGAAGAACCCAGTCAGATAAGAACTTTATCGTAACTGGCAAAAAGCCCAATTTCCAACAAGAATTGATAGAAATAACTCACAATGGGTGTGAATGTTCTTGTTTGCGAAAGTTTACATTATTTTTGTATCCAAAATCAGGTACAGTGCAAGATTACCCACATTATGACATAATAAAATATCCATTAATGTATCACTAGAAATATGCAACTGCTACAGCTATATGAGAGTTCAAAGCACATTTCGTCCACATCCTTCATCTCTCGCTCTCTAGAAGGGAAACTTATTTAGGCTTGAAAGCAGTTGAAAGTGGACTTTTTTCTGTATACCTAACAATACCCCAGCCTACCTTTATGTGAACATTGTTAATAATTTGCGGAGTTGGAGTCGGTTTTATTCCCAAAATAATAAAATTCATCAATTTTTCAATTATTTATCAGATCTACAGTTTTAGAGCCAGTTTCATCTTAATTCTGATACAATCCTTTTCATCTCTCCAAATGGATCACAATCAAGCTGTGTGCTGGTAGTTCAGACTCAGACCAAAAGCAATCCTAGGTCTCTTTCTAAACAAACGCACTGCAGAGCGATTGCATTTACTCTGGAAACTAGTTAAACAGGGAGCTCTTTCAACATGGCTGGCCAATCCCCAAACCCCATCTGCGTGAGTTACATTCACAAAGCGACAGTGGAGGTTTGCTTGTGGGGTTAGGACGGGATTCCATGATAATGGATGTACATCCATGTCCATATCAATCAAAGTAAAATTATTTTTGGATAATACATAATCCACACAAATTCACATTAATTACAATGATACACGCATATTTAAATGGATTGGATCATGATTTCTACACAGGAGACTGCAATTAATACAAAAGTAATAGTCTACATTGGTAAAACACTTTCTATTAAAAAACGAACAATGTTTTTGCTCAAATCACTATATACTGGACACAATATTAAAATCTGTTAATTGCTCTCAATCTCAATAGGACAGAAGGGCCAAAAACACAAAAATATGTCCTCCTGGACAAAACAACAATCAATTATTCAGTATGCAATACATTAAACCTAGAAAACACAATTAAAAAGTAAGATGCATGCCCCAATATGTACACCAAGGAACATTTATCTCAATTTGTATTGGCATGGGCATGGCACATTTGCTAGTATATTATCCATGCAGCATTCGTGATTTCCCTGCAATTGTACTCACTTGCAATTAAGCATCTTTGTGGATGCAATCTTGGAGACAAAAAGAAGGAATATCTTTTGTACAAGAATGAATAGTCCATGCCTCAGCCAACCTGGGAATCCTCAATGATAATTCACTCTCAAAGATATACAGCCTGATTCATGGAATTATCTGCACGTAAAACGCAGATTTGCACGCCATTCTGCCGGAAAATCCATGTTTGAGGTAGGGGGATTTTTGAGCAGAATGGCGCGCAAATATCTATTTTACGTCCAAATAATTCCATGAATCGGGCATAATTTGTTAGTGACTTACTCAGAGCTGCATGTTCATTTAGCCAGGTGTCATGATAAGCCCCAAACTACAGAGATCTGCATGTTCACTGTGCATTGCATTGATTGGTGCTGATATGGATATTGCTAAAATACTTCTAAAAACAAATCTTCCCAAGGTTCTGAATTGGGAAATGATCAGCTTGCCCCCAAAATGTCTTATACAGCCACAAACTCTACTTTCGTCCTATAGACTTGAAACATAATATCCAGTTTTGGAGGCATACATGTTTAGAACGTCTAGCAAGTCCACCCGCTGCTTTCTCCATGTGCACTACTAGCATGCCCTTTAGCCCCCTCTGATCACTTATATTCACAATATGACAGTAAAGTTTTGCTTGTAGGGTTGGGAAGATGTATCAGTGCCAGATCAAGTGTTATCCTTGCTGTGTTAACACACTGCATGAATCTAGAGTTTTAGAGAGTATTTCATTTTATTGTTGAGACAACAATATCCGTCTTTCAAAATGGACTTCGAGATTGGTCATCATGAGAGTAGTTATCTTACCTTTTGAAGAATTATACCAGTCAAGTGTTGCTTGTTATATTGAGGGGTAGATTCAATCCCAAACTCAATTGTGTCATTGCTCTCTTTACTGATTCATTATATCTAAAATTGTGGAGGTGGAGCTCACTGCAATACTAATGCAAAAAAATCAAATTCATTTCTCAAATAATCTCACCATAGTTGTGTCACGGTAGTTCAATCTGAATGCTAATTCAATATTTGGATCACTTCATAATGTGTCCAATTTGCAGGGACCTATACGGTTACCTACTTTCAGGTAGTGGCACCTTTGAAATAAGGTTATTGAAAGGGGAATTCCTTCATAAGCACAATTTATCGTTTGGATATTAGGGTCTCTGGGGGCAGCCAATCTCTCTATTTGTTTTAGTCTTAGTAGCATTGCAAGCAATTCATTTTATGGACTACTGAAAGAGGTAGAAGGGAATTCAGGATCCCAACATGGCTTAAAGAAATTAACACATGGTCATAACTATGAATCACTCCATGCCAGCCAGGCCCTTAGTGTAGGCATGAACAATAAATAGTCAAACATTTCAGCTAAACAGACACATGTTCTCAAAGCACTCAAGACTTTGCAGGGGCAGGAAAGACATTGTAAAGACAGAAAAATTGACGTCGGAAAACAGGGCAGAATGCTGATTATAGCTATGAAGACAGAACTCGGATCTCCATTACACACAAAAAATAAGGATTTCTTGCCCTTGTTTTATGTTTTATGTGCACCATGAGGCCCATGGACATAAGGCACCATATAAGAGTGAAATAGTAATAATAATAAAAACAATAATAATAATAATAATAATGATAATAATAATAATAACAGATTTGCTTGCAGTATCAGAGGATGGCATACCCACTCTAGTATGCTTCACTCATACCAGTTTGCCAAGTAGTTTTCCTCTTCTGTATTAAAGTATGAAGAGCGCTTTACTAGTTGGACATTAATTTTAATTGAATGAGTATTCACCTCTGACTGACTCCTACATCCAAAATTAAAGTAAATAACTAAGCTAGTTATATTTTCCTTTGAATATATAATTGACTCTAAATTGTCAAAAATGTGGGTTAGTATTTCTAATCCTAAAGTGCCTGTATCATAGTCACAGCTGGTTCTGGAAAAAAGTCCCTCAGGTCAATTGTGTCATCTTTAACGTCCTATGAAAAGTGCAAAAGGTCTCCGACAAAACCAGAACACGTCTGCATACTGTGGAAGAAACTACAGAAAACAGACTCTTAGACATGCAATAAAGATGGTGGACCTTCAACACCAGGAACAGTTGTAATTCCAGCAACATTCACAGGGCAAGAATATTTTCAGATCTGGATGCTGACGATACATACATTGACAAAGATAACCTATGACATTTGATGATGTATGAACTGTTTGTTACAGACTACAGTGGTAGCAGGAAGAGAGAGTGTGTTCACTTCTTGGAGCATGTTGAAGACCTACTGCACTTTGACATGAGGTTAAAGTGCTGACATGGAAGTAAGGCCAATTTGGTTTTGCCAATGTTCTCTTGGGATGAGAGATACATTTTGGGCCACGTGAGACCACAAGCAAAACAGTGTTTGTTTAATTGTTGTGTGTTTTATATTTCACTTTTGCTCTTAGGTTATTATCGGAGGCATTATGCTTAATATCATTTTTAATTTCATAAAAATGTTTAGTCTATTTTGGATGATGCACTGCGAGTTTTAAAAATAAATAATATTTGCAATAATGTGCTTAGGTATTGCATTTCCATGCAGGTGCTGGCTCTCTAACCCCCTGCCACAGATGGCTCCTGGACATTGTTCAGCTTGTATATAGTTCAACTCTCCTCGTAGCAACCCATTGAAATGAAAAAGCAAGATTAAGGCTTTTGAAGGATGGATTTAATGACTTGTACATAGGCCAGAGTCACAATTAACAAAGTGTCTATTTTAGCATGGTTAGGTTTAAAATACCAACATTTAAATGTTTCCAAAGTAGTGGATAGCAGATAGAGAGAAAGCAATTAATAGTTGAAATAGTATGTTTATGTTCTGTTCTGAATATGTAGGGACACATTTTCGTTTAGTATTTCGTTTAGTATTGAAGCCACATTAACCATTTGTCTTCCTTAATAGTTGTATCAATCTGTCACATATCATAGCAAGACGAACTAAAAGCATTCTGGACACATACATAATCACCAGATAAAATAAGCTATGCACAGGAAAACATTGATTGATTTTGTCTCTAACTGAATGAATGGTACAAAATGATCTCTGGACAATATTCCACACAGAGGTTTAAGTTAAATCGATTGGTCCTGGAATTAACACACCAAGGTGAATGGGGGTCTTGTTCTACTCCCCAAAAATCAGGTCTCTTGAGTTACCACCCTGCAAAAGGGTTGGGACTTCTCATTGATGCTTCCCCCAAAATACCATCCACGATAAGGCAAGCTTAAAGCTAGTCCTTTCCATGGTGATGTTTGCCCTTCTACATCCTGCATTGTTCTACCAACAAATATGTAATGATGCAGGTGCTGGAAGAGATAGACTGCATTTGTATGGGAATTCTCTCTCCTAAATGCGGCCCATTCTATCAGACAGAGCAGAGCGGTGACCCCGGCCATTGACAAATAACTCTTGGCTGTTAAAGCGCACTACTCAGCTCCACTTGATCAGGGTGAATATGGTACTCTTCAATGCATAATGAAATATACTTATATGGGATCTTTGATCAATTTCCTTGGGGGAAGAAAGGTCGAGGGAGAGTGGAGTGTAATTAGAATATGGTAGAGAGGAAAGTGATTACATGCACGAATACATGAGGTTGATGTAGGTGAAAGGTCAGATTCATTCTGGTAAAGGGTGGAGGGAAAAAACAGGGGGGAATAAGGTGAAAATGAGGGAGGATAAGGGGAAGGAGGAACGAAGAGAGGATCATAGGGAAGATTCAAGGGAAGCGGAGAGAATGAGAGGTGGGCAAGGTTTCATGGCGGGGAATGGAGAAGGAGAGATTTCAGGGAAGAGCGGAAGGAGGAAAAGGTAGGTATGGAGCGGATTGAGAGAGGTAAGGTGTTCCAGTGCAGGGGGGCTAGGAGCTGAAAGGAGCGGGAGGAAGCACATGAGGAAGGGGGGATGGAAATGCACAGACAATTGCTTAATAAACAAGCTACTAAACATGTGCAGCTAAAAACAATTATCAAAACTAAATGGATCTCACAACCTATATATTCCAAGGTCATAAAACACCTAGGGTTGAGTCTATAATATTTAAATTTTGAATTAATGCTATTGGCCACATTCATTGCAAAATGCCCAAACAGAATAATTACAGGATTCATTATCACGGCTTTGTGGGTTACTTAAGGCACTGACAATGTTGATAGCATGCTCATGTATGTGTTTACTTTTCTATGGTGGATGTTAAGCACTCACACCCTGTGGCAGATCTCTGATCTCCCAAAACAAATTTGAGTTGAGTGTTTTTTGTTGTTTTTTATATTACCAGGATCAATCGTGTTGGTTTTTCATATAGCGAAAGGCTAGATTTTATGGACTACTTTAGTGATAGGCTTTTTCTGCGCAAAGACCCAAACTCAGAAGTGTATATATACTTCCAGACTGCACGCGTATAATTGTGAACGTATCTGTTTTTCATTGAATTCACCAGACAAACTTGAAACTTCAGCCTCATTCTCTTCAGGATAAATGTTTGACTTTTTGTGAAAATGCAAAAGACATTTAAACTCAAGTAAATACTACTGAAACAATTCCATATTTCTGTGTCAAACGTGTGTTTAAATTGAGTGCGGGTAATAAATAATTAAGTCGAGGTTACAAGGGGGGGGGGGGCGGAATCCACCCACTTTTTTCAGAGGGTGACTCAATCCCCCACAGCTAAAATGATAAATAATGAATGTCCTCTATGAATGAATGCATTAAAGGCGACCACAGGGATCGAACCACAGTCATCAGGTTTGTAGACACGAGGACACTTCACAACTGCATTATATAACCTGTTGAAAAATATCAAACAACTAAAGATGAAATGTCCCTTTTCGGCACTGCAAGTCCCAGGGAAAACATTTGCATTGGTTCTTGGAGTTTAAAACATGCACACCTTTAAAGGCTTTCAAAAACACTATTAGAAGAAAATCTCCTCTCTTGGTTGTGTGTGGGTGTTTATTGTATGAAAGGCAAATGCCTTTCGTCCTGTGCAATTTGGGTGGTTATGCAAAGCCAGTTTGATCAAATGCGCATATTTCACCTTGATATGCTACTTTCTGGTGACGTCACATCCCATTGCATTTGTTGTTGAGTCCCCCAACTTAAATTTTTAGGATTTGACCCCTGATGTACATGCATCTTACTCTAATGCTCACTCAAAACAAAAATGCATCTACGTGTTTTCAACAGGGTTTTTTAATGATATTTTAAGCAGATTTATGTATTTATTTTATTCATTAGACATTTGAATGGCACCTATTCAGAAGTGTTTCATGGTGCCAGAAGACAAATAAAGGGGGGGCAGGGGAGAAACAAAAGTAAGTGGTCCTACTAGGCCTTGCGACATTCAGACCATGCAAGTGCAGTGACAATAAATGCAGGGGGGGCAGGACAGGGTGGAAAGCTAGGGAAGGGGAGGGAGGGGAGAACTGCAGGAGGGATGAGGACCCAGGGGCAGGTTTAGTACTGTGGGGAGCCCAAGAGGGCATGTGCCAGGTGAAACAGGGGGTAGGGGCCAGCTAGTGCTAGGACTGCAGGACCAGAATTAGGCTGGTCAGGGACAGGTAACCTAGGGCAAGTGCTGGTTAAGGGGTGCGGCGGAAGACTGGACGGGAAGGGCCAGGCCACTGTAAGGCACATATGGGAACAGCCGCCAGTCATAGTGGCAAGAAGGCCATTTCAGAGGGAAGCTCCTGCCGAAGATGGAATTCTACCCCCCACTCTCTGCTTGGAGAATCGTCTAATCTGCAGAGTATTGGAGTTACATGACTGAAGGACTCTAGCAGGGAAGTATGTAGGGAGTGAACATTGGATGTAGCAGGATCCCAGGCCTCATAAAGCCTAATTGATGATGCAGAGGGTCTTGAATTTGATTCTTGCAGCCACCGGGAGCCAGTGGAGAGATTGTAAGGCTCAAGAGCTGCGGTCCCTGGGCTTGAGGCGAAGTGATTGATTATTCTTGCCATTGTGGTGTTTTCCGCTTTCTTCATTATTAAGACATGCATGTGAAGATTTTAACTTTTTAATGGCAGATCTTATCAGATCAATTTTGTGGCCTAGTGGAAGAGAAGGTACACAGTTATTCCCCGCTGACAGGAAAAGGTAGCGGGCATGGGTGCATTGAAGGGGGTCCCAGAACACTCAGAGAAAAAACGAAATGAGCAACAAACGTCAGTAGCTGATGAAGTGGTAGGCTGGTCCTAAAAGAGTAATTCAGATGCCAAATGAGGAGTACACTATTTCTCCTGATTGGGTGTTGGCAGGTGCCCAGGCAGGCCAAAGAGCACTGTTTGATGGCAGGAAGGCAGTGAAAAGAGGAGCGACAGAACACCCAGTCTGACACTTAACAGGAAATGTAAGGAAAAGGAGAAGAATGTAGCATGAGCACACAGAACATAAGGGAAAGCAATCAGGGCCTCAGAGGAACTGAACAAGGATACAGTGCAGTAAGAGTGTTTCATTGCAAAGAAGACTGCTGCTTCCTGAATGTGTGCTACTTTTCCCAACCAGAAAGCACCAAACCACCAACTTGAATTGGGCTGAATTCTGGTTCACAGAAAAATGCACCAGAGGAAAGCCAACATTTTGCAGTGGGACGTATGCCGACACTCTGAAGGCACATGCATAAGTCTTGCCTTTCGCTCCCAGAGAGCGCTGCACACAGAGGAACACCACCAAAGGCTGGAGAGATTTATATTACAAATCATTAGAATCAAATGAATTTAACTTTGTTCAGAACTTACAGTTATTAATTAAATGAACGTCAGAGTATGGAAAGATGGTGCCAAGGTGACATGCTAATTTGGTGAAGCAAATTTATTTATTTATGTATGCACTTATTTATTTTTGGTTTATTTAAACCTTTACAAAATCATTTCATCAGAAAGAACTAAATTTAAAATATTTTAAGAACATATCATCAAATCATCGACATATTGATCATGAAACAATAAAATCACAGTCAGAGTACAATCAGCATTTTCCTGACCAAATTATAGAACAATAAACTCTCAGTGAGTGCCAAGATAACTTAATCTCAATTCATTTCCTTATTCATGATAAATCACAAATTGTTTTCAAGAAGGCAGTAAATTTTATCTTTAAGACTATAGAGTTGCTATGTCTTATTTGATGCCATAACAGATCTCTGTTTACCCAGTGCAGATGTTGAATAAATTGCTCAAAGTATAGAATCCGTTGCTTGAGTAAGGCTGGACATAATAGTAAGATATGGTGTAACGTTAACTCAATGCCTTCCATTTTACAGTATCTACACCAGCCCCATGTATCATTGAGCAGATTCCATTTCTTCAAAATGTAATTTGTTTTTAATACGTTTAACCTAAATCGCATAAATGTATTTCTTAAGATACGCGAGGGATTTTTCTCAAGGTAACCTTCAATTACCGAATTGAATTTCCAAAAAGAATATACCTGGTTAACAGTTTTTGATTGGAGGATAATTCCTATAGTCTGTTGCCAGTCATTACATCTTAAAATATTTTTTACCTTTAACGGGTTCCGCAGAAGCATCTCTAAAGGTATACCTAGATTATTGAGAATTTCTTCAGTAATAGATTTCAATTGTATACAAAAAGTATTAGAACAATCCCTCGCTACAACTGTATAAGGCGTCTCGGAAATATTTAGTAAACATTTTCTCCATAGTAGCATTTTCTTTCATATAATAATCAATATTAGTGATTGGAGGCCAAACTCATATCTGATTGCCTCAATCGGAAAACACATTTGGGTATAAAAAATAATACATCTTTCCATATGGCACTTTCCAGGCTTTTTATAAAATCAGTATTTTCTAATTCATAAAACTCTAGACCATAGGTAAGTCTAGGAATCCCTGTCATGATAGAAAAAATCCCTATTGGTACCATTGTAAATCTGCAGAATTTTGTCTCTATTTTGCGCATCTGTCTCACGATCATATCAGCTTTTACTTTCAGTTGTCTGTTAATAAGTGCTGTCAAGCCTTTACCAGTAATATAGTATCCTAAGTATTTGAATGCTTCTTGGCATTTAAAGCGTTTTCCTTCACAGAGCCATGTCAGATTAGATCAATTTCCCTTCTTTCTTCCCAGACATATAATTGTCATTTTTGATGCATTAATTTTCAAATGTATCTTAGAGTTAGAGGCAACAAATGCATTTATCATTCGCTGTAAACCAATTTTTGTGCAATCTAACAACCAAAAATCGTCAGCATATGCCAACCATTCAAAAGAGGTAATTCCCAGTTCAGGAGATACAAGGCCCTTATTCATCAAATCTTTTCCTACTCTGCAGTAATATATGTTAAACAAAGTGTCTGACAGCTTGCAACCTTGTTGTAAACCATTATCTATCATAATCTCTGATGAGAGTCGACCCTCTGAATTTAACCTGACCTTTATCCTTGTGTCAGAATAGAGTTCGATAATTATTTCCAATAGATGTTTGGGCATATCCAAATCTCTCAAGATTATCCATAACGTGCGATGATCTACTAAATCAAACGCTTTACTGAGATCCATAGAGGCAACAAAAATCCCAGACCCTTGTTTCAGTAATGCTTTTGCCTGTAAACTTTTTATAATCAGTCCACCGCAGTCAGAACCAATATTTACTTTAAAGCCAATCTGTCTTTGATCTAGTATATTGTGCTGTCTAAGCCAAATTTCTATTTCCTCCAGTACAATGGATGCAAATATTTTGGATTCTGGATCTGAGGTAGCAAGCAGTGATTACCATTAAAATCCCCAAAATAGAAGAAATAGTCTTCATTTTTAAAATAGGGAAACAGGAAACAATCTGATTGCTCTTGTTCCTTTTACTTGATAGAGATTAGGATGACAATCATGAGAAATATCTTTCCAAAACGCTTGACAATTGGCACACAAAAAGCACGGCACTGGTGAATGCATGGCATTAATTTAGGAAGAATATGGGTACTGTGCAGCAATGTCTATATTTGCACTTAATTATAGAAAAGTATTTTTTGTCGCCTAGATGGGAGACTGTGCTTTGGTCTTACGAACCTAAACAAAGCCTTTGACTATGTAGACAGTGAGGCTCTCTGGATTTTTTCTTTCAGATTAGAGTGGAGGTTTCACACTTTAGGGACAGTGTTGGTTAGACATGGTTTGTAGGGTGAGAGATCATGTTCTCTCTCATATCCTAAACCAGTAGTGTTACTCCTTTCTCGCTTAGTGTATGTGTAAAATAGGTGAGAGGATGCTTTACTGTTTGCAACAAAAGATGTTACTAAGGTGGTAGTCAGGTTGTCACATTATAATTGTATGGACATGATGCAGTCCTCCTTTCGTGTACCCTTTAAGCTCTCAAGAAACTGGTAACATCTTGTGTGAACTTTATGCATGAAAAGAATCTGAAGCCCAAGGCGGGAAAATCCTGTTTAATGATGCTGGAAGTGAGAAATGTATAGTAATTGCTATTGAAGTATGGAAGGAGTGAGCATTCATGAGGTAACCAATGTGTCTACTGAACTTGAGAGTAATATTTGGACATGTTCTCCTTCCACTATACTTACTGTCCTCCCTTTTTATCACTCAGAGACTTACACACTGTGGCATGTGGTGCTATAAAATCCATAAAAACATTATTGCTCCTCTTGCCCAAAATAACCTTTTGATAGACACGTATCCTCAACATGTTGGCCCTAACATGGGGCAACGCAGGCGAGAGTGGCACTGTCTGTTGTTTCACTACTTTGTATCTCCATGATAATCAACAGTGTTCACTATCAAACTGGCATAAGAGCTCACGTGCACTTCTTCAGTAGGGCACTGGTGCATTAGATGTTAGAATACTCAGCGAGCAGAGGGAGAAGCTACAAGTGCTGGGTTCAAATCTCATCACTGATACTATCCTTTAACATGTTTCCTTTTTATTTCATTGGTTTGTCAGGTCTCCAAAATAAACAATGAACACTTACTATACACTTGATAGCTAAACGCAGATGTAGAGGTAGGGCAGTATGTTATTAACATAAGGGAACAGGACAAAACTGTAGAATATCATAATTTGCATAAAGTCATACATTTACCCAATGTTATCCCTCATAGGAGACCAATGCTTCTACTGGAACTACCAAAGTCAGGCACTAAGGTTCCTCCACCTGCAGATTATTTTGGTTGAAACCGGCAGATTAGTTTGGCCAACTCTGCCAATCTCTTTGATGAAATGCTGCTTTTGATCCTTTCCATTTCTTCATATCTATCGACCTTGGCTGCACTGGCTCGAGTGTGACTCATGCCTGAAAGCTTGGATTGTCATGACTGCATCTTTCTACTGGTAATTCATATTTTCAGGTCTTTTAGCATCTTAATCACACAAAACTGTCATGAGCCATCTGGTAATATGCTTACAATGTATATTCACTGTGATTTGTCTGGCAGCACTGTGCCTGCAAGGGGTGATACATGCAATATTTGTCTGATGATGTGCTGATTCTACCCCTACATGCATCAAAACTGATCAGCATCTTGTATAATCGATGTTATTGTACCTCCATCAGATCGGAAGCACTGCCAATTTCTAAGCACAGACATCATGCTATTTTCTGCACATTAGTCAAGACCACTTTGCATTCAAGCATCTTAATGAAGGAAGTAGGTGTGGATGTGCTAGTACAGCAATGTCTGAGGTTTGCTGCAGCGGCAGCACCACCTCAGGCCCCCGACCACTACTAAGAAGAGGTTTGCCATAAAGGATTCTCCTTCATTATGTATAAGTGTGCAACTTATTTTTGGGTCCCCAGGCTAACTTTGCCAGTACATTTAATTGATGGAAAGATCTTATGTGTGTGGCTTGTGAGATTTTTTTTTATGTTAGATATATTTAAGAAGTTCATCCATACCCTATGTAAAAAATGACTAAAACATGAAATAACTTTTACCCTACCTGAAGAATTCTGAAGCATAAGAACATCGCCAGGACTTAAGGTATATAAAGATTTAGACAGGCACACTGCAATTTCCAAAAATAAGACAAAAGCTTACAGGCTTATGAAAGAATTGATTTTATTTTGTTTGAGAAATTAAATGTTATTTTGCAAACTTTGACACTTATCACTTATCATATTAAACGGTATCCTGTTCACATATTTATTATATTCTTTATTCTGGACATTAAAACATAATTCTTAAGTCTTGTATTCAATCAAAAACAGAAAATAAGTAGAGCGATGGCCAATAGGATCGAACACAGCTCACAAGCCTACTTGCTTTTATCTATTGTCTGTTCCTCTACGCTAACAATAATCTATTTTTAAACCATGTGCAAGCATATTTATGCCTAAACACAGCACTTCGCATAACTTTGTACCGGGGATGGCATTCAATACAATCCACAGGACAGTCTATTAAGTGAGAGTCCTCGCCTAGCAGGAGGCCACACAACCCAACAGCAGTACTGTGCTCAATTTACATCAGCAGTGCACCAAAGTTAATATCGCAATACCACATGAGAAATTCATCACTGCATGGCCTCTCACCACTAAAGCAGCACATTGCACTGATTGATCACACATTCAGAGCTTATCATAATGGGAAGGAAATACAGTGAAGCACTGGAGAAGAAGTTTGAACACAGCTCTCAAGTGATTTTAACCTATATCAATATTTGTTTCTGAAAATCTTTTGCAGCAGTACATTTTAATGCCACCCACACCGGTGAAAAAAAAGAGAATTGGAAAAAAAATGTTGCACATTGGCAGAAAGATTTGAACCTGGCTCTTTTGGCTGTTCCCTTTCTCAAAGTTGAGTGTCTGATCCTCTGCACTAACAATGTTATCGTAGTACAATGGTATATGAGCTTAGAAAAGGCCCTATACCACTGTGCAATGTTCCCCATCATGGGCTGGCATTTAGTACCTGTAGGTAATACATGTAGGGTATTTTTAAACCTTGCGGATGGGCATCACGGTTTCTGTTTAGCACCACACTTTGGAGACAGTGCAGAGGGCAAATTGGCTTTCATTTTGGCTGATCACGAATTGGGAAAAAGGCATACCTTTTTACAGGCTGATAATACAAATGCAATGATAAATATTGTACTTAGGCTTAATAGTGATGACATATCTATTCCAGAATAATGCTATTAAAAGTGCAGAATGATCTAGAGCCAAAGACAATTGTGAAAGTAAAAAACAGTAATGCTTGAGGACATCATTCCCTTAACTTGCCCAAATATCAATAAGGCAGAACATATAAATATTAGTCTCTAAAGCAATATGCTATATGGCACTAGTGACACTGGTTTGATAGGATAACTGACAATATGTTTCTGAAGAGTGATTTCATGAGATCAAGTTCTGGAGCAATAGAATTAGTACTTAATGAACTGTGTAAGCCTCAATGAGAGGAGACAAATAGGTGCCCTTTGATCAAGGACCTTGCCTTTTGGGGTAAAAATGGAAGCTGCACTAACATATCAAATCATAATGATCTTCTGGGATAGGTCATGGGCAGAGGATTCACTGTAGAATATATAGTAATATGCAATTTGAAGTCGCATGGGGGGCTTTTACTATGAATGTCTACCTCCCTCAAAATCTCTTTGTAGATAGAATATATTAAATGGTACTTGGAGACCAAGAGATGAGAAGACTGATAGCAAAAATGAAGCTAACAGTTTTTAGCAACAAAAAACATTTCCCATCAGCTGCCAATTGAGATAGTACAGGGAATCTGTTCAGGAAATTCCATCAAGTAAAATGTTTGTAATTGTAATATGTGAGAAGCCGGAAAGCATCCACACTTCTCTTTCCCCAGAATCCTCTACTCAGGTGTCCAGGGAAAAGCCATTGCTTTTGGATCCCTACCCTGGGGGTGGATATGCGAAGGAGGATCACCTGGGTGGAGGAGACTTTGGGAATGGAGGAAGGGTGCCTTTAGGTGTGGCAAAGAATCCCCTTTCCCCTTATACATCCTACCCTCCCCCAACCTTTATAGGTTATTACCATTCTTGCACCTGCAACCCCTTAGGAGGCCACAGGTGCACAGGTGCATATAAAATGTAGTTACCCACATGAGAGGAGAGGACTGCCTGGGAAGCCAGGCCACTGTGGAGCAGGATGCCAGCAGCTGCAGGAGAGCAGAAAGGATGCCGAGGTTGGAGAGAGCGAGAAGAGAGTCCAGAGCCCTGCAGATATCCAAGCCGTGTGCCCCCAGCTGGGGCTGGGGGACACAGAAGTTGCTACTTTGCTGCAGGAGGCAGCACAAACATCAGGAAGAGACAATCGTGACTCTCCAGTGCTCCCGATGTAAGAGAGGAAAGCGAGCGAAAGCAGAAGAGGACCACGCAAGAACCCGGGTGAAGCTGCCGAATACAGGTGAGAGACAGGGAGAGAGCACTCGAACTGGGGCCGTCTGGAGCTTAATCTGGAAAAAATAAAGTGCTGACCAAATAACTGCATATAATAAAGGGGTCTGGAGACTCGATTGACATTATTAATTTTCTAGAGAAATACCAAGTACTTAATCAATATTGAATACCAAACAAAAAAATTGTTATGCACAAGTGAAACGAATGTACTGCACGAATGGGGAGAAGGTGAAGTGATTTACGAACAGAGTGAAATTAAGGAGAAAGCCTTTATGAACAATGTGAACGTGAAAAGCCAAGTGAAAACCAGTAATGAGAATTGGTGAAGCACGTGAAGGGCAAATAAGAAGCACTAATGGTTAGTGTGAAAGCAAGGTAATGAAAAGCCAAGTAAAAACCAGTAATGAGAATTGGTGAAGCACGTAAAGGGCAAATAAGAAGCACTAATAGTTAGTGTGAAAGCAAGGTAATAACTTGGAGTAAATACAGCAAAGTGAAGTGTATGAAAGGCATATAATGTCAGAGTGAAGAAACTGCCAAGAAGAAGCAAGGGTGCAAATGGACTAATGTCACAAATACAGAAAGGAAACATATGGTGACAAAGTAGTTCAAGGAGAATCAATGACCATTACAATGTTCCATAGGTTATCAGTTGTGTGACGTGTGATGGTTGGACGGTGTGGTCCGAAAACTGTGCCTAGACCGTGCCACTGCTTCTTGGAGTGAGCCATGGAAAACAAGGAGATTCAAGTTGTTTCTTTTTTTGTTTCAAAAGTATGGAAATGACTAAAAGAGAAAGAAGAGCAATGTGAATGATAAGGAAGCATAAAAGAATACCATTCATACTGAAAGCTCACAAAGTTGAATTAACTGTGAACTGTTTTAAACTTGGGGAAGGGAACCCCAAGATTGTTTTGAACTTTGTTGAACTTGTGGAAGCGAACCACAAGACCCTTTTGTGGAACTGTTTGAGTCTAAGGAAGAAGAAGCTGAAAACCTAGCTGGAGCTGGATGAAGCTCAGAACTTAAATTTGAACACTCTATGCAGATTTAGTTATGAGGACAAACATAGATTTTGGACACAGATGGACTTTAAGTTCAACTTTACAACACAGACTATCTTTCGTTTCTTTAGGAAGGGAAATCCCACCTTAGCATAGCGCAAGTTAGGCCTTACTCCATCCTGACATTTGAGAAATGCAAATCTCTATTTTAGAACGGTGAATTGGTTGTCTGTGTCATGCTTCATGATGCTTTTACAGATAATAATGATTTTATGCTGTGTTACTCCAGTTTCAAACCACTCAACAAGCAGACTTTCATCCCTGTAATTGGACTAGTCGGATGGTGCAGAGGGTAAAATGTAATTTGGGTGAATGAAAAGCAAGCATGAAATGCAGGCATGGGATTGCTGCCTTTTTATTCAGATAAATCACATAACAGTATCTATGGAAAGGAGTTCATATTTTTAGCCATGCTGAAAGTTACATTTTAAGAAAACAAATCTCATTCCCACAAACCACTGATTGCAATGTGTTCTCAATATGAGGCACAGGAAATCTTATAGTGAGCCAAGTAATTTCAGAAAAAAACTTCATGCTCTTTTGAAAATATGGTGAAATGAAAAGTGTAAAAACAAAAAGTTCGAAAGCATGGTGTGTTTTGCATTTGACTCCCACAGCGTCTGAACATGTGCTTTACAGCCAATATGCAATGTTAGGTGTGGATGAGAGGTGGTACTCAAGGGTTGTCTTCTTGCTCTGTTGATGTGATTGCCTTGCTAGAACTGGATTCAAAGTTCACCATTGTATGTCATAAAACATATATCTATGTTCAGATCTCTGTCTTCTGGATTTAGCATCTTCAAGTACTTGAGTACCCAAATTCTTCTGTATGTGGTATTTGAGCGGTCACAATTGAAAATCCTCACTAACAGGTCCCGCAGTGCATGACTGTCTTGTGTGAAATGTCGGACAGGGCTGGACTTGCCTAACAGGAAGGCAGGACATTTTCCGGTAGGCCTCTGTGCCCTGAGGCTTCCTTTTGGTGTGTGGAGGGATTCGGGATAACTGCACATTATGGTCTATAGCCTTACTAACAAGTGTGCAAATAAAGTACATTTCATTACTTTAAATACAAATAGTGTACCATCATACAGTGATTAAGTGAACTGCATGTGGTGGGGAAAAGCATGTTTACTTTAAAACAGTCGGATTCAGTCACTTTCTCTGTGAGGCTAGGGAGTAGCGCCCACTGCGCGATACCCTCCCTAGGGATAGATGCAAGTGAGACCTCACCGGGAGAGACTCCCCTCTAGGGTACAAGGACTCCCATTCTGAAGAGGAACGCCCTAAATCACTCATCTATAAATCATCGCTGATAGAGGAACCAAGCTGATGTTTGTTATTGCTAGGCAGAAACCTTAAGAAAACATCAAAAGAAATTATTTTTTGATACTGAGAAGAAGAATATCATGTGAGTACTACAGAGTACTTCTCTAAAGACAAGATGAACTCTGACACTCCGCTGGTGAAGTCTCGCATTGCATCATAAATCAAGGAGGAGGAGGAGTCCAGAGAGTGAGAGACCCCCTGGAGCTTCAAATCATCTGTGGGTGGAACGCCAAAGCAGAGAGGAACACACTCTTCCCAAGCTCGCTGGGAAGGTGGCATGTGCCACCTACACGGGTGAAACCCAAACCAGAGGAAACAAAAGCATGGGAGCCAGACATGAGCAACCAATTCCAAGGTGGTGGTGTGACCAAGAGTCGGTGGAGTGGGAAGTTCTACAACTATTCTGAGACCACTGACCCGACTGCAGTACGAAGTAAATACTATGAAGAAAAGGAAACCACAAATTGAGAAGCCAACCTGACACACAGAAAAAAGGATCCCGTCAAGAAGACAGCCCCGGTGATGCAAATCCTGAGAGTTAATGCTAATGGGGCATGCAGGAGACCCCGGAGGGATATAGATAATAACGAGGGGACTTAATGTTAAAATTGCAGGAGAAGAGTGAAGAATTATATGAGAGCACATATGCTCGTCTCATTAAAGACGGAATAACCAAGCAAGTTAAGAATCAGTATTTTAACCCTCATACTCATCTCAGTAAAGAAGGAATAACAGAGCAAGTTAAGAATCATTATCTGAATACTCATAATCATCTTAGTAAACATCGAATAACAGAGTAAGTTGAGAACCATTATTGGAACACTCATATTCGTCCCAATAAGAGTAAAAAGGTGGAGAAAAGTGAGAAACTTTACTGGAACATGCACACTCGTCCCAGTAAGATTACAGAGTTGGAGAGAAGTGGGAATGATTACTCGAATTCCCATACTCATACTCATCCCAGTAACTACCAAGTGGTGGAGGAGAGAGATGATCATTTTGGGAACAGCCCTACATGGCCCAGTGAAGTAAAAGGATGGACAATAAACAGAGAAAGGGAAAATAATTATCTGGAGAGGGGAAAACAAAGTGTAAAGGACACTGTTGAGAAAGTGTATACGACTAGATCAAAGTAGTTACCATGAGTTATCTGGGAATGCATTACTAAAGTGAACTTCCTGAAAAGCAGACAACATGAGAAGGGAGTCATTCTCCTGTTCTTTACTGTTTTTGTTTAGTGGCAGGCACAGGTTGGATTACTTTGGGCAGAAGACAGTTTTTCTTTTTGGGCACACCAATGACTGACGAGCACCCTAGTTAGATTGTGTTAGGTGGAGAAACCAGTAGCTTAGGGATGGTTAGGAGTTGTGCACTTTTCTTTAATAAATAAATAGTCCAAAATGGAGGACACAAGTCCTTGTCCTTCAACAGACCCGCAATATTTGGTGTCAGTAGTGGGATATGGACCAACTGATAAAAGTTGGGGGACCTTTCAGTTCACAAAACTAAGTACCAAAGCCTATGCACCCACTGTGCCTACAGGAGAATCTATCCGCTTTGATTTGCAAAGCACCACTGAAATAACAACCCCGTCAGGTGAAAGTCATCTAATTGTTACAGGTTAGTCTTGTCACCTCCCAAGGGAATATACATAGGACTAGCTTCAAAATCAGGATTAGCCTGAAAACAAGGTTTGGACATAATGGTAGGAATCATGAATTTTGATTATAGGGCTGATGTGACAGTCTTGTTACACAATCATGTGAGCAATCCCTATATGGTAAATGAAGGGGAAAAGATTGCCCAGGGAATCATAACAGAGCCCTATTCCCTATCCCTCAAGAAGTACAAGATAAAACGGATACTGATAAAGGTTCTCAGGGATTTGGTGAGGCAGACAAACCTAAGAAACATAGACCTCCATAGGAAGCAGAAGAAATCGCCTCCTGACTGACTTAGCCTTTGCCCAGAGAAACAATCCCATACTGACAGAGGTCTTCTCTAACGTCATCCCAGAGGAGGAAGGTAGGAATTAGGTTGGTCTGTTTATTTCTTTACAGAAAGGACTACTATAGATATTGCTCCAGAAGGAAACCCTCAATCACAACTCGTAATATCCAGAAGTCACAGGAGAATGGTTTTGGGGTGGGCTCATTCCCATTTGACTGCAGGCCATCAAGTAGTAGGAAAGACTAAGAGTCAAGTGACACCGAAATTCTATTGGCCATGTGAATTTGCCAATGTGAAGAACTTTGTATTGACATGCCATCTTTGCCAGAAAACGGCAGCAACCCCAGTTCTGTCAGCCCATCTACAGCCTCTTTCTATCATAGATATTCCATTTTCTAGAATTGCAATGGATATCGTAGGATCCCTAAAACCATCCAAGTTGGGGAATCTATTTATTCTAGTCATTGTCAATGATGCCACAAGATATCACAAAGCCTTTCCACTGAGAAGTAACACCAGTCAGCAAATCCTGAAACACCTCATTCCCTTCTTTTCACAAGTAGTATTTCCTAAGGAAATATTGAATGATCAGGGTACCACCTTAATGTCTCACATCATGTCGAAGGTAAAGGTAATCCTACATATTAAAACTCAAGGGACCTCGCTCTATCACCCCCAGAACCTTTGTCTTATTGAGCATTTTAATCAGATGCTTAAAGGGGTTTTAAGGAAGCTTCTAGAGTCAGATGATAAGAACTGGGACACCATGATCCCATGGGCCATTTACGCTGTGAGAAAAACACCTCAGACCTCTTTGGGGTACTCCTCCTTTGTGTTGCTTTATGGGAGAGGGTGGTGACTAGATGCTCTCGATATGCTAAGAGAGATGTGTGGGGAGAGGGAAGAGGCCATTCTACCCATTTCACTGATTACTCAAAACCCAAAAAAACACATGACCACCGTCCTAGAGATTATCCAAAAAGATCTGGGACAAGCCCAAGAAATTTAGAAGACCCATTATGATAAAAAGACCATTTCCCACTCTTTTTCAGTAGGACAACTAGTCTTAGGGCTAACAACAGTCAGTAAAATGCTATCCAATTGGTTTGACCCCTATAAGATCCTATAAAGAAAAGGCCCTTTTGAATACCCAATAGCCCAATTGGAGACAGAAAACACAATTATATCATGTGAATCTCTTGATAGAGGGAAGGGTATATGCCAGCGAAGACTCCAATGTGACCATAGCCGCTCTGCTCACAAACATAGGGTAAGAAAATCCTTTGATCTCTCCTGAGCTATCTCCCTCTCAACAAGTAGACATCCGAGATGTATTAACTCAATTCAATGATGTCTTTGTTGACCAGCCAGAGAGGGTTAAAAGCTTTTTTTCATAATATCAGAACACCTCATGGGTAAATTGTAACTCTCAGATCCTACCAGATTCCTGACTCTAGACAAAGAATACTTGAACACGAGGTAGAGAACCTGATCAACGCAGACATTATAGAGCCCTCAGAAAGCCCCTGGTCTTCACCAATAGTCTTAGTTGCAAAAGCTGATAAATCGTGGAGTTTTTGCATTGACTTCTGGAAGCTGAATTCGATCTTGCAATTTGATAATGATCCAATGCCCCGGATAGATGATCTGATTAACAAACTGGGTAGTGCCAAATTTATCTCCAATATTGATCTCACTGAAGGCTATTGCCAAGTTCCCCTGAATCCCTCAAATAGAAGGAAAACTGCTTTCTCAACCCCGTAGGAGTTATTACACTTTAAAGTGTTAACCTTTGGGGTACATGGTGCACCAGCAACTTTACAATGCTGAATGGATAAAGTCTTGCAACCCTTTTCCTATTTCTGTGGCACCTACCTTGACGATATATTGATCTACAGTGAGAGTTCAGTAGATCATGTATTCCACCTATACCAAATCTTCAGAGCCCTTAGAAAAGCAGGATTGACTGCCAATACCAAGAAGTGTCACCTAGCACAGTCAGCAGTCACATATAGGGATTCTTTGTGGGTAAGGGCCTGCTCCAGCTCCAAAAGAAAAATAATAAAGTGGTACAAAACACAGTTCCTCCCAAACCCAAGGGAGAGCTTTGTGCATTTTTAGGGCTGACTGTCTACTATTGGAGATTTATACGAAATTATTGCTCTATAGCAGCTAGACTAACGGATAAGCTAAAAAATGCACAACCTCAAAAACTGGTATGGAATGCTCAAGACCAAAAGAGTTTTAATGGATTAAAGAACATCTTGTGCAATTAACCAGTCCTAAATGTCCCGGACTTCAACCGAGAATTGCCTATAGTGGGCCGAAAAATAAATGTTGGAGGAGCAGAATGTGAGGCAATGGGAGGGGCGGTGGGAAGGGCACAAGCATGGCAGGAGGATTTTTCAAGCCCCAATTTCTATTAAACACATGGAAAACAAATAACTTTTTAGGTGTACCAGTCCTTATTTGCATTTCAAACTTACATGTTGTACTAAACATTTTCCATTGTTATCATTCATTACTTTCATAAGGACATATTGTCAATAGTGGACAAAGTAGGCAAATCATTCAGGAGAAAAACACTGCACTCAACCATTTTATGCATTATCCTGCTTTAGATCTACTATCTTTGTAACATAAGGGATAGCCTGTGGTCGGGCAGGACGTAAAGGCTCGATAGATATTTTTTACAGGGGGGTTGTCCTGTCCTCAAACAGTGGATCATCGTAGTAACAAATGTAACACATCTCCATATTCAGGTTAATACATCATTGGAGGAAAGTACAAATCCAAATTCTGGAAAAACAGTTGCAGCGTCCTTTATTAATTAGGCTGCATGTTTAAGCATTGATAATTCAATGTACATAATAGAAAATTTAAACTTAGAAAAATAAATAATGACACTTTTCACCAACTCAGTGAGTTTTGCAAAAAGAAGACACATGTGTTACAAATATTTAGTGCATATTTCAATAGCCTTACATGTCCAGTGGTGACAGGAGGTCAGTGAATTTAGCCTGTTTTTAGTCCATAGAGTGCAGAATTCTGAAGTGACTTTTTAAAAATGTACCAACATTTCAACAAAAAAGTACATTTGCAAAGTTAGTATAGTGTGTTGCCTCCACACTCCTATACTGGTGCTGTGTTGTATTGCCTGTGTACAGTGTTGCAAAGTATTACATCATATTTGCCCACCTAGTGATGTATTATCACAGTCACAACCAACATTTGCACAGCACAATGCTTATAGCTTAAGGAAGCCTAAAAATAGGGTCTGCTAAAAAGGCGACGTCAACATAAAGGTGGTAATGAAGATTCTGGTCATCTGTCTGAAAGGTGTAGGGGTAGGGCAAGATGACATAGGACGTTTCGGCTGTAAGAGGGTGGCAGCCTTCTTCTGGGGCCAGGTTAAGCAGGTCTCCCTATGGATAAAAACAATATGAAAGTATATTGTTGAATGTTCCAGGAAGTGGATCATTACTATGAATGCTAAAAAAGGCCTGTGAGAGGCTACACTGAGGGGTATCCCTCCGGTCCCAGACACTAACCTTGCATTTGGCAGTTTAAGTTCAGGACCTGATTGATAGAACTCTCATGATTTGGTGATCGTTGTCCCGCTTTCTGTAAGATGTGGGGTATTCACTATGGGGTGATCTGAAATTACAGGACACGCTCAGTACTTTTAGTCAAATGAGGCTGGAGCGCCTGGCTGTAGTTCAATAGTGTATGAGACTGACTGAGGGTACCTGGTAGCTGCAGGAAGCTGGGCGTAGTACTGCAGTGCCCTCTTGGTGAACGTTGTGTCTCAGTAGCAGGAGATAAGTTCCTGCCTGAAGGTCTGGGTGCTCGGAGTTAGGTTCTGGGGAGCGTGAATAGGAGAGAGAAAAGCCAGGAACAGCTGTTAGTAATGGATCAAGGCAAACCCTGCCAAGTTGGGAGAACTCACCTAGGGACTGTGTGCGAACCGCGCGCGCTGTGCCCGCACAGTAATGGAGTTCGCGTTTGTCTGGGAGAGAGCTGTATTTAGTTAACGAAGTGTGCTTGCGTGCTGGAGTCGAGTCTGAGCCTCGCACATGCGCAGGGTCGTAGATGCCGGGTCTCCAAGGAAACATGGACACGAGTCGGAGCGAGGTAAGGACAAGTCAGTTGGGTGTAGCTGTGGCTGAGATAAAGCCTGTGTTAAGTGTGTAGCACAGCTATTAATGCAAGCAAGTGAGTATTTACAGCCTGGATGCCTGTGTGGCAGGCAACAATGATTTAGAAAATAAAAAATAAAAATGGCATCCGGTCCGGAGCGCGGCTGAAAAAGGAAAAGTGAACGCAGCTGGGGCTATTTCCGACTGGGATTCACACTGTGTGTTTACTGTCAGTGAGTTATGAGGCGGGTGGGAGGATACCAGCAGCCCTACCATCTGTGCCCAAGCAAAAATGCAAAAATGGTGATGTGGAGGGCCTGCAAGATGGGGTGGCTCTCAGTGCAGGGTGCGCTGGTATCAGCTTGCAGATTGGAAGCTCATGGGGGCTGAGAGGCGTTAGCTAGGTTCCCAAGGGGCGAACGATGCCCTACCCAGCTGGAGATGTTTAATGGGGTATACAAGGACTATAGAGTCGGGGGCTGGGAAGCCCGTTTATATTCATTTACAAATATTCAAATGGTGTGAGCTCATTGAGACCCTTCGAGGTGGTCTGTAACTTAAAAATCCACCACGCTTCTTTGAAGTTCAAGGCATTGGTGGTATTGGAACAGTCTGTCACCTTGTCTAGTACCCACCATTTAAAGGAGTCACAGTTGTGTTGGAACTCAAGGAAATGAGAAACCAGGGGTGCATTGTGTGTTTTGCATCTTATTCTTGACTTGTGTTCCCCTATCCTTTTGTTCACTGGCCTGGATGTTTGGCCTATGTATCTCAGATGGCAAGGGCATTCAATAAGATAAATGACATTGGATGTCTTACAATTTGAAAAATGGCGAATTTCCCATTCTTTGTCATCTATAAGAAAGGATCGTAGTTTTCTGGTTTGGCTGCAAGCTGAACAACTACCACAGGGATGGTGTCTGCAGATATCCTGCATGTTCCACAAAGTGGATCTTGAGTCCTTGTGTTTGTTTCTAGCATGAGTCAAGAGATCTTTAAGATTTTTGGATCTCTTAAGGGCCAATTTGGGTAAGGCTTCTTCTGGCAAGCTAAGCTGGACGATAGGCCAGAGTTTTTTGATGATCCCTTTGAGTTGTGATGTGTTTGCATTGAAGGTAGTAACACAAGCCTTGTGATGTGTTTGCATTGAAGGTAGTAACACAAGCCATGGAGTCTTCAGTGTTATGGTTGCGGTTCTTGGGGACCAGTAATGCTTCTCTCAGTGTATAGAGTGCTCTTTTCTTGGTATCCTTAAGTAGTTTTTTGGGGTATCCTCTGTCTTCAAGTTTATTTTGAAGTTCTGTAGCATGGGTTTTGAAATCCTTGGTGCCTGTGCAGTTGCGCCTGATTCTTAAGAATTGCCCGTAGGGCAGATTATCCCAGAGACTTTTAGGATGATTACTCCTGTAGTGCAGTGTAGTGTTGCGGTCTGTCTCCTTTTTGAAGATGGAACATGTCAATTTGCCGTCAGAGGCCAGTATGTTGAGATCTAAGAAGTTGATTTTCTCATTGTTGTGGCTAATCGTGAATTGGATTTCTTGAGTTTGGTTGTTGGTCCAGTTTAGAAAGTTGTCCAGTTCTTGTTTATTTCCATGCCAGATGAAGATGACATCATCGATATATCGATACCAGAGGGGGATGTTATTGTGGAATGGGTTGGAATCACTGTGTATGAAGGTCTTCTCGTATTCTGCCATGAAAATTATGGCTAGGCTGGGTGCGAACGCTGCACCCATTGCGGTTCCGCAAGTCTGTTGGTAAAAAATGTAATGAAATGAAAAGTAGTTGTTGGTGAGAGCGAAGTCCAATAGTTCTGTTATGAAATTGGCCAGTACTCTTCTCTGGGTCATGTGTAGGGCTAGATGTTGTCTGATAAATTCCACTGCTTGTTCCTGGGGGATGCTGGTATACAGGCTCTTGATATCCATGGTGACTATTTCGTCATTGGTGGGGTCAAAAGGCTGATTTTCAAAGATGGTGATGGTCGTCATAGTGTCCTTAAGGTATGTCGGTGTGTTCTGACATAGTGGTTTAAGAAAAAGTCAATACATTTGCATAGGGGTTAAAGTATGGAGCCGCAGCCTGAGACAATAGGTCTCCCTGGAGGTGTTATCATATTCTTATGAATTTTGGGTAGAGCGTATAACGCCGGGATCCTGCCCTCGGAGGTATTGAGGAATGCCTCTTCTTCGTCAGTAATCCAGTTTCTTTCAGCTGCAAATTTCATCATTTCTTGTATTTTGGATTTCAACATGTTGGTAGGATCTTTTTTGAGTTTTTTATAGTTGTTGTCTTCATTTAATAGAGTCATGACATCAACGTGTATTGTTCTCTGCTTTGTATAACAATGCCTCCTCCTTTATCTGCCATTTTGATAACCATGTCCGAGTTGTTGGACAAGGTTTTGAGGGCTTTGTGTTCCCCAGTGGTTAAGTTGTTTCTCAGATGATTTTTAGTGGATTCGAGTTTTTTGATTTCTTGTCTGAGGCATTTTTCAAATGCAAGAAAGGTAGAGGGGATGTCACTGTCTTTCGGGTAGTAATCACTTTTGTCCTCTGTTTCCAAGGGACCGTCTTTGTCCTTGAAGAAATGTTTCTTTTGATGGTGCGAAGAAAGATAGAAAGTTCTCCATCCAATTTAAACCAGTCAGTGGTGTTCGTGTTTACAAAGGATAGGCCTTTCGCCAGAAGGGAGGTTTCTTCTGTGGAAAGTGGTGTACCTGAGAGGTTGAATATCGGGATTATGTCTGGCGTCTTCTGTTACCCCTGCGTCCACTGCCTGGTTGACCCCATTGGGGGTAGTTGTAAAATGGCATTTGAAGTTGAGGGGGGGGCAGAATCCGCCTCTGGGGCCCCCTTGCCCTAAAAAAGGCATCATGGGTAGTGGTTGGAAATGGCCATAGTTAGGATTAATGCCTCTGGGATTGCTTTGGTCTCCTGATGAAGAACCTGAGCTCGAGTTGTCTGAGCCTGAGAATGATACGCCCTTCCGTCGGTTCCTATTCATGCCTCCCTGTCTGGCCATTCTTTCCTTTTCCTTGGCGTCTTTATAGTCTATTGCGAGGTAAGGGTACACATTTTCCAATTTAAAGTTTTTGATGTTCTTCGCAAGTTTCTTATGTTTTCAATCCAGTGTTAATGCTGAGAAGGTTTAGATCTACCATTTGCACAGCTTCCGACAAGGCTGTAAGTGAGCAATGAACCAGGACATGCTTGTTCAGTGAAAACATTTCAGCATTTCTACGATGTCAGGGTCCAGTGACATTGTTCCTACTCTCGGAATAGCATGAAAATGGTGGTCAGTGAGTCTTTTCCTTAGACTGCATTTATATAATTTCAACTGAGGGAAAACATGCTCACAAATGTAGGTACTGCCAAACATGGACACCATCTTTAATGCTTTCTGGGACAGACTGGGAAATTGAGCAATGTCAGAAGCTTGTAAAAGGCCAATGAAGACATCTCTCTGTATTTATTTTTGAGGGCACTACAATACTGAAGTTCAATCACTTTGAGCTGAATATCAGGTGGCACATTTTCAACATCTGCAGATAATGGTTCTGCAAAAAGTTTAAAAGAGGTTTGCTGTGATTTAATTTGTGTGAAACGATTCCCAAAACAACTTGCAATTCAGCCAGGAATTTCGCATGTTGATGCCTTTCTACATACCTCTCATGGGGGAAAGCCTCTGCATATGCAGGGAAGTGTACCAACATTCTTTTCTCCAGTTGGGCTGTCAGAAGTCTTAATTTTATTTCAAAAGCACACGCGTCCTCAAACAGATCATAGATTTGATTTTTGCTTCCATGCAACTTTACATTTAAGTCACTAAAATGGCCTCTCAGGTCAGTCAGAAAAGCAAAGTCAGCTACCCAGTCAATATCTTGCATGACAGATGTTTCCATTCCTTTTCATCAAGGAATGCTTTTATATCCTTTCGTAAAGCCAATTATCATTTCAGAACATTGCCATGACTAAGCTAGTGAACATCAGTGTGATATACGACATCGCCATAATCTGCCTTTGCCTCTTCTAAAAACGCCTGAAACAATCTGTGGTTTAAAGAGCGTGCACAGATAAAATTAACTGTTTTCACAATAAAGCCCATGACTTCTGTGAATTGAAAATGTTTTGCACATAATGCCTCTTGATGTATAATACAATATTTTTTTTTAATGGACAGTCTTCTCACCCACGTGCTTTTTCGAGCAGCCAATAAAACCATTTCAGTCTCCTGTCATGTCTGGGACCCCCTCAGTGGTCACGCCTACCAGATTATCCAATGGCAAATTTAAATCATTGATGACTTTTTGAAAGGCATTATAAATGCCAACACCAGTACTTGTGCCATGCATAGATTCTAGGGAACCCAGTTCCTGAAATACTTTGAATTAGTTACTGACTCCACAAATGATTATTAAGAGCTGGCCAGTGTCATTCGCATCTGGGCCGCTGATTTTATTTTTTAATGTCCTTGCATCGCATTTTCAGTTGGCTGTAACAATTGTCAGCCGTATCTACAATACGCTGCTGAATGCTCATCCTTGAAAGGGGAACATTTCTAAAAACATGGTTTTTTCCTTACACAGAAATCTCCATCAGGCAGTCTTTTAGAAAGTCCCCATCTGTGAAGGTCTGTGCTGACCTCACAAGAAGCTGCCCAACATTATAACTAGCTACAGTGGCACATCCAAATTCTTTTTTTCTACTCAAAAACACTTCGTTGCTTACTCATTTGCATTTTAGCTCCTCCACTTTCTTCAACCTTGCTTCCCGATTGCAAATCCATATGTTGTGAATGCTTAATTTGACAATGGCTGTTGATATTACATTCCTCGGGAATGTAATTTGCTCAAGGCAAATAAGGCATGTGTGCACATTAGGTTTGGAATCAATGAAAAATAAACGTTTCAGTCCACTCAACCTTAAACTGAGGGCTCCCCTAGTCACTTTCCTTTTTTTAACAGCACTGGACATTGACTGGGACATCTTTGGAGCACAGACAGGGATGCCTGTGCCAAAGATGATGTACCAATGGTAAAGGGCAGGTTCAATAGTACTTCGAGGAAGACAGACTCCCACTACGATAGTTCAAGTCTAGAGTATATAAAAATCATATACTTTTCAGACAAGCCTAGATACGCCCAAAAATCTAGATCAGACTAAGTGCATATCCTCTCTTGCATTGCTTTTCAGGCACCTATTGATAGATATTTGCTTCAAGAATAGTGGCTGCGTAGCATATGAAACTGCTATGCAATAAGAGTAAGGTGGTGAATGCAGGTATTGCCTGGCCCTACTACAGTAGCCATTGTACATTTTTAAGTGGTAGAGCAGTGTCTTTCCAATCCCACCTTTGAAAAAAGCATTAACCCAGAGCACAAAATGTAGAAACTTGCACAATTCAACTAGTGTTGTGAAGCGTAAATCCACAATATGAAAAAATGCTGTGTGAACAATTAACACAGTAAGGCAAAATAGAGAACGGAAATGTTTCAGTGACTTTGATGTGCCTATGTAGAGAAGTGTGGGCATCCTTCATCAATGGGATTGCTGCCAGTTGTGAATCACACTTGTATACAGACGGTTTGTGCAAGTATTTCTAAACATTTCCACGTAAGATTGAATTGGTTAAAAATGCTTTAAGTTAGACGTATCTTAGCATATGGCTGGGTTTATCTGTTGACAGAATAGTAAAGTACAGTTCACGGGGTGCATAATCTTCTCGTATATATTTGTTGTGGAATTCTTAACAGCTCTCTGGATGTTAGTCTTTGGTGGACCAGTATGGCTGGCCGTTCTCAGCCGCGGAGTGGCAGCAATCTGCTGTAATTGGGACTTTCATGTCAGACACTTGATGATCCTTGTAGATATGGTATTCCTGTGGTACGAGCATGGTGGTGCAGAGACATGGTCCAATCATGCCATTTCTTGCGATAACAAGAGAGAAAGCAAGAAAGCATGTTCCTAGGTGTCATCATATAAAATGATAAACCTTGCATGAGGATACTTCATCATGTATGTTCAGAGCAAGGTCAAAGAAAGTCAAGGAAGACACTGGGCATCATTTTCATTTGAAACCTGTTTTGCACAGAGGGGACCACTCCAGTTCACACTTGTGAAAAAGGTCACCATCGTGCAATCACTCATTGGTGAAGTAAAGTGGAAAACACAGCCAAAAGTGCCCTAACAAAATACTTTCCCACTACGTGATGTAAAAAGTGTAAATGCCAATCATGTACTGCGGGTGAGGGCCATTTACAATGGATTTCTATGGAATCTGCCATACTTTTACCAGGTACTAATGTCATGCAGATTCCAGTGCATTACTTCCAGCATGAAAATCACATTCTGGAGGGAATGCATGCAGATGTGTCAGGCAGTGCTGAAAAAGAAGGAAGGCTACGCTACCTAACTCTGCCTGAGAAATGAATTAAATCTGGCATCTTGGAAAACGTGGCTGCAAAAGTGTACCACCAGCTTTACTGCTAGAGTTCCTGACTCACGGGATTCAAGAAATAGCCACCACTGAGTGTAATAATTTGGCTCAAGAAGAGTGAAAGAAAACCATTATCAAGTAGATGGTGAACCTTGCCAATTGAATTGCAGAATGGTCGCAGAGTACACTGTCGGGGTGGTTACCCCGGGGTCGGCTGAGTCGTCCGCGGACCTCCGGGCTGGGAGGCCCCAACTCCTCCCGTGCTTCCCAAAAATGAGTATGGGACACACACAAGGAGCAAGGCGGTTCTGCTGGTTATTAAAACAACGGCAGGGATGGGTCTAGGATCGTATGCGTCCGTCCAGACTCTCAAAATTCGTGGGGCTCGCAGGCCCTTTTTACCACAGTATGACCCGCTACTTGCGTCACCGGAGAAAGTTAGCAAAAACCTATTGCCACTTCAGATTGGTTCCTCGAATGGAAGGGCTTTTATAGTATACATATAGAGAGCAATATTAGTGGTTAAGGAAGAGTCAGGTGGTATTCTTGGGCTGTCCCTTCTATTAGATACTTGAAAATTGTTACACGAAGACCCGTAATGATTGGCTAATGTTAGTGGCGTCTGTAATGAGTGCCCTCATGTTCTGATTGGTCCTCCCGCAAGCCCCCCAGTCTGGGACCATCGTCGTTCCCAGCTCGCTGTGTACCTATCACTATCAACAATGTGTAACTATGTGTTTGTGCAGACAATGTGCGGGTTTGCTCATAGGCCTGAGAGCAGGCCGTTCCCATCGCCGTAGGTGTCCATCTTGTCATTTCACTGTTGCAACCTGTGTCCCAGACGTGGGACCCAAACGACTTCTTCCTCGTGGGTCTGGCACCTTGTCAGGTCGGCTTGGTCACGTGTGGAGAGACCGTAGCTGGGGCGGAATTCTGCACATTTATAGTTGTATTTTGCTTCTATGTGCTTGGCTTTGCTTACAGGTGTGACCTTGGCGCTGGCTGGTAGCATACGAGTTGCAACATCGCACCCTTGGCTATGAGCTCTCGCTGGGCTCATTCTGCGTGATCAGCACTTGTACTCTCGCTCATGCAGTGTTCATGGCGGTTCTTGCTTGCGGCCTACTTGGGCGTGGTTCATGGGTGGGAATGTGTAATGCACGGCACCTGTGTTGCGGTTTGACATGGCTTCATAAGCAATATTACGTCTTCATTATATTCTCATCACGATGCGAGGGGTGGGAGAGGCGTCAGCAAGCGTATATGCGAGTGCTTTAGGCGTCTTGCGTTTCTGCATTACTATAAAGGGGCCTATGTGAAAAATAATAAAGATGCGCGTCAGTGGGTGTAACCGTCACCTACGTCATAGCACTGAATATATTCTTCGTGTAGGCTGGTGCGTGAGTGACCAGTGTGCATGGTGGCACGTGTGTTCTTGGCAGTTGGCTGGGTCATTATGGCATCTCTAACGATGTGGGTGCTCGTTGTTAAAGTCTTAGTCGAGTTCATCCATGCCGCAGGTGTCGGCTTGAGTAGGACAGGCTGGTGGGCATATCCTTATGTTCTTGAACCAGGGTATTTTGTCATCTGGTAGATAGATGAACTCATCTCGTGGTGGATGCCATCCTCTAGGCCATGGTCGCGAGGAGATTGGGGGGAGCTTTTTCTCCCATTCTCCCACTTCAGTCCCCCCTCTGGTCGACATGTCGACCACAAACATATCATTCTCTTTATCTCCTCTTACTCTCCATATTTTAGTTATTCCACCCAGGTGTCCATAGTGGTTGACATGGTCTTCAAATGACCAGTACATATAAACACAGCTCCCTCCCGGTTTGCAGTATACCCATCTTCCAACATAGCTCCTCGGGTTTCTTGGGTTCTCCAGCTTTACAGATGGTGGGTCTAAGTGATCGGTGATGATCTGTTTGCGCAGTTTCTCTCTTTCCTTTATTATCACGTCGGTGTGCTGGTCATCATCAGTTGCCATCAAGGGGTGCATGCCAACCATTCTGATCATTTCGTCTGTAGTGCGTGCCTTCCTGGCCTTCCAGAACCTTATTACAATCAATACTGCTGCAGCCAGTATTATGCATCCAACTATTACCTTCAGCCCGTCTGACAGCCATGATGGCATCCATGACCATAACAATGAAAACCAGCTATTATCCTTCTTTACATCCTTTACTTTCTTCCATCATTTTGGAGTGCATCTGGGCCAGTTGTGATACTGCTTCAGTAAGTGTTCCATTATCTGCATCGTTAGCAGGAATAAATGTGCAGCATGATTGTCCTATTTTTGCACAAACTGCTCCTTCCATTGCTGTGAGAAGATCCAGTACATATCTGTTCTGCAGTGCTACCATTCTTACTGCTCACAGCTCCTCTTTTAGGGCATTGAATCAGTTTACTGTTGAATTAATCGTCATCATTAGTTCCCATCGGGTGATCTGGAGCCATTTCGAATTCGCATATGCTTGTAGTCCTGGGTGTATTATTGACGAGAAGAACATTGCAGCCCTGCTGAATAATCTATGTTATGGTGTAATGGAAGTGAGTGCTGTTTCCGACCTTCCCTACAGGTAGTTTCCTGTCAGGGGTTCTCCTTGTCTCTTTATTCTTGTTAGGATGTTATTGTTGTTGTTGTTCTCTCCCTCTTGTGATTGTACAGATCTCCTCTGCCTCTTGTTTCCTTCATCCATTGAGGGAAAATTGGCCATGTTCACATGTTTTTGGGGCACCACTAGTGATAGTACATTGATGTGTACCATTGTGCATATACCATTCCACAACGGAGGCAGGGTGTGGTATGCCTTATCTCCGCAGGCCCCATTATTACTGCCGTTCCAGCACCCCCCTCTGGTAGTTCTAACACGCTTCCGCAGTTGGTGTTATATCCCACCTCCACATCTCCTCTGTGTTGGTAGCATAACTTGGGTGCGGTCAGCGGTAGTATGCTTATTCGGTCTTCATCCTTCTCCATCCATGTCAGCATGGGTACATATTTGCCCCATGTCGTCCAGCATCTGTCATTGTGTTCCTGTATGGTGGTAATATTTTCTCTGGTTATCATGTTGTTACCAACCACTCCTATTTCCCATTCATTGTTCATGTATACCTTCCCTGTTATTGTTATCAATGGCCTTTCCCAACATCCCTGTATACCAGGAACTTCAGTGGCGTACCAATCACATGGCAGGTATTGTAGTGTTATCTTCTTCGTTTCTCCCTTGTCAGGGCCATTCGTCATGTATCTGAATGCTTCAGCGTGTAAGCTGCTCTTATGGTAACTCAAATATGACTTGAGGAAATTGTTTTCGTATGGGTATGTGTCTCTTGTTTCCCACTGCATTCTCACCACCGCTCCTTGAAATCGTCCTCTCGTTTGAAATAGTGTCAGATATACTATACATCGCGCTGTCTTTTCCTGTATTTCTGTGGCGACGAATGTCCGTGAAGCGCTCATGGCGTATGGGATCAATGAGCACACATAACAGGTATCTTCTGTTGTCTGCTTACCAATTTGGGTCATGTTCTGGTACCACATGTTGTTTGAGACGTGTGCTGAATCTGTTATGTAATTATCAATACCTTTGTTATCAGTATATGTGCTGCGTTTAACTCTACTTCCCTTATCCTTAGGGTTGCTAGTACCACCTGACGTCATACCTGTTGCAGCCGTGGGAGGGGGCATGTTAGTTTTGGGTGCAGCCATAATATTGATAGCATAACTTTTCTGTCATACAGAGGCAGCCAACAGACTAGTGATGACCAATACTCCTATCATTTTTATTACAAGAGCTAGTCTCACCGGCATTTTGCTCTTACCTTGCTGCAGTCCAGCAGCTTATTCTTGCAACGTTAAAGGTGCCCGCCTGAAAATCCTCTATATGCTTGTTATTATTGTTAGTCGTTGTTATTAAGCTCTCCCTACCAAGTAATAGTTCAGTGCCCAGGCGAAGAGCTGTTCCCACGCTAATCTTAGTGATCTATCTCTTAGAGCCGGTAATTTCTCGTGAAGATGGGGAAATGATTGTTCTATGGCCAAAACAAATGCGGTGTAATATACGCGTACCCTTCTTCTTTTTAGGTACTTTGGCCTTCTTATATGATATACAAATTGGTGTGATAGAGCTTCAGGGGTGTTATCATCCATGGGCAGCATCTACTCCTGGGCAGAGCACACTGTTAGTTACTTATTTTCTAAACAATACAATTATATACGGTACCTGCATGTGCGAGAGAAAAGAAAACAGAAAACATACAAGTGTTTTGTATGTGTGCAATGTCCACGTTTGTTAAACAACGTCCTTCAATCGGTGGTGACCTTGGAGGGGAGGGGGCTGGGGCTCGATTGGGCAGAAGTTTGTTTACTTTGTGATCTCGTGACCATGGGATGGGCTGTGGGCAAGCGTCCAATGTCTATGGCAGTAGTTGCTTCTGGGGAATCTGGGGGGTGATCAAGTGCAGTGACACTATTGTCATCAGCTGTGGTCGATGTCTCCTTCTCTGTAGCCGATGCTGTTGTTGTCGTTGTTCTTCCAATGGCCCTTTCGTTAACGCTGGGGCGGGTCTGGAGTTTGTAGATCTTTACGTCGTGCAGGTGATTCCAGGCGCGCTTATCTTGCAATTTCACCGCTCTGGTAGCTACCTCTTCTACCAAATGAGGGCCGGTAAAGCGTGGGCCGTTCCACTGTCTATTAAAGTTGCGTAGTAGCACATGGTCACCTTTAGCAATAGTGCATGACCCTTCCTTTCCCAGTTCCTTGCCGGTGTCTTCTTGTTGAGAACTCTTCGAGCACGCCCGGCGTGTGCTCGAGCTGTTGAGATACAAAGGCGACACTAGTAATCAAAGAAGACACATATTGATACATTTCGTCACCAAGAACAGTTGCAGTGTTTTCATAGTCCGTGAATGCTCTTGATGTAGGCGTTAGAGGAAGGCGCATTTGACGTCCTGTCACCACCACATGGGGAGTGAGGTGGTGATCAGACCCTGGCCTATTCCTTAGCTCAAATAGAGCCAGCGGAAGACAGTACAACCAGCTCTTCTTGGTTGTCTGCTGAATTTTTGTGATCTCTTCTTTCAATAGGCCATTCAGGCGTTCATATACATATATACATATATTCACATATACAGTTGGCCTGCGGGTGGTATGCACATGCAAATTTATGTTTAATACCCAGCAAGGATGTGATGTGCTGAAACATTTCATTAGCAAAGTGTGGCCCGTTATCCGACCGCAGCACTTCGCACACAACCCACTTGGGGAAGACCTCTCTCACAAATAATTTAACTGCTCTGAACACATCCACCTGTGAGCAGGGTCCGGCCTCGATTCACCTGGAGAATGGACATACCACTACAATCATATACCTATGTCCTTGACATACATTGATCATATGAACGTAGTCAATATGAATGTGTAGGAAGGGTCCCTCTGGCCGGGGTATAGTACCTTTTATCACTTTCAGCGTGTGACCGGACGTAAACTGTTGGCATGTGAGGCAGTTGCTGATGAAATTGGTGACATGAGAATTTAACTCGGGGCAGAACCAATCTTCCCTAATTCGTGCTGCAATTACTTCCTTTCCTGTATGTGCTGGATGATGGAGCTGGGCCAGGGCGGTGTTCAACAGTGCCAATGGCATGACCACTTTTCCGGTGTTATTTTGACGCCACAGTGCGTCAGTTGGGGACATCGTACATCCTCTTTTTACCCATAGTTCCTTTTCTGCCATTGGTGCGGCTGCCTGTAATTCCATTATCTGTGTGGCTGGGAGATGGGTGTACCCTTCTTTCATCAACATCTGTTTGGCCATCCCCCTCCCTTTCCCTCTCTCTGACTCTGGGGGGTTCCATATTTCACCAAAGTACGCCGCATGTTTGGCATGTGCGTCTGCTGTTTCATTCCCTTTCGAGATATGGTCGTCTCCATCAGTGTGCGCCGGGCATTTAATCAAAGCTATCTCTTGGGGATCATTAATTACAATTAATTCTGCTAATAAAAGAGCATGTTGCACTGGGGTGCCATCAGCTCTCCTAAACCCTCTTCTCTGCCATTTTATCAGCCCCAAGTGGACGGTTGACGTGACATATGCGCTATCAGAATATATGGTAACTCTTTTGTCAACAATTTCCTTCAACGCCAAAATCAGGGCAACCAATTCCGCTGCTTGAGCCAAATAATGCTGTGGTAACTGCACGCATTTCACCAGAACATACATCAAATCTTCTTATCCCATCACTTTGGTCTATTGTTGATGAACCATCAATGTACAAAATCTCCCCACGTTTAAGTGCATCCTGCTCAACTTTTCTAGTGCATGAGTATGTTTCAATAGTCTGTGTACAACCGTGAGCATAATCACCTTCCTCAATAACTTCCGCTATAAATCTGGCTGGGTTAACTCTACTGCGTCTGACAATTGACAATTTGGGTCTAGATAAGATGATCTCATAACCTGACGCCCTCTGTGTGGTTAGTGTGGACTTAGGCTTATTCAATATTGCAAATAGCGCATGCTCCACAAATAGTGTGGTGGGGCACCCCATTGTAATCAATGATGATTTCTCCACCGCAAATGCAGCTGCGGCGAGGCCCTCTTCGCAAGGGAAATGTCCTAGCATGACAGGGTCCAAGTGACCGCTGTAGAACGCTATTGGCTTGTGTCCCATGCTGGTTTTCTGAGCCAATACTGCTTTCATTACTGCTGAGTCGCAATGTGAAAAGATGAAGAACTGTTGTTCATAATCTGGGGCGGCTAGTACCGGAGCTGTGGATATGGCGTGTTTCAACTCATCAAACGCCTCCTTCATTTCTCTTGTCCACCCCAATGTTTTGTCCCCTTTGTGTGCTTCTCTCAATACCTCAAGTAGGGGTCCTATGTATGAGCTGTAGTCAAAAACCCATGCTCTACAATAGTTGCATAAGCCCAGGAACTGCTGCAGTTCCCTCACCGTTTGTGGTTGTGGCGTGTTGGATATAGCTTGTGCTCTTTGTGGTGCAATCTTTCTTCCGTGCTGGGATATTAGTTGACCAATGTATAGTACCTGTTCCTGACAGTACTGTAACTTTTCCCTGTCTACTTTGTACCCCTTTTCAGCCCACACTGTTAGCATTTTCATTGAGTCCTCCCTGTACCTTTTCTCAGTTGTGCTGCAAATTATTATATCGTCAACATATTGCAGCACCGTACTTTCTAATTCAATGTTCCCCAAATCCATCTGTATTACTCTGTTGAAAATTGAGGGTGACTCGCAGTACCCTTGTGGTAACCTGGTGTGTTTCCACTTTGTGTTCCTGTATGTGAAGCTTGTCAAGTCGTGTGAATCTGGGTGCAGAGGTATTGAGAAAAAGACATTCTTGAGGTCAATCACGGTGAACCGTGAGGCCTCTGCCGGAATTCCACATAATATTGTGGCTGGGTTTGCTGCTATAGGGTATTCTGCCTCTACAATGTTATTCAAGGGCCTGAGGTCCTGGAAAAAACATCAAGACCCTCCTTTAGCTTTGCACACTGGGTACATGGCCGTGTTGCATGGTGATTCTGAAGGTACCAATATGCCATTATTTATCAGGGCTGTTATGGTTTCGTATATGCCCTCATCTGCCTCTTTTGATAGTGGGTATTGCTTCACTCTATGTAGTATTGCACCCTTTTTCAGCTTTATTCTTACTCCTCCGATACTCTTTATGCAGCCCACGTCATAGGGACTGGTTGTCCATAGTGATGCTGGAACCTTAGCCATATCTTCCTCGTAGAATGGTATTGGGGTAGATGCGGGTGCCTCGAGTGCCATGGCCATTTTCTGTGCCACTTGCTTGTATGTCACTCTTAGCCAGATATCTACACCCATCATAAATATCATCTCTCCTTCTTCCCTGTCTTCTGAAAAGAGCTCTTCATCGGACACATGGGTGAGCCTACATCCCTCAGCCAGGGCTATCACTGCCCTCCATGCTCTCCCTTCCCTGTCTTGGGCATGTACTGTGATGTAATCAGCAGTTGCTATAATACTCTCGATGCTCGCCGAAATCACCTTCCCTTCTGGTTCACTGGCTGGTGTCTCAGGCCTGAACAAATATGCTGCTGGCCTCCTCCAAATCTTTCCTTCTATTCCTAGCATCCATGCAAATGCCATGTCTGTTCCGTACTGGAACAGTTCGCCATCCACCGGCTCAGCTCGAGCTACTGTCTGGTCACAGTACGCTTGCAGTATTTGTCATGCAGTAAGCATGTTTGTTCCTGGTGTGGAACAAATTATGCCATTCTCCTTTAAGGAGATTGTCATATTTAACCTGCTCATTATGTCCCTCCAAGTATGTTCACTGGCGACTCCCTTGAGTACAGGAGTGGGACAGACATGTCATAATCTCCTATTGATAAGGAGATGTTATCAGTAAAGGGAACCAACCCCCTAACCCCAGAAAATCCTTGGGTGTTCATGGCCTCACCTGACATTTTAAATCTACCCTCCCTTATGCAAGACCTGGGTGCCCCAGTGTCAACAAGGAATGATAATTTTTTGTCACCTATCGTTACCTCAATGCGTGGTTCCTCCGCACTATTAGGTGTTATCGACAGGATGGGACACACCAGGGACGTCTGTGGGCTGTCCTATTGTGGGTACAATGACTGACCGTTTCCTGTGTAAGGGTTGTGTCCCAGGATAGTCACCCTTCCCAACTGTGTATGTTGTAGCTGTGTATCGGTGGGGGTTAACTTATGGTCCTGTATTTGAGTGAGCTGTTGCACTGGTTGTACTTGGTGTTGTTGTGTTATTGCCACCTGTTGTTGCGGTAGTGAGTATGTCTGCAACTGTTGTTGTGTTGCTAATTGCTGCTGTGTGCTGCTCTGTTGTATTCCCTGTGGTTGATGATGGTAACCCTGCTGCTCCCTCATAGGCCCTTGTTGTCCTTGTTCCCCCCATGCTGGTGTGGAGGGTCTCATTCTACACGTACGCAACATGTGTCCTAACATCCCACAAACCCAACATACAGGTGGTTCCCTGGTCTACCATGGGAAACTTCCTGCATTATCTTGGTACCCTGGTTGCTCATTGGGGTAGAAACTCCGAAATCCTCCCCCTTGCTGTTGTGCAGGTTGGCCATATCCCCTCCCCCTCATCATTCCTCCCCTTCCCCTGATGTTGTTATAATATCTATTTCCCGGTACCATATACCCTCCTCCTATGTTAGCTGTGTATGGTGGGGGTGGTGGCATCTGTTGTGTTATAAGTCATGGTGATTGTGGTAGTGGTGCTATTTGTAGTTGTGAGGGATCCTGGTCAGCCACCACTTGCGTGGGGTTTGATGTCATTGTTGTTGGTGTACTTATTAGTGCTCCTTCCATGGTGTAATTTAGCCTCTTCCGCTTTTCTATCTTCTTCCTTTTGTTTCATTTTTTCTTGCCACATCCTACAATGGTGTACTATTGTTAATTGTATTTCCGGCCAGGCCTTGGCTTCCATCCCCACTATCTTCTTCAATTGTTTTTGTGCTGCCTCCGGAAGCCCTTGTATTAGTATGTGGTAAAAGATTGCCGGTGTCTTGTCCCATTGCTCTCTAGTTTCCATGCTCCACTTCCCCTGAATCTCCTGGATATAATCAACAGGATCTTCGTTCTCACGCATCTTGCTTGATGTAATTGCTCCTATATCTGAGATGTCTGGAGACTGTATCGTCAGGTTTGCCATAATGCATGCCTGCAATTCGCAAATGGCGCCCCGTCATGTGATGTGTTTGTTATTGTAACCCCGGGGAACCCCGCCCTCTTCCAGATGTCATCTGCCGCATCCCCTAATATTGATATTAATAGGCCCTTCACGTCTCCTACTGATAGTTTCTGTCCTGCAGTGTGCTTTTCCATCTCGTATATCCATTTTCCCACTCCTCCACTTAGTGATGGTAGCCTGCACTTTATATTTTCCTTATCAGCATGCTTCCAAGGGACGTTTTGTGGTCTAACCCCCCCTCTCCAATAGCGGAATTAGATTGTGCCTCATCTGTCCCCCCAGTTGTCGCGGAGTGGAGTCTGTAAACCCCTCCTCTTCCTCTGTGTCAACTAGACAATCTGTCATGTCCATATTACCGCTGCTTGCTGCAGCTTCCCCTTCATTTCTCCCCCTTCTCTTATTACTTTCTTTGTTTAATGCAGGTGTGTGTGTCCGTTCTTCCTGCCTACGTCCCGGGAGATCTCTAAGCCTGCCGGCGTAGGGTGTGTGTTCGGGAGCGGGTGTGGGTGGGCATGCTGGGCGGAATGATGCGGGTGTTACTGCACGTGTTTGCCCTCCCGCCACTTCTCATTCTTTCTCCTCACTTCCCTCCACTTCTTCCTTCTTTCTGCATGCCCATGGTGATTCCCGGTTGGTGCGTGTGATGTACAATTTGTCTAAGCTTTCCCTACCGCCGCTTCTTCTTTCTCCCCCCATTCCCTCTTCTTCTTCGCTGCAGAATTCATCCAGGAGCGACAACCCCCAATCTGTCCTTTTCCCCCTAATCGTCACCGTTTTTAAGTCTATTAAATCCGTTCCTTCCTGGTCTCCTTTACCAATTGCCCCCCTTTGCGCTGATGTTGTGGCTACTTCTGCATCCCGACGTACATATTTTCTTACCCCACTCCCCCTTTCCTCTCTCTTCTTTCCTCTTCCCTCTTTTCCACTATTTCACCACCTATTTCCTCTCTTTTCTTTTTCAATTCCTCCATCACCTCATTGCTTACCTTCTCTAATATCCTTTCTTCCTCTCTCCTCCTTTCCCATTTCTCTCTCTCCCTTTCTAATATGCTTTCTATTACTTTACCTTCTTCGTATTTCCTGGTGCTCTCGGAGAGTATTTTCTTCTTCCATAGTTCCATTTCCTTTTCTTTCTCTTCTTCCTCTCTTATCCTGTCACGCTGTGCTGCTCGGGATACCCTTTCTGCTACTGCCTTCTTTCTCTCAGCTTCCCTCTTCTGTTCTTCAGTTCGTTCCCTCATTTTCTCTAACTCATCCCTACTTTCCTTCCTTTCCCGCCTTCTCCCTCGTGCCTCTTTCTCGAGCTGTTTGATCAGTGCATTTTGCTTATTCCTTAATTCTGCCAATCGTTCCTCCAACATCTCCTCCTCTTTCCGTGACGGCTCCCCTTCTCTCGTTTTACCTTCCTCCCCTCTTATTTCAGTGCTACCCTCGTTGTCCTTGTTCATTCTCCGTACTACCTCCTTTTCTTCTCCCGTTAGTGTCCGTCGCAATTCTGACAGCACCTGCGCTGCTACCCACTCGTCGTGTCCTATATTTGGGATGGGTTCTTCACTGTTCTTCCCTTCCCTTGCATGCACCTTTGTACAAGTTGGGCCTACCATGCTTGTCACCTCCTCCCCCCCTGGGTAGCTACCTTTGGCTGTATATGGTGGTGGGCTGTACGCGGGGTTCGAATATCCCTCAGCTGCCGTTAGTTGTTGCCTTGCTGCTTCTCGTAGTTCCGTTACAGGATATAACCCCCCTTCTTTCTTCTTCACTACTTTCGCTAGGGGCATGTCGTTGGTACCTTCCTTCTTTACTTCTACTTCACTTACGATGCCAAGCTTTTCGTCCCCCTTTCTGTCTCTTCCCGCGCACTGTGCGCTACCAACCTCCTGTTCCCCGTTTCCCTCTTCCTCCTTAATCTTCTTCCCCTCCTTCGTTTCCTCCACAGTGAACATCCCGGTTGGCCCTGGTCGGGACCCCTGGAACATCCTCCATGAGTTAAACACCTCCACGTGATGCGCCAACTTCTTCCCTTTGTACGTGTTATGTATGTGTGCCAGTAGTGAGTGTTGGATGTATGGGTCGAAACTGCCGTTAGGCGGCCAGGGTGTCGTCATTTTGTTGCCTGTCCCTTCTGTCCATTCTATGCTGTATTTGATCAGTTTTTCCCTATGGGGTGATAGTGTTTTACAAATATGCTGGAGTGGGGTAGTCAGGGTATTCCCCCACCCTCCCGATTCTAACCCGTATGACATGGTTACACTGTGTTTTTAGCTCCCTTCAGTATAGTTGTCGTTACCTGGCCCCATAGTTTGGGGACTTTCGACCGTATGCTAAAAGAAAACAGCCAAATATAACAATTGCAAATATACAGTCTCGTCCTGTGTTTGTTTTCTTCCTTAATACCGTTACGGCCCCCTGCGGCCACGGCGCACGAAGCCCCCTGCGGCTGCGTGTCCTGTGTGACGTGCTTATACAGCCGTCCCACTTTGTCTCCTCCCCTCCTCCTTCCACATGACTCAGCGTGGCCGGTGTTCTCCGTGCGCGGTCACTTCCCCCTCTCCACCTGTTCCATATTTGGGGTGGCCGGCGGTCTCTGTGCGCACCCCCTGCCCCCACCTCCGTTTCACTGCCCCTGCCCTCTGTTCACTTCCCCACCACCCTTCAACAACGCTGTGTGGTCAAGGTGTCCTATGAAAGCCCTACGGGTGACGTCACCAACCTCTTCCAACAACTACCGATAAGATCTTTTACACTTCAAGAGAGCGCAGAATAAGTTTTAACTGCTTGTCCCCACAGCTGTCCTCTTGTTACGCCCGGAACAAGGTAACCAACAATACACTTGTATAACCGGACTGCGCACGCTGCGTTGCTTCGCGTGTGACACGCCCCTCGCCTGGAGGGCTTAACCAGCCAATTATCTTCCGTACTTGGCAACAATTTAGCTACCTCTTACAGGAAAACGTCATCTATCTATCGAGCTTCACTGCTCGATCAATAGGGATCCTCATCTACTCATTGGTCAAAAAACGCCAATTCGTAGGAAAGCCACACACACACACACCCTTTACAGGTGGCCACGACCTAGGCCAATCAGTGTCTACGAGCAACCGCACGTGGTGCTTTCTTGCTCCACCCACCCTTCTTCCATGACGTTGTAGCAGACGGCTCTTGCACCTGTCCCACTACCACTCACTTCACCATCAACACTAATTGATCAAATCTTCGCTGCACACCTTAGTAACACCTCCCGCCGCCCTTATTACAGCTCCTCCCCCCTCCCTCACAATCTCACATTGCTTGTTGGGTGTGACATACTCACCAAGTTCTCTTGATGCGGAGCCGCTCGACTGCGTGCACCCCTCCAAGTGGCTCGCCGCCTCCCCTCACCTGGACCACGTCTGGACACTCACCAATCGCGGGCGTGATACTTCTCAACCGGCTCCTAAGGGCCAATATCCGGATTGCGCTGTCGCAGTTCCGTGATGGTCCTGTAGTCCTCAAAAAGGGGGCAGCGGCAGAGGGTGCCGCGCCGCCGGGCCTCCTCGCAACGAGAGGCCTCGGAAAAATAAAAAAATGAAAAGGTAGATCTTAAAGAGAGATCTCAGCAGTGCCTCCAACATGTCGGGGTGGTTACCCCGGGGTCAGCTGAGCCGTCTGCGGACCTCCGGGCTGGGAGGCCCCAACTCCTCCCGTGCTTCCCAAAAATGAGTAAGAGACACACACAAGGAGCAAGGCGGTTCTGCTGTTTATTAAAACAACGGCAGGGATGGGTCTAGGATCGTACGCGTCCGTCCAGACTCTCAAAATTTGTGGGGCTCGCAGGCCCTTTTTACCGCAGTATGACGCGCTACTTGCGTCACCTGGGAAAGTTAGCGAAAAAACTATTGCCACTTCGGATTGGTTCCTCGAGTGGTAGGGTTAGTATAGTATACATATAGAGAGCAATATTAGTGGTTAAGGATGAGTCAGGTGGTATTCTTGGGCTGTCCCTTCTCTTAGATACTTGAAAATTGTTACACAAAGACCCCTAATGATTGGCCAATGTTAGTGGCGTCTGTGATGAGTGCCCTCATCGTCGTTCCCAGCTTGCGATGTACCTGCCACTAGCAACATTGTGTAACTATGTGTTTGTGCAGACAATGTGCAGGTTTGCTCATAGGCCTGAGAGCAGGCCGTTCCCATCACCGTAGGTGTCCATCTTGTCATTTCACTGCTGCAACCTGTGTCCCAGACGTGGGACCCAGGCGACTTCTTCCTCGTGGGTCTGGCACCTTGTCAGGTCGGCTTGGTCATGTGTGGAGAGACCGTAGCTGGGGCGGAATTCTGCACATTTAAAGTTGTATTTTGCTTCTATGTGCTTGGCTTTGCTTACAGGTGTGACCTTGGTGCTGGCTGGTAGCACACAAGTTGCAACATTGCGCCCTTGGCTATGAGCTCTCGCTGGGATCGTTCTGCGTGATCAGCACTTGTACTCTCGCTCATGCAGTGTTCATGGAGGTTCTTGCTTGCGGCCTACTTGGGCCTGGTTCATGGGTGGGGATGTGTAATGCACGGCACATGTGTTGCGGTTTGACATGGCTTCATAAGCAATATTACGTCTTCATTATATTCTCATCTCGATGCGAGGGGTGGGAGAGGCGTCAGCAAGCGCATACGCGAGTGCTTTAGGCGTCTTGCGTTTCTGCATTACTATAAAGGGGCCTATGTGAAAAATAATAAAGATGCGTGCCAGTGGGTGTAACCGTCACCTACGTCATAGCATTGAATATATTATTCGTGTAGGCTGGTGCGTGAGTGACCAGTGTGCATGGTGGCACGTGTGTTCTTGGCATTTGGCTAGGTCGTTATGGCATCTCTAACGATGTGGGTGCTCGTTGTTAAAGTCTTAGTCGAGTTCATCCATGCCGCAGGTGTCAGCTTGAGTAGGACAGGCTGGTGGGCATATCCTTATGTTCTTGAACCAGGGTATTTTGTCATCTGGTAGATAGACAAACTCATCTCGTGGTGGATGCCTGGGCCGCAATTCTCTAGGCCATGGTCGCAAGGAGATTGGGGGAGCTTTTTCTCCCAATCTCCCACTTCAACACAATATACATTCTACCAGATGTTTGTGAAAGACTCAAAGAATGTCTCTGGGTTGCCCTGTAGGCATGACTGTGGGATAGAGGTATTGTCACTGGGTAAAGCAACTAGAAAGAGTATTGGCTGAACTCCAGGTACGCAATAACTGTAGACTCTTACAAATATTAAATTGTCTAAATTGTTAAATGAAATAATACATGCAAAGCTGAAAAGAATGGCTCAAACTCCACGTTGGTAGGACCTAGATTTCAAAAGTTTGAATCTTTAGATATCCAACGTTAAGTCCTTTTGAAGAACATTGGAATGAGAATAGGGAGGTACAGGGCACTAGAGAAGCACTGGAGATACTCATAGACTGAAGTCAGGAACAATCCCAACACTGAGAATATGGCACCATTTGATCTACAGGCCACTGGAATGTCTTGTTAAACCTTAAACTAGGAGCCACAGATATAGATATCAGTGGGCCCCTTGGTAACTTGTGGCCCCTTTGTCACAAAATAAAGTCTTAATGAATATGGCATTAAGAACCCAATCCAAAGAAGAACAGGAATGGTCTGAGTTGAGGAGTGTGGTGGACGAGTGAAAAGGGACTTCTGAGGGATAAAGCACTCTGCTTGCTCTTTCAGTCAAATCTAGAGTCACACCATTATATTCGGTGTTCTCCGTTTAACAAGAATATGGAACACAGCTTTCTTCTCATGAGGTCTCTCTCCCCTCTCACCCTTTTCTTAAGCCTCTCATATACCTCTGGGTCTTGTGCTCTTGCAGGCCATTCTACCCTCTTAGGCCTCTCAACTGTCTCAAGCTTTCAACTCTGATATGACCTTCAGCTCTTGCCTGTGATTATGCTCTTTCAGTCCTCTCAGGTCTGCCAGACCCTTCAGCTATTTCAAGCTCTCTTAGGCCCCTCATTCTACCTGGCCCACCAGGTCTCTCCAACCCCTCAGTTCTCTGTGGTGTCCTCTTCTTTCTGCCTAGTATCTGCTTGATGGTGCACTCTCTCAGTCACCTAGGAGCTTCCATCAGCTCGAACAATGAACCTGACAACAACATTCTTGATTCACTATCCTCTGCTCTTAAATAAAGGTTTGCTTACTTGCATTCCTCCAATAATGCCTGGTACTGAGAGAGCCTATTTGCACCTTTTGGGTTCATTAATGGTTCTATTTCTGTAACTGACCTTACCTACAGCTTTTCTGTACATTGTTCAGAATTTAAACAACCCAGCGGACATTTTGGGGGCAGCTCCATATATTTTCTTCTGGAACTCTCAGCTCTAAGGTGCCTCCACCTTCTTCGAGCATGCAAGTATGATCGCTTGCCCATCAGCTTAAGATGAAAAGTGGTCAGTGGGTTAATGAGGAACAGTGTATTGAGGCATACTACTAGGATAAAGGTGCTATATAGATGAGAAACTACTACTGCTCTCCCACAATGAAGCTTGATCTGCAAAGGTCTTGTCTTGTGGTGCATGGGATCCGAGGTGAGGATTATCACTCAAAGGTTGTGCATCCTATGTAGTGCCTTAAACACATCCACAGGAAATCAGAGTGTATTAATGGCTAAATTAGTAACTGATGAATTGGGCTAGGGATGAAGGACAAAATAATCCTTACCACCTTCCTCAATGAAGTAATCCCTATACAGCTGATAAAGCAGGAGAGGGGGGTGACTTGGGAGTAGGTCTCTGGACATCCCAACCTTGAGTGCCTCTATGTTCCTCATGGAACTAGCCTAAGGACACTGTCAGTCTAGTTTTCCTATAGTTTATAGCTCTCCTCAGCTCAAGGGATGTGTTGTGTTGACATTAAACCTGCCAATTTCTCTCTGGATCTTCCTTGTTTTTAAGCTATCCTTGTGATGTTTAGACAGTGAGTCTTTATGGGTCGAGATGTGTCCTGTGGGACATACATGGGCCCTGTCCTTCCCAGAGACAAACTTCTATCTGTTTCCATCAGATGGGTTGGTTACTTCACCTTTCTGAGGTCACTGGTGCTGAAGTCCCTGTAATGTAGTCAGGCTAACTTTCAAAACATTTCAGATAGAGTTTCAGAATTATATTCACTGATCCTTCCAGGTTCTTGGTAAATAGGGTGTATTGGTGTCATTGAAGATCCCCACTTCTATGCATACTGTACTAATAATGCAAGCAGTTGCCAAATAAGTCCCCTTTCTACTTGGTAGTAGATAACCTCTCCAAAGAACAATGTTGTTCTTCTTTTATTTTGTCTTGAAACATACATTTGTTAAATTGGGGGAAGTAGGTTCTAATATGACCTGCTCTGAGAGCCCTTCTATGACAGCCCCTTTAATGGAGATCATCTCCTCACCTAAGGAAAATGTCAATTAACCTTGGTGTAACATTTCTTTAGGTTGAAAAGGGATTTACTTGAATATCTTTGCTCGAATATGCACAGTGCTTCAGCATACATCTCTAGGACCTATGATTCAGAACGTTCCTCTTTTATTCCCTGGTTTCTTCAGTTTCTGGGTACATCGAACAGCTTGAGGATAACTCAAGGCCAACACACTTGTCTTGGAAGCAAAACAATATGCAGCAGCATGAGTTTGATACCTGGTCCTATGCTAAGAGGCTGAAGTGTGATATAAAAAACATATTTTTTAAAAAGCTGTGTGGGTCTCATCATTCAGTGATCTATTGGCTCGGCTTTTTGACTTCCACTAAAACTGTAAAATATGTCCTGTTTTCCCACAGGAGAAACAACAAGGAAAACAACGTTCTGGCAGCGGTGTGGCTTCCAGAAGCTTTGTGCAGGTTTATCAAACATATATGGTTTACATACCCACTTGTTTTCAGACCGTTCTTTGACCAATGCCCACAGAGGCTGACTGAGAAGGATTCTCATTCTAAAAGATGTGTGATGTTTTATGGGTGGGGAAGTTAATAGTTTATAATACATTGTGTATGCATTGAATGACAGTACTGAAACTGATTTTGGGCCTAGGAGATCCATTTCTGGGGGTTGTTTTCTGAGCCAGTCAGTTTCGGCCCATCTTTCCAATTTCTTTATTTCTATTTCTTGTATAAAAAAAAAAGATTGTATTAGTGTGTTATAGTTTGCAATGAAACTTCTCACACAAGTCATACAAATACAAAAGGTAAACAATAAATTACAATTACATATCAAATACATTAAAATTGGTCAATGAACGCAAAAACGCAGCAATTTCATTGAGCAGTCAGGGGCCTCATCACAAGTGTGCAGTATCCCAGCGGTAAATCTGCAGAGATACCGCACAACTCACGCCGCATTACTGCAACTCCTTATGGTGCTATTAGCGCCGGATCCTGAGTTGTGGTACAGTGGTAAGTACTCATTTAAATCGGGGCAAAATTAGAGGGGTGTCCCCAAAATATTGTAAAGGCTTGTAAATGAGGTGCCATTTGATGAATCTACACAAAAGTGGGCGAGATGGTTGTATATCTATATCTAAATGTTTTTGCACAGTTTGGTGGGATTCTATCAAGAGGGGGCAAAATTAGAGGGGGGGTCCCAAAATATTGTAAAGGCTTATGAATGTGGTGACATTTTACAAATCTGCACAGACGTTTGCAAAAAGATTTTAGATCTAGACATAAATGTTTTTGTACAGTTTGGTGGGATTTTGTCAAGAGGGGGCTAAATAAGAGAGGGTCCTCAACATTTTTAGATAGCTTATAACTTTGTTGCTGTTTGACGAATGTGGACAAATGTTTTCAGAAAGATTATTGATGCAACCTGAATGGATTTTGTCAAGGGGGGAATAAGTTATATAACTATTGTATATGCATACATTTGACACTTTTGAAAAAATAAAACACTGATCACCCCTGACATCTTGTTACCAACAATATAAACACAACCCCTTGTAGGAATTTTTCATCAAAACGAATTTCACATGTGATGTCATCAGTGATGTCATCAATGACATTTGTGATGCCATCTTTGATGCCCTGGGTGTTAGTCTTAGCAGTGCACAGTGGTGGTGTGAGTTATGGTCGCTTAGCTTACCATAACCGGCAAATTTTATTTTTTTTTCGGTGTTACTTGTAACCATAACGTCCCTTTAACAACATTTTTTATTGAATTTCATAGGTTTTTAGTGGTGCAACTTAAACATAACGTCCCTTTAACAAAGTGTTTTCATTGAATATATATATATATATATATATATATATATATATATATATATATATATATATATATATGTATATAAGTGAATTGTATGGGTGTGTGTGTGTGTGTCTGTTCAAAATGTTCATCATAATTCCCAACATGGTACAAACCTGAAATCTGGCATGTGCGTAGGTTCCATGGTGTAGCCAATGTAAAACGTGTTCAAAAATAGCTTTATTCGGCTATAAAAAGCAATGAAAGCATCATCAAATCACACATTTCATAAAAAGAATTATAAAACCCGAAATTCATCATCAAACAAAATACATGAAAAGCAAGACTCAGCGAAAGTACATACTACAATATTAAAATAAAATGTAAAAAGTATCACAGCAGTCCAAGAATATGCGATCTTCTTAACCATGCCCTAAAAACATATTTGGAGGTAAACTGCAATCAAATCATTAGTGTTTTTACAAAAATCCGCAGCTGCAGCAGTCAATCTCACGTCCCTCAGCCTAAAAAGAGGTAACAGATAGCATTCCCTCAGATCCTTGTGTCCTGGGCAAAGCAATACAAAATGTGTTGTCATTTCCCGATGGAATCCACAGACCTTACACTGACAATCGTTGGAACAAGTCCCCTTTGCCGTAAATGTGGCCAGCTTCAATGTGTTGTTACACAGCTGAATGTATAATGCCGAGCATAACCAGGACCAACACAGTCTAAGTAAGGCTCAAACCCCTCTCTTTGTTTCAGTTCAAAATTCAAGGATCCAGTGCTGAAATTACGGTAAGCCCCTGTCATGCGATTTATAATTGCATGCTTTTTTTATCATCACCTTACAACCAGAAGACAAACCTCCAGGGCTGGACCAGAAAACAGCAGAGAGTCAGATCTGGGTACATTCAACAGGCTACTGAACACATCTCTGTAATTGCCCAATTCTGGTCCACTCAAATTCTAACCCAGTATAACGACGATTTAGTTCCAGTATCATAGAGATTGGCTTACGATCACATTCCCAATGAAGACTGGCCATGGGTGCACCCTTTGGTTGCATAAGTAAAGATCTCAAAAAGTTGTTATCAACTACATTCACTGAAGGTATTGTATGGTGTCCCCACCATTCTGCCCTTTACATAGTTGCTGCCCGACCCTGAGATTTATACAGATGAACGGCCAGAGAAACTGCTCCTCTGCCGTGGCTAAAATAAAATTGAAAGACTCCTCCACTATATTTTTCCAGGGTCACCACAGCCTTTATATGTTGGGCTGACCAGGTAAAATTGTCTGAAAACCAGACCCCCAAATAGTCATAGGAGTTCACCTGCTCCAGAACCCACCCTTCAATTAAAATCTTCAATTTGTTTTTCTTACTGAATTTCTGGCGAAATACCATCACTTTGGTCTTCTCGGCATTAAGCACCATGGGAAGTTCTTTACATTTCCCAAAAAAGGATTGTAGATTGTGTCTCAGTCCGATAGGGGTAGTCGATAGTAACACCACATCATCGGCATAAAATAACGGAGCCTGTTTTTCCGCAGTTTTGGAGAGTCAAGACTGCAGACCGAACAGATCCTCAATGATTACATTACATCTGCTCGAAAATGTTTAGCATACTTCCCACAATACAAAAAACCTGAAATTTTGGCAAGTGCTTAGGTTTGATGGTGTACACAATGTAAAAAGCATAAAATGTAAATTTTTCTAATTTTTATTTTTTTCAAGCGGTCTGCAGTGCTTACCCCTGCCATGTGGCTCTTCGTGCTGTAGTCCAGCCATAGTTCTACATTCATTGTTATAACATTCAGCTGTTCATGAAAACTTAAGTGGTTCATTATCCCTAAACTTTTCACACTATCAGCATTCTAGCTCACATTAGCGGCACTCACATTTGAAGTCATGTGGATGACAAAAAATTGTGTTTTTGTAGTAATGCGGGTGACAGGCAACAGTGCATGCCTCTTCAGTAGTGTCCACATTGACGCTGTGGCAAATCTCTCATGATAATTACAGGAACTTCATTTCCCACGGAAGTTGATGAATCCATGCCACCTCAACAGTAAAAAGCTTACATGTTTCAACCGTACACATACGGGTACAGCACTTTTCAAGCGTACCTGCTTCAGCCCTAGGATTTACTGTGCAAAGCACGGGTACACCTTTTAGTTGTACATAAAAGCAATGACTGTCCTGGAATGCCCTTTACTACAACAATTAAGGGGGACTATGAAAAGAAATGGTGGCATGGCACTAACTTAATACAAGGTGTGATGTGAAAATTATTTCTAGGAAATAGGTTGACAGCCTTGCCAATATCTAGGTTACGAACAATTGAGGTGTGAGTTTAAGAGCAGAACTAAGGAATGGTATTGGCCAAGAACACTGAAAAATGTATACCAATTAAAGAGTTAGCATGACTTCGCCAGGTTACATAGGAAGTTTTTCACAGCTCCAAGGTACTTGATAGTGCACCCCTCTCCCATATATGCAAGAATTGTTATGCTTATGAAAATGAACAGATTGCCTACATTGGCGGTGACTGGCTCATGGTTTGAGATTCCCCTCACCAAAAGGTGTTGTTGCTTATGTAAAAATAGAAATCTGGTGCAGACAAACAGACTCATCTTGATGCAATGGAGCATTTGTATGAATTACATATGCCACGATGTGTAAACACTCGGAAACGCATTCAGGAGGATCAATTCTGGGCGCGTTGCCTAGAGTGGACAAACCCATCACTTACGTTAGCCCCAGCGAGACTTTGGGTAATTATAAATAAAGTTCTAGGCACCCTGGACAACATGGTGGCAGTTGACAAATGATACAAGTGAGGTGCTGTATTATGTTCCTTGTCTTTTCGAAAAGTGACATTGCAACTTGTCTAAAACATGTATAAGGTTACTGCATGATCTGAAGAACATTGGCTTTGCGACTAATGTTGATCTTAACACTTTTATTGTTTTATCACTTTTTTTACTAGTTAATGTTTTCATGATATATTATATTGATTCATTTTGACATTTTGATGCGTGTTGTTTAGATGGTATTTAATTTGGTAAATGCCATAGTAGGCATGTTTAGATACATTATGGGAGTACATAGCCTACATATTTTATCTTGAAAAGTTCATGTTTTAAGTGTAACACATTGTAACAATAAATACAACATTATTGTAACTTCAACTTCTGTCATTGATTATTTTAGAGCAACAAAACAAGTATTTGAACCGTTTCGAGAATGGGTGCTCATGTGCTCTCTGGGTTGATAATAACAATAAAAAATGACCGGGAGTTTGCCTATTTAATTAAATACAGTACTCATATCATATGTAAATATGTGCTCTGTAAAGCGCTTTGGATCAAGGCGCTATATAAATAACGCATCATTAGCATTATCATTTAAAATGTTTAAAAAGTGAAGTGTGAAAGACAGTGACCAGTTCTTCATGGGTAAGAAGGGATAACTTTGTACAGGTACAATCCAACACGGGCCAAAAAGTAATCCACACAGTTAAAACCCACATCCCCATTGCTTAAGTAAAAACTGCCAGCTCTAAGCGAAGTATTTCTACCCCATGCGCCCACCCAACGGCAGGGGATGGGGGGCGAGTAGGGGGAGGTATTTGTGCTTAAATTGTGACACTGGTGTAGGGTCTGCTTGTGTTATGCCATTCATTTGATCATAATGTTGGAGGAGCTGAAAGAACTTGATTTCTCCTTCTTTTGGGATCTAATTCCCTTGCTGGTTCTGTGCATTCAGGTGCTTCTGAGATCCGTGGTAGTGGGTGTGACCCTGCGAGGAAGCTTTTAGAAACCTCACAAGCCTTTGTCTGGCCTGGTGTACTATTGAGTTCTACAGTCACTTGGGGTGTGTCTGTCATCTATTCATTTCTCAGTAACAATACACCCTTTACATGAAAATAGTTTCGGGTCCTTCGAATATCACACACAACAATTCATTCTACTCAGGACGAGGGCACCGGAAAAAAGAAAAGGTTTAGAAGTAGTTCTTTTAATGAAATGAACCTGCTGAAATATCACTAGCCCTGAAGGAATGTGACGCAAATGACTGTGCACAAAACTCAATAAGGGTGCCACTGTATTTAAGAACGAGTCTAACACTAGCGATCTTCTTGGCACGTTGGAAAGCTATTAGGAATGTTGTCTGAACCCTTTGTTTAGTGCTTGTGCTCATTTCTAATATAGGTTTGGAAGTGATGCTCCTCTTCCTGTTGTTTGGCTATTGCTACCAATGGCCAAACAGTAATAGTGAAACCCCCTGAAGGAGAGGGAAGCACATGAGACACAGGGCAACAATGTATTCCTTTGAATGAATGGGAGGTACACAGTGCTGCATACATTGCGCGCTTAATATTTTCGCTTGTGTTATTATGCTTTTGCACTGTCCTGAATCCTTTGTTTCGAAGCGCAGAATCCTTGTCTATTGTATAGTGTGCCCCCGCCTCGGGTAACCTGACCCTAGTCTGACAAAAGCAGAGCATAAACACAGGATTAAGGAAGAGGGAGCGAGTGTGGTTGAGTGTTTGTCCATTGTGTATGAACTATTTCCAAAGGAGAGTCAACACAGAAGAGTATGTGTGCAATTAATATACACATTGGGATTCGAAGGCCATTTTGGAGTATTCTGAGATCAGGATCAAGTAGGGTTGGACGTGTGAGGGGCTCAAGAGCATGCTTGGTCAGGCCCTGGTGGAAATGCAGGCTTAAAATACCTGACATATGTGTTTACAGCACTGCAGGTACATTTCTGAATGATAATTCTGGGTCTGTGAAGCCAACTCCAGAAGGCAGACTAATCCAAGGGTAGGACATGTGAGGTGAATGTTGGTAAGAAAAGGCAGGGGATGGGGAACGAGAGTATTTATAAGGTAAATGTATTATATCTCGACTGTAGATGTAAAGATTGTTTGTGTTCTTGTTCTTCTAAGTTTGAGTTATGAGGTAATGACAACAAACAACAGCAAAGCAGAGTTTAACATAGCACTGCATATCTTAGCAGACCGCTACATTAAATGTCCCAACACCTTGTTGTACAGCAAAACATTGTAGTCATAGTATACTACAGATTATGTAAACCTAGACTAGCATAAACCAGCGAGAGAAAGCACTACATAATTTTGTGCCTGGCAGCATAGCATAGCATTTAGCATGACTGCATAAACATAGAACTGACTAAAAATCACACTTGCAGCACCGTGTAGTCCAAGCCAGCAAGTGACAGCACAGCAACACTCAATGGCGGCACAACATAGCACCATCTTCATATTCAAATACCACCAGTTTCATCATGGCATATCAAGGGTATGAGACTGAAAGAGATATATTAGCATGACAGACTATCACAACATACTAAGTTAGGGAGACGATGGAGCAAACTGAAATAGGAGAAATGCCAACAATTAAGCAATGGAATGCCATCACAGTAAAGAGCTCCCCTTCCTTCAGCGTATCCTCCAGATCCATCCCCCAAGATGATAAACAACTTGCCTTTTCCCTTTCACCAAACCTCGAAACCAACAACTCTAAGACCATACAATTTACGATGTCCTAAACAACATATGCCTCAAGCCTATCAAGACAGAGGTCATGGTCTTGGGCACCCAACAAATTCACCACCTTCCTTTTATATGGCCCGCCGACCTCGGAACCACACCTATCATATACTTCAGAAGCACAGAACCTGGGAATCCTAATACACACTGATGTTTCCCTTAAACCACACAACAAAAAATATTTCCTACATATCCTCAGAAAGATACTCCCTTACAGGGGCAGCTCATCCACAATGTGTGAGGGTGCATCGACACACCCATTTAGGATGAGGCGCCAATCCATCCCAGTAAAACTCTGCTCAGCTGCAACACGCAGCTGAGGGAGTGCTTCTGGGAAGGCTTGAATTGTCAAAGGGAAACAGAGTTTCCCTTTGACAGTTTGTATCCCACCACGCATGTCCAATAGGCCATGCAAGGCGTGGGACTTTTTTGCTTCCCAAGCTTTGTATTGCTGATTGGGGATGCACGCTGGTGGAATGCAGCTTTGAATGTTGGAGCGGGTTCTCCTGCACAACCTCGCACATTCAGAGAATCTGGGGCATACTTCAGTGAGCGCCCCAGCTCCTGTGCACATCTGCAAATACCAGGATGCTCTCCCTGCTTCCTGGTTCCTCTTCATGTTGTGCAGGAGCTGTTGCGGTATCCTGGGCTGATGGCAGTGGGGAAGATTCTGGACCAGGGCTGCAGGCATGAAAAATAATGTCTATGTGAATGTGTGCATGGCTGCATGATTAGGAATTAGTGTATGAGTGAATGTTTGAATGAGAGTGTATGTCATGCGTACTAGGGTGAAAGACTTATCAATGCTGTCAATGTGTTTGATTGCACGAGTGAATGTGTATGGGTGCATGAGTGAATGTGTATGAATACTGAATGTGGCAAAAATGCACCCCCTCCCCCACATCCCTCAATCAGTGGCCTTCTTGCCAAGACAGTGAGTGGGCCTCTGAATTGGGGTTGTGGGTGGTGGAGTTGTCCCCAAATCAGAGGTCCTGTTACTATCTGTCTCATGATGAAGTACTCCTGGGTTACTTCGGGCGTTTAAGCACTTTCCTTGCGTCGTCCACTCTATTGGGCACCCAGAGCATAGGGTAGACAGAGCTAAGGGTTCTTGCAATTATCTTTTTCCTTTTTCAGTTTGTGTTCCCTGTTAGTCCTGTTTGCCACTGGTTGCCACAAAATATGGCACAAACAAAGCACACACATGACATTCAAATCAAACTCCACCACAGCACTGCAATGAAACAACTAATTGTGTACCCCTGGATTCTGCTTAACTGCCACTCTGCACCTGTTCACACACATGAAATCAATGGACCCATTAGCAGACACTCCCTAGACATATATTTCCATACAGAAATATGGCTCAAACCACAAAATTCACCCATTATCCCTGACATGCTTCCATCACACCAGTTCATCCACAAAAGAGACCGCCCACACAAACAAGGTGGTGGCATTTCCATCATATTTAAAGATTCACTCACAATTAGCCATCCCACACACCTGGCATACACATCTGAAGCACCCTTTCTCAACTGCTCCCCTGCATCACACCCACACCACACCTTTATCCACCTCCTTTACAGCCACCCAGCACCCAATCCCAATTTCCACACTGACTGGACTGACTTCACAACTAGCAACCACAGCTCCCCATGCACCAATTTCTACCTTGGTGACTTCAAACCTTTGTGTTTCTGTCCAGAGAGCAACCCATACTAAAGAGTATCTTCACTCTTCCCACCCCCTAGGACCTTGCACAACTCATCACTTACCCCACACAGGCAGCTAGCAACACTCTGCACCTTTTGATTTCAAGCAAAAAACATGTCTCATGGAAAATGGAATCTGCAAAATGGAAAATGTCTCATGGAAAATCGAATCTGGGTGTCGTGGTCAGATCAGTTTACAATCCCGTTCACATTCACTCGACCATACAGGATACCCCACCTGCAACACATCCTCCTCAACCTCATCCAGACAAATCAAACACATTACATACATAGCCTTAGCAGCACTCATACTATCCTCCTCCTCCCCAAAGAAACATATATTGCGCACCTCTCCCAAATGGAGAGACTAAGCTTCCTCAGGGGATCGGTCTAGGAGTAGACTCTTTAGGGGAAGCTGCGGGACAAAAAGAAAGACTTTCAAGAAGATGATTAGCATGGAGGACCTATGATGTAGGAAAAACAACAGTGGGAATGTCCAGGTAATCTGAGAGACCAGAAACCTAATGTAAGATGAATGTTGTTGTATAATTGTGAAAAGGCTCTTGAAGATAGTACCTGGTGAGGGACAATCAGATTGTATCAATTGATCTGATTAGCCCTCGCCAGGTCATTACCCGACAGATAAAGACTTACCTGCTGCACTTCGGAGTGCCGTGTCCCAGAGATTTCCTTCCCTTTTCTTCATCTGGCCACCATGGAAAGGGAGAAAGGACTATGTGTAGTACCTTTGCCCCGTTCCATGGCAGACATTTTTGTTGTTTTCTTTTTTTTCTATTTTTTTAATGGCCGCTATGGAAAGGGAGTCAATTCTCCACAATCAATGGTGGCCATTTTTTGTGCTTTTTTGTGCTCATTTACAGAAACTGTTGACACACCATTTCTCAACTCGAGTACAAATACTATTAGTACCCTGGTACAATGTGCTGGGGTACTAATAGCAAAAGAACCCCAGGAGGGGGCATTACTTGGCAGTTAATGCCCCTGCTTCTACATTAAAGCCCTCACTTTGCTCAGGCTTGTAAATATCACCCCAGGGGCATTACCAGACCGGTAATGCCCCCTTTCCTTGGGTTCTATTGCTTTATTAAAGGGTTTTTGGTTAAAGCAAACAGCAATAGTCTTTACCTCTCGCCAGCCTTCAGAAACGGACCCCCAAAGAATTCTCCCCATGGCGGATGACATGACTCTTAGCACCTGTACCTTTCAGAGCCATTTCTTCACCCCATGGGGAGTGTGCTAGCCCCCCTATTAGGGGTTGTGGCAGGAATAGAGTTACCTAAAACCATATACCTGTCTCTATGCATCAAACAACAGAGTAGGCAATAAACCCTTGCAGTGGGTAAGCCACCTTCACTCATCCACAGAGGACTGATTTACTAATATCTTGTAATTTATTGAGTGTCTACTGTTCAACCTTCTACCAACCCCTTCCTTATCAAAACATGCACCATATACAGCAAGACAATAAACAGTATGTTACATAGATGCCACACACTTAATTCACATTCAAAAATGATCATTAACTGACTCTCAATTAAGAACACTCCATGAATGCTCTCACGCTCTCCTGCAAAGTGCATTTCTTTTTATTCAGATAAATAAGCAATAAAAGAACATTGCCACTATAATTGTACCTATACGAAAAAGGTTATACATGAAAATACTGCTATCATTTTCTAGCCTATATCTCTACTCCAAATGAGTCAGCCATCTCAGAAACCTAATAGCTCCTTGAAACCAATTATATGCTCATCAATTCTCACTAAACAACCACATAAAGTGAACCGCCTTCTCAATACCTCTCCTCTTTCCCAATGTGATATTAAAAACTGGTAAGACTGACTCTCATGCTCACTACAGTCCTCTGTGAATCGGGAGAAGAGAGCTGAAAGCTGAATGCCTGGAGCCTGGATCTGGAGGAAGGCTTGTTGTCTATACAATCCTCAAATCATGAAAGAAATCCAGAAATATCAAATCCAGTGTCAAAAAACATCTATCAAAACCTTCACGTTCTCTTAATGACTTTAGCAAAAGTGATAAAAGATTTAGGGCCTCATTACGACTTTGGAGGTAGCCATGCCCTTAATAAGGGCATGGCTGCCTCCAAAATCGGGTCCGGGTACCCTGAACGGGGAAAAAACGGGCCATTCCGAGTATGGAGGGCCCGGTATTTCCTCCTAGGGCTCAATGGGAATGGGGAGGGAGCTAACAACGGGCCCATTACGAACGGGGCCATTGTTAGCTCCCTGGTCCCCTCACGGGACCCGCTATGGACGTCTGGAAAAACCAGACGTCCAGAGAGGGTCCCACGAGGGGACCTCGTAATAGTGCAGAGTGGGTTTAATGGTGCCAGCTCCATTACCGATGCCGTTAAACCCATTCCGCACATCTTATAATGAGGCCCTTAGTGTCAATTGGAATTGATCATGATGCATACATAAGCCAAATCTGAATCAGATAGTTCCATGGGTATTGATCTGACTGCTAAAGGTCTGAGTGCTTCCCTATACAGCTCATTCAAATAGTAGATCTCCCAGAAAGCAACAAGGAAAGGCTTTCAGAGCCTCTGGAGACCCGAAATGCAATTCCAATTCTTCAAAATACAAGCAGGAAAACAAAGGAGCGGATTCAGCCCCTCCTTCCTCATAGGCTATAATGGGGAGAGTATTTCCAGCCTGCTTCAGGTTCTCCAGCCCGATGGTGTTTCCCCAGGATCTTTTGAACATCTCTGACCTCCCCTCCCAGAACCTGGATTTGTATAGCTTCTAGCTTGTTTATTTACCACAATCCTCTGGAGTATGGTAAATAAAGGTTTTTTCCTACCTGCACTGAGGGAATATGTGCTTGGATGGAACACAGTAACATGCCTTGGGTACACCATGGGTGCATTGATCTTAAGGCTCATCAGTCAACAATCTTCTGAGTCACATCTGGAAACCACGTCAATCTTCCCTTGTAGTCCATTGCAGTCTTTTAGAGCCCTATTTATTGTTTAATAGAACATCAGGTACTATTAAAATAAACAAAACAGCCACTGGATTGCAGCTCAGACCACTGGATCGCAACCTAGAAGGTTCTGTTTACTATGTCCTCTCTGTGTTTCATAACAACTGATTAGCGTGGCTCGAAGCCCAGACCTGCACAATATATGGTCAAAACTACTCATACTTGATGATGTGTGCTGAATGTCTGAGTATATTTCAAATGCTGTTTACTACTGACAAGCTGTCGTGCATAATGACTGCACGGTTTGTGAGAATGCTCAATTCTTCTAGACTCATTACCCCATGTTTGACTGGAATACACAAGAAGACTTCCAATTCTAAAAGTCAGTAAAGGTTGATGGGTTCTGGAATCTGCTGCTTGTGATGGGCTGGTGTGCTGGGTCTCAGCAGGGGAGGAAGGTAATTGTAAGATATGGAAGGTAGAATGCAACAAATGTAGGCATATTGGTTATTAGAGCCAATCATTTCCATCTCAAACCCCACGATGTCTGGCTTACTGTAAACCAATGACTCTGGGTATGACACAAAAAAGGAAATAAAATTTAACTAAGAAATAGATTGGCCTTAAACAGGAGGGTTTAAAATCCCCTGTTAGTATTTGACTTATGTGGGCGAAACGCCGCTCATTGGGTGAACTATTGTTTGGAACTGTCTTTAAGATTGATCTTCAAAGAAGGATTAAGGTGGACCTCTTCTTGGAGCTACAGCTGCTCAAAGTCCATTCCATAGGGTGAAGTAAAGATCTCCAGGGGAGTGAGCAGCTTCTCCCTAACCACTTTTGGGGTCCATGAGAAATGACTGCTGGGAGGAGAGGAAAGCTTGCCAGCCACTAAACACTATTTGTACATTGGGGGCCGACCCAGGACAGTGGCTGACCTTGAAAGAAACTTTGAAGTATTTCCCAAGACTGGGAAAATCATGGTACTCATCATTTTCCTTCAAGAGGCCTGTGTCTGCACAGCCAAAGGTGCTGCCTTTGGCAATTTTAGTTGCACAACTCAGCAGTTCCTGATTCAAAAACATCGAATTGACTGTGCTGATATCAATATAGCATCAAACTGATGATGCAAACTAACATCTATGTTGCTTGTGCTTCGAGCTATGCGTCTGTTCATCACGGCTGCTGAAGAATCAAGCCGAGCTATGAAGTGGATGCCACTCACTGGTCAATTCATCATCGAACCGCAATTCACACCATTGGAAAAGCTTTCAGAAGACTGGCTTGACATTGTTGAGAGAATACAAAAGACAAAAGTTGTGAATGGACTAAAGGTGACAAAAAAGGTTTTGTCTAGGTTCTGCCCCCTTGCCGAGCTTCATACCTTGGGCCCCAGAGACAGTTAAGACATCATTCTCTACTTTCAAATACATTTTTAAAATAATCTTTTTTTAATGTATGCATCTTTCTTGCTTTTCCTCTCTCTTTTGTCATTTATACCCATAGTATCAGCAACATAAAGCTATATATAGAGAAATCTATATATAGGGCCTCATTACACGGATGGCGGTAAGGAATTACCGGTACCGGTAAAATACCGGTACCGGTAAATCCTTACCGCCTTACTACGAGGTCCCTTTGCGGGTTGGGGGATTTAACGCTTGCTTTTTGCAGGCGTTAAAAACCAACCCCCAAAAGGGACCCAGGGAGCTAATTACGGTAGCGCAATTTGCGGTACCGTAATTAGCGCCTTCCCCATTCCCATTAAGCCCTATGGGGCAAAAATGGGAATGGGGAAGGGCAATGGTGGAAGGGGGAATTACCGCCCTGCCAACCTTGGAATGAGGTGGTAATTCCCCTTTCCGCCAAGGCGGTGCCGGTATTTTACCGGCATGAACCATGGCGCTAATAGCGCCATGGTTCTCTGCCATCCGTGTAATGAGGCCCATAGACTTGCCTTGTTCTGTGTATGTTCTTTACAGGATGGGTAGTGTTTTTGACCACTTGTCTGTGTTTTAGTAAGGAATCTATATTTTATAAGAACCCTATGTAGACACTCATTATATGTTGGTACCACACTGCCATTGTTGCTTGCATGGTTTTGATATCCTTAAAGCCTATAAAATGCTGTTGGGTATTTTGTGTAGATTTGGGGCCTAGCAGTATTTTCTTACCACCAAAAATAAAAGTAATTTAGCAATAATCACTCCTTACATTTAGACTGGGTTGGTATTATGGTAGTATAGTCGTGAGCATTATTTCAATACACAGATATATTTAGTTGGTGTGCATTTTCACTTGTGGGCATGATTTCTTTGTTTTATTTGTGGCCCCAACATCCAGATCCCCTTATTTTTGTTTAGATTGTGTGATCACGAGAGAGACCTCAGGCCTACATTTCAGAAACACCACATTTTCATATGGAGTGTCACCTTGGGCTGTTCTCACTGATTTATCTACACCAGCGAGTTAAACATGTGGTATATCATTAATTTATTTACATTAGTGAACTATATCCAGAAGTCTCTCTTTCTGCTGACTCATTTACCTCCAGCAGACTATTCCATTATGTCCCACTCAAAGGTCTCACACACATTTACACTGAGTGGAACCATGCACACAGCTATTTCACTGCAAAGTCTGATTTTTAGCTACCTTGTTCTTTCTGTTTTATCTACATGAAAATTGACAAATGCACTGCCTAAAATCTTCCCCATATTACCAGTGCTATAATGATAGATGCACCAAGAAAAGAAAAAAAAAACACACTACCCGTCTGTTTTCAGATATTTTAGTGTATTATAAACAATTGCATTTCAACAACATCTTACCCTTTTTACAGAAATAATTGGAAGATTCACAGCTTTATCTGTAACAAAATGAAAAGCAATACAGCAAGAGAACACTCAATTTGCAACATTAGACATGTTGATTAAATCCAGGAATTTCCTCTTCTACTCTGCCTGAATAGGTTTCGCACACACACACTGTCCCCGCACTCTGCAAAATATTTACCGAGCTTGTTCGGCATGCGAATTCCTCAGGCTGCTCGACTTCTGGAAATGGCTCAGTGCCCCCTCTTAAATCACCCCAGCGAGGACGTGCATCTGCCGTCACTCAAGCCAGGGCTTATTGACTGGAATTTACCAACCTGTGCAGCAGTGCACTGGGACATTCTTCTCAATCAGGAAACTCCCAGTCACACCAGCCAAGTCTTTCTCCGAGCTGTGCAAAATGTCTTCCCCCTTTCTTTCTCCCCGAGATTCATCAGGAGACCTCTGTTACCACCTACATGATGACATTGAACCAATAAAATTCTATCATGTCCTACCCTCCTTTTTAAAAAAATGGCTTACTTTTACAGCAAGCAACTGTAACAAAACTGGTTTCCTGCTTATTCAAGTTTTTGCTTCATGCAAATACTGTGGACAGAGCACAGAGAGAAGCAAAAAGAAAAAAATCGGGATGCACGTTTAAAATGAACCTGTCTTTTCTGCCTCATTTTACACTGGAGAACACATTATGATCTTCTTTGATTATTATTAGTGATTAGTATGTGTTATTGTATTAGTTCATTAATTATCTAATGTGTCTCCTGCAACAGAGAAGGTAAAATGTGCTTTTAAAATGAGAATATGCTTTGTTTTTGACCTGTGGAGCCTGTCTTCATTTACATGTCCATATGTTACACTGGCAACACATGGCTTGAAACAATTGCATCATAGCAATACCTTGATCCCATGCAGTGGCGCTGTACTCCAAAAACACACTATACATTGATCTCATGCAGTGGCGCTGCACTCCAAAAACACACTATACATGGATTCTGTGTATTGGTGCTATGCTCCCAATACACGCTAAATAATCCTACATATCCCCTCCTTTTTTCTGAGAATTTGGCAGTCCAAGCCATAATTAGAGGAAAATCAACTTGCTCCCTTCCTTCTTTTAAAATGTAGCAATCCAACAAAATGAATATTCAGATGCAAAAACGAAAAAAAGTTGAAAAACCACTGTCCAATCAACATAATATCAAAATTCATCTTTAGGTCCATCAGTTCCTTCCCAAGGGAAGTGTCCATAGTCCAGTGCTTCAATTTTATACTTGAAGTCAATCAAAAACAAAAAGATAGAAAAAATAACTAAAACAAAGAATTAACATAACAGATTAAAATAATTAATTAAAATAACTAATACGTGGAACTCCATATGCCAGGACACTTGTCTGCCTCTGATATGTCCCGACCAGCGATATCACATCATTTGGTTCGTTCGGGTACTCTTTCATCTTGGCATTCTTGGATCCTTTTTCCATAGGAGTCATCTCTTTTGGCATTCCGGTTATTTTGTCTTCACCTCCACCCGGAGGCAGGCATCATTTGATCTTCATCCAGGGCACTCAAGGACTCCATCGTCTCCCGTGACCTCCGGTACAAATATGTTAATATTCTAAATCAAATAGAAAAGAAACAAATTAAGTATATAGCACAATACTAATTTCACCCTTTTGCCAAAAATAAAACATGCTTTGTAAAACATTTCGCCCTTTTTCTTTCGCCTTCTGAAATTAAGCACAGGTTAAAAAGAAAACAATCATACGTAAAACAGCATTCAATATTTAATACATTTTCATTCTGCACACCAACTCCATAAACTTCAGCTTCTTATTTTTTTTTTTATATATACATATATTACAGTGTTTATGTGCCATTATAATCAACCATCTTTATTTAACTTCTCTGTCGCTACCTTCTGTCTGGACCCACGTATTTCACTTTTTATGTTCAAGGGACTTTATCTGTTTCTACACGCTCAAGGCGTTTAACTTCATGTCTGGGATGGCATGGCTTAATCTAATTCACATGCACAAACTGTTCTGTTGCTGTTTCATCTTCAGTCTTTAAAAATTTATAAACTACAGGAGAAATTTTATCTATAATTTGGAATGGCCCCTGCCAGGCTGCTAGGGATTTGGAATTTTTCTGTTTACTTTTTCCAAAATGAAATTTATACACCTAATCCCCTACACAATATTCCTTTACTGTTGACTTTTTATCATAATCTGATTTGTTACTGTCAACAGCTCTTTCTAGATTTCTCTGTACAAAGCAAATGCATGTTGTAAATGCTTACTCAGTTCATCAATGTATTCATGAACTGTGGATGCACTCACAAGTGTCTGCACATGTGTTCTGCATAGCAGGTGTTGTGGCAACACCATTTTCCTACCTGTCAAGACCTCATGGGGGCTAATACCTGTTGCTTTGGCAGGAGTTGATCTGATTGCCATCAAAACCAAAGGTAAACGTAAATCCCAGCTGGAACCTGCTTCTGCCACAATATGTCCATAACAGACCTATTGCCCTGTTCAACTCCACCTGAAGAAGCCGACCGATATGCAATATGTAGTTTTCTTTTCACACCCAGTATTTGCCATACCTTACTCATTAGGGAACTAGTGAAATTACTTCCTCTGTCTGATTCAATTCTTTGTGGCAACCCGACCCTTGAAAACACATGATTCACTAGCAATGTGGCTGCTGTTTGCGCACTACAATCTGGTGCAGGAATACACTCAATCCATTTCGACATCAAACACACCACACTTAAAATGTAACGGTTCTCTCTGCTCGACCTGTTCACAGGCCCTACATAGTCTATTTGCAAATCTGACCATGGAAGAGTTAGGCCTATTTTCATTAATGGGGCTCTATGCATTGGTGAAGCAGGTTTAAATTGGACGCATACTAGACATCCTCTAATATATATTTCTACATCTTGGGACATATGTGACCAATAAGCATAATCTTTTAGTATTTCCAATGTTTTCTGTGAACCTCTGTGGCCTGCAGTTATAGCATCATGTGCATGGTGTAGCATTAACCCTCTGAATGAAAGGGGTACCACCCATTGTATCTGTCCTGTTATGGACTCTCTAACCATGAGTCCATCCTGTAATCTAATTCGTTTTTTAATTTTTAATAGCACCCTCAATTCTTCTTTTCCAACACAATCATTTTCTGTTAAAGGATTTTGTTCAGGATCAAGCAAATGATCATAATAGATTCCCAAAATTCGATCATTCTTTTGTGCCTTAATCAAATCTTGGTCTGGTGTATTGTAACTCCATTGTACCACTGGTTGCTCTGTCTCCTTTGGTGCTTTAGAACGTGTTACTGCATCAATCTGTATTTCACCCAGTAAATGTTCAATAGGTAGTAATTCTCCAATCACTGCCCCAATTTCAGCCAGGTGATCTGCCTTATCATTTCCCTGCTTATCCTCTCCTGGAGTTTTTAAATACCCGCAAATTTTTCTCCAGTATATTGTCAAATCATTTTCTGACACCAATTTATCTATGGCTTGTATCATTTTCCCATGTTTAAGTGGCTTTTTATTGTATGTAATCATGCCTCTCGCTTTCCAGCCAGGTAAATATTCCACAAAGCTATTTCGTGCATAGTCAGAATCGGTTACTAGGACAATTTCACTGAATTTATTATCAACTGCAGAAGCAATTGCTTTATAAATGGCTGCCAATTCCGCTACTTGACTGCTCTTAGCTCCAATTCTCATCCCTATGCCTTCCAACCAGACATTTCCTATTCCTGACACTAATTGTTTATTACTGTCATTTTCAATGTGAAAAGCACAACCATCAACATATACACTTGGCAACTCTTTGCATGTCTTTTCATCAAAAGTTTTGTGTGATGATTGTTCATATTCCTGTAAATTAGGTTCCACTTCTAGTTTGTTTGATACTTGTTCAGCTGCACAGTCATGTAAATCTGCTAAACCCTGAGCGATTGGGCTCTTTTTATTTTGTCCATATCTTACTTCTACAGGAAAACCCTGTAATGCCAGCGTCCATGAAGTGAATCTGGACTGCGCTAGATTACCTGACCTAATTCTTTTACTCTCCAAAAACTGCAAAGGTTGATGATTTGTTTCAATAATCATCTTTTCTCCCTGAACAATGGGGCAGAAATGCTGTAGCGCCCACACAGTGGTTAATAGGGCCTTTTCACATTCATTACATTTCATTTCAACTTGGGAAAATGCCTTACTTGCATAGGCAATGTTTTTGTGATTCAAATCATGTTTTTGTGATAACACTGCTGACATACAATGTTCAGAGAAACCTATTTCTACAAAGAAATCCCTGTCCTTTATGGGATATGCTAAACATGGTGCCTTTACAAGACATTCCTTTAATTTAGCCACTGCCTCCGACTGCTCTTTTTCCCATTTCTAGGGCGTATTTAGTTTTAGCAGTTTAGTGAATGGTTGAGTGATTTCAGCATAATTTTCAATGAACGTTCTGTTATAGCCTGTCATTCCTAATAAACTTTTCACCCCTTTCACATTTTTAGGGTCTTTTAGTTTTTGTCTAGCCTCTATTTTCTTCTTTTGTGGATTTAGCCCATGTTCAGTTACTTCATGGCCTAGAAAATTCACTTTTTTCTTGCACCATTGTGCTTTTTTGTAAAGATACTTTGGCGCCTGCTTTCTGCAATTGGCCAAGAAGATGTCTTATTTCATCAAAATGGTTTTTCAAGCTTTCATTTTTTATCAGGACATCATCCACATAAACTATGGTTCCTCTTTCCGCTGCATCAGGCATGGCCTTCCTCAAAAATATTCCAAATTCACTCCCACTATTAACGTACCCGAATGGAGTTCTAACCCATGCGTATTGAGTCCTGTCAAATGTAAAGGAAAATAAATTCTGTATCTCCTCTGCCAATGGCACGCACCAATATCCAGATGTGAGATCTAATGTGGTAAACACTTTTGAACCATGTACCTGAGCTAGGCCCTGATCATTGAATGGCAGTGGCCATCTGGAAACTGGTACTCTTTTATTCAACTCCCCCAAATCTGCACATAGCCGCCATTGACCATTTGGCTTTAACACACCTAAAATGGGTGTGTTGGATGTGCTATGGATAGGCCTGATGATTCCCCGCGATTCTAAATTTTTATTAATCTCTGCCAATGATTCTAAACATGCCAGCGGTAGTCTATACTGGCGTACAAATACTGGACTTCTGCTATACTCTTCCGGAAGTGTGGCCACATGTAAATTAGTTAGCCCGCAATCATAAGCGTCTTTTTCAAATACATCTTTAAATTCCATAAATATCTTCCTCAATTCATTTCTATCCTCATCGTTGTCACACGCATCCGCTAATAAGATCTGCTCCTCTACCATTTTGGAAAATTCTGGAAAATGTTCTGGTCGGAGAATCTCGGTGCTTTCCTCTAGCTGTGTGGCTGTGTCTCTTTGTAAAGCTGCCACTTTTACATGTTTTGGCATGTCAGCTTCCATTTCAATGGGCTGATTTTCCATTTCATTTTCACTTAAGTCAAATGTTATACAATTCTCTTGATAACAGCACACTGTCTCACTTCAATCATAAGGGTACACAGAATGAATTTTAAATATTCCTTTGGGCTGAGAGTCCAGGTATTCTGGCAACTCACCCTTGGCATCTACATACTTTTCAGGGATATTTCCAATCATCATGTTATTTATATCTGCAGTGTAATGTGATTTTTGTATGGCCATTCCTAATGGGGAATTTTCCTCTAAATGAATATCTTGGCAACTTTTATTATTAATCATAATTTTTACAGACCCTTCACCAATGTCTACCAATGGAATGTATTCATTATCCAGGCCTTGCTGTTTTATGGATTCATTCAGGCACACAAATGCATCAGAATCTTTCATCTGCTGTCCATTTTTGCATTTCAGTTTTATTGCAAACTGTTTGGTAAATGCAGGGATAATAGTATCTTTCCTCATTTGTAATTCAATTGCATAAGGGACCAGTTATGCACAGTGATAAGCCCTTCTTTTGTCTTCAAATTCAGGTACCGGCCCACCTAGGCGTGACCATATTTTTTTATTAAGAAAATCTAACACCATACACATTCTGTGCATGATGTCATTGCCCATGTAAAAGTCATTTTGTGCTCCACTCGCTATCCATACATTATGGTAAATTGTTTTCTGCCCAATACTAATTTTCAGCATGCATCTTCCTGCAATTCGGTATTCAAAGTCTGGACGGTCCAACCCAGAAACATACTGGTTTTTAATCCTAAATTTCGGGATCTCCTCCCTCTCCATTATTTTTTGCAACAATTTCTCATTAATGAAGCTCCTTTCCTGTTCAAGTGCTAAAGTGGCTTTTATTGTTTTAAACAGTCACTTTTACCAACATGAACCCATGGTTGCTCATCTTCCATGTGTATTTCAGCAAGAGTGGTAATGTGTTTTTCTGAACCTACTTTGGGAGCAGTATCCTGTTTGCATGTCTTTTCCTTTAAATAAAAACATAAGGTGTGCTCATCTATGGCAGTCTGCCATTTTTTCCTTGGTGCCAAGTATATTTGTACGGGTAGTTTTTCATTGTCGCTCTGCATTTTGTCTTGACACATTAATATAACAGTGACACTAGGTCTGCATCTATTCTGGAGATATACCTCCACTGCATCATTTGTTTTGGCAAAGGTGTGACACTCATTTATGTTGCTGTTTTGTGATTTTAGTTTCTTAGGTCTCAATGGTTTTTTGGTTAAGGACCACAGCACTCCATTTACCCCATCTATGAGAGGAGACAATCTTTTCAGGCAATCTGTCCCCATCAGAAATGAAATTTCACAAAGAGCTGTGATTAATACCTCTTGTTTCATTCTGTGTTTTCCTATTTTTATATCAACCTCAGTTATATCTATAATGGGCACCTCTTCCACGTTAAATTATGCACTGGATCTTGATTTTCCTTCACCGTGATCTGATTCTGTGGGGATCTCCCTTCATTGATACTCTTTACCAGCTCCTTAGACATAATTGTGGCCTGTGCGCCAGTGTCAATCATTGCAAATGTTTTGCATTTTTCTTCTACATTGATGGGAGCATAATACCTGTCTTCAACTTCCTCTAACCCACATAAGAAGTTTGAATTCTTACTGATTTCGGGGCTCACCTTTCTCAGGCCTTTTTCACTTTTGGCTAAACACATTGGTAAATGGAAAGACATTTTTCCCTCCTTTTTGTCAATTTCTGCGCGATAGACTTTATTAATTTCTCCATGTTCAGAGGTTTTTTGGAGTGTGGCCACTGTTCGCCTATCCATCCAGGTATCATCAGGGGCCACATTACAACCCTCCAACTGAACATGTGTAACAACACCATTCAGCAATCTGTCATTGTTTAATTCTGTGCATTTGTGATCATTTAGTGTGGTACCAGCCATTTCAGCCTCTTCAAAAATATGTGACTCAAAGAATTCTTCAGGTGATTGATCTGTGCCCTCCTTTTGAGTATTTCTTTTTTCTGCCTGTGTTTGGTCATTGTTCTGAGTGTCCAGGGAAGAAATTATACCTCCTTTTTAAAACAATGGCTTACTTTTACGGCAAGCAACTGTAACAAAACTGATTTCCTGCTTATTCGAGTTTTTGCTTTCTGCAAATACTGTGGACAGAGCACAGAGAGAAGCAAAAAGAAAAAAAATTGGGATGCACTTTTGCTGTGAGCCTGTCTTTTCTGCCTCATTTTACACTGGAGAACACATTATGATGTTATTTGATTATTATTAGTGATTATTATTTGTTAGTTGTATTAGTTCATTAATTATCTGATCTGTCTCCTGCAACAGAGGAGAAGTTAAAAATGTGCTTTTAAAATGAGAATATGGCTTGTTTTTGACCTGTGTAGCCTGTCTTCATTTACATGTCCGTATGCTACACTGGCAACACATGGCTTGAAACAATTGCATCATAGCAATACCTTGATCCCATGCAGTGGCGCTGCACTCCAAAAACACACTATACATTGATCTCATGCAGTGGCGCTGCACTCCAAAAACACACTATACATTGATTCTGTGTATTGGTGCTATGCTCCCAAAACACGCTAAATAATCCTACAATGCCCTTGGCCAATGTCACCTTAAGAGGTGGAGCCCTGCAATGTATTTGCATGCTGTTTTCACCTTTATGGCTAGACCACAGCTGCACTAATTGCAGTGATAGGTGGAGCATAAGGTTTAGAAACTGTTGCTCTCCCCTGCACTATTAATGGACAGTAGTCGTTTAGCCACAATAGGATTGTGAAATACAAAATGTATGGTCATACAATAAGATAGGATTTTATACAAATGTTGAGGAGGAGAAGGGGAGTAGTTTCTGTTTTCCTTTATTATCTGGGATGCAGTGGTAGACATATACATTTTGGTTTCTATCTTTACCAGAACCGAGAGAGAAAGCTGAGTCCTGTACAGATAGTGCAATGCAAAAATCTAGCTACTGATAATACACATAATAGAATAAAATCAGAAATCAGGTTGCATGGGCTGGGCTATTAGAGAGTTAATTTACCAATTACATGCTGATGAAATCAAGGGATATCTATATAACCAAATCGACTTGAAATGTATAGCAGAAACAGAAGTCCATTGGTTCTCCCTCGGGTGTATCTGCTTGAGTTGAACCTGACCAACATAATGCAGGCCTGTGCCTTGGAAGGTGATGTTGATATGGCACAGTAAGTAAGGGACCTGGTTTTAACCTTGCAAGATGATCCACTGGTAGTTGGATTTAAAAGTAACATTGATTACCTGTTGGCTTCATCTGCATGTGTCAGGTGGAGTACTCCTAGCAAACACAACAAAGAGGAGAAACTATGCAAACCTGCATGGAGGATTTCCTGCAGTGCTTGTGGCATCAATTAGAGAAAGAACACATGCCGCAGGAAGAACATCAATTAACCCAAATGTATTCAACTAAACCGGAAATGTAAACCTCAAGATTGACAGAATCAGCAGCCAGATCATCACCTACACTTCTTGAATTATTTCTGAACATTGCAGACTACAGGGAGGAGTTTACATGAACACCCTCCTCAGTCACTTGGGCATCTTGAATACAGAAGTGTCACCAAAAGCAATCGGCAGCAAATCATCAACTGCACAGATACTTGATGCCTATCTATTGAACTCTTCATCCAGTGCAGTATTGGCAAAGCAAGCAGTATGTCTAGCCCGGGTCACTTGCACAAGTTGCTTTTGAATCCCTATGGTGCACCCAGCAAGTATGCCGTCCAAGCCAGTTTTTGATGCAGCCATCACTATTGACTGCAAAAGAAGCCTCACAGTGCTGCATGTTGAAAAATTGACATTTATAAAAATGAATAGTCACTTTATTGTGTAAGACTGTGGAATGATATCTACCATAACCAACACACTGCCTTGAATAATATCAACGATGTGTTACTCAGTACAGGTCAGACACGGAAAAGTGGAGCAGGGTTGTTTTGTAGTGCAAGTGGCTTGGAAATATATTGCAGTGGATGAGGGACTGACTGGCATGTTCAGTTTCCTATTGGGTAACTAAAGTTTTTTTAATCTGACTATTGTCTTGCAATCCAAAACGGAAATTGACAAATGTTTTTGGGCTCACCCACAGGGCACAACTCTTTACTGGATGTCTATGTTTCTTGCACTGGGTGCAGCCTTCCACTAAAGTTCTCTCACAGAGTGCAGCCACTCACTAAAGCTTTCAAGCACTTTCACGGGGTGCATCCAACCCTAGATGTTCTTGAGCTCTTTAACAGGGCACAATCACCCCCTAATGTTCTTAGGTTTTCCACAAGGTGCAGTCATCTATTTATGTTCTCAAGGTCTGCCACAGGGTGCAGCCATCGCTTAGGTTTCTTGCGTTCTTTCACAGGACACAGACACACATTACCATTCACAAGTTCTCCCACAAAGTGTTCTTGAAGTCCTCCATTTCTTCCACAGACCCAGCCCCTTTCACATGCGGGGAATCACCTTCCTACTCCTACTGTCAGTCATTCCCCTCATTCTCTGTACCCTCCCTCTGCTGGGTAGAGATCACTTCTTCATCAATATCGCCCACACAAAAAAGAGCAGTCCCATGATGCAGCTGCCCCATCCATCCTCATGAGGAACATGCTCTCCTACAGCTCCACTAGACCTGCTCTGTGGGAGGATCCAAAAGAGGTCCCGACACCCCTATCTCTCTGCGATATCCATAAGAAGACCTTCCTCCTTCACCTCCATGCTACTAGTCGGGACTCCTGTGGTAACCCTGCCTCCTCTCTTACTGTTTCTTCTGATGCCTCTCCCAATGCCTCAGGTTCACCTACTGAATTAGAGCACCAGGTATTCCGGACGGTCTGGGGGGCCTGCAAACCGGTCCCCAGTGTTAGGCAGAATCCTGTGCAGTGCCCTTAGGGACCACTGCACACAATTAAGACTACAGGTGGCAATACAAGTTTTACCTTTGGTACAAGCCTGTACTACTATGTCAGAGTGGTAGCAGTGGGGGAGCAGCCAGGCTTATCTCAAGAGTATATGAGCAGTAGCAGAGATTACACAAATAGACCACGATTACTGTGACTCAAGCAAACACTGACTCAAGGTTTCAGGCAGAAAAATATAAGTACATTTATTTTTAAACCATTTGTAATAAACACGACACTTCTATTAAATTTAAAACCACACGAAAAATATACTACAACTAACCAATTCACTTTGTACAGTATGTCTCAAGGTAAGTACCCTGTGTTTGAATGGACCGGTGTTATCAACAAACCACGTTACTGTGGATACAATTGCGATCACTTTTTTGACAGTTCGGTCTACTGAATAAACGCGTATCCGCAACATGAAATGCTACCGGGGCAAAAACAAACTTAGCACCTGAGATACCCAGAGGAAGTTTGAGGCATAAATCATAGGCAATATTATAGTTAGGCAGACAGAATCGAGAATCACTCATTGACAGGAGTTCCAGAGTCAAAGGGCCGGAGCCAGGGTCAAGTGACACCGGGAGCCTGTTGTCGTGGATCACACAGTCAGACAGTTCAGGATTCAACGTAGCCAAGAGAACTTTGATATTGTCAATGTTTGGAAGCAAACGTTATAAGAAGGAGGGAAGACAAGGGCAAGCCTTGGAGATGAAGAAAAGGGGTTCACCCTGTTTCCTCAAGCAGGACACAGTACCTTATTCCAATGGTGCAGCTGGTGCCCTGGCAGTTGTTCCTATTGGTTTCCCGCAGACCCACGGTTCCTGGAGCTTCAAGGTGAAGGAGGACCTCTGAAGGGGTCTTCACCACACAGGGATGAGGCCAGCAGCAATGACAGTGAATAAAAGGTGTGCTCCTTAAAAACAGGAGAGGCTCTTCAGATGGCTAGCCGGACCACTACAGCAGTGTGCAGCGATTTCGACCAAGGAAGGGGATCCTCTGGCTGTAGAAGATGAACTGGTTATCCCTATCAAGCTCATGAAGACTCCGGACTGGATCTTCTCTGGTCGACGAAGGGTAGATAGCTCAGGACTGCAGCAGGGCTTCACCGGGACGGGATAGTTGCAGCAGTCGGCATTCTCTCCACTTCTCTTTGGTTCCTTGTAGTTCCAGTGGCGACTCTGACTTCTAGCCCAAGAGACCTGCCTTTTATGCGCAAAACCCCCATTCACACAGCCTGGCTGCCAATCACCCAGCAGGGGGTTGTCCAGCCTAGACAACCACCTCAGCCAATCATGGCAAAGTGTGACTTGGGTTTCCTAGGATACCCTGAGCAGGGGGTGACTACACCCTCCCTCACATTCAGCCCAACTAGACACCCAGGCGCCAAGAGGAAGTCTTCTCTGCAGAAGCCCGCCAAAAGACGGTGAACAAAGAAGGCGAACCTGGTTTGCCACGCAAAGTAAAACACAAGAAGGACTTTAACAAAAGGAAATGGTGAATAAACCCGACCAGAGCCAAGAGGAAGACAATTTGGTCAAGCGGGTTTATGTTTGAGGCTAATATAATAGCCTAAAACAATACCACGTTTATCCAATATAATCCTGGTAGAAAAGTTAGGGTAGATACCACTGCCACTAGCTAAGTCTAAATGTTAAAAGAGCGAAACAATGCTCTAGGAGGTACAGATAAAAATGGATACGAAGTAACCCTTTCCAGTACTCCATGGAAGATGGGGAGTGCTGGATCTGTGGTAGATTGACTAAGTAAAGTTAATGGCAACTTTACCCTTTTCTGGGGGACGGTAGTCAGCCTCAGAAATGGAGTCATTGGGAAGTCTCAAGGACAACCGTGTGCCACTGCACTGAAGGTGCTGTGTGACACACAAAAGAAGGCGGGTACTGAAGTGGTGTACTCCAGAGTCCACAATCACAAAAATAGAGGAAATACACATGGCAAAACATAGGTAAGAGTGGGGGAAAAGCTCACACTCTTACCAAGTGGAAACAACATAAACTCCAGAAGTCCAGCAAAGCTGCTGGGGATTCACTAGGTGAGGGGAATTAGCCATCAATGAGAATTCTCCCTAACGCCGAGAAACAGCATGAGTGTGCCCTTTCATCATCTATCAGGGGGGATTCCTCCTCCGGTGAGGAGAAAAACAACCCATCCCACTCCTCGTCGTCCCCTTCCACCTTCTTCCACTTCCCCTACACGCATTGCATACAAACCACCAGAGAACCACACATGTCAAAGTTGAGAACTGTGAGAAGTGAAGCACAACCTAGAACTGAAAAGTGGGAAAACCAAACCACACTTGAGAACCAATATGCACAAGCCTGAGAACGGTTCAACAAATACTACTTCTACAATACCATATACTCAGTGAAACCATACTAAAATTTTAATAATAGGCCAAAGAACACTACACAGCAAAGTAATGCAAGAAACAGACCAGCAAGTAGGCATATGAGACATCAACAGCAAACGCACAGAAGGGAACAGGATTGGGTAAACAAATGATTAGCCGTTTGCAACTTTTTCAATATTGCTGAGGGAAAAAGGGAAAGGGCAATGTTTTTTCTTTCTTTTATTAAATGGGGAAGCTAACAACACAATAACATCTCACTGAGCAAAAACTAGAACAAAGTGGCACACACAATTTCAGCAGAAAAGCACACTAGACCAACAAATTAGACAAAACCTCAATATGAAATCGCTACAACTCCTCAGAATCTGGCTCAAATGCGCAGAAAATCCTCCACACACCATCCAAGTGTGCGCATGTATACTCTTTCCCTCACTGATTAGCTAAACCAACAAAGGAACAGGAAGTGATCTGGGACTTATATGGATGGCCAAACTCCATTTAGGAAATTGTAGTAATCTGATTATCTGAACAAATACAATGAATAAGCCTGAGACGAATCTGATGAATAAACCTGAGATGCCAGCCAAGGTTCAAGATGTCTGATTTAATTACAGATCATTACGTGAATATAAAGAAGGGCTCCTGGAGGATTCAACCCTATTCTGCCCAGGAGGGCTTTTAGTATTTAGATCATCACGTGAGACACTGACGTCCACTGCAAGTTCGGCCCAAGAATCAACTCCTCCAAACCCCAACTGAAAAAAGAGGTAATGGACAAGTCTTGTTGATAAGATTTGAGGGTCTATAATGAGTAGCTTACAACATATACAGTATTAAAAGGCTATGTCCTGTAGCCATGGCCTCAGAGCAACAATATAAACTCCATGGCCTGATGGCAAATTATTGCATAGAGCTTTATTCTAAAGCACATTATTACAACTGAACAATATTTGTACTGAATACTTACTATTCCTAAGGAACATATATCTTTCCTGCCACAAGGTTCCATTTCACATACAGCAATGATCCAGACACCCATCGTTTGCCATCATACATAATAACCATTATCATTGCCCCAATTAATCGATTAGTGCATTTATTGCTCATATACAAAAACGTTTCTGTTATGCACCCATGGTTCCAATTGGGAAAATAATCTGCAGGGTTTGTTTATAGTGCTAGTAGAGATGCGGATTAAAGGATCTATCTCTTTATTGGACATTTGGACCTATACGATGAATTCAGAAGGTTTGATTCGCATTTGTTTTTAAGTAAGACCTTGTTTTTAATTCAGTAAAACTAACAACTGTCTAACATTTACTTTACAAGATTTAGGAAAACTAAGGGCCTCATTATTAACGCTTAGATTCACAGATTCTATTACATTGCCCAAATATACAGCTATTTGGTGCTTAACAAAACGTTCCCAAACTTTGTGCGTGGTGTGGACAGGTTAATATGGGTGGAGTGGGCTAAATAGTATTAAAAAGGCATGTACGTTTCAATTTCAGACTCAGGGCTTCATTACGAGTTTGGCGGTAGCCCTTAAATCCAGCGGAAATGGTATTAGCACCGCCAATACCGCTCCGCCGGATCACGACTGTAAATCATGCCAGCGCTATTACAGCCAACAGTAATACAGCCAGTTGTAATAGCGCTGGCTGCAATAGCGCTGGCAACCAAACGCGCTAATAGGGAGCCATCACAAGTACAGCGTTGGCACTCCTAGCACCGGAAAAATAAGTGCAAATACCGCTGAAGATACCCCCGGCCAAATGCTGGAGGTGAAAAAGCACATGAGACAGCAGTAAGGACCCAGGTGAAAACAATGCACACAAGAAGCCTACATAAGACCCACCCATGCCCCACACACCCTCCCCAACACCATGTCACCATTAGGATCAGGGGGAGACAGCAATAAGGGCCCAGGTAAAAACAATGCATACAAGAGGCCTATATATGACCCACCCATGCACCACACACCCTTCCCAACACCATGTTACCATTTGGAGCCGGGAGACCTGATGTGGACCTGTACATGCTTCGCCTGGAGCTACAGAGGCCTGACAGCCAGCCCAGGGCCCTAGGAGCACAGGGGGTTGGGGGGATGAGGAGGAGGAGGAGACCAGCACCAGCAAGGAGGCCAGCCAACACCCTGGGCCCTGACTGATGGGCAGTTGGTGTCTGAGTAGAGGCTAGACAGAGCAATCATCACCCAGATGCTGGACAGAATCTAAGATGACACAGGCAGCCGGATAGCCATCAGCACTGCTGTGCCCCCACTTGTGAAGCTTGTGTCTGTCCTACAGTACCTCAAGACTGGCAGTTTCCAACACACAGTTGCCATGATGCATGGTATGGCCCAGTCAACATTCAGTGCCATGCCAGGACAGGTGCTGGATGCACTGCTGCACCATGTCAATGAGCACATAGCATTGCCAACCACACAGGCACAGGTCAACCACGTCATGGCACAGTTCCATGGTATTGTCCCAAGTCCTGAGCGTGATTTCAGCCCTCGAATGCACACATGTTGCACTTTTAGCATCCTGGGACCATGAGGCAGCTTTCAGGAATCGGAAGACTATCCATTCGCTCAACGTGCAGATGACCTGTAGCCAAGACCAGACTATCACCCACTGCTGCGCACGATACCCAGGATCTACCCATGATTCCATGGTGCTGCGCAACAGTAACCTGCCAGCCTGCATGGAGAGGCACCAAGGCCAACGTACATGGATGATGGGAGAGTAGAAATCATGCATGAAATGCATGACAAAGTTCACCAGATGAAGGGGGGCAGACACACAAGAATACTTGCATGCTACCAGGAGACACAGCCAGCACAGCACCAGTTCCATGCATGTGTGTCACACAAGGACCCATGCACACGTTCCCCACAGCAGAACACACAGAAGGTGAACCCCACACACTTGTGAATGCACAATCATATATGGAAATACAACAACCACAATGTATCTTGTCTGTGTTGCAGTGCTGGTACTCACCCTGACACCCAGGAGTAATCTCACCCTGGGAACCACACAGGAATGCTAAGTGAGTCCAATTGAAAATCCATCCACAAAACCACTGTAGATGAGCAGGGAAAAGTACATGAAGACACCATAATGAAAGGACTAATGGAAACATGACGTACTTGTTCAGCATGAGTCTCACACACATATCCATACAATGATTCCTTGAAACACTGCCGCATGTCGCTTCACACCAAGTGCATGCACATTTAACCTGACACCTAACACCTCACTCATTGACACAGGCTGCATATATAGGTCAGGCCATGCATGTCCCTAAAGATGATGGATGTATACCAATATGGCAATGAGATAGCATGTACCTGTTGCACAGATACATGACCATAGTGTCTGGTGAATCGATATGTGCCCCTTGCACATCCACAGAACCAACCTAGGCCTAATGTACACGTGTTGTCCCTTGCAGATGATTCCGGATACCCGCAGTACACATGGCTGATGACCCCGGTACGGAATCCACAAACTCCAGCATAGCTGGCATATAACAGTGCCCATAGTCATACACGCATCTGTGTGCACATGGAATTTGGTTTGCTGAAGGCACATTTCCGGTGCCTAGACTGTGCGGGAGGGGCAAATATTTATGCACCAGAAAAAGTGGGGACAATTTTATTCACCTGTGCCATGCTGCACATCTGCTGCCGTAGGAATGTGCCACTACCCCCTGATGCTGATGCCCAACCTCCAGAGGATGGGAGTGATGATGACCATGTGCCTGTAGCCTGGGCAAATGTACACAGGGATGGGGTGAGGGAGAGCAGGTTGGCCAGTCAGGCGTTGATTGACAATTATTTCTGATTTGGTGGATGGGTACATGTCACAAAGATCACGTGTCAAATAAAGAGCACTTGAACACAATCATGAAGGTCCAAACATTCTGTCCAACCCCCTCACCCCACCAGCTCACCAGCACACATTCCCCCCTCCTCCTGCCCCCTCCCCCACCAACTCTAGCACACATTACCCCCTCCCCCACCACCTCCCCAGCACATATTCCCTACTCCCTCCACCAACTCCCTAGCAGACATTCCCTTTCCCCCACCAACTCCCCAACACAGTGTAAGTGGATCCATGTGCCCGGCCCTCAGGGAAACAGTTCTTCGTCCATCTATGAAGGACGATGGCGCTTCCCACATCCTGCACCTTCTGGGGAGCGCCAATGTGGATGGCACAAGGAACGTCGCCTGGGCGAACCCTACAGGGATCCCTCAGTTGGGGTTGTCGAGGTTGATGGAATTGATGCCGCCAACTGCAGCTGCTGGCGGAGAAGTTTATTGGCCGCCCGCATCTGCTCTGCATGAGCTGATTGTACCAAACAGAGTTCACAGACTATCTGGTCAAACCTAGTGAGAGACGCAGTACACCCCTCAACGACTCAACGGGTGCAAGCATTGCCCCGCGCTATGGTCTTGGCTGCCCCCCAAATTGCACTGCTTATCGCCTTTATGTGGCGGTTGTGCGCGACCGCCATGTCCACAATTCTCTTTTGATGTGCCTTGATCACGTCCCAGCATACCATTACTGCTGCTCCCGGAGCTATGGGTCTGTCACGTGTTGGGCTGATTGCCCTGCCAGGTCGACTCAGGGTAGTGGGGGTGCTATTGTTAACTGTGGTGGCCTGACTGATGGGGCTGCCGGCAGGTGAGGCATATGAGGGGGTGTCCTCATCAGGTAATGTTGTGTGTTCACAATGTCAGCGTACTGGGACATGGGGAGTGTTGCTTTCGACATGCACTTGCTCTGGGGTCCCTTGGGGTGTGGCCATTTCCGGATTGGGACTATGAATGGGTGACAACACTAGTGCACCAGCTCCTCACTGGATGTGTGGCCGTCCTCTGTGTTGGTTCCACTGGTGGCTACCTCGGCATCCTGTAACCCTCTGGTGGCTTGGGTCCGCTGAGCTGGTAACCCCCTGGTGGCTTGGGGCCGTTGAGCTGGTGACCCCCTGGTGGCTTGGGCAGTTAAGCCGGTGACCCTCTGGTAGCTTGGGGCTGTTGAAGCGGTGTGAATAGGTTGTGGTGGGTTGAGCTGGGGTGTGTCCTACGCCTTGATTTATCATGGTGGTGGAGGCGCGTCTGGGCATGCGTCTGGATTGGCTTGCCTTCTCTTCTTCAACGTTGCCCTCAGATGATGGCTGCGTGCCTGCAGGGAACATAGGGTCTGGTATGAGGACAGTGGCACTTAGATTTGTTTCATGCATTTCATGCTTTACAGGGGGTGAGGGCACACTTTGTATCATGCTTGGCCATGTCCTGTTTATTATTCACTATGTTGGGATTGCTGGGGCGTACTACATGGGGGGGACACAGCTCGGACATGTTGGTGTGGCGTCTTCTGATGTCTGATGTGAATGCACAGCTCACATGCCGCTGTAAGTGAGGTGGGATTTGATACACACACATACATTACTTTGCTGTGGCCAGGCCATGGATCTGTGTGCCTTGGTGCTTACATGTATACATTGGAGGTACTTCAGGCTACTATAGATACCTGGGGTCGCTAGGGTAAACTGGTACAAGGGACCACTCGCGGGTGGCTGCGGTACATCACACGCAAAGCAGCCACAGTGCCTGGATGTCAGACATTCACACCGGGTAGGGATGGGTGCATGAGAAACAAAGCATTTTCCAAAGGGGGGGTGACTCACCTGCAACCTCCTGAGTGCCAGTGCGTGCCTCCGCTCCTCCCACTCCCTCAATCGTACCCATGTTGATTAGGGTGGTGATCTGCTCCTCCCACGGTGTGAGCTCCGGTGGTGGTATTGGCCCTCCTCCAGTCCCCATGGTCTCACTCCTGTGCTGGGCCAAGAACCCCCAAACACGGACCTGCAAGTCATTGAAACACTTGCGGCAGTCCTCCCCATCCCTAGGGACAAGGCCCACCGCTATCACCTTCTGGCTGTCCGCTTTCCATATCTGCGTGCACCGCTGTGTGCTGGTCTTTCTCTGCTGTGGGCCATACAGCTCATCCTGATGGCCTATTACCTCCTCCACCAGTATAGTTAATTCTGAGTCTGAAATGTTTGGTTTTCTGACCCTGTCCAGGGCATACTTGCCGCTGACACACTCCTGGGACATTTTACAGTGTTTCCAGCAGTGGATGGCTTCCATGGGCTGTGATTAACAGCAGATTGTGATTTACAAAATGGCCGCTGCTGTGTTTCCCATTCTGTCAGTGACACATTTCCTGTGGCGCTAATAGCGTGTGACGCTGAAAGTAACGCAAAGCGCACTGGGTTTTTGAGGTCACAGCCACTGTTATCGCCAGACACTTTTTGCGTGAAAGCCACTTCTGTGTGCACCTGCATGCCAACGCTTGATGTGGTGGTGTTTGTGCCACACATCGCAGTGGTAAGCAGTATATGTGCCCGGATATCGCCAAACTCGTGATGAGGCCCTCGGCCTTGTGTTGGCAAATAGGTTGCACAGAAGTTGAGGAAGGCAGAGAATTAAAATAGGATGTATAAGAGGGAGAAATTAATGTAAGATTTAGGTGAGGAAGGTGTAAAAATATTAATGAGTTGAGGGAGAGGTGGACATTTAAAAGTGGAATAGGCAATTTATTTTGGATGCCTAATTACCCTTCATGAAAAAATCACATGTAACATTGCTTGTAAGATAGAAAAGAAGAGAATCACAGAATTATGTTCGATGCTGAGCTAGGCAGGAGCTTAGATTTACTCATTGTTAACCTGGACACTCTGTGACCAGACCACATACTCATTCCTTATACATTTGAGAGTACAAAGCCTTGAACTTATTTTCTACTAGAGAGTGCCTTTGATACCTGGAACTTACCATATTATCTTTTTATGTCCAACGTCATATGCTTGTTTTTGTGTGGAAACCTCTAGCATTCTTTGAAGGCTTGAAGTGATTGCATATATTGGCTATTGAGGTGGAGGTTGGCAAGGTCTTCCACCGGGAGGTTCCTGATGGACCTGAAGGTTTGTTTGATGGGTTACTGTTGGAAGTGCTTGACTCTCTAGTCAAGCACTCCCAGCAGAGGATCTGGTAGAAACCTTGGCCGCCATCAAAGCCACATCGTATACTGACGACATCCTCCCAGCCATCCATAAAACCGTCCCCCCCACAAGCACTCCTTCCTTAGATGGACATAATCAACAGCTACCTAACTCAAGGCACATTCCCATCGACCATAAAGACAGGACACATCCTCCTTCTACTAAAGAAACTGGATCTGTATCCTGACAACGTAGGTAACTATCACCCCATCACCCATCTTCCCTTCCTAGGTAAAATCATCAAGAAAGCGGTAGCCACACAACTGCATCAACACCTCGACACCAACAATCTTCTCCAAACCTAACAATCCGGGTTCAGACCCAGATGCAGCATGAAGACGGCAACCATACAGGTGGTCGACGACGCCCTCAACATCCTTGATGATGGCCATCCCTGCCTCCTGGTTCTACTCGACCTCTCTGCAACATTGGACTCACTACATCAGTGCTTGGGGATCAGCGACCTTGTCCTACGCTGTTTCAAGTCCTACCTCACCAACCACCAGGAGTTTGTTCAGATGGACTCCTCTAGATCACAAATGCTACCTGTCACCTGTGGAGTCTTGCAGGGTTCCAACCTCTTCCCAGTGATCTTCAATCTATATTTGGAGCCGCTGGGAGCCCGCCTAGCCACACATAACACCCACATCCACCAAAATGCTGATAACACACAGCTATAGCTCAAGATCGACACCATCATGGACAAGCTCAAAATCTGCCTCTCGCTGATCCAGTCTTGGATGTCCAGTGCATACAACCACTCCAAGACTGAATTCCTACTCCTAACCAACAACACAGAGCACCCAGACATAAAGACCTGGCTATCAACCATGAACCCTGAGGGCTTCACATCCGAGTTCACCTCCTGCGCTAAATCCCTCAGGTTCCACATTGACAAACACCTCTCCTCCTTCAAGATACACATAGCTACGAAAACTCAGGCAGCTTGGTATCAGCTTTCCCTCCTGCGGAAAGTCAAACCCTTACTCCCTCGGACATCTTTAGATCCACTGTTCAAGCACTGTTCCTATCCCACCTGGATGGAGCAATTCTCTCCTGGAAGGCCTCCTGTTGTCCTCCCATGTGCTCCTGAGAAGTCTCGTGCGCGCAGCTGCACGCCTCATCAAGGGTGTATACAGATACAATCACCTTACGCAGGCCCTCATCGAGCTTCACTGGCTCCCACTGTGTGCACAAATCACCTTCAAGTCTTGCTGCACCATCTATAAGGCAGTGACACTCAAGTCACACAACTACCTTGCAGAGAAACTCAGCATCTCTGGCAGACAATGTACCACCAGAAGCCAGGACACGTGCAGACTTGAAATCTGCCTGTGCAAAGAGGATTGGTCCAGAAAACAAGCTTCTCTGCCTATGTGCCAATACTATGGAACCTCCTCCTCATCAACCTCAGACCCGACCCCACGCTCCAACAATGCAGAAAAGAACTCAAGACCCACATCTACAAGGAGTCTCTCCTTTTCAAAACCTAGGGCATCACATCACACCACGTGCCTCCTGACTCGCCAGATGCCTTGCACCTGGCACCTCCCCGCCGCATTGTTCAGATGTACCCCTCCTCTGTGCCCCTCTGTATGCTACCCCCACTGTATATCTGTTCTGTTACCTCTGAAAAGCGCTGTGTTATACATCTGTACTGAACTATTCTGTATTTCGCAATTTAATACATTCTTACAATTAATACTTAATTAGCCTTGCTGAGATAGTAGCTTCTCACAGAGCACACTGTGGTGCTTTACAACTGATAAAAGGGGTAAAACATGAACTTCAGACTTAGAGAATACAGTCCCTGTAGCCTTTCCAAAAACATTCTTTTCAAACTATGAGCAGCATAGTTTTAATTAAAATGAACCTTTGACGCATAACCTGTGGCCTTTCCCTGTGCTCCAGCAAATGCCACTGAATTCTAAATTCTTAATACCTTCACTCTACAGCCAAAAAACACCTGAAATATAAAAGAAATGTCATGAGACCTTGTTGCCAAAACATGAGTGATTCGGCAAAACACACTATCAGCGTGTCCAGATAAAGCATGATTAACTTCAGCCCACAAGATCAGTGATCACAGCGAGCATTTCTCGTTCCAGCATTTCTAGAAAGTACTAGCTTCAGCATCACACGATGATGCTTCGTACACAGGGTGGCTCCAGTCCTGACAGACGTGGTCTGCGCACAACAAGAACTAACTAAACACGTTCGAACAGAACACAGCCACACCATGTAATCCACAGGGCGTGGGTGGGAAAGTTGGCCTGTTTCAGTTGATAAAAAAAGCATTTCTAGGGCGGGGGTGAATGGGCAGTGTTTTGTGGAGGAGTTGTCACGCCCACTCATACAGGGAGCGTTCTATGAATAGACAAAAAAAGCATCTCTTCCTTTCACAGAACACATCAGGTTTCCCCAGGTGACCAGATACACAATACCTGAAACTGGTGTGCAGCTCTTCTCTTGCTCTGCTTACGTCATCCATCAGGTTTGAACTCTGTGCTCTTTGAAAACCTCGTGGGAACTACAAGCTCTTTCAAAGCCTGCTGGCATTTTTTGCTTTGTGGGAGGGAACATTTGGGTGGTATTACATAAACTTTGAAACAGTGGAAGAACAGTTAGCACCAGGGCAGAAATGTACCAAGTGTAGAACAATATTATTTCATTATAATTTCGACGACTATGGCAAACAATGTCCTGATGCAACCATGTATTGAAGTTGTGTTTTTTGAGTACTGGTAGAATTTCCTCCCAAATTCTATTAACTTGCGCAAGTGCAACGTTTCTGTAATGTTCATGATTTTGAAATAGCACGTAAAAAAATGTACACATTGGCGTCTCTGTGAAGAAAATAGTATGGGACCACGTCTAGCTATCATTCTTGATCAACGAATAATAACGTTATGTCTGTGAAAGCGACACAATTTGGATTTTCACTTGTTAAATCGTATCATGGAGGCACTTACATGAATGCAATGCAGCGAATAATATACTGCGCAATCAGACACCGAGACATGGAATCGAGCTGTCAACTCTTTATTAACAAGGCGCAAAATGGCTTGCGGGCGGGCACTCCGCCTACCTCAACACATGGGTTGCAACCCACAACATAACAACGGAAAGGGGACGGGGCCTCCTTTCCCAACATGAACAATAGAAAGAGGACATTACATCACTGTTGTAAATTAATAGAATATTTTACAACTGGCAAGTTAGAATGTTGTTAGGACGAGCAGTGTGGTGGACCTCATGTGCTTAAGATGTTTTGAAATTACCTGATATCTTTTTGAAATTGAAATATTGTTCAATAAGGCATCAAATGAGTCCTATTCACAAAGATTAACGCACATCAGGAGTTTTCCTGGGTGTATTTGTGTGTAATGTATGCAACACGTAATCTATGATTTAACAATGTGTACGTTTTGTGTAAGAGTACAAAGACATGGCGCTACAACAGAGGTGCCTTGGACCTGTAAGGATATTTGGCGTGTTACAGTACACAGTACAGCAATACTGCACAAGTAGCACAAACTTTTTGCAGCACCACTACCACAAGGGTGCGGTGCATTGCTATATGGGTTAGCAGATTAACAAGGAAAGACAGGCTATTCAGTCAAAAACGATTTTAACATATAAGATGCAAAGCTATTTTTACAGTTAAAAGCACACGTGTTCATTTAAAAATGCACACTATTTTTCACCTGAAATGCCTATATTGCTAGAGACACATTTGAAAATTAACAGCTAACCTATTAACCATTAACCTGACTAATAAAACCTTATTTTAATATAACCCACTAATAAAATGTGTTCTCTACTGCAGAATTAGGCATACTCTGAAAACCATTTGAATGAGTGTGCAGATTTTTTTTCTTCTCTTCTCTGCCTGATTATCCGTGTTGTTGTGCACAGTAACGGCAGGAAGGAGGAAGTCAGATTTGCAACAATTGCAAATGTATAAGCGAAGCTATTGTTGAAGAGTAGGAGGATGAGAGATGATGGATTTCATTGGGACACGTCATAAAGAGGGCTGAGAGGAAAGTTTTAGTGGGCAGTAGCAGGGAAAAAGACAGGGAGACATCTTTCTGCACTACTGGGGAGAAGACCTGGCTGTGGGGTCCTGACTGAATGCAAATTCCGGTGTCCTGCTGCAGTCGAGACTGGGGAAAGCTGAAAGAAAAACCTTTCCACTGGCAGAGGCATTCCTATCTGAAAAAGCTGAGAATTCCAGGCAATGACCCCGGCTTGAGAAGGCAAGCGTTCCTTTTTGCTGGAGTTAATCCAAGAGAGCCACATTCACAGAGAGAAGCCTCTGAACAGATAAGGTAATTACCTAACTGGGGGAGCTGTGTGTGTGCACGGAAATATGCAGTCAGTGTAGAAAAATGAAAGTCCCGTGCGTGTCTTAATCAAGTGCTAATGTTGCAATTTAAGTTCTGTTCTCCGCCACTATAATTGCAGTGTGTCATAGAAAATGCTTTGATTGTTCCATTTTATTGCTGTAAAGAATGAGATCATGTCTAAATGCAACTTTTATAATACAGAAAATATTTGAAAACAGACGGGTGGTTTATTTTCTATTTACCATTACAATGCCAATGATGTGGGGAGATTTTTAAACAGTGCAATGGTCATTTTAAGACAGATGTGTGCATGTCAGAATCAGTATGAATAATTGTGAGTGACTGTAGTATAACTTGTTGGAGGTACATGAGCCAACGGGAAGAGAGACTCTCTGAACATAGCTCCCTACCGTATATAAGGTAGTGGAAATTACCACAAAACTACCACATATAGCTCTCTGTCGTAAATAAGTCAGTGAGTTTGCCCATGGTGGCGCACCAACACTATCACTGGAAAATGTGGTTTCCCTAGAATGCAGGTCTGAGGTCTCTCTAGTGATCACACGAAAAATCTAAGCGAAGATAAGGGATTCTGGACATTGGGGCCACAAATAAAACAAGGGAATTATGCTCACCAAAATACCACCAACCACGTATACCAAATAAGCAGGTCTGGGTGCTGAAATAATGCATGTCCATTGTATTATTGTTGCACATGGCCAAATCTGAATACAAAGAGTGATTATTGCTAAGTTATTTTTCGGCGGTAATAAAATACCGTCAGGCCCCAAATCTCCACAAAATACCCTACATATTTATGGTGCGTTGGCCGGGAAAGTGATCATAGAGTACCTACTGGGCGTGGCAAGCGTGTCTCACACTGCCATTTGCACATTAAAGGGAACCCATTTTATAATAGCAGTGTGCCACTAAAAACGAATTTCAGAATGTCACAAAGGGAAACCACATTCTCAGATCTAGTGCAATATTTAGAGGCAAAGTTATTTGCACATGGGAATTGGTCTTCGAACAGTACCTTAGAATGGAGTAACCGCATTCAGGGTGAGGTGCAGAAAGAAAAACTAGACAATATTTTTGCAGAAGGCAGCATAATTCAGGTCTGCCTTACAAGATTATTGAATGCAGCCGATAAAAGTGCAGAGAAAGACTGTTTAATACGGCTATGCGGCAAAATATGGTTTATTTTAAACAAGTCCCTGCGAATGCAAGAGAATGATACTCAGCTAATTAACAGGTTAAAGACTGAATTAGATGGGGCAAGTAAAAATCAGGAAATGTTGAGAGCAGAATTGGATGTATGCCAAAAAGACATGCAATTAAAATGCAGAGACTTTGATACTCAGTTATCCAAAAGCAAGAAACAATTTGAAGATAGTGAGCAAGAATTGACACACTTAAAAGCCTTAGTGGATCACATTAGGCAGGATAAAGATGAGGTTGTTTCAGAAATGCAGATTTTACAAAAAGAACATTGCGAAAAAGAAGGTGATCTCCAGAGTGCAGAACAAGAAATGATTAAAATGATCCAAGAAAGAGACAAGAGAAATAAAGAGTTCAATGAATGCCAAATGCAAATGTGCGATATGCAGGAGGCAATTAATAAAATGAGTGATGAAAATAATTATTTGCATGATGAAGCCAACAGACTCCTTAAAAAGTGTAAAGACATTCTGCCATGACGGAGGTACTGAAAAGGCGATTGCAGCGAGTGAGTGGTGCGATCATACCAAATGCCTCAACAAATAAATTCCCCCGCTCCTCATCGGGTGCTTGCAGCTGCATAAGACACTGCAAAAGAGTGACGAGAGAAAAACATCACCATAAGAACATGTACACACATGTCCAGGGGTAAACATATCAATTTGCAAGCTACTAACTAACCATAAAAAGTTATTTGTGTAGAGGAGGAGCCAAATGCCTCTACAGGAAGTCCCGCCCCTATTTTGCCTATATGTTGGAAAGCGGAAATTGCAACATGTGCAACGTAGGTAAGGGTACCTATACCACGAAGAGTCTTTGAGATGAGGTATCCGTTGAGAAGACCCTATATGAAGTATGCTCAAAGGACTGATGGTCTCTTAAGAGATGCGCTCGAAGAAGTGTGAAGATGTGAAAAGAAGAGGATGGTGACATCACAAGAAATTAGCGTGACACACTGAAAAAGATGACCAGAGAAAGAATTGCATAGACTATATAGAATCTGATGACGAAGTAAAGAATCGAGGGAGTATTTATGTGCAGAATAAAGATTGCACGTCTTAAGAGCACTGCAGAAAACATACAAATTTTACAATTGTACAGATGCTCTAACACAAGCAGACTAAGTATTTGCAAGGCTGGCTATACGTAGTACATTGACTGTAGGCGGTGTTGCAAACATAAATCTATATAGAGTTCTGGAAATTCGATGATACAATGTTAGTAAGCGAGTCTCCATGAAGGATGATGGCTTGGAAGACATATTTGGGTAGCAGCAATGTATAGGCTCGAGTTCAATGCAAGATCAAAGTGGTTGTTTTGATGTCAAAGACTGGACACAGCCAATAACTGGCTATCAGCTTGTGAAGAACAGTAGACATGAGAAGCCGAGGCATCCCTTATTAAGTTGCAAAGAAAGAACACCATGAGGGCCAAGTTTCTTTATTAAAGACTATTAAATGCTATAAAACTAGTGAATTCATGGTCTCTCATCACGTGAGCTGAAGGTGAAAATAGACGAAGAGAATGGTGCACCAGGCTGAAGATAGTGAGTGCCTGCACTACCTTATATTCCTAGAGGCATGAAGCTACTACAAGGCCAAGTTCAAAGACAATGTGAATGGCAGACGGCATGAGTGATGATAGAGATGAGACCAATTGGGTGGGGAGATAAGGTCAAGCTCACTCACCAGCACCTAGGGTACCAGCTTACGTGCTGCTAGAGAATTGAATGTTCCAGAGGGTAAACCTGTGCCAACCAATTGTAGAGGGCCATATAACAAAGAGCCTTATAGTTTGAGAGCCAATAAGGTGTTGTGTTTTAATTACTGTTGAAGATGGCTTGCACAATGACTTGCACGTGGGGAGAGCATGAGCTCCCTCCTGACTATACAGAGCCAATCACGATCCTATCACATATAGAAGATATACTTATACGTTCCGCTTGAGCCAATCATAACCCTATGTAGGTTTCCTTAGTTTGCCACATAGGATGACGTCACTTATGATGAATGTTTAGTATATAAGTGTGATTTTTCATGATAAACTTTGAGATTATGCTGTGCGACGCCCGTTGATGTCTATTGTTCTCCCTGTTTTAAACAATTGAAAATAAAAAAAAGAGTTATTCGCCAACTTCCAGAGTCGGTCTTACTGCTTCATTGTAAGAAATGATTCTCCATCACATCCATAGCACGGTGTGTTACCGTGAGTAAAAGGGCCTACGTGTTCATTTGCCACCTCAATTCTTCACTATTGCTTACTCAACAATAGTCAATTTTCACTATATAATCACTAGTGGCAAGTGCCAATTTCAGGACTGCACATGTCTATAGAAAACTGTAATATGTGGCCATGCAGACATTGGAGCAAAAATGATATGTACATTTTCCTGGGCACAGATGCATGTCTCAAATGCTTGTCTACGGAGACAGCGTTACAGTAAGTGCACATGGGCACTTGACCTCCAATTCATCTGATGTTTGTCCATCTTGCTATGAGCATCCCAGACATTCTTGGAGAAATATATGCAACACATGTATATTTGCAAAAGTCAGCAGTGGATGCTGGACCTGTGGACCATCCATGACACTAAAGGTCACAATGTTCACTGACAAGCTGCACATGTGTCTAATTCTGCTTCAGTGTAAAAGCATGGACACAGCAAAGGATAATAAAATGTTTGCAGATATGGGAATCTCAAAAAAGGATGGCAATTCATGCAATGTTTTTACTTGTACTCATTCAAACCCATGGACTAACCACCTAAAACTACACAGACAATACCCAACTCATCTTCAACTGCAACTCAAGACCCAAACAACACCCTCAAGAAATACCTCCTGGACATGTACATCTGGATGACAATCAACAATCTCAAACTAAACCCAAACAAAACAGAAATAATGATCCTGCCTCCAGAGGATAACGCAACACACACACACATGAGCTGGCCCTATGCATGGGAACCCAACCGGAGGCACCCAGTATGATAAAAAACCTGGGAATACTCATGGACAACAGACTCTCAATAGAACCACGAGTCAACACAATAGCAAAGAAAGGCTTCTACCTCTTCTGACTAATTAAAGGGCTACTCCACTACCTCACCTTCCCACAAAGAACTCTTGAAATCATCTCCCTGGTACTATCGAGAATTGACTACGTACACGGCCTCTACCTTGGAATGCCAGAACGCATCACAAAAAAACTAAAACAAGCTACTCCTGAGACTAAACAGAAGAGACCACATCAGACCAGCCCTGAGAGTCCGATACTGGCTTCGGATACAAACCTCATTCATTTCAAGGCCCTCTGCATCACACACAATCACTACACAGCCACAAACAATGAGCCAAATTTCTCCAAGACCAATTATTCAGAGTCATTCAATTCCTCTCCTCATATCATGTGAACATGCCCTGTTTCACGTTGTAGGGTGTTGAAGGCATCCTTCTAGGGACAGTGTAACAGGGCTGTCCTTTCAGCCATGACTCTGTCTTTCAGACAAAAGAAAAAGACTACCAGGTAAAGTGCCCTTTGAATGCAACACACATGATAGTGGGCAATCAAAGAGCCAGGTCAGGGGATGGGTATGCGGGCCCACTATAATTGCCTTTTTCTGGATTATATTTTACTGCTGTCAAATACGAGCCATGTCTTAAGTGCCAATAGCAGCCACTGGGTGAGTAGTCACTCACAAGCATGAGGTGGCAGTGATGGAATGTCAGTCCTCATGCCCAGATCCAACTTTGAGTGGCAACCATAGATAGTCTATCAGTTTCCATTGTCGTCCTGTCCACCTTTGACTCACGGCAGACATGTAGAACCTGCAGAGGAGTATAAGCAAGGGCACCAGTGTATCTATGTATGAAGGAGAAGTTAGTGATGAGGATGTATGTCCCACAGATCCTGGCATGTATTTTTTAGCTGTAAATCACGGTGGCTGAACCTCAGTGGTAGCATGTTAGTATACCTCAGATAAGCACATGGCACAAAGTTCAAGTCTGATACTGGCAGAGGCCATTGGTCCCACTGACATATACATGCATGCAGGTATGTTGCTAGCCATGCCCTGTAAGTGCCTTGATTCAGGTCCCCTAGAGTGCGTGCACAAGGATGTCCACTTTACTGTTCAATGTGTGGGTGTGTAGTACAGTTGCTCAATTCATTTGGAAATGTATCACATGATGGTCAAAATATTCACTGGCCACCTCAATGGCTAACCTACCATTGTAGACATTCACTGAGTCCCATTGGCTAAAGGATCACCAGTGCCTGTTGTTCACCCATCCTCACTCATGCATTTGTTTTTCCTACTGCTGGCATGTACATTTGGTCACTGTAACTACAGTCCAGAATGGCTATTGAGTAGCTGTGTGTCTGACATGGATGTGTAGAGAACATTTGGTCCTGTCACGTGAGCCCTTACATGGACTTACATGGCATTGTATTTGTATTTTATTGAATTTATATAGTGTTTTGGTTTAAAACGCTATATAAATTAAATAAAATACAAATACAAATTCAACATACACTGTTTCTCATGGTATTGTGTTCCAAGTGGTCAACCAGGGAGCGTCAGGTAAATTGCTGCAGACTGTGGCCAGTGACACTTGTGAGCTCTACTTGTGGGGGGGGGGCATTGCCACTAAGTGGCATTTGTAGGGTGGCTGACCTATTGGGCTATGAATGGGGAGCTACTTTTCTACTGAGTCATGGTCATCTAAGGGGATTTGGACTGGAAGAACATTGGTTGAGAAGGTCGAATGAGGGTTCATGCACGACATGTACATGGTATAGTTGGTAGTGTCCTTGCAAAGTGTGCACTAGATGTGACATGGCAGAAATTAGCACCACACACTACATGTCCAATGAATGTTGCAGGTCTGGCTAACACATGGGCCTTGCCTTGTGTACATAGTGAGAGGACGTTTTCAGTGTTCAAAGTCATAGCATGCATTTGGTTTGATGATAGTGCACTGTGCATAGCAGACATTTTTAAAGCCAAAACACACGAGCTGGTGTGCAATTGTGTGCATGATATTGGTGTCGAGGTAGCATTGAATGTAGCATGTTTGATTGTTTTTTCCAGAAAGTGATGTGCTCTGTGTGGAAGTCATAATGGATTGGTCCAAGGGGCCAATAGCCTGTTAGGATGCGTTTAATACTGGGTTATTGTGTACCATTGAATTTGGCTATCTACCTCCTCTGAATACACATGAGTGAGGATTTTGCTCCAAAATGGCCGCCGACATCGACGTACTTGCTGTGTGCCTTGCACAGCCTGCAGCAAGAACCACTCTGGCTCCAGCAGCGTCTATGGCTGCCCTCCCCTCAAATAAGATGAGCTCAACTTTTGTGGCGTCCAGGAAGTGCAACGGCATGCAAAGCCAACCAAGCCCAAAGGATCATATCAAATGACCCTTCCTATCGGGGCCTGTCCAAGCACAGAGAGGCACATAACTATGCCCCTACTCCAATCTATGTGTTACGCCCAGGCCGGGAACTTGCATCTGGCACCAATCTTAATGATCAGTAAGCCTTTGTGCATAGCTCCTGTTAGAAGACTTTATTGTGCTGATGATATCCCCTATCCCCCCAACCTGCTTCCTCCCTCCACTCTATGTGCCCATGGACTGCAGAAAACACCACCCAAAAGGCACATCCCCCACTCTTCCCGACAACAGCCTTAGAGAATCCACACTTTTATTCCCCAGTGTACATCCTGCAACCACAAAGCCCTACTCACAGCACATTTCAATCCATCACCAGACACCATGCAAAGACAAATACAAGGCTTCATCCAGACGCATGAGACCATGCTCCAACAACAGCTATGTGCATGTTACCTTGCACCTACCGCCACTCATTCAACCTAAGCCACCCAACCTTGCACAACTGCCAGTCTGTTGGGAAAAGTCCCCCACACAGCCACTGCAGCAGTCAGCACCTTCCATCACACCCCTCAACTTGCACTCGTACACTGAACCCACAACTGGGCCTATTGGACTCGGGCCGAAACACTGTAGACCAAAACCACTGCCAACTGCTTCTTGCACTGGCCCACTTAGACACAAACACCTTCGAGCCCACGTTTTCCACTCCCCCTCCACAATGCCTCCAGCCCCTTGTATTACTCCGACTCCTGCCCTGCCCCTAAGCTATCACCAATCGAACAGGAGAGAACCATTATGGACTTATCAGCAATCCCCACCACCAGTCAGCACTCCAAACAGCCGCCACATGGCACTAACAAGGGCAAAAAGCAACCTCTGGCACTTAGCATCACAGTCTCCACTGCCTCCTCTTTCACACCCCCTAAACCTCCCACCTCATTAACCACACTTTAGTACCCCAACCACCACCTCTGCCCTAGCACAGAATATAGCCATAGCCCCTTGAACGAGTCCACCACTGCTAATCCTAACAGCGCCATACCTCAACAGGACATCTTGCCCTCCACCCAACTACAGCCACCTCCTGACCCAGCACCACCAAACCAAACATATGGCCTTAATCCAGCCATCCTACGGCAGACTTTACTCCTGCAAATCACTGTCAAAAGAAATACTTGCTTAGGGGACCAGATAGTGGGCACCATTAGACCAAAAATCACTTCTACAGCAACCAACTGCACCCACAAGCCAACCAAACCTATCACCCAACAGAAGCCTACCACTAAGACCCTCCCATGTCAACAGACTCGACACACATCCTCCCTACTACTAAAGTGTGCCCTTATGAATGCTAGGTCCATCCCTGTACACGCTCTTGATATCAATGTCCGGTCCTGCACTCTTTATTGCCCTCCCCCTCGGATAAACCATCTTCTGCTCTGACAAAACTAATGCCAGAGGTGGAGAGGTATCACTCATAGCCAAGAACACCCTTGCCATTAGAGAACTGAACTCCACCCCGCCCAGCAACTGTGACATCCTATCGGCTAAACTATCCCTCTCTGACTCAGATTCCATTACACTGCACAACATCTACCGCCCTCCTGGTCCAACTACGTCCTTTAAAAGGAAACCTCCTACACACCCTGAGTGCCAACATTAAGCACACCTCGAAATCAATCATTCTGGGAGACCTCAACCTAGGGTACAATGACCCTGAATTCCAAGAAGCCACATCACTCTCAGACTCATTAAGCAGCCCTGGCTTCCAACAATGCATCAACACCCCCACACACAACAAAGATCACATCCTAGACTGGATTGCAGACCTCAATTGTCAGGGGGTCATCCTCTCTAACATCCCTTGCCCATGGTCTGACCACAACATGGTGCATTTTTCCATCTCACCACACAGACACGCATCAAACACTGCTATTATGCTGCCGCCCACACTTGCCCGTAGCTCCAAAAACCACACCAAGGTATGTCTTGCTCCCGTGCTCAACTCACTCATATCTGAACCACCCTTTGACAATTACCCTAATTTGCTCGCAGTCCTCTACACCAAAACCCTAACTGTCGCTGTGGACACCATTGCCCCTCTCAAGCCTCGCACGTCCATACCATTGGCACATCGAAACCCCTGGTTCACCCCAGACCTTCAAATGCTCCGATCCCACAAACAGCTAGCAGAAGCCAAATGGGAAAAAACACATTTGAAGTCTCTAAGCTGCAGTTCATGGCAGCCTCCAAACTCTACAAAAAAGCCATTCTCGCTGCTAAAACCTCCACATACAATACCTGCATTGCTGATGCCAAATGTAACACCCGCAAGATATTCACCATACTCAGGGAACTGGAAACCCCATCGACCACCGCGGTCACCATTGACAAAGATGACCTCTGATGCAGGAGTATCCAAAATGCCACGCTTGGCAAACTCGACATACTACAATGTAAAATTGACAGCAAACTATTAACAATTGACCCCTTGCAAGCTTCTCAGATGACAGCACCCTCCACCACTGTTAGTGCACAAAATCTCCCCTTGTTCTACTTCACTAATGTCTCTAAAGATGAAGTGATAACCACTCAAAAAGGTCTTAAACCATCTGGATGCAAAGGAGATTCCTGCCCGTCAAGACTGCATTGACATCCTTGCTCCCCTCATTGCATACTTCATCAACGCCTCCTTCTCCACAGGCTCAGTCTCCAATTGCCTCAAGGAAGCCTGGGTACTCTCCCTCATCAAAAAAACATCACTAGACCCCACATCCCAACCAATTACCCTCCCATCACATCTGTCCCCTTCCTGTTAAAAATCCTAGACATGGTAGCCTATCTGCAAATCCAGCGCTTCCTGGAAGCCAATCATATTCTAGGTGTCCGTCAGTCTGGGTTCCGCCCAGGCCACGGGACAGAGTAAGCATTACTTGGCCTAATGATTCAGATTGACCAAATCAGGGATGAAGGCAAGCCCGCCCTGTTGCTTCTCCTCAACCTATCAGAAGATTTTGACCTTGTGGCCACAATGTCCTTAGCCAACACTTGTCCTCTTCAGCCAACTTCTCACCTCAAGCCATATCCTGGATACCTCCTTCCTAGGGAACAGATCCCTCTGAGTATTTGCATATAATGCCAGAGCCCCACCAGCACCAATAACCTGCGGTGTGCCCCAGGGCTTGTGTGTCTCCCCAACTTTGCATAACATATTCACCATGACATTATTTGCCCTCCTTGACTGCGTCGGCATATTGTATACAAACTATGTGGATGACACGCACATCTTATTGCCCCTCACTGGGAACCACATTGATGACTTCACCACCTTAAACTCTGTCTACACGACCATTGAAGCCTGGATGGACACCCACCGCCTATGTCAGAACGATGAGAAAACAGAGATTCTTCTTGTAGGCCCCCCATCAGTGATCAGGAAACTTGACCCCTTATATCCCTGCTTCAACATTGATGGCATCGCAATCCCAGTGTCACCATTTGTAAAAAGCTCTCTGTTTATCTTGACTCCACATTATCCCTCTCACAGCAAGTCAATGCCATTGCCTCCTCTACCGCATCCATGAGCAAACTAATAAATGCTTTCAGTCCCTTCCACTCCCCAGACAGCAGCCTCACTATTGCCCGAGCCACTGTAGCTTCAAGGCTCGACTGTTGCAATGCGCTTTTTGCAGGCACCACCAACATCTGGAAAATGCAAGTTATTCAGAATAACGCACTGAGAGCAGCCCTGAACATCCCCAAATCTGAACATATCACTGCAGCATGGAAGAAAGCCCACTGGCTCCATATCCTTGAATGGATTATATTCAAAACCCTTTCCATCGCGCACAGATGCCTATCTAAGGATGCCCCTCCCTACTATCCCAAAAAATCGCCATGGCATCATCCACCAGACCTATCACAACAGCCTATGCGCACCACATCACCCAGCCTAAATTGAAATGGGCTAAAGCTGGAGGCTCGAGCCTCCCAACCCTTGCGGCCTACCATTGGAACCTCCTCCCACCCACTCTATGTGCTGACCACTCCTACTGGACATTCCGGAGAGCCTTAAAAAAACTTTTATTTTCCTCAAGGCTATGCATCCCGTTTCAACTCTGAAACTGTACACTGTATGTATTATAATGCATGCACAGTCATCTGAGTAACTGGTCATGTAAACAGTGAGACCTCTGGGCTTAGCACGCTATACAAATGTAAACATCAATACATAAATAAAGTGCAGCCTATGTAAGTCAATGTTGAGTTGTATGATAGTTGTTGTTTTTTCTTTTGCAGGTGAAGATTCCCCAGAGGAAAATGAGGCTACACCATCTACCAGTAGAGGTAGTTGGGGAGCATTCCCAGTACCTGCAGGGAAGAGTGAGTGGGCCTGATGACTCCTCCTCCGATGAACATGTGGCTACTGATGTGAGAGGCTGCGTCCAAGGGACAGACCCATGCCACCTTGCCCTCATTTTGGATGACAATGACAAAACAGTTGACATATACTAGTGTTGCCAGGAACACTGGGGCAAATGTGGGGCACGATTCAAATGTGGCTTGTAAAGGTGTGCCCATAGCTGCTGCTGCTGCATTTGGGTCATCACAATTGCCAAAAACATCTGTGGAGTCCACAGTGCTCAGTGGATCTGAAAGATCAGGTACAGGACATTGTCCACAGACTATTAGCACATTACGACAGAAAAGACTATTTTCAACATGCCTGCCTAGGCCACACACACGTGGTGGCTGCTTGGGTGTCAGCCAATTTGAGTGTTAGGAGGAATTGCTGCATATGACCCACAGACAGTGACTGGTCCTGCAGAAGTTGTCTCAGAATACACACGGGATGGGCTATCAGTGGTAGAAGCCATAGGGGATTTTTGCCTGGCGATGCAAACATAGAGGAGGGAGAACATGCACCAGGACACAGTGGCATTGAGGGAACACAGTATTACACTCACCTGGTCTCTACGGGGACATTGGGGCACGGTTGGAGCCCTCCTTGGATTTGGCTTCCCTGGATCTTGCTTTACCCCCAGCTGTGGCGATCTGGTCTGGTCAGGTTGCTGGCAATGCCCTTGGGGAAAGGTAAGAGGCAGTGAGAATGCTATGACTCAACTGGGAGCCCCCTCAAACCCCTCGTGCCAAAATGAGATGTGCAAGCGTTTTCCCATAGGCTCTCACCTGTTATTTTGCAAAGATGAGCTCTCCGTCCTGCTTCTCTTCAGCAGGGGCGCTATAGACAGACCCAGTTGCTTCACTGGTCCATATGCCTAATGGCCCAGACTGGCTGCGACCAATCCTCGTGGGAGGTAAGTGTTGATAACAATGATTATTTTATGTATGCTTCTGTAAAATCTTTCCCAATGATTATTGTCCGTATGCTTCTGTAAAGTCTTTCCCAATGATTATTGTCCGTATTCTTAATAATGTCTTTCTTTTCCCCAATAGGTGTTGAAGATGGCTCCACTGAGTCGCGTTGCTGACAGTGGACCGACGCAGTGTCCGAAATGGATGGAGCGGACCCCACTAGAGGGTAAGTAGGGTTTCTAAATGAAACGCAAGGCTTAGGTGTTGCGCGGCCAAGCATTTAATGTTTATGTGGTTTCTAACCTTGTGCTGTCTTTATTTCTTGCAGGGACGGCCTGGCGTCGTAAGATTGAGAGCGGCTATCCGGGAAGATCTTTGCGGCTGTGAGATGGAAGAACCGTGAGGATGCCTGACGAGAAGAAGACTTCTGCACAAATGAAGACTCCGACAGGTGAGGAAGAGGCGCCCAACAGAAGATGGATTTGAGGAGACAGGTAAGGTGCGCGCTGAAGATACTGGTGTGAAGCTTGTAGCGCTTCAAGCAGTGGTATGGCTGGCTTCAGGTAAGGTGTGCGCTGCAGATCCTGGATCGAGATTGGATGCGCTCCGAGTGATGGTATGGCTGGATCCAGGTAAGGTGCACGTTGAAGATGTACAGCTGTAATCAGGTAGGTGCGCGCCGAAGATGTGAAACTGGAATCAGAAGATGCAGAGCTGGAGACAGGTAAGAGCTTCAGATGGAGGTAAGCGTTACGCTGCATACAGCATATTAACATGAAGCCTCAACATGCGGGTGGGGCCGGCTTAAATAGTTTGGTCCTAGCCACTCCCCTTTAGCTCTGCCTTGTGGCCCCACCTCACCACTCCCATGGATGATTGCATGTGTTTTCCAATGCTTTCTAATGGCCACGCCCGGCCTGGATACATGTGCCTTCGACCTCAAGTGTGCAGAGAACATTTTCTTATGAGCCTGGCACCAAAGGTGCCTGGACAGGGTCTATTTGGACCCTTTGGAAGGAGGAAATAAGGGCCCTTGATTAGTGGCCCGGGTACACATGCACCAGGACATGGCTGCCATTGGTGGGTTGTTGCATGCCTGCCTTTCAAGCTTTGCTATGGAAAAGGACGATCTGACTTTGGCACTGCATGATTTGATATGTCTCCCATTCCAACATTTCTCACAGGAGGATGGGTCCCAGCGATGGTGGACATGTTGCCTCTCCTGGATTGGCTTACATGTGGTTTGCATGCCATTAAATTAGGCCTGCCCTGTTGTTATGTTGACATTGAAGGTTGAGTTTGGGATGTCTGCTGATGTGATGGGTTTTATTGGCAGTACAGTTTGTCTTTAGGAGATGTATATGTGATGTGGTTTTCTTTTTCTGCGGCCACAATATTTAGTGATGCAGTTTTACTCCCCCTAGTAAAAGTAATGTTCCATGGTATATTCTTGACTGTGAGCTGTCATCTGCAGGTGTAGGTGCTCCCATGTTGTCACAGAGCTTGGCGGTGTAGATGTTGTCCTTTTGCTACATCTGTGTGTGTTACTTATTTATTTGTTTACAGTTGTATTTAGTCCGAAAATCAAACTTTTACAACTTTCAAAACATATATGTTTCAATTAAAACACATTGACATAAAACAATGAACATACATCTCAATATATATCTGTTGGACTAAGTCATTCTAACTTACAAACATTTCAAATAATACTCTAAAATCTATGTGACACATATCAAATAAAAATAGAATCGTCCACTATTTCATTACAATTCATCATTACCCAGAAATGATAAAATATTTTCCCATACCCTGAAAAGTGCAACGTGCATAGCTCCTGACTCAGTGTTCAGATAGTACTGACAGAATTCCATCGATTTAATCGCATTGTATTGATGTAGCTATTTTGCAAATAAAGTCATGTAGACAGACCCTAAGCAAGGACATTCTGTAAGCACATGTCTGACGGATTCAATGTTGCTAATATTTGTACACGTACGACATGTTCCCTAGATCGGGGACCAACTTCCACTTACCACCACATAGGACCCGAACTGGTAGTTGCTTAGTACGCATCAACAGCCTACATTTTCGTGCAGCAGGGTCAGGGCATTTAACCAAGTAAATTTGGGGGCGGAGATAAAAGTGTACTATGCCTGGCATTTAGATGTAATTATGCAATTCACTTAGGTGGCTATAATTGTTGTCCCAATCCCACTTCTTAACCTTGTAAGTGAATGTTTTTTTTTTAGTTTGGCATAATTACTGCAGTGAGAGGGGCCTAGTGTCCAGTTAACTTCAGAAAGAAGTTCACCAATTGATCGTCCACATAAATCAGGGTTTTTGTTGCTGTTACTGATGTTGTCTGCTGCACTGGGCATACTGGATGTGCTAACACTTTTATGTATAAAAGGCCTCGCCTCTGTAAAATCATGGCTTTGAGGGAGCTTAGTACAAGTTCCAACCTCAGGTATTGAATGGGACAGTTATGAGGAAGGTTAAGAACGGTGTGCCAAAACAAAAACCTAAATTCTGTCAATCCTCCTCAGCTCAGTAATGGCAAGTGCTTCCAGCCCATAGGTGATGACCGTATACACCATTGTTTGTATAGTATACCTATACCAGCCAATGAATATCCAGCATGACCTACAACAAAACCACGTATCCTCACAGTAATTTGCTTAGCACCCCAGATCTTGACATCTATAAAATGACCATACTTCTTTTTACTGTACATCACGACACCGAAGTATTTGTAATTTTCAGTGTATGCTACAGACCCCCAACTGGTCTTCATTTTACATTTTGAGATTTGTCTGGGGGAGATGAACATTATTTGGCCCTTAAACAGATTAATTTTCAGCCCATTTTCATTGACATAGTTTCCCAATTCCTCTAGAAATAGTCTTGTCTCCCTTAGTGTATGATCTATGATCACAAGGTCATCTGCATATAACATTGCCGTGACATCAGAATTTTTAAGTTTAGCCAGGAATATTGCTCTCCTTTCCAATCTGGTCAACAGGTCTGCTAAATAAAAGTAAAACAACAAGATAGCTAGTAAGCATCCCTGCTTCAACTCCCTTGTTTAATTTTGATAGGGGCGGACAGTAATCCTTGATTGTCCAATTTTATCTGAGCATTGTTTTTGGTATGAAGGGCTATGACTATTCCCAATAACCATATAGGACAGCCTATCTTTTTTAGCTTGTTCCACAAGGTCTGTGTATGTTATGTGCTCTCACAATCATTAATAAAGTCTGCCAGTGTGATGTGTGTATATGTGCAATTTTCTATGTTTGCAAGCTGTGTGTCTGGTGTTTTAGTGGGCGAGTCCTTTAAGTACTGGTTGCAGTGTGATATCTCCTGATGTATGTGGGTTTCTGGTGTTTCTGCATGGTGGTGGTGTTGCTGTTATTGTTGGGATCTGGATGATGTGATGATGGCACTGCAGGTAGTCCATATGCTGTTTATTGGTTGTGATTTTGAGGCACGTAAAGGAAGTTGGGCTTACAGTGTTTTGTTTCTGTCATTTTGCACACTCTCATTGCAGCTCCTAGACAGACATTCTCAGGTTGTTATGTTGGCCAGACAGTACATGCCCTCCTTCATCACTGAAACCCGTCAGGGGTGCAGCGTTGTTTTGTGTCCACAACAAAGGGTTTGATTTAAGCAAAACCATTGTTTGAAACCACTTGGTTGCGTGTGGCCTGTCCCTGAACCATAGGCCCGCAGCATACATGCTCAGGTGCAGGAGGGTTTATGGCCCATGAATTTGGCTACAAACCCTCCTGCACCTGGACAGGTATGCCATGGCATGTGTAGGATACAACATGCCAGTATGATTTTCCATAGCACTGGTGGGTTGTATAGCAATACAACACTCGAGGGTGGCTAGTCTAAGGATCGAATCTAAAGGGTCGACAGGTCAAAGGATCACATTTTCTTTTTAATTATATATATTTTTTTAGGTTTTCGTTTAGGGAAAAAAGTGTTTTTTAGCAAAAAAAGGGGATTGGGGGGGAACCCGGGGGGGGGGGGGGCCCAAAAAATAAATTAATATGTGAAACAAAAAAAAAGAAAATTCGATCCTTTGATCTGTCGACCATTTGGTGTCGATCCTTTGACCTGTCGACCCTTTAGATTCGATCCTTTGACTGGCAACCACACTCGAGTAGTCAAGGCAGCAATACTGTGACTTGAGCACTCCAAATATGCGCTCACCTATGCCTCTAGTGGCAAAGTGTGCTGCAATGTAGCGGATCTCATCTGGGTTTGCAGAATTCCTGGTGAGTGTCAGGAGGAATGGTGAGAGTGGGTAAGCACTGCACCCAGCAAATGGATACGTAGTAAGTATTGGTTAGCGTGTTTTCTGTGGTTGGTGGAAGTTTTGCTTATGCTTGTTTGTCTGTGTATTGTTGGATGCGCGATGGGTCATATTCGCCAAGGAGCCACATGTTGCCATGGCTGCAGATGACAGAGCATGATGGATAATTGAGTCGAGTAGGATGTAGCTATCATGAGTGCATCTGGGAGAATTAGCATTCAAGGCATTATGTGGCCATTTCAATCAGTACCTTTCAAATGCCTTTCAAATGTCGATATAAAAGTAAAAATGAATGGCTTTGCCAGTGCTTATCCACTTGAAGTACCCTGCAATGTGAACTTTTTTCTTCCTACAACACTGTATGTGGGAAGCCTGTTTGCCATGCATAAATCCACGTACTCTCCTATCGCCTTCTGCGGCCAGCACCTTTCCTGTTATTGTGGGAAAAACCCATCCGGCGCAAAGTGTTTTTCTTCTTTCTTTTTTGTGCTACACTTTAGGTCAATCGCTGCTTACTCTAAACGGTTGAAAAATAACTATGTGCTATTATTGTATTTTTCACAGTCTGCACTTTAATATTTCTTCTTTTACAATGTGCCCCAACTTGCTGATACACATACTTTGAACACTATGGGCCCAATTCATGGAATTATTTACGTGGAAAATAGGGAACTTGCATGTCAAAATGCGTGCAAAATCCTGTTAGTTGATTCATGGAATCGAATGCGCAGGATTTTCCTGGGACTTGCGTGGATTTTACAGCAGCCCGGCACACCTCTGCAAGCAGCTGAGTGCTTTGCGCGTGACACCAGGCAGAGCATTTTCATGGCTTGCACAGAGGACTTGGAAGTGGGTGGAATACAGTAAATGGGGAAGAACAGGAGAAAAAGTGAGTGTTACGAAGGGGCAGGCCACAGACAGTCCATCGTATGCCCACAATTGCACTAAACGACATGTATTTATGGACCCACCCGCGCAGCCTCTCGGCAGGGAAATTGACACGCAAAGCCCTCATACTAGCTGCCCCCCAAAAGCAGGCATAGAGGCACTTGCACATAGGAATCACCACGCAGATGTGGGATCGCATGTTGGATTTGGGGTGTGTGCGTGCAGCCGGGGTTCCGATCTAACTGTACGCTGTGTAGCGGGGTGCAGAAATGTTGATGGCGGTTCGCATGCACATTTACTAAGTTTTATCAGAGTTACAATAAATCATACGCTTGATGTTGGGGTGCCGGTAACAGTTATGGGGGAACCGCGCAGGCCTGCTTGCTGGGGACCCCATGCACTGTTTTCAGGGTGCATGTAGTTGTGCCTGGGGGAGCATGCAAAGGTAGCTGTTTCTGGCTGTTTTTGCATAGCGTGGAGGCGTGTCAGATGAGTTCTGTCCGCGACTCGCGTAAACGGTTACTTTGTGCAAACAATTTCATGAATACGCAGCACACACAAAAATCCTCTGTGCTCAGGCTTGCGCAGTGTTGTTATGAGCGTGCAGCCTTTGCAGGATTAATGTGCACTTTCCCATAAATCGGGCCCTATATCTTGTACTAGAATGTTCACCTGCCACTTCAACATAGGAGGATCCTGCTGCGATATATTGTAGACAGATGCATCATACGGGCCATGCTGGCATATGCAGGAGACAACCTTATGAATGACTTTTGCAGAAGCAATACTGCCATATTTGGGAATAGCCAGCATTAAAAAGTACTTTTCAAGGCTAGGCTGGAATTTATTATGTATCAAGGCATTGTGAGCATTTCCTTTACATTAGCGGTGCTGTAGGCACCATCAGAAAGGCGTATTACAATTAAAATACTGGCATATATATGTGCACAAGAAGCAGGAAAACAAGGAATTGTGAGTACGTCGTTTGCAATTGGCCGCACTGGCATATGGTGTAGGCACCATTAAGACATTTTTTACAATGTCGGTACTGACATACAGACGGCATGACAAGTGTGATACAGGGCCATTCTGTACTTCACAGTGTCAATACTGACGTGTAGTGTGGGCACATGCATCATGGAAATGTTGAACAATGCCTTTGTGTATTGTTGGTGACCTGGCACTTGAGCTAATGAGTTTTTCATGGGTCACCCTAAAGAACAGATTGTGAATTGCATGGCTTTTTCTCAGTTCTCTGCAAATACATGCAAGAACTGGGGAAGCCAGCAGGGTTTCACTGTGATGTGACAAGTCTAGTCTCAAATGCAACAGTAAACTTTATACAATGGCTACAGGATAGCTATACAGTTCACATAATTGCATGCAATGACAGTTCCTAAGGTTGGTGATAAGAAACAAGCATAATCTTCAAGAAAACAAATACTATTCGCCAAACCTCCAACATCTGGGTCTCATTCCATTTAATTGCTAGAAGTGGAAAACAATTCCAACTATAACAACCTAGAATGTTCAACTTTCAGCAAATCATAGTGGCAAACACAAACAAAATAAGGGGGTAATGACACATTACTAGGCAAATGTTTTTTCATTCACATTTGCATTTACCACTATCCATTATTCGCCCATACATCCTCACACTAGTCTTTGTTTTTAAACTTGTTTTCATCCATACATCTTCAAAATCGTGTATTCATCCCTCTGGCACATGCCCCTTAGACATGTGTCTATCTTCTTCATTTTTTTTATTTTTTTTTATTTACTTCGGAGCGGATGGCTCTGATTTCTTGAGTTGGCAGTTGGTTGAATCTCATTTTCATAACGGTTTTTTTGCAGTCTCTTATTGGGGAATGTTATACAATAATTCAGAGGTAATCTCAGCTTGTTTGTTGTTGGAGGTAGGTGGTAAAGTAGTTTATTGGCCGTTGTTGTCTCACACGTTTGGATCCAGTCTTCTTGGGCTATTTTTGTCTATCTTATCAGGATGTGGATAAAATCATCAAGCGTGCAGGCCAAGTCTGACAACTTCCTTGTAAGATTTTGTTCCCACCTATTTAGAGCATTGCAGCGTCATTTGTTGAGTTCCACCCAGATCCTCTTAATCATTCAACCACACATCCTCCCTCACCCTCATTCAGTCGTCTATCTTCGCATTCAGTCATTCATCAATCCCCTCTGAAGCCTCTCTCTATTCTCTCTCTACTTTCCCCTCAGCATTTCCCTAATCTGCATTATTGTGTCTTTTTGTGCATGAACTCAGAAAATATTTTCACCATACGTAAGCCCAAACAAATTGCTTTGTCAATGCTAGTTTTTGAATTAGGGTTGTTTCACACTTTCACGGGTGTGCTTGGGAGTTTGCCCAGTTCCTCCCTACCCACCACTATGTCACTCCCCATTTTTGCAATTTAATAAGGCTTTGTGGATATTCTGCTTCAGAGTGTGACATTACTAGAATGCGAAAAACAACTTCAAAAAGGGGAGAGAATGTCAGATAGTATCGAGAGGCACTGACTGCTGACCCCTATATCTCGACAAACACAGAGAGGAAAGTGACTGACATCATCTTCTCTCGACACTCCCAACAATGGAAGCGTGCACTGCTAGCACTCTTCTCAAATACAAGCACTATCTCAATCCAAAGAGGTATCAAGCTATATGTTAAGTTGCAGTCTTCCCCGGTGGTAAAATTGAACAGGAATATCTACGAAAATGGGATGTTCATGGGGCAGGCCAGCAACCAGAACTTATCCATCTTTACTCTTGCCATTTTGGTTGAGCCGTAGAACAAACATTATATTCCCTTGGCCCAATCTTAGGCTGAAACTGCATCTTCACAGAATGAGAGAGTGTTCCCAACATGCATGTTACGCATCCATGGTGTTACTAATGGTGGCTCCAAAGACCACCACAGTCCATCAGCCCCCATCGCCTCGAGGCTCATATTTCACAGTCAACTGATTCGACCCTGCAAGCTTCTTTACACAACCGTGGCATCCTGTTCCAAAGTATCCAGCCCAAACAAGAGCACAGACACTTTGTGCCCAACTTCCCAGTCCAAATCCTAACCACTGAGGAACAATTTCACTCTTTTGCATGAACCAATGTATGCTCTGATAACAAAAATGCACTAAATATCCCCTCCATCATGGGTGATTATGTCCCAGTAATGTTGGCCATGAATGAGATGTGCTTTAAGGAAAGCTTGCCAAACCTGCTTAAATCCCCCATATTCAAAATAGTATTGAAGAAAAGGATCAATAAGAAAGGGGAGAGGTGCCATTTATCTCCCCTGAGTCTCACAGATGCCATCTAGCAGCTTCTGAGAACTATGAATCATTTGTTGGTGAAATGTATGCAGAACTCTAACACGTTCCTCAAAGTCCTCACTGCATACAGGTCACTAGTTGCCAAAACATACATCTGCTAGTAGATTGGCTAGATGGTCACCACTGCTTCAGCCACAATCATTGTAATGTGAGACTACAACCTGTATCTTTAAAACCCACCCAACATTGTTGATACACAGTGTGGATCTCACATGTCTGAATTAGCTGATTGGGGATTCAGTTAACTCATCACACCCTCAATTCCATCCTGACCACAAACATATATATATGCCCAACATAGCAAAGTCTAAATAAAAATGGAAAATCCTAATACAACCACAATTAAATGATTAAAATAAAATACATTTGTTTAGGGACCACCAATAGACGAAGCACAAGATGGCGACCTCTTGTTGAGGCTTTGACAGAACACCCATAATGCCTTAAAAAAACCATGAAGACCTCACACTGGAGAAACTTTACCAGAGTCATCGGATGTGCAGAGATCTGTGGACGCGTAATGTTATATTAGGCAGAAGAAGCGAATGCATGGATCTATGCAACAGTGAGGATTTCAGAGCACAGGCCATGCTGACATGGGTCGTGGCAGACAAGATTAGTGAAAAGCACTATATGTGTGGCAGCGTCTCCTCGCTCATCAAAGCAGTTCCAAGCTTCGAGGAAGTATTTACACTCCCTCATAGACCCATTTTCCTGTAGCAGTAAAGCAATGCAAAATGATCCCAAGGTGAGGACACCATTTCATGAGGAAACCTCAAGAAACTGAGATTTTATAGGCAGCGAATCTCAGATGATACGCTCATGTGCCCTGGCATTCTTTATTGTAATAGGATTGTCAGCCTCCAACACCGAGGCTTTGAGGCTCCTGCTGATATGAGGGGAGTCAGGACTCGCATATGCGAGTAACACGCATGTGTTGATCACCGATGCTATACAAGGCCGGAATTCAGGTATTGAGGCCCCCTTGAAAAGAGGGCAGCCATAAGGCAGCAGAGCCCCTGCAACATCCTAAGTGTTTGAATAGGAATTGTATTCTGCTGGCGGCCAATGTTCCAATGGCTGTCCTGTTCATGGTGGTGATGACACGGATTTGGGAGCATATGGTGGGCTTGGGAAAGTGTGGCATGGTCAGCTGATATAAATTCACATTTAAATGTAACTGCTTCCTCTGCAAGGACACACCAGTCTGATTGGGGGAGACCCTGTCTTGGCACACACCTCGTTCTAATACTAGTTCAACGTGACACTTTCAAAGTGGCACTGCAAGTAACTTCCCCAAACTGCAATCTGCAAGCTTTAGTGTGGTGAACCTGATGTCCATTCACAAAGACATTTTATTAATGCTTACACTGGACGTGTAGTAAAAGTCAGATCCAACAAATGAAACCAAAGCTACACTAGAACTTTCCATGATGGAGCAATTGGCAAAGTTGAGACGCCTCAAGACTTTCATGGCGCAGAACAGCAAAAACTTTGCTCAGATGCAGGTGCGCATTACTGATATTATTGGTGACCTGGGGCTTTTCAAAGTGGAAATTGTGGCGATGGAAAGGGTCAAAAGATGCAAGGATGAAGCTGAGCAGATCAAAAAATTGGTGCATGAAAACCGAAACCGCAGATACAACGTACACATTTACAGTATACCGAAGGAGAGAGAAGGAACCAACAAAGTAGTATTTCTCAACAATTTCCCTCGTACAATTCAGCAGAACTCTTGGAATCTAGAGAGCACACAGATTAGGACAAATAAAACCCATAATGGGGTAAGAGAATCCCAGAAGAATCATTATTTATGCTCTAAGCCTCTTCCATGTCCAAGCCATTCTTCAAGCCACAAAGCGCTTAGCTCCACTAAAGTGTATGTTCCATAAAATATATTGAAACCAAGATATATGTAAAAAACAAAATGGTCAGATTTGGAAGCACTTCCTAGAAATATGCTGACCACAAAAGTGATGGGTGGAAGGTTTTGAATGAATCTAAACCACTGGCAATTGCTCTGGGCCAACCTTCCACACCACCGTATTTTAGCCCGTCTGCGACATTGCAAAAGGGGACCAGACATGTGCAAATCAGTCAGCAGCTGCCGCCACCGAAGGTAGCAGCCCAGCCCAAACTGCTAGGCCAGGTCCCCTCTGCACAGAAAACCAAGCAACCCCAGACATGTTTCGGCCTTGTTGGACCTCCTCAGTGAGGTGCAGCCTGGTTCCCTGTGGCGCAGCGAGCAAGGGACCCACGTCTGGGCATACCCTCTCTCACAAGGAGAAACAAACTGACCACAAAAGTGATGGGTGGAAGGTTTCGAATGAATCTAAACCACTGGCAATTGCTCTGGGCCAACCTTCCACACCACTGTATTTTAGCCCGTCTGCGCCATTGCAAAAGGGGACCAGCCATGTGCAAATCAGTCAGCAGCTGCCGCCACCGAAGGTAGCAGACCAGCCCGAACTGCTAGGCCAGGTCCCCTCTGCACAGAAAACCAAGCAACCCCAGACATGTTTCGGCTTTGTTGGACCTCCTCAGTGAGGTGCAGCCTGGTTCCCTGTGGCGCAGCGAGCAAGGGACCCACGTCTGGGCATACCCTCTCTCACAAGGAGAAACAAACTGACCACAAAAGTGATGGGTGGAAGGTTTCGAATGAATCTGAACCACTGGCAATTGCTCTGGGCCAACCTTCCACACCACCGTTTTTTAGCCCGTCTGCGCCATTGCAAAAGGGGACCAGCCATGTGCAAATCAGTCAGCAGCTGCCGCCACTGAAGGTAGCAGCCCAACCCGAACTGCTAGGCCAGGTCCCCTCTACACAGAAAAACCATGCAACCCCAGACATGTTTCGGCCTTGTTGGACCTCCTCAGTGAGGTGCAGCCTGGTGCAGCATGGTTCCCTGTGACTAATGTCTGGCAGAGGGACTCCCAGGACCCCCCTGGTTAATTTGCATATTTAAGTAACTTTGGGTCTCACGCTAAATTACTAGGGGAATCCAGACGTGGACCTCTTGCTCACTATTCTTAGAGAGGCACAGCTCCTCCCTACTGATGAGGTCCAACCAGACCGAAACAAGTGTCTGGGGATGCTGTTGGTACTCTTGTTCAGAGGAGAATTGCCTAGCATTTCGGTGCTGGACTGCCCCAGGGCAGGACAAAGACTGATATGTTTGGGATATTTCTTCTCTGTGAAAGATAGTGAGCTAAAGACTCTGGGTAAGTCTCTCGTAACCAGGACTAATGTCTGGCAGAGGGACTCCCAGGACCCCCGTTGTTAATTTGCATATTTAAGTAACTTTGGGTCTCACCCTAAGTTACTAGGGGAATCTAGACGTGGACCCCTTGCTCACTATTCTTAGAGAGGCACAGCTCCTCCCTACTGATGAGGTCCAACCAGACCGAAACACGTGTCTGAGATGCTGTTGGTACTCTTGTTCAGAGGAGAATTGCCTAGCATTTCGGTGCTGGACTGCCCCAGGGCAGGACAAAGACTGATATGTTTGGGATATTTCTTCTCTGTGAAAGATAGTGAGCTAAAGACTCTGGGTAAGTCTCTCGTAACCAGGACTAATGTCTGGCAGAGGGACTCCCAGGACCCCCCTTGTTAATTTGCTTCCTAGAAATATGCATTATCTTCCACGGCCTTCAAATAAAATACAGCTTATTGAGTCCTGTCTTGATGAAGAGAAACATGTAATTTGATGACCCAGATCTGCTACAGTCATATACCAACACAGTCACGCATGACCAGACCACACGTACTTTCCCCCAGCACCCAAGGACACTGAGGTATTCACATCACTAATTGCACCATTGCTCAGTCATAAACAGTACAAGTGAATTTGGGGCTGAGTTCAGTCGTGCTTCAGTGCAGACGGAAGGAGAGACGGCATTGCTTCTGGGCAATGCTGTAGGGCCACCCAAAGCGAGGCAGAGTAACTGCTGTTAGCATCAGCAGGCCTGGAGAGGGGCAACATAGCCTCCCCCCTCTTGTCTGCCCCTCTCCTTCCCCCAAGCCGGGGAGACATGAAGTCTGTGCAACACAATACACAGGAAGGGTGAGGTGTGAGCAATCACCTCACTCTTCCTTCATGCAGCAAGGTGCTAAGCACCTAAGGAAACCAACAGGCAGGCAGGGATCAGGTTCAAAGACCTGCCCCCCAGGGGGCCAGATAGTCAGCTATCGGGCCGGGGCTGAAACATAACAGCCCCCACTACTATACATATCAAAGACCCACGGCTTCCCGGGGTCTTATAAATACAGAGCGGCATGCTCTGAGAAAACACAAACAGTTTGTGGAACCTTAACGGGGACCCAAACACACAAAAGGTGCACTGTTTACTCAGTGCCTTCCAAACCTTTGTTTCTTTAGCCCAACTCTGAAGTTTGTTGCATTTCGCGGCGTCTTTTATTTCCTTTTGAACATTGCACTGTTCAACTCGGCACTACGAGCGAGCGGCGAACACTGAATAAGCAAATAAAGTCTCCCGGGAAGAATCGCAATGGAAGCAAGAGTCCAATTACCAGAGTGAGAGGAGGAAAGCCTGCAGTGCGGCCCGGCATAGGCGGTGTCTTCAGGAGTACATTTATTTCAAGGTAAGCCGCCACGCCGGGAGCCGAACAGCACAGTAGAAACTTTGTTTTCCTACGCGAGTAGGCAAAAGTAAACATCCCCAGTCAGCCGCTCCCCCAGCAGATGCGAGACACGTGCTGCCCGTCTATTTCCATAGAATCTTGCAAAAATCAAGCACAATAACCTCGGGGAAACCTCATCCTGGGAAATCACTATTTTAAGGCTAAAGTACTTTATAACAGGTCTTTTTTGGCAGAATACGTACATTATATGCAACCTGCACAAGAGACAAAATCTGCACCCGAAAATGCACTACATGCATTTCTGCTGAACTAAAATCGAATTAATTTTCAACAACATTAGACATTTTCCCAGCACGGGAAACAGCATTCTTGGGCGCTTAATAAATGTACATAATAGCTGGTACAATCGAGCAGTAACAGGGAGCTCATTTTTTTGACATCTGTGCAGAGACTGCTGACACATTTTTAAACCCTTACTGGGGACAAGACACAGCCTTTTTCAAAATATATCTTCCTTCTAATCAAAACAGGTTGAAAGAAAACATGGGCCCCAAACGGAAATCACGGGATTCCCCCTGTCTTCTGTCGGGGGGGTTTCTCCCGGGGTCGGCTGGGCCTTCCGCGGACCTCTGGGCTGGGAGGCCCCAATTCCTCCCGCGTATCCCAAAAATGAGTATGAGACACACACAAGAAGCAAGGTGGTTCTGCTGTTTATTGAATAACGGCAGGGATGGGTCTAGGATCGTACGCGTCCGTCCTGACTCTCGAAATTCGTGGGGCTCGCAGGCCCCTTTTTGCCTCAGTATGACGCGCTAATTGCGTCACCTGGGAAAGTTAGCAAAAAACGTATCGCCACTCTGGATTGGTTCCTCGAGTGGTAGGGTTAGTATAGCATAGGTATAGAGAACGCTGTTCGTGGTTAAGGGTCAGTCAGGTGGTATACTTGGGTTGTCCCTTCTATTAGATACTTGAAAATTGTTACACGAAGACCCCTAATGATTGGCTAAGGTTAATGGCGTCAGTGATGAGTGCCCCATGTTCTGATTGTTCCACTCGCGAGCCCCCCAGCCTGGGACCATTGTTGTTCCCAGCTCGCGGTGTACCTGTCATTTGCAACAATACGTAACTATGTGTTTGTGCAGACAATGCATGGATTTGCTCATATGCCTGAGAGCAGACTATTCCCATCGCAGTAGGTGTCCATTGGGTCATTTCATTGTTGCAGCCTGTGTCTCAAATGTGGGACCCAGGTGACTTCTCCCTCCTAGGTCTGGCACCCTGTCAGGTTTGGCTTGGTCACGTGAGGAGAGACCGTGGTTGAGGCAGAATTCTGCACATTTAAAGTTGTATTTTCCACTGTGTGTCTGGCTTAGCTTGCAGGTGTGACCTTGGCTTCGGCTGGTGGCATGCGAGTTGCAACATTGCCCCCTTGGCTGTCAGTTCTCGCTGGGCTCATTCTGCAGGGTCAGCAATTGTACTCTTGCTCGTTCAATGTTCGTGGAGGCTCTTGCTTGCGGCCTACTTGGGCCTGGTGCATAGGTGGGGATGTTTAATGCACGGCACTTTAAGTTGCGGTATCACATTGCTTCATAGGCAGTATCATGTCTTTGTTGTATTTTCATCACAATGCAAGGGTTAGGAGAAGCGTCAGCAAGCATTTTAGATGAGTGCTTTGTGCGTCTTGCGTTTCTGCATTTTGAAAAACCTATGTGAAAAATAATAAAGATGCGCGTCAGTGGGTGTGTCCGTCACCTACATCATAGCACTGAATATGTTCTTTGTGTGGATTGGTGTGGGGGTGTCCAGTGTGCATGGTTGCACGGGTGTTCTGACAGTTGGCTAGGTCGTCATGGCATCTCTAACGATGTGTTTATTTACTGTTGAAAGGTTTAGTCGAGTTCATCCATGCCGCAGGTGTCGGCTTGAGCAGGGCAGGCTGGTGGGCAGGCCGATGGGCACATCCGTATGTTCCTGTACCAGGGTATTTGGTCATCTGGTAGATAGGCAAATTCATCTCGTGGCGGGTGTCTGGGTCGCGATCCTCTAGGCCAGGGGTGCGAGGAGATTGGGGGGGAGTCTTTTGTCCCATTCTCCCACTTCACCCCTCACCTGCTGGCAGCCCTAGAGGCAGCAGAACACTACGGTTGGGCTTGGGTGAGGTAGTATATGCACGGCTTGCCAAGGGAAGGGATAACCATGCCACCCATCCAAGATGACGTCACTACACCATCAAAGAGACAGAAAGTGACAGATGGCCCCAGAAAAGGTAACAAAAAACTGGCAAAATTGTGCGAGAACATGTCAGAAATGCAGCATTTATTGCAGGAAATAAGGGGGAAACAATTATCCCAAACAGGGGAACAGGGGGCCACAAACCACATCATACCCCTAGAACCTACCATATTAGTGACCCCCGCTCCGCACCAGCATCAATCCAAACAATAGCAGTACCAAACACATTACTTCCACAGGTGCCAGCAACACCAACGACGGCCACCACAGTTGCACCAACGGCAACCACGGCAGACCCAACAGGTGCGCTAAAAGCATGGACAGCCCCCAGTACAGCCCTAGTGGGACAAACTTGGTAAAGCAACAGCAGCCCAACAGACATAGCAATGATCTGCAATGCCCAATTAGATTTAAAAATGAAATCCTTCCAGACTGAAATACTGAATAGATACAAAAGATGCCTAGCATGGAACATTGACAACACAATCAAAGAGGCCATATGGGCCAAGGAGTTCATAGAAATCTTTTCACTAATAGAAGCCCAACGTAAAGAGAAGGATGCTTTTAGGGATCCCAAAAAGATTGAAGAGAAAGCCATAGCCAGAAACACCCAAGTAGAACAAAACTGGGACAACTGGCTTCAGGCTTTTGCCATCTTGGCAACAATATACGAGGAGAAATTCCCCCATGATGGCAGAAAAATATGGGCCCACATGGACAAAATAAGAGAAGTGAAAGTCGCTCAGAAAGGGAAGACCTGGCTAGCATACGACATCAGATTTAGAAGAAGCATGTCAGAGAGGCCAGCCATAGAATGGGGCCAGGTCCAAAATGACTTATATATGTTAAATGCTGAGCCTCCAGTAAGAGGAAGAGTCCTCACAGAATTCCTCAAAAAATAACAAAAATCCACAAGGTCCCAGAAATAACGATAATGAGAAACACAAAAAAGGAGAACAGCCCTTTCGGAAGAACCAGCCATGGGCGGCTAAGTCTAATACCCAGAGGCAAAACAAGAATCACTCTGCAAAAGCCAACATTCCATGCAGGAATTTTGGGAAAAACCAGTGCACCTGGGGCAAGGAATGCTGGTACAAACACACATGCACAAATTGCATCGGTGACCACGCAGCAAGCAACTGCACCAGACTGCCAGCTAAAAATCCAAAAGATTAGCACCATCCATGCTTTCCCAACCCCAGGCCTGGTACCAGGCAAAACTCCCATCAACCCAGCCAACTTTAGAGAAGCACTTTTGAATTACCCAGACAGGGGAACCAGCGAAGCAATCTGGCAGGGTTTTTCCAAGGGCTTTATCATCCCATTCAAGGGCAAAGGGTCACAAAACATCCCATTGAACCTAAAGTCATCCAGGGACAACCCCCAAATAGTGGAGAGAAAAATCAAGAAGGAACTGCTCTTAGGTAGGATTGCAGGACCCTGGGACCACCTGCCTCTCAAAGATTACTTAATATCACCACTAGGACTGGTCCCCAAAAAAGAACCAGGAAAAATGAGGCTAATTCACCACTTATCTTATCCCAAAGGCCATTCACTGAACGACGGCATTCCACACACGGAATCCGCAGTATCCTACATGCACTTCCAGGAGGCGGTAAGACTCATACAGGAATGTGACAGGAATGCCCTGATGGCCAAACTAGACATCAAATCCGCTTTCAGATTACTGCCAGTCCACCCAGACTCCCAGCAATGGTTAGGTTTTACTTTTAACAACAAATTCTATGTAAACAGATGCCTCCCCATGGGGTGTGCAGTATCATGCACCCTATTCGAGCAATTCAGCTCATTTTTTCAATGGGCCTTTCAAAAACAGAGACCAGGGACCAAAGTAGTTCATTATCTTGATGATTTCATGGTAATGGGCCCAGAAAATTCAGAAGAATTCAACGGGGCTTTGGCGAAATTAGGAGGAATGGCCACACAGTGGGGCATACCTCTAGCAAGGGAGAAAACGACCAAACCAGCCACCGATATAATTTTCCTGGGCATAGAAATCGACTCTGTACAGGGCCTATGCAAGATACTGAAAACAAAAATTGCAGTACTATTGGAAAAAATACAAGCCCTGACAACAAAAGACAAGGGCAAAGTTAAAGAAATTCAATCATTAGCAGGAAGTCTCAATTTCGCTGCTGGAATAATCCCTCAAGGGAGGGTATTTTCCAGAAGCCTGGAACTAAAAATCAAATCCTACACCAAACCCCACCTGCACATCCGACTAGGCGCAGAGGTGAGACAAGATCTGGAAATTTGGGGGAATTTCCTCAAAGATTTCAACGGGACCTCACTTTGGCGAACGCCTTTGAACACATGGACAAAAAGGGTCCTTTTCACCGATGCAGCCGGGAGCAAGGGGTTTGGAGCCATACTAGACACAGAGTGGGTGGCAGGACACTGGCCCAACTCATGGCAGCAGGCAGGGTGGACTAGAAACATCACCCTCCTAGAAATATTCCCCATCTGGCTAACACTACAAATCTGGGGCAGGCAGCTAGCTAACATGGAACTCTTGGTCTGGTGCGACAACATGGCCATAGTAGGCTCCATAAACAGAAGGTCTACCAAATGCCCGCTAGTACTAAAAGTCCTACGAGCCATCACAGCAGTCACACTACAAAAAAACATTGAGGTCAAAGCAAAACACATAGGTGGGATAATAACATTGCAGATGCTTTATTTCGCTTTCAGTGGCCAAGATTACGGGAGCTAGCGCCTCACGCCCATGAACAGATGACGCCAATACCAGCAGAAAGCTGGGAAATAATGGGAAACCAAAAATAACGGCATCAACGCCAGTGCCAGAGAGCCAAGGCCGGGATGCCCAACAAGAATCAGGCACCTCAATAACGGGGTCCAACAAAATAACGGCATCAAGGCCAGCGCCAGAGAGCCCAGGCCGGATTGCCCAACAAGAATCAAGGCTCCTCAATCACGGGGGCCAACAAAATAACGGCATCAACGCCAGCGCCAGAGAGCCAAGGCCAGAAGGTCCAACAAGAACCAGGCACCTCAGAGACGGGTGCCAACAACTCCCTAGGCTTCCTCAAAGAGATGGCAGGGAAGCACTGGCAAGCACCACCGCAGCGCAGTACAGTAAGTGCTTACAAACAGTATTTAAAGCCACATGCGTAAACCATGTAGAGTTAATAACGATTGAAGACATAGAAATATGTTTAAAATGGGCGCATGACCAGGGTTTCAAGAGAGATTGGGCAAAAAGACATTTAGTCGCAATCTCATATTTCTCAAAAATCCGGGGTGATAGGTCCCGCCACTTCAGCATGGCAAGGAGGTTTAGCTCCTCAACAACTAAAAAACTTAGGGGGTTGGAAATCAGATTGTTACAAAAGATACATTAGACTGCGGCTAATTTAGCCAGCCGTCCTCATTTTTCTTTCTCCCCCTCTTCATACAGAAACACCAGGCAAAGGGAGGAACTCTCTCCAATCAGCATGGCTAGTCGGCCACTCTTTTATTTTCAGGACGGGCCGATGGCCAGAGGAGACCAAAGAAAGGCCACCTTTCAGAAACACCATTTCCTCATGGTGGGGTTACAGAGGCCTACGATGGGCAGAAATTCCACGAAACATTAGCAGAGCTGGTGGCATACAGACACCCGCCAGAATTTCTGGTCATACATCTAGGGGGCAATGACCTAGTTTCCATTGGAAGGAGAAATGTATTTGAGGACATGTGCACCTCCCTAGCAGGAATCTCACACAATTGGAAGGGAACAGAAATATACTTCTCGGCTATCCTACCCAGAAAGAAATGGCTAGGAGCCAACTGCTACAAATCTGTAGACATTTCTAGGAGAAAACTCAACAGGGGGTTAGAATAATTTTGCACAGCAAGAGGACTGGGCTTCAGAAAGCACCCAGACATTACACTGGGTGACCTGGATCCTTTTCTTAAAGACGGCACCCACCTATCAAACCAAGGCATGGAACATTTCTTTCGAGAAATTACAGCAACTCTAGCCGCCAGATGTTGCCATTAAGAGATACTTTCGGGGGAACGTGGTCAGCCGTCAACCTGCCCACGTGTGGCGGTATGGGCCAGAGGGGGGTAACCCCAAGCCTGTTGCCCAAAAGTATGTTACCATCAGGATATGTGATTATTGTTATCTCCATAACCATATCTGTACAATATAAACCACAGTCTTTTATTGCCAACACTTGACAAACAATGTGTGAGCCAATTATTCTGGGTGAGGGTATTGGGCCTGCAAGAATGTATGCATGCATATGGGTTCAGCAGTTATGGGCAATGCTGTAGGGCCGCCCAAAGCGAGGCAGGGTAACTGCTGTTACCATCAGCAGGCCTGGAGAGGGGCAACACAGCCTCCCCCCTCTTGTCTGCCCCTCTCCTTCCCCCAAGCCGGGGAGACACGCAGTCTGTGTAACACAATACTGAGGAAGGGTGAGGTGTGAGCAATCACCTCACCCTTCCTTCATGCAGCAAGGTGCTAAGCATCTAAGGAAACCGACAGGCAGGCAGGGATCAGGTTCAAAGACATTCCCCCCCAGGGGGCCAGATAGTCAGCTATCCGGCCAGGGGATGAAAGATAACAGCCCCCACTACTATACATATCAAAGACCCAGGGCTTCCCTGAGTCTTATAAATACAGAGCGGCATGCTCTGAGAAAACACAAACCGTTTGTGGACCCTGAACCGGGACCCAAACACACTGGAGGTGCACTGTTTACTCAGTGCCTTCCAAACCGTTGCTTCTTTACCACAAAACCCTCCCACCCTACAAATAAGGGAGAGGAACAAAGGAAAAGAAGTACAAAGCAGTGTACGGTGCCCACAACAAGGCGTGGGACAAGAGAAGGCAAGCACGGGCCAGAGGGGGATAACCCCAAGACTCGGTGCCCAAAAGTATGTTACTATCAGGATATGTGATTATTGTTATCTCCATAACCATATCTGTACAATAAAAACCACAGCCTTTTATTGCCAACACTTGACAAACAATGTGTGAGCCAATTATTCTGGGTGAGGGCCTTGGGCCGGCAAGAATGTATGCATGCATATGGGTTCAGCAGTTATTCTGCATACTTTTCATTGATGTGGCCCTTTAACTGGCAAGAGGACTTCTTAAATATCGCATTTACACACAGGGTGCAAGAGTTCAGGTCTGAGAGCAGTTGTGCTTCATGGCAAACTGTTGGAGACACAATGTCCCTCCTACTGTGTATTTGTCATTGGTGTGGCCCTTTAACTGGCAAGAGGACTGCTTAAATATTGTTGCGGGTGTGATGCACTGGTGCGAGAGTTTGGGGCTGAGTTAATTCATGCTTCAGTCAGGCTGAAAGGAAGGCTGCACTGCCGGCTAGTGGGAAGAGGCTGCGCAGAAACAGATAAAGTGCTGCATTGAAAAATGGAATTGTGCTACTCGCTCCGGTCCAGGACTCAATCACGCCCCGAGGAAGACTTAAGTGGTGGCAGCAGCAGATCATCTAATACACAAGGTGAGTCCTGTGAGCTCTGCAGGGGGATTTTCTTCCCTCCACAAATGACCATAATGGCCACCTATTATTGTTACCATCATATGCGGAGCACTCCCTTGCCCCACAACCCCGCAAAGGCTCAACGTGCAAATATGAGTCTGGGGTTGGGTTCCTTGGGGCCATCAAAAACTCCAACAAAGGGCCTCCTTTTCAGAGGGGATGAATGGCTCCAGCAATGCATTTAATGGTATTTCAGAAGGAAATGCAGAAAATGCAACTCTATCTCAACTATTAAAAAGTACTACAAAAAAGAATGGCTTACTTTCCTCGGTTTACTGGCCTGTTAAACAAGGAAACAGAACTTTTACCGGAGTATTCGGGTTCTGACGGAATCGGAAGGAATTAACCGACGCAGAGCTGCTCGAGGAGGAAACTCCGGTAAACCAAATACACCCTTCAGAACTATGTTCTCTTGCCCTTCCGGTTGAGTGCGCAGTGCTATAAGCTTAATCTGAAATGATCGCTTTGGCCCCTTTACAATAACGCCATGGAGTGGAATCCAATTAGGCTGCAGAGCTGACTCCAGACAAAGTGCATGTTACCCAACTGATAACACTGGGAAAAGGGGAGGGGGCAAGTTCAGATGGAACCTGCATAAGGGTCCCCAATGATACAGAATATCCAGAAGATTGATTTGGGAAATCTCCAACCTAAGCAGAATGCAGATGTAGCACCCCAGGTGGCACCCAGAGCAGTAGATTGGGTAAGCTCTGTCTTGGCTTGCCCTCAGCCAATGGAAGCATCTGGTAATTCATCTGCTTCTTCTTCCATGGATGACTCTGTGGTCAGTACTGCCCTAGGTCCTTTGAAGTGTTACAATCGCAAAGATGGTGCTTAAGGCGTGGCTAATCAAAATCAACTGGATTATTTTCAGATTGTGTCAACGCTATCCATCTCATTAGCTCCATTTCTGAAACTGTATGAATACATTAATGATAATGTTATGTTAAAGATCACACTAGACTGTTAGCGATAGTTCATTCAAAGATGATCTTCATTGAAGAATTTGTAACATTGTTACTAATGAGATATGAAAGAGAGTCAGAACAGACCAACTGTTACTAGCAAAAGGTTCTTGAATAAATAAGTAACAACAGTTGTAACAAAAAGATCTTAATGCTCTAAAGGATTTACTGAAACAGTCTAAGAAAATTTGGGAGGCTGATGAATCTGAAAATCGATCACACGCTAATGAAGGCAATGGTGGTGGAGAGTGTAATACTAAATGCCTGGTCTATAATGGAGATGTCAGAGGAGCTACTGCATGAGTCAATAGTCCTCCCTAAGGCCACTTTAATTATATCTGAGGGGCATAGGGTCGCAGAGGATGATGTGAACCCCAAACTAGAAGAAAAGATGGAAGAAAGGGTGTGTTTATCGCTAAAGAGCCATCCAAAGAATTTTCAGTTTTTAAAAGAAAAAGGAATAAAGCTAACAAAGGCCAAGTAAAACAGGTAAAAAAAATAAAGAATATGTGCCAAGCCAAGAGAGCATAGTCTAACGATTCAAGGACATTTCTTTGCAACTTGACAATTTCATCTTTAAGTTTAGACCAAAGGAGGAGCTTGAAAGCTGCAGATATTAATTTGTCCCTTAGAAATTCGCCCCCTGGTATCCTTGGTGAAAGTAATAAGAAGGCTAAAAGCCCCCAGGAAGACCCACTAATCCCACAGGAGGAACTGCTGAACGTGTCTGTATATGCTATTGAAGGCACTGAAGTTCAAGGTCACCAAGAAATCTGCAACTATGCTCTGACAGGTAAAATCGTTAGCGTGGACCAATGCAGTTGACTGTAAGAAGGAATCTCAGATTGGAGAAACGCAGCCTTATTTACTAGGTGACTTAACATCATGTTTTCTAACAATGGAACAAAAACGCCAAGCAATAGATGCAAAACACAAAATGGAGAAGCTGGAGCTCTATGATTAAAAATGTGGAAGATCTGAATGAAACTGGTTTGGAAAAATGTGTGTTGCTTGAATGTTTAGTGTATGGGGAGGATGGGTTTATCCTACATTCTCTGACATTGTTCCATTTGATCCCCAAGTTAAGGGCTTTTATTACCCAGGATATGAATCAAGTTGAGTTCTTAAGTAACACACAGTTGGACTGTGTCCTTTACACTTGGAGTCCAACTTAGTCAAGCAATTGCTATTGCTGGCTACCTCCTATCTGCTGCCAATGGGGTTTGATTTCGTGGAGGTCACACAAGAGTGTTTGGCTGCCATCAAAATGAGAGAAAGGGTGAACAGAAGAAATACAGATGCCACGTTTGAGGGAAAAGGGACACTGTCGGGAGTGAGAAATAAGCGAAGCCTACTGAGTTGCAAGATGAAGGAAAGTAGAGTGGAAAATACCCTAATTATAAGTGAATGCCTGTCAAGTGTAACCTTTGGTGGTAATGCAGCACCTGAAAGAAAGATTACTATGGTACACAATGGGCCTCATTCCGAGTACGGCGCTAACCAATGGCGCTATTAACGCCTTGGTTGACGCCGTACCCGGACCGGCAGCGCCTTGGTGGTTGGCGGAATTACCGCCCCATTCCAAGGTTGGCGGGGCGGTAATTCCCCAATCCCCATTTACCCTTCCCCATTCCCATTCTCGCCCCATAGGGCATAATGGGAGTGGGGAAGGCGTCAATTACGCCACCGTAAATTACGGTGGCGTAATTAACATCAAGGTCCCTTAGCGCCATGGTATTTAACGCCTGCTAAAAGCAGGTGTTAAAAGCACCATGGCGCTAAGGGAACTCGGAGTATGGCGGTAAGGGATTACCGCCACCGCTCTCGTTAGCGGTGGCCGCTATCCCTTACCGCCATACTCGGAATGAGGCCCAATGACTAAATACAGGCAGCCCCTGATGGTTCTTGGCCATGGATGGCAGCAGCCTTAGTGGTAAATAATATAAACTAATCCTAGGCTGCAGGTGGTGTAAAATATCTAACGTTATGATCATGGAATAAACATGGCTTTGCACATTTAGGGGGTAATTCATAGAATCCAGCGCACAAGTGGCGCACGCGGCTGGCGCACAGTGTGCGCGTGCGAATCCCTGCGCCAGCCGCGTGCGCTAAAATCCATTTCCGCGCACAGTGTATTCATGGATTCCAGCCACCAAAACCAGCCTTGGCGCACAGTGGCGCAGCGACCCTGCAGCAGCGCCAGTTACGCCCCCAAGAACGCCTCTCGCGCAGGGAAAAGCCATCAATATACCCAATCCAGCGCAAAGGGCTGCGCTAACCCTGTACCAGCACAGCAAGCGGGCTACGTGTATCACCGGGGTGCGCGGGAAGTACCTCAAGCGATTGGCCCCGTGCGAGCAGTGTACGCGTATTTCAGGGGTGCGCGGGAAGTTCCACGCGCGATTTCATCATGGTACGCGTATCTCAGGGGTGCGCGGGAAGTTCCACACGCAATTCCATCAGGGTACGTGTATGTCGGGGTGCACGTGAAGTTCCACACGCGAAATCAGCAGGGTACATGTATTCCAGGGGTGCGCGGGAAGTCCCACACGCGATTCCATCCGGGTACGTGTATTACAGGGGTGCGCGGGAATTTCCACACGCGACTGGGCCCGTGCGAGCAGGGTACGCGTATCTCAGGGGTGCGCGTGAAGTTCCACACGCGATATCAGCAGGGTACGTGTATTTCAGGGTGCGGGGGAAGTTACACACGCGATTTCCACAGGGTACGTGTATATCAGGGGTGCGCGTGAAGTTCCACACGCAATATCAGCAGGGCACGTGTATTTCAGGGTGCAGGGGAAGTTACACACGCGATTTCTGCAGGGTACGTGTATTTCAGGGGTGCGCGGGAATTTCCACACGCGATTGGGCCCGTGCGAGCAGGGTATGCGTATCTCTGGGGTGCGCAGGGAAGTTCCACACGCGATTCCATCAGGGTACGTGTATTTCAGGGTGCGGGGGAAGTTCCACACGCGAAATCAGCAGGGTACATGTATTCCAGGGGTGCGCGGGAAGTCCCACACGCGATTCCATCAGGGTACGTGTATTACAGGGGTGCGCGGGAATTTCCACACGTGACTGGGCCCGTGCGAGCAGGGTACGCGTATCTCAGGGGTGCACGGGAAGTTCCACACGCGATTCCATCAGGGTACGTGTATTTCGGGGTGTGCGTGAAGTTCCACACGCGATATCAGCAGGGTACGTGTATTTCAGGGTGCAGGGGAAGTTACACACGCGATTTCCGCAGGGTACGTGTATTGCAGGGGTGCGCGTGAAGTTCCACACGCGATATCAGCAGGGTACGTGTATTTCAGGGTGCAGGGGAAGTTACACACGCGATTACAGCAGGGTACGTGTATTTCAGGGGTGCGCGGGAATTTCCACACGCGATTGGGCCCGTGCGAGCAGGGTACGCGTATCTCAGGGGTGCGCGGGAAGTTCCACACGCGATTCCATCAGGGTACGTGTATTTCAGGGTGCGGGGGAAGTTTCACACGCGAAATCAGCAGGGTACGTGTATTCCAGGGGTGCGCGGGAAGTCCCACACGCGATTCCATCAGGGTACGTGTATTCTAGGGGTGCGCGGGAAGTGCCACACGCGATTTCAGCAGGGTACGTGTATTCCAGGGATGCGCAGGAAGTTCCACACGCGATTCCATCAGGGTACGTGTATTACAGGGGTGCGCGGGGAGCACCACACGTGAATTGCACATGTGGGTCCTCCCAGGTGTTCCCTCTACACCCTCCACGGCCCCTGCAGGTGGCTCACACCACAGGGGCCTACCCTGCACATGTCCTGCAGGCACACCATCCACCATGGCCAAGACCCCCAGCCAACCCACATGTCAACTTGCACTACTGCCCAGCAACGCATGTCCCCCTGCACCCCCAGTCACCAGGGGCACCCTCCACCAGGCCCCCACTCATGTCTCCCTGCACCCCCACCCCCCAGCAGTGCAGGGGCAGCCTCCACCAGGCCCCCACTCATGTCTCCCACCACCCCAATACCCAGCCACCAGGGGCAGCCTCCACCAGGTCCCCACTCATGTCTCCCATCACCCCCACCCCCCAGCAGTGCAGGGGCAGCCTCCACCAGGCCCCCACCCATGTCTACCAGCACCCCCACACCCCAGCAGTGCAGGGGCAGCCTCCACCAGGCCCCCACTCATGTCTCCCATCACCCCCACCCCCCAGCCACCAGGGGCAACCTCCACCAGGCCCCCACTCATGTCTCCCTGCACCCCCACCCCCCAGCAGTGCAGGGGCAGCCTCCACCAGGCCCCCACTCATGTCTCCCTGCACCCCCACCCCCGAGGAGTGCAGGGGCAGCCTCCACCAGGCCCCCACTCATGTCTCCCTGCACCCCCACCCCCCAGCAGTGCAGGGGCAGCCTCCACCAGGCCCCCACTCATGTCTCCCATCACCCCCACCCCCCAGCAGTGCAGGGGCAGCCTCCACCAGGCCCCCACCCATGTCTCCCACCACCCCCACCCCCAGCAGTGCAGGGGCAGCCTCCACCAGGCCCCCACCCATGTCTCACACCACTCCCACCCCCCAGCACTGTGGGGCACCTGCCAGCAGGCCCCCACCCATGTCCAACTCATGTTCCCCACCACCCCCACCCCCCAGCAGTGCAGGGGCCGCCTCCACCAGGCTCCCACCCATGTCTCACACCGCCCCCACCCCCCAGCACTGTGGGGCACCTGCCAGCAGGCCCCCACCCATGTCCAACTCATGTTCCCCACCACCCCCACCCCCAGCCACCAGGGGCAGCCTCCAACAGGCCCCCACCCATGTCTCCCACCACTCCCACCCCCCAGTCACCAGGGGCAGCCTCCACCAGGCCCCCACCCATGTCTCCCACCACCCCCACCCCCCAGCAGTGCAGGGGCAGCCTCCACCAGGCCCCCACCCATGTCTCACACCACCCCCACCCCCCAGCACTGTGGGGCACCTGCCAGCAGGCCCCCACCCATGTCCAACTCATGTTCCCCACCACCCCCACCCCCCAGCAGTGCAGGGGCAGCCTCCACCAGGCCCCCACCCATGTCCCCCTCCACCCCCACCCCCCAGCACTGTGGGGCACCTGCCAGCAGGCCCCCACCCATGTGCAACTCATGTTCCCCAGCCAACATGTCATCACAATCTAGATCCCTGGTCCCTATGGTCAGCCTCCAAATGCAAAACACCCACCCGAGTATTGCATCCACCCACTCATAATTTGCAATTACATCACAGAACACCAATTGCAAGTTCCGAAACAAACACATTTCCCTCACATACACCCAATGGGTGTCAGTGAATCTCAAAACACATATCATGAAATGCATGAAACCAATGAGATACCACACATTGAAGTTCACCAAAAATAATATGTATTAAAGGAAACATCAATAGAAATAAAAATGAAGAAACAGAAACGTGAATGTACAAAAACGAAAAGAAGCATGTCCGTCAAAAAAAGCAAAACCAAAAATAAAAATCCAAAGTAATGTCCAAAGTCAATGTCCACAAAACAAAATCCAATGACCATTGTGAGCCGTGCCTCTTCCGCCCGCTGCCTCTCCGCATCTATGGCGTGGCCCAACTGCTGCCACACGGAAGACACTCTCTGTCCTGGGTCCTCCTGCCCTCCGGCCGATGCCTGCCCCTCCGATGTCGAAGGCCCCGAGCCTTCATTGCTCCCACCACGTTGCTGCTGCTGCTGTGCCTCTGCCCGTGCACTGCCTCCTGCTGCCTGCACATCCTCCGCCGGCTGGGGTGCAGTCGTAGATGTGGCCACCCCTGCTGGACGTCCGACTCCCGACTGTGGCAGGGATGCCTCCTCCACCAGCCTGGCCGCACCATCAGAGGCAGCTCCACAGGGCACCCAGGTGACTGATGGGTGGGAAGATGGCACAGAGGACGACTGGCACGTAGGGGGTCCAGTTGAGGAGGGGGTCGGAGCAAGCCCCATCAGACGGAGGAATCCGGCCTGGGTGACCTGTCCCAGCAGGCTGACGTGGTCAACGAGCCGTTCGAGATGACGTGCAGTCTCTTCATGAAAAGACTGCAGGTCACCTCGCATGGCCCGTTGACGCAACGCCACACCAGCCAGGACAGGCTCAACCCGGACCTGGATAGCCACTTCCGCAGGCAGAGGAAGGCCAGTTGACGTGAGCTCATCCCCTGCCTGAAAACGGGTCTGGACATAGGCATCCCTGCTGGTGCAAGATGATGTGGGGACAGGATCGGGGACAGGATTGCACACAGGCACCTCCGCGGTGGCCTGTGCTGCCTCCTGTCCCTGGTCCTGCACTGCACCACTAGCACCAGTGGGATCCCCACCTCCAGACCCCGTCTCTGGTGCTTGCACGGCCTCCTCCTCCACCAAACCCCCCACCAACCTGGATGACTCTGTGCCATCTTCCCCTGTTGGGCCCTGTGGGGTCCTAGCTGCCCCTTCTGCTGCCGAGGAGTCCAACTCCAACCTCCGCCTCTTGGACTTCCCCCCGGCAGCTGCGGCCTGGGACGCGGCACCAGACTCCTCACTCCCCGACGAGATGACAACCTGGGAGGGGAGCCGGGCCTTGCGTCTCCGGCTGGCGGTCGGATCCCCGCCACTGTGCTCCACAGCACCTTCTCCGCCCTCTTCATCAGTTGACGCTGCAGACAGGGAGAAACAAAACACAGGCATCAGGGCACTGTACAATGGACACATACACACATGACAGTTGTACATGAGTGGCATTGGCAAACCTCAGACATGTCATCACAATCCCCAACACACATGTCATTACAACTCGCACACATGAGCCATACCACAGCCATATCGCAACTGCCACCACCATCCATACACATACAACAGCATGAGCAGCCAAAGGTGAGCCAGACATCACATGCAACACAGGAAGTGCACCACACATGTACACACACCACCACACTTGCATGCATGTGTACACCTCTGCCAAGTGTCGCACTGTTCAGACGGGCATCCATGTCACATCTGCCAATCAGGCTTCTACATACCGCTGTCACATGCATCCATGTTGCATCACTGTTGCACCCTTGTCAAATACACACACATGCACATGTACACAGTGCTGATACATGCAGCCGAAAACAACATACATGCGTGACATCACGGACATGTCTACTTACATACACATTCATCCAAACATGTGTGCCCACACAACTGCATTTGGCATGCAAGCCTACACACACAAGCACCATCCATGTCTCACACATTACAGCCCTCGCATGTGTCAGCCCCACGGCCCTGTACACCCCCACCCATACTCGACCCCATACAAACAGATGTGTAACCTGCACACTACTGAATAATCACCACACACACTGCTCACAATCAGGATGCATGTACACTCACCGCTCGACTCCAGACGGGTCTGCTTCTCTAGGACCTGGACGTGGAGCGCTGGGGATATGCGTTCCAGGACCCTCATCTGTTCTTCCGACAAGTGGCCCCGGCGCCCCTTGGCATCCGCTGCCTTCAAGAGGCGCCGGGCCTTGTTCAGGGTCCTGGACCTGAAATCCTCCCAGCGCTTCTTGACATGTTGTAAGTCGCGGACTGCCACCCCCTCCGCGTTGATGGCAGTCACGATGTCAGTCCAGATCCGAGTCCGTCCTTCCTTGTCGGCGCGGGAACTTCCGAAGAGGGCATCATACTGCCCCAGGACTTGCTCCACCAGGACACCAACTTCGGTGGCACTGAAGCTGGTGCCCCTCTGCCTCTCTGGCCGGGGGTTGTCAGTGGTCACAGATGGTGTTTGCCCCGACATGACAACCCCAGAGGCAGGAGTGGGTGGGCAACTGGGTCCTGGGGCTGGGCTGTGGAGCGATAGAATCCTAGTCGGGAGTCTTCGGTTCCAGCAGGGGTGGTCACAGCAACAGCACCCCTGGCTGATGTGCAGGCAGCAAATGGCAGGGCATGTGGGCAGCAGGCAGTCAGGCAGCAGCAGATGGCAGGTGGGAGCGTGCTCGGGGCTCTGGGGGGCAGTAGTTCGGCCTTTTGGGCAGGAGCGTGGTCTTCCGTGTGCTTACGCGTGGCCAGCTTGATACGGAGTGATTTGGCACATGAAAAATCTGCACGTCAGCGTGTAGTTCGAGGAAAGGCCCTTAGCGCGTAAGCGCGTCTGCATCCATACGCATTTTCATTGGACAGAAGGCCCCTCAAGCGCAAGCGCCCCTGTGACTTGACGCGTACAGACGTGCATGGGCATTTCAGCGCGCGTGAAAAACTGCACGTCCGCGTGTAATACGAGGAAAGGGCCATGCGCGTAAGCACGCGTGGAAACTGCATGTCCGCGTGTAATACGAGGAAAGGGCCCATGCGCGTAAGCGCGCGTGAAAAACTGCACGTCCGCATGTAATACGAGGAAAGGGCCCATGCGCGTAAGTGACGTGACGCGCGCGTGCGTTTCCCTCAGCACGGGTTAAAGGTGAGCGGGCCCAGCAGTTCGCTGTATGTGCCTTTCGTGGAGACCGACGTGTGTTGCTGCTTCCTGTTGTTTTGCACGCCATCATAACTTCACAGCTATCAAGGACGTATCTCTTCTTTTGGCGGGGGTATTGGCTACGCGTGTTTTTCTGCATCGCGCTAGTCAGACGGTGAGTCGCACACGCTCTTTTTCCCACTGCGGGTGCCCCTGTGTATTGCACCCATTTTTGATGTCATAGTAGCCTGCGTGTCCCACGCATACGCGTTATTCGTGTTACTGGGTGCCACCGTGTACTGCGGGAGGTTGAATCCACGCACGTAGGCTGCAGGGTTGCATGCACGGTTTTACTGCAGTTTTGGGGTGCCTGAGCGTTGCGTGACCCATCACCACATCACCGGGGTCACATACAGCCTTGCAGGTGCAGGGGGGCTGTTAACATCTTGCTTCCCACCCCCTTCACCCCAATTGCCCAGGTCAATTGTGGTGTACACCTCCCATTGGCACCACTCCTTCTGTGCCAGCACTACTACATCTGTGCCATGGTTTGGAGGCCACCAAAGGTGAGGGGCGCCTCAGCTGGGCGTACTGCTCGTGGCGGGCGTGGTCGGGGACGTGCCGTGGTGACCAGGGAGTAGGGGGACTCCAGGGTGTCCAGGGCAGCCACAGAGGGGGAAGAGGCAGGGGTGCGCCACTTGAGCACAATGTTGTGCCATGTGTCGGTGCAGCCATGCCACCACCCCTGTGGTTCCGGGGGATGCAGCTCCTGCATCTGGCACTGGCACCCATATGACCCGGCAGTCCGTTCCATCGACTGCCACGGGCCCAAGGGTAGTGGTAGCTGCAGGTGCAGCTGTGGACACCGCCACCCAGGCTCAGGGTCTGCCAGCGCAGGCTGCGTTGGCACTTGAAGAGCCCTTGGTAGATCTCCAACAGGCCAGGGGGGAAACCATAGGGGCAGGCCGGGCTGCTCAGACCAAGACACTTGTCCCTGGGGCAGTCATGTCATCTGCTGCCTCGAACAGCCGGGTGTTGGCAAGTGCAGGGGCAGATGCACCCAACAGCACCCCGGTTGTGAGTCTGCTAACCAGGACCGTTGCGGCCAACGACCCTGCCACAGCTGATGTTGCTGCGCAGGGTCCATTAGTGGGCACCCAGCTGCCATTGACACAAGTCAGGCCTTTGGTCATCCCTCCACCTGCCACTCCCTTGGCTCAATCCACCGAACCCACTGGCCATACTGGTCAGGGCGGCATTAGCCAGCCAGGGTCTGCGCCACAGTCCAAGAGGAGGAAGGTTGCACCTGCAGCACAGGCTGGGACCCCACACACAGCCACGACCTCCTGCACGTTGAGGAAGAAGCCTTTCTGTAAGCAGGAACTGGACTTCCTCGTGGACTACGTGCGGGGCCACAGCCGTGACATGCTAGTGGGTGCCAATAGTCAGACCACGGCTGCCCAACGTGACACCCACTGGAAGCATGTTGCGGAACATGTCAGTTCATTCGGCCATGAGGTGCGCACGGCGCAGGAGTGCAAAAAGTGTTGGAATGACATCAAGCGCAGCACTAAGGCCAAGCGTGCCTCAAATTACAACTTGACTCTGGTGACTGGCGGTGGGCCTGCACCAGAGGAGGAAGAACTCACTCCGCATGAGGTTCTCGTTGCAGAGTTCATACCACCTGAATTGGTCGAAGGAGTGGGAGAGAAGCTGGACTTTGATGCCCAGTCCAGTGAGTGTTGATGCGTGTTTGTTGAGGACGTGTGTGTTTCACTTGTGGGATGTGGTGTGCATGATTGCTGCTACATGTGACGTGTACATGGTTCTGATGTGTAAGTAATGCAATGCTACCGTCATGCATGTCTCCTCTGCCTGCAAGCGGGACTCCATGTAGGCATGCTCCCTTGCCCCTCCTCCGCCACTCTGCACCCCAGTTCCACCTTTGCACTGGTCTGCTTCAATCTTGCCAATGTGTACTTTCTTGTTCATGTGTCCTGTGTAGATGCTAACTTCCAGCGTAGAATCTGCCAGACATATGCCGTGTGGTACAGCCTTAGTACTCGATGCAGGGTATCTCACTTGTACTGTGCATGGGTCAGATGTCCCGCAGGGACATGAGTGCCCATTCATGCTCCATGTGCATTGCACGCATGCCCCTATGTGTCCTTGACTGGATGATCACTGTAATATAAGTCCTTGGTTACATACATTGCCTGCCATCTCATCAGCCTTCCCATGTCAACTGTGGCTCAGTCCTGCGTTGCACACATGTTTAGGCTCTGACAATCTGTGTGGCTCACAGGCCTCAGCCTGTTCAATGGCCAATGACTCTGTCCAACTCTTGTTGTGTCTTCTTCACACGTGGGCAGCCTCCGGAGTTTCCATCATGTGTCCTGCCCACTGTCCCAGCATCATTTGCAGTGTTGTAATTTGAATCACATTAAGCTGTTGATGCCAGTCAACACTGCCTGTCAATACACAGGTGTATGGTCAGCCGTTTGATACGATGCTAGGCATCCCTGCTTTGGTACTGGGGTGGAGGGGTGCTTGGCTTCTAGACATGGTACACATTGAATGCACAATGCACGTGATGTCTGAATTTGACATTGCACTGCCTTCACATTTCCTGGCACACACCATGTAGTGCTTGTACATGTAGGTAGTGAGTGGCGTACACTGCACTGCATAGACCCACTTCCATGGAAACTGCCACCTTTCAACAGGTCTGATCACAGAAGCTATTCAAAGTATACCCAGCATGCATGCCAGGTCATATGTTGTGTGTCACATGTCTGCCGGATGCCTTTGCTGTCGGTGTGTGTGTGTGTGTCGTGTGCTTCTGACATGTGTATTGACCTTTTTCTCTCTATTTTTCAGGTGATGACGCAATGGAGGCAGAGGATGGTGTTGTCATGCCAGACACAGGGTTGGTAACGCCACATCAACCCGGCACTAGTGGGGGTGGTGGGGTGGTAGGCCACGAAAACCCCCAAGTGCTGCAGTCCATCTTGTCTCTGGCTGCCTATGAGTCCAGCCTTGATGACGACTCTGACGTCCATGTTGAGTTGGATGAGCATCAAGTCCATGTGTCAGGGGTGAGTGATTCTGATGTGGACACTCCTCTGTCTGCGACACCTGCACTGAGGGATCAGACAGTCTTGGTTCCTCCGCCCGTGGTGGATCGGGACGCAGGGTCACCCTCCACACCAGTCACTGATGTGCCTGGGACATCACGTCGACGGGGGCATGTAGTCATGCAGCCGCAGGCGGTGTCAACACAGCGAGGACCCCCGGTCCTTGGGTCCCGCAGGGGTCAAGCCCGGCAACGCGGTCGCTGCGCGCAACCGCTGTATACTGAGTGGGAGCAAGACATGACTGCCAATTCCGAACGGCAGGGGGCAGCAATGGAGAACATCGCTGAGAGCATGGAGCGTGTGGCCCGATCTGTGCTCCCCACTGCTAGGCAGGTTCTTCTCCAGCAGCAGGCGGCACGGTCCACGGCCTGCTCACTCAGGCTGGGCATGGCGGCCTCAGACAGGGCACGCCAGGCTGAAATGTCGTCTCTGCGTCAAGCAATTGCTGCTCACGCAGAGGCGCACATGGATGCCCTGAGGGAGGAGTATGCTTCCCTCAGATCCACTCTGGGTGTCCTTAAGATGTCCCAGAGGCAGCAGGCAGAGGAGAGGTTTGCACAGCTTGAGCGTACCATCTCGGCTGAGCTACAAGCTTGCCGGGAGGTGCAGCGGTTGTCAAGCCAGGCCTTGCAGGAGGAACTCCGTGTTACACGTGCTACCTTGCAAGAGGAAGCACGTGTATCACGGGAGGTTCTGCATGCAGACCTACGTCACATCGCCACACAGAACCAGGCTCACCCGTCCGGCAGACTTGCTGCCGACGAGGGGCAAGCTGTGGCTAGGCGTGGCCAGGCTACTGTGCCACGTCCTCCTTTCCAGGATGAGCCAGACTCGGACGACCATCTATCTCCCACATAGGTCGTTCTGTGCAGGCGTTGAGCCCATGGAGGATTTTTTTTTGGCTCAGCATCATCGCATGTGGATGTTGAGCAGCACCCTGTACCTCCCCCCTCCTGGGTGCCTCCCCTCCCCCCCGGGTCGTATGTGGCCATTTTTGATTTATCTTTTAGTTTAGTTAGTTAAGTTTCTGTTTGATAGTTAGTTTAAATAGGTAATGTAGGTTTTCCATAGTTAGTGTAATTAGTTAATAGTTGATTTAGTTTAAAATTGCTAGTCTATTGTGCTTTCATGTGACGGTGCGGTGCTTTGTGGCTTTTGAAGGCATCCACTGTCTGTTCCAGCTGGGCCCTTCATGGTTGTCTTGTGTATGTGTTTGCTGCTTGGGTTCCTTGACTCACATATGCCACTCCTGCCTCCCTTATCCATGGGCTCGCAAGGATGGTTCGGTGTTACAGCATTTTACACAAGGGCTTTGGACTGTCATATCTGTGGCATGTCTGGTGCTGTGTGACTTGTGTTGACACCCCTAGTGGGGATGATTTAGGTGTCATTGTCCACTGTTCAGCTTTTGCTAGATGGGGTGTGTCATGATTAATGTGGACATTGATTGCTATGCATTGTGTAGTATGTTTCATATCTTTCCTGTACATGTGCTTGTTGCAATTCATGCTGTAGATAGTGTTCCACACTTTGGAGGTGAAAGACGGACTGATGGTGTGATTTGTGATGTGACTCTCTGACATGGTCAAGTAATGAGATGCCTGATGAGACGCACACAGATGACTTTGAAACATTAATCATGTGCTTCATGCCCTTTCTGCAGGGGGATGAGCCTCCAGAGCACCTTTGCCAGCAGACATGGCCCATTGGATGACGGAATTCTGGACCCGTTTGTTGGTGCCCACATGCACATGTGTGCAGAAGCAGAGGCACAGTGATTGCAGACCCACATCCTAGAACTGCTGACATGTTCCAAGGAACTCCAGGCAAGGTGAGCATCACAGGGGGGCCACGACACAGCAAAGCTTGCACCAGGCGAGTTGCACATGCAGGCTTAGTCACAGCACTGAGGGTGAGCTTAGACGAATATTGGTGTTGAAGCACACAATGCAGCTCAGATGTGTTTGTGGACTGATGGCTGCTGATAGTAGGGTTGTCTGGGACACATGCAGGGGCAGTGGCACATACCCTCCGGTACACCAAGGTCCATTGAGCCACTTGTATCAACCATGTAGCCTTCCGAGACATGGAAAGGGGCAGCTCACAGGGACATACAGTAAGGGACATACTCGGGTGCAGTGCATGTCTTTTCCACGTACTTCATGATAAATGCACTGCCAACTTTGTTTCGGTCATGGTGGTACGCAACTTGCTCTGTAGTCATGGCTTGCTATATGGGTCTGTCTGCTTACCCAGGGAACATTGCATGTTGTGTGAATTGTGACACATTGGTGTTCCATTTGCCACGCACCCAGCAGCGGCTGCCTTACTGTATTGACTGTGTATGACCCGTCACAGGGGTGATGTTATATATGGGTACGAAGCATCAACCACAGATTGTCTGTTTGTAGAGTAGTCTGTTGCTATGGGGCATGTTTGGTGTTGTGTTTTTGTGCAATTGGCACATACAGGTTGTTGACTGTGTCTCTCTTTGCAGCATTGCAGTGCTCCTGTAACCGGACCTGAGAGTGCGCAGGCAGGAGGCCAGCACTCAAAACCAGAGCTAAGTGTCTTGTTGTTTTTCTTACGAACTGCTCTGCATAGGCTTGCTGGGGAGTGTACTGATGCATGGATGTATGTGTGGTTCAATTTGGTATGTTTTTTTCTCCCTAATCACCCGTGATCCTATGCAATTTTGAAACCTGTACCCTCTACCCGGTGTTCCTGCTTCCCGTGCCTATCCAAGCAACGTTCCCTGACCCTCTTTCCCCACTGGGGTTGCGGATGCCTGTGTAAGCCCCGAACTTGCATGCGCCAAAACCCTAGAGGGGGTGGTTGGTTCGTAGCACTCCTGAGCCTGGACTACAGAAGGCCATGACAATGATGTCCAAGTTTGTTTGGATTGTGTATGTGTTCATGCAGGTTGTACATTTTCGTGCATTCCCTAGTTTCATGTGTCATTCCTCCTCCCCTCTCCTGCCGCTCATTCCAGTCATCCAGTGTGTCAACACCTGTCCCGACTGCATATCCCTGAACCTCATTCCCCACCAGGGTCTCAGGGGCCTGTGTGAGTTTGACCTTGCAGGCACCCGGGACATGGTGGGGGTGGTTGTTTCGTGACACTCCCGCGCCTGTACAGGGGACCTGTGACAGTACACATCCATTCATGGTGCATCATCCTATGTCATGTACCACACATATCTCACATCCTGTTATGACATTGTTTTGCTGTGCTACCTTGGTTGTTGCATCATTATGGTAGTAGTTGGCCTTTGTGAGGTACTGCTACGTCAAGTCATCTACTGGAGGGTGTTCGGGTTCGTTTTTATGCCTTGGATTTTGTGATTTTGGAAATGAGTGTGGATTCTGAGGGTTCAGGCATCTTTTTACACACAAGGTGGGAGATGGTGACGAAGGGTAAAGGTGATCCTGTGGCCAGGTGGAATTGAGGTTTGGAGGCTCCATGACCCAGGTGCAGTTGTTCAGTGGGTCATGGTCATTTGTGAGGGAGGGGGGTTGTTGTTGATAGTTGCCATGCCCTGCAGTGTGATGGGAACTCTGACATAGTAATGGTGGTATCCTATGTACATGTTGTGTTCTGCTGATCAATGCCTGTTCATGTGTTGTGTTTTCCTTTCAGGTGCGAGGGGATAGTTGTGGTTTGACATGCTGGGGTGTACACATGGTGGATGTTCACTTGTGATGTGTAGGGAACACTGATGGTCACTTGAGTGCACATGCATATGTGGAGTGCATGTCCTTGCAGAACCACACACTTGCACTCTGATGCACTACATGTACTCCCACCCTTGCATATCCACGTGTACACTGTTTGCCTTCTGGTGCCCACTGTGTCCCGGCAGCACATGTTCTGTGACCGATCATGGATCCAGTACATGCCTAATTTGATGTTTGACGTGGTCTGTCACTTAGATGTGATGCTCAGGGTGTGCATCACACACAATGGCTGTTCACTGTGCTGTGCGCTGAGCAGTGTGATGCAGGAGTAGGACACTGCACACATGAGCTGCAGTGTTGATTTTGCAATGCATAATGTGCATGTAGACAGGCATTCATTGTGATGTTACGTCTACGACTGTTGTAATGCATTTGGAAATGACTTATTTTGGGTGGGAGGTTGTTGGTCTGTCATTTCATCTGATTCCGGGTCAGGCAGCAGTGTCCGATGCCACTGTGCATTTAGGACATGGCAATGTGTACCTTATCGTTACTGCATTGGTGTATGGGTATTGCGTGCCATGTCCTGTTGATGTTTGGGAGGGTTTGAGTGACATGACAGTGATGGCCATGGCCTGGTTTGCAGGTGTTTGTGATGCACACCTTGCATGTCCGTGTCATCCGCTTCTCAGAGCAACTAGCTGGGCGTAGATTTCTCTCCGCAGCAGGGCCCTCCCCCTGGAACAGACTTCCGGCCTGACTTGAACTTGAGGGGAATCATCTCCAGTTCTGGAAGCACCTCAAGACCTTCCTCTTTGCTTCTGCTTACTGTCTGCCTCTCCCTTGCAGAATTCTCCACTGGAACTGCACAGGAGCTGCAACTGGGCCACTCTCACCGACCTCGGTCCCTGGCCCAGCCACTCTCCACTTGCACTGCCTCCCTGGCAACCCCTGCACTGCAGTACTGTCTCTCTATCCCTACAGCCCTCCCTTCCCAGCACTTGTCTGCACTTACCTTTGTAGTTGCCACCAGGCGACCTATGTATTATTTTTTTGGGCTACTTCCCCTGTACTGGACTTCCCCCCACCCTTCCCCTTGCACTTTTCCCATTCCCCCTAGCCCTGCACTTGCACAATCCCAATGACACCTGGCCTAGTAGTACCGTTCTCTGTGTTCCCTTGTTCCCCCCTCCCTGCCTCATTGCGCCTTGGAATACTTGTGTATGGCCCATATCATGTCATATGTCATATGTGTGCCTTTTGGTCACACAGGATAGCTTGTGTTTAAGTAGCTAGGGATGCAGACGATGTGGCACTTCCATGGCAACTTTCTCAGGGTGGTAGGGTTGTGACAGTTAACTGTCTCTTTGTCATCATCGATTGTCACCTGGTATGTGCCAGGCCTGTGTGCATTCCGCAGGGGTGGGAGTTTAGGTGAAAAATGTGGCCACAAGCTGGGTCCGGGCTTCCTCGCCACGTGCCCTGTCCCCTCCCATGGGCAGCGCCTGTGCCTGTGGTTGGGGATGTGGGGGCACCACCATGTCCACCGGGACGCCCTGCCATGTTGCAACATTGTGCAGGACACATGCTGCCACAATGATCCTGCACACTACTGGTGGTGCATAGATTAGTTGCCCACCAGCGCGGTCAAGGGAGCGGAAACGTGACTTGAGCACTCCGAATGTGCGCTCAACTATGCCCCTGGTTGCAATATGGGCGGCGTTGTATCTTACCTGGGGTGGTGTGCTGGGGTTCCGGATTGGCGTCATCATGTGGTTGCTCAGAGGGTAGGCACTGTCCCCTGGGGAGGTGATAATAGTTGAGATTACTAGGGTTTGGATATTTGTCTGTGTGTGACTTGCATGCATGTGCAAGGGCATTTGTACTGACCTAGGAGCCATGTGTCGCCATGCTGCCCAGCTTCCAGGGCCCGGCTCAGGGCAGACATTCTGTATATGAAACTGTCATGGGTGGAGCCAGGGTAGTTTGCATAGACAGAGGTGATGATTCCCTTTGCATCGCATACCACCTGTACATTGATGGAATGCCAGTGCTTGCGGTTTCGGTAGATGTGCTCAGTGGCCCTAGGTGGACGTAGGGCCACATGGGTGCAATCTATGGCACCGAGCACTTTGGGGAAGTGTGCCACCCTGAAAAAATCCAGGACAACGGCCTGCCTTTCTGCAGGTGTTCTGGGCATGTATATGTGCCTGCGGACTGAGGGGCGCGCTGTCATGATTGCCAGTACCTGGTGTAGGCAGCGTGACTGCGTGGCCTGTGAGACCCCCCCCCACTATGGCAGTGGTCCGCTGAAATGACCCAGTGGCCAAAAAATGCAGGACATTGAGCAGCTTCTCCAAGGGGCTCAATGCTTGGGAGCAAAGGGTGGGGGATGTGAGGTCATCTTCCCACTCCCTGACCAGGTCTAGGATGATATGGGGTGGAAACCTATACCTGCCATAGACCTGGTCGTCAGGCATCCCACAAAGGCTTGTCCGTGGTGCGAAAATGCGTGCCCTGGCTATTCTCCTCCTCCTGCGGTGTCCCACGATCAGTGCAGCGACAAATGGGGCATTCATCGTAGCTGTATATACGCGTTTGTTGTTTGCGCGCACTTTTATGCTGTGCGGGGGGACGCTTCCGCCTGCCTTCGTGTGGCAGACACATTGACGCCTGTGCACGTCTTTTGCCGTGCGCGGGTTTCCCGTATTCGGATACGGTCCGAGTGTCATCGCGTGTGATCGGAGGGGAGTGAGCGTACACGCAACTGGCCTGGGTACGTGTGTTTCGGGGTGCGCGGGAAGTTCCACACGTGATTAGTCTGGGTACGTGTGTTTCGGGGTGCACGGGAAGTTCCACATGCGATTAGCCTGGGTACGTGTGTTCCGGGGTGCCGGGAACTTTCACACGCGATTGGTGGAAATCCACGTGTGTTCTGTCATCACGGGCAATGAGGGAAACACCTGTGCACGTCACGTCACAGACGCGCTCACGCGCTAAGGGCCTTTGGTCCAATGAAATCGCATATGCGTGCTGCCGTGCATACGCGGTAAGGGCCTTTCCTGTATTACACGCGGACGTGCAGTTTTCCACACGCGCTTACGCGCATGGGCCCTTTCCTCGTATTACACGCGGACGTGCAGTTTTTCACGCGCGCTGAAATGCCCATGCACGTCTGTACGCGTCACATCACAGGGGCGCTTGCGCTTGAGGGGCCTTCTGTCCAATGAAAATGCGTATGCGTGCAGACGCGCTTACGCGCTAAGGGCCGTTCCTCGAATTACATGCTGACGTGCAGATTTTTCACGTGCCAAATCACTCCGTATCAAGCTGGCCACGCGTAAGCACACGGAAGACCACGCTCCTGCCCAGAAGGCCGAACTACTGTCCCCCAGAGCCCCGAGCACGCTCCCACCTGCCATCTGCTGCTGCCTGACTGCCTGCTGCCCACATGCCCTGCCATTTGCTGCCTGCACATCAGCCAGGGGTGCTGTTGCTGTGACCACCCCTGCTGGAACCGAAGACTCCCGACTGGGATTCTATCGCTCCACAGCCCAGCCCCAGGACCCAGTTGCCCACCCACTGTTGCCTCTGGGGTTGTCATGTCGGGGCAAACACCATCTGTGACCACTGACAACCCCCTGCCAGAGAGGCAGAGGGGCACCAGCTTCAGTGCCACCGAAGTTGGTGTCCTGGTGGAGCAAGTCCTGGGGCAGTATGATGCCCTCTTCGGAAGTTCCCGCGCCGACAAGGAAGGACGGACTCGGATCTGGACTGACATCGTGACTGCCATCAACGCAGAGGGGGTGGCAGTCCGCGACTTACAACATGTCAGGAAGCGCTGGGAGGACTTCAGGTCCAGGACCCTGAACAAGGCCCGGCGCCTCTTGAAGGCAGCGGATGCCAAGGGGCGCCGGGGCCACTTGTCGGAAGAACAGATGAGGATCCTGGAACGCATATCCCCAGTGCTCCATGTCCAGGTCCTTGAGAAGCAGACCCGTCTGGAGTCGAGCGGTGAGTGTACATGCATCCTGATTGTGAGCAGTGCGTGTGGTGATTATTCAGTAGTGTGCAGGTTGCACATCTGTTTGTATGGGGTCGAGTATGGGTGGGGGTGTACAGGGCCGTGGGGCTGACACATGCGAGGGCTTTAATGTGTGAGACATGGATGGTGCTTGTGTGTGTAGGCTTGCATGCCAAATGCAGTTGTGTGGGCACAGATGTTTGGATGAATGTGTATGTAAGTAGACATGTCCGTGATGTCACGCATGTATGTTGTTTTCGGCTGCATGTATCAGCACTGTGTACATGTGCATGTGTGTGTATTTGACAAGGGTGCAACAGTGATGTGACAGCGGTATGTGGAAGCCTGATTGGCAGATGTGACATGGATGCCCGTCTGAACAGTGCGACACTTGGCAGAGGTGTACACATGCATGCAAGTGTGGTGGTGTGTGTACATGTGTGGTGCACTTCCTGTGTTGCATGTGATGTCTGGCTCACCTTTGGCTGCTCATGCTGTTGTATGTGTATGGATGGTGGTGGCAGTTGCGATATGGCTGTGGTATGGCTCATGTGTGCGAGTTGTAATGACATGTGTGTTGGGGATTGTGATGACATGTCTGAGGTTTGCCAATGCCACTCATGTACAACTGTCATGTGTGTATGTGTCCATTGTACAGTGCCCTGATGCCTGTGTTTTGTTTCTCCCTGTCTGCAGCGTCAACTGATGAAGAGGGCGGAGAAGGTGCTGTGGAGCACAGTGGCGGGGATCCGACCGCCAGCCGGAGACGCAAGGCCCGGCTCCCCTCCCAGGTTGTCATCTCGTCGGGGAGTGAGGAGTCTGGTGCCGCGTCCCAGGCCGCAGCTGCCGGGGGGAAGTCCAAGAGGCGGAGGTTGGAGTTGGACTCCTCGGCAGCAGAAGGGGCAGCTAGGACCCCACAGGGCCCAACAGGGGAAGATGGCACGGAGTCATCCAGGTTGGTGGGGGGTTTGGTGGAGGAGGAGGCCGTGCAAGCACCAGAGACGGGGTCTGGAGGTGGGGATTCCACTGGTGCTAGTGGTGCAGTGCAGGACCAGGGACAGGAGGCAGCACAGGCCGCTGCGGAGGTGCCTGTGTGCAATCCTGTCCCCGATCCTGTCCCTGAATCATCTTGCACCAGCAGGGATGCCTATGTCCAGACCCGTTTTCAGGCAGGGGATGAGCTCACGTCAACTGGCCTTCCTCTGCCTGCGGACGTGGCTATCCAGGTCCGGGTTGAGCCTGTCCTGGCTGGTGTGGCGTTGCGTCAACGGGCCATGCGAGGTGACCTGCAGTCTTTTCATGGAGAGACTGCACGTCATCTCGAATGGCTCGTTGATCACGTCAGCCTGCTGGGACAGGTCACCCAGGCCGGATTCCTCCGTCTGATGGGGCTTGCTCCGACCCCCTCCTCAACTGGACCCCCTACGTGCCAGTCGTCCTCTGTGCCATCTTCCCACCCATCAGTCACCTGGGTGCCCTGTGGAGCTGCCTCTGATGGTGCGGCCAGGATGGTGGAGGAGGCATCCCTGCCACAGTCGGGAGTCGGACGTCCAGCAGGGGTGGCCACATCTACGACTGCACCCCAGCCGGCGGAGGATGTGCAGGCAGCAGGAGGCAGTGCACGGGCAGAGGCACAGCAGCAGCAGCAACGTGGTGGGAGCAATGAAGGCTCGGGGCCTTCGACATCGGAGGGGCAGGCATCGGCCGGAGGGCAGGAGGACCCAGGACAGAGAGTGTCTTCCGTGTGGCAGCAGTTGGGCCACGCCATAGATGCGGAGAGGCAGCGGGCGGAAGAGGCACGGCTCACAATGGTCATTGGATTTTGTTTTGTGGACATTGACTTTGGACATTACTTTGGATTTTTATTTTTGGTTTTGCTTTTTTTGACGGACATGCTTCTTTTCATTTTTGTACATTCACGTTTCTGTTTCTTCATTTTTAATTCTATTGATGTTTCCTTTAATACATATTATTTTTGGTGAACTTCAATGTGTGGTATCTCATT